>NC_060209.1:7222500-8422500 GCF_021130785.1 Homalodisca vitripennis
AAATTGGCTCTGGAAATATTAAACGTATTTATTTGTTAACATATCTGTACACAAGTATACAGTACAGATTTCATGTTGTCATACGATTAAAAAGATGTTTTCTTGCCGACACAATACTTAAGTTTGGTATTCGAACATTCCGATCTAAGGGCACAGATGCCTACAATAACAACTTTTTGTATTACTTAATATACCCTATGATGGGTCTTTGTTTAGTATTGAAAAAATATGATCTGCGGGGAAAGTTCCTTTCGATACAAATTATTTTTATAACTATATTCATATATAAACTATTATATATATATATATATATATATATATATATATATATATATATATATATATATATATATGTATGTTCTGTAAATCTTATAGAAATTTGTCAAGGTTTTTCCAGCACTATTTTATGAACTCAGTTTGTCAAGGATCTTAATAAAACTAAACACATTGAGTTGAGGTACGTTTGAATGGCAAACACTTCAATCAAAATGACAGATGCTTGGATAGAATTAGTAAATTAAGCAACTAATCTTAGATATCTTATTATTGGAGGAAAGATATGAAATAGCTTATATCTTAATCTAGGATTAGTACTCTAAATATTTGGAAACAAAGGAGAGACGGTAATAAGTAAAAAAAGTACAACAAAACTGTTTTAGGGGGACTATTAGTGAAGCTTGGTCACTTAGAAAACTTGTCATAGGCAATGTTTATCAAAAAAATTTCTAGTAGATAGCATAGTATTTAGGTTTTTTAACTACTCAGAATTATTACAAACTATACATTTTATGTTTAGTATTAGTAGTGGTGATTGGAATGTTGCATGTGATCCCATATGTTAATGTATTATGAAAATTAAGTTTTTAATTCCAGTGATAAAACATCATAACGTTACCAAATAAAACAACCTAGATCTAAAATAGTTAAACTATGCACTTTGATCTTATACTTCTAAGGTTTAAAACAATATGTATAACTTCACATATATGTGAGTACAGTATTTAATCAAGTTATGCAATGTTTAATGCTTACTTAGTTTTAATGTTTACTTATAGGAAGTTGGGTTTGTTGCAGATATCGAAGGACTAGACAAATGTGAGGCGGCTGTCAAACATATTACTTGTGCCAAAGCTAAAGCTGCCCAGGTAAATGCTAATATTAACTACAGCAACTTTACAGTGTGTAATGGACAATTCTAAAATGTTTTACTTTTAATAATGAAGCCAACAATAACATGTTAATAACGTATGGATACACAGTACACAGTACAACGCTGTACACAGTAGAAAACTGTACACAGCACTCAGTAGTACACAGTCCTCAGTAGAACGCAGTACACAGTAGAACACAGTACACAGTAGAACACTGTACACAGTAGCACTACACAGTAGTACACAGTCCTCAGTAGTACAGTCCTCAGTAGTACACAGTACACAGTAGAACACAGTACACAGTAGAACACAGTACACAGTAGAACACTGTACACAGTAGAAACACAGTAGTACACATCACTCGTAGTACTCAGTACTCAGTAGTAGTAGACAGTACACAGTAGAACACAGTACACAGTAGAACACAGTACACAGTAGAACACTGTACACAGTAGACACTGTACACAGTAGCACTCAGTAGTACTCAGTCCTCAGTAGTACACAGTCCTCAGTAGTACACAGTCCTCAGTAGTACACAGTACACAGTAGAACACTGTACAGCACTCAGTAGTACACAGTCCTCAGTAGTACACAGTACACAGTAGAACACTGTACACAGCACTCAGTAGTACTCAGTCCTCAGTAGTACACAGTACACAGTACACAGTAGAAACACTGTACACAGCACTCAGTAGTACACAGTCCTCAGTAGTACACAGTACACAGTAGAACACTGTACACAGCACTCAGTAGTACACAGTCCTCAGTAGTACACAGTACTCAGTAGTACACAGTCCTCAGTAGTACACAGTACACAGTAGAACACAGTACACAGTAGAACACAGTACACAGTAGAACACTGTACACAGTAGAACACAGTACACAGTACACATCACTCGTAGTACTCAGTACTCAGTAGTACACAGTACACAGTAGAACACAGTACACAGTAGAACACAGTACACAGTAGAACACTGTACACAGCACTCAGTAGTACACAGTCCTCAGTAGTACACAGTCCTCAGTAGTACACAGTCCTCAGTAGTACACAGTACACAGTAGAACACTGTACACAGTCACAGTACACATCAGTAGGTACTCAGTCCTCAGTAGTACACAGTAGTAGTACACAGTCCTCAGTAGTACACAGTCCTCAGTAGTACACAGTCCTCAGTAGTACACAGTACACAGTAGAACACAGTACACAGTAGAACACAGTACACAGTAGAACACTGTACACAGTAGAACACTGTACACAGTAGAACACTGTACACAGTAGAACACTGTACACAGTAGAACACTGTACACAGTAGAACACTGTACACAGTAGAACACTGTACACAGTAGAACACTGTACACAGCACTCAGTAGTACACAGTCCTCAGTAGTACACAGTAGAACACAGTACACAGTACAGTACACAGTCAACACTGTACACAGTAGAACACTGTACACAGCACTCAGTAGTACACAGTCCTCAGTAGTACACAGTCCTCAGTAGAACACAGTACACAGTAGAACACAGTACACAGTAGAACACAGTACACAGTAGAACACAGTACACAGTAGAACACAGTACACAGTAGAACACAGTACACAGTCTTCAGTAGTACACTGTACACAGTAGAACACTATACACAGTAGAACACTGTACACATCACTCAGTAGTACACAGTCCTCAGTAGCACACAGTAGAACACAGTACACAGTACACAGTAGAACACAGTACACAGTAGAACACTGTACACAGCACTCAGTAGTACAAAAGTCCTCAGTAGTACACAGTACACAGTAGTACAGTACACAGTAGAACACTGTACACACAGCACTCAGTAGTACACAGTCCTCAGTAGTACACAGTAGAACACAGTACACAGTAGAACACTGTACACAGTAGAACACTGTACACAGTAGCACAGTAGTACACAGTCCTCAGTAGTACACAGTCCTCAGTAGAACACAGTACACAGTAGAACACAGTACACAGTCCTCAGTAGTACACAGTACCTCAGTAGAACACAGTACACAGTAGAACACAGTACACAGTCCTCAGTAGTACACAGTAGAACACTGTACACAGTAGAACACTGTACACATCAGTACACAGTACACAGTAGTACACAGTACCTCAGTAGCACACAGTAGAACACAGTACACAGTACACAGTAGAACACAGTACACAGTGGAACACTGTACACAGCACTCAGTAGTACAAAGTCACAGTAGTACACAGTACACAGTAGTACACAGTACACAGTAGAACACTGTACACAGTACAGTACACAGTAGTACACAGTCCTCAGTAGTACACAGTAGAAACAGTACAGTACACAGTAGAACACAGTACACAGTACTCAGTAGTACACAGTCCTCAGTAGTACACAGTAGTACACAGCACTCAGTAGTACACAGTCCTCAGTAGTACACAGTACACAGTAGAACACAGTACACAGTAGAACACTGTACACAGCACTCAGTAGTACACAGTACTCAGTAGTACACAGTAGAACACTGTACACAGCACTCAGTAGTACACAGTCCTCAGTAGTACACAGTAGTACACAGTAGAACACAGTACACAGTAGAACACTGTACATAGCACTCAGTAGTACACAGTCCTCAGTAGAACGCAGTACACAGTAGAACACAGTACACAGTAGAACTCTATACACAGTACTCAGTAGTACACAGTCCTCAGTAGTACACAGTACATAGTACACAGTAGAACATAGTACACAGTAGAACACTGTACACAGCACTCAGTAGTACAAATATATTATAGTATTCCTATGCATTTAGTCAAAAATCTTTATCTATAAAATCAATACCACAGGTGAAATAAGGAGTACCGTACAACTGTGTCCGTACTGTAAATAGATCAGGAACATTATGCATATGATGACTGCTATAAATGTTTTATTAACACTATTAATATTTTCGTTAAACCCAATTATTAATAGATTAAATATAAGTTAGTTGGAACAAATGCCTTAGTTCCAAATTATAAAGCTCAAAAAAGGTTGTTGGAATTTATTTTAATGTACTATGTGTCTTATTGGTATCCTGCCAAGGTTGCCAAAAAGTACATAGGATATTAGGTTTTTGTAATGTATACAATTAATTAATAGAACTTTTTAAAGAAGCTCAAATAAAATATGCCACAATTCTGCCACATTATGGATGTGCATCCCGCTAAACCTTCTACGTATGGTTATATATTATATCCTTTATATTCTACTCTTGTTAAAAAAAAGTTAAATGTAAGATAAATCTGATCATAACTTCCTCATTATTCCACATGGTGCAAATTGACAAAATCACATTCGGTCATATTGTATCAGTATAATTTTGTAAATTATACTAATACATATATTGGTACCGATATTTTAAAATAATTTTCAAATGAATACAGTCTTTATATCCGTTAGTGACTAGCAGATAGAGAACAAAGAAGATTGAAACTCTTTAATTAAGTTTATGTGATCAATCTAATGTAAACACTTTCTTATATTATTTTAAATTTCCAGCAACACATAAATCTGAAGGACTAAACACGCAAGAATAAAGACGCACAGGGAGCGGAAGCAAGGGGGACTTCACACTACTACAAGTATTAATACTACACACGTAATTGTTATTATTTGAAAAATGTAAGAAAATAAAATAAAAACACAACATTGTGCTTTTTTATCTAGAAATATCCATTTTTACCGTTCAAAATATCGTATTTACGAATTAATTTTAGAATGTGATAATTATTTTGATAGATCAAAATAAGATAACATAAAATCAGATTAGGTCTTATCAGGTGATAAGGTTTTTTATAATATCACATAATATTACGACGAAACTTAAATAAACTAAGAAAAAAATCACTTCAAATAATTTTTAATAAATAAAAATATAAATTTAGAAAAATTATTTTAAGGAAGAATCAATCTCCCATAGCAGTAACAATAAAAGTGTAGCAAGAGAAAGTTTGATGGGCAAAGTTGGAGACCAAGTTGGGGAGTAAAGTGTATTAAACAGACATCGATCATTTTACTTCATCGCTTACTTTAGTGAAAACCACCCCTCTCATTTTATAAAGAGCTGTAAAACGTTCCATATAATTATATCTCTTTTAGACAGCATTTCCGATGAGAGTGGTAATGTACTAATACATTTAAAATTCTTTACTAAACTTGTCCCTAGTAATTATTGTTTCTGAGAAATGAACTAATCACTGTTTTATTTAAGTTTCAGGATTTACAAATTTAAAATCCTTCTGTCCAACTGGAAAATTGAATATTTAGTGTACATTATGAAAAAAATTTGTACTCATAATGAGGAGTGCAATTTTATTTTGACCAGGCACACTGTATAAACGTTAAAAATTCGTTCTACTTTGTTCAATGGATTATTCCAATCGATTTTCTAAAAATACTTCACGAATTCTTCTTTGTCGATCTGTAAAGTAGGGGGTTACTTTACAGTACAGCTTTTCCAGAAAGTCATCTTTTCCCTCTTCCAAAAATTACTTTCCCTATGTAAACCTCTCTTTTCTCTTCTCTTATAAAATGTCAGATATTCTTAAAAAAATGTGCGTCTTCTTTTGAATCAAATCGTTATACTCGAAATTTCTACTGTGGGGTTCGATAGTATTTTCTGCTGATCTTTGTACTTAGTGATAAACAGACCACCTTAAAAGACTACAGAGCACACTATTAGGTTTAAACATTTAAACCTTGAGTTTAATATTAAGTTAAATATTAAACTTTAAGATATAATATTTTAAGTATATAACATATATACAGTAATAGTTTATAACAGTGTAATTACAACTAGGGTAAACACTTGCCCCTAGAGTTATTTTTTGTATTTTGTACAAAGTAGGCCTTGTATGTAGGCCTACATAAAATTAATAAACAATCCTAATTTACCATTTTAATATATTACAATAATTGAAGTCACGTACGTTTAATACAGAATACGTAATAAGTAATAATGTGCTTTGTGAAGCTAATATTAGATTTGTTAAACAGTATAACAATTACTATTCTCTAAAAAGATATAACCATCTTAATACTTAGAGAGAGTATTAAAACATTTAATGGAATTTTTAGAAAAAAGTCTGTAGAGAAATCACAAGTTAGTTTAGTAATTCCTAAATGCACGAGTTAAAGTGACAAGATGAAAAGTTAGGATGTATTTGCTCAAAACGTGCTCTATTTACTATCTATTTTTAATTCCATTTTATAGTTCTAATGTTGGTTATGTATTACACAATAAACCATGTATGACAAGATCCTGTTGTAAACCACCAACCGCTGCATTAAGTCATACAGTAAATAGGAGCAAATTTCATCTCTATGTAAATGCTATAAGCTACCAGCTTAACGCTCAGATCTGGAGCCGTCCATATGAATAACAAAGCAGGGCTCGGCGCTTACAAGGTATTTCGTTTTTCCTCTCTCCTAATATAACCATGACTCAAGACTAATTTTAACATAAAATCAAATAAAAACCCAACTAATTACACAGATAAATGTTGCTGTGAATACGTTATGGTTTCACGCAACTTGCTTTGCACGGGTGTCCTTACAAGCAGCTCGTCTGTGTTTGAGAGCACTAACTTCGCCTGGTAAAATAAGACATGTTTACTTTACTTCATACTATATACTACAGTGTATAAATATGAATGTTTCTAAAAATAGCACCGTTTATTGGCTAAATGCCTCCAGATATTGAGTGTCTACGCTGCTCGAACAATACGGACATCTCGCTTAGATCAAACTCCTTCGTCTTTCCTACGACCGATTGGAAACTTAGAAACGAGAAATGTCCTTTTAAATATATATTTTCCAAAACAATAGTATAGTATATAGTAAACAAATCAAGTGATTCGAAATTTAATGGTAATTTATAAGAGAAAAGTAAAAAAATAATGAATATATTCAATAGCAAAATGTGTGTTGCAAATTTCTTTATTGGCATTAACAAAAAGAGTCTAGGCATCTGTTCGTCAAGATTTCTATGAAACGTTTTGGGTATGTTACATACTAATGTGGGTACTGCATGGCTACGTAAAACAGACAAAACCGTAAAATATTTTCTAAGTTGTGTTGTTTGAAAGTTGTAAGAAATTCAGGTTTTGTTAAAAGAATCCTCTATTAACCTCTTTAAAAAAGCAGTTTTTTATACACAAAATCGGAAAACACACTAGTATAATTGACTTTGACAACTACACTGGTAACTGTTATCCAAATGGAATTTAACATCACAATTCGGTCAACTTAATATGTCGGCATACGAGCCTCTTATACTCCTTCGTTTTCTTCTTTAATAATATACCATCCTTTAACAAGGCATAGGAAAACTCTTGTATAAATACTTGTCCTTACGTCCATCTTTGTGACACTCAGGTTCTTTTCTATCCATTTTATCCGTGACCTAATTCCAATCCCATCCTCCATTGCTTATTTGTTTCCTCCTTACAGTTTCGTTCTATTTGTGTTATTGAGAGAGCAGATTTTACAGCACAAGCACTTTTACACAATTCGAGTGATAATTTTACATTACAAAAACGTCGTGTTTTAGTTTATAACAGTTCAGTGGCGTATAGTCTTAATAGCATGTCTCCGCATTTTTTCTTTGCTTCGTAGAAGCCAAGAGTACTGCTTGGAGCTTATCGCATACTTACCGCTATTGCACTCTGTAACCTTTGAGGAAGCGATTACCTCAGCCTGCCTAACTGAATGTTTGAATTGATTTTGGAAAAATGCATGCGTGTACTAAAATATTAATAAAATGAGTTTGGATTCAGATAAATTTGTCAATTTTTCAGGACAATTTAGTCTATTTGGTTGCTCTACAATAGTATTTGTTGCTTTCTCCAAACAATGATTTATTTAAAGTGTTTAGTATATATTTAATTTTTTTAGTAAGAAAAACAAAACAAAAATAAAATAAAAAGCAACTGTCAATATTTTATTACTTTTTTTGTTTGTGTGTTATAATATTTTTTCATTCAATACAGCACAATACTTGTTACATGGAAAACCAGTTTTATTGGATTACTTAATTATAAAGCATAATAACAAAACAATCAAAATTCACTTAAATTTTTCGCTTTTTATGGTTTTAAGACAAGCTCCTGAATTAGTTGTCTGGGAGATGAGATAAAACTGTTTTATTACATTCAATTGTTATTATTAAAATAATAATTAAAATAAGCTATTTACATTACATACAATAACCACGATTTATTATGTCACGATTTAAGATTCAGTCGCCATCTGACAAAAAAGACTTATAACGTATATAAACAATCTTTAAATGCGGTATATGAAACGTCTTATATAAACATTGCTGTAAAGATAATGATTATATGGCTCCTTGAAATTAAAAAAATAATATAATTTTCAAGGAGATACATTTATATTTCTAGTATGAAATGTTTCAGAAAAGGAATAGTGGTGGAAAGTACATGAATGATTTAAATATCATTATAAAGTAGGTAACCATTTCACATTTACAACGCATTAAATAGTATTCTTAAAAATATATCTTTTTTAATTAAATTAAAAAGTTTATTTTTGCATTATACAGTGCAGTTTATTTACCGTGTGATAAAGAAATACTATTAAATCAATTATAAAATAAACATTTCTGCGTTCAAACGTTCTGCCCTTTAATATTTATGAAACAACCTAAAGAAAGCAATAGTCGACAGAGTAAAGAACACTTCTCGGTAAAGGACAGAAAGAGAATTGTATTTGTCTCCTCTAAACCAGAAAGACAATGTAAAACGTTTATTACTGTCTGGCTGGGACGTGGACCTTTGTTTACGGCTCCAGTACCACCCACTTCAAGACTAACACCTTCCTTCCGATTCTTTGTAGCCACATTTCTTTAGTCTTCTGAGTAACATATAAACATAAAGTCTACTTATTACTTTACCGGTCGGTAAATTTGCTTGGACTTGAGCAAAATATAACATAAGGAGGTCGTAATTAATTTGGTCAGAAAATGTGTCTATATGACCACAGAAAAGTAAAAATTTCTGGACCAAAATGAAAACATTGATTATTAACAATATTGATTTAGTAAGTATATAATGAGTATGAAGAGCCAGTTGTACATTAACTACCTTGAATTTTTCCTTGAATGAACAATAAACTTTTACACCCTTGTTTTGATCGTAGCGTTTTAGGAGATGACACATTTAGAGGATCTTATTAATATACAGCCAAACTCTTTTTAGTTTATGTTGTAAAGTTTATATTGATACTTTTTATTATTTAAATGACAAAATACAAAAGAGCTTGAGATTGGTTTCTGGACCACTAATAAAAATGTCGAAAATTGTAAATAAACAATTTACATTCTTTTAGTTAGGTGCTAAAATAAGACACCTCCCGTCATTATACGATTAAAAGTGAGGTCATAAACATTCGAGCAAGAATAAGAAACATTCTTATGGACGAAGGTAGATTTCACACGTGACTGTTACCGCAGAGTATCATAATCAATATGGACTCTTATGGCTGTAACGGTTGGCATAATAAATAATTCGTAACACTATTAAAAATATATTACCATCTTAAAACCTTATCGGAATAAAATTGCTATAAGCAAATTAAGTAATTTATAAAAACTGGGATTTCGTTTTGTTGAAATAAGTTAGAAATTATGTTTTTTAAACACATTCACTTTTAATTATTTGGACATCGCACATACTCCACGAATCCTGTATGGCTGCTATCTTGAAGCGTGAAGAAAGGAGCAAGAAAGAAAATAAATAAAGACAACTCATATTTGAAACAACAATGAAATCATGTACATTCGTTTAAAGTATCTGAGGATTATTAAGCAGTTTCTTCTAAAGTATCTTCAACTGAAACCGTAAAAAAACTGGTGTGATAGTGTTAAATGTGTAGAAATTTTCTAAGCCACACATTGTCTATTAAAAATGTTATTATTACTGCATCAAATATTTCTTATAACATTTTTAATTAGTTTTATATGATCCGACAATCATATAAATCGTATATTTATAACACACCAGATTTTTATAAATAACTTCTGTGTTTATAACATTTTGATATCTTGTACGCTACAAGGTATGGACACGCTACACCACGCGCGCGTAGCAAGCTTCGCTGAGGTTTTACGCAACATTTTATGTCTATAGATAAAATCTTTCTCAAGATATCTTGCCACGTGATTCATTCTCATTTTTTTCATTCAATTAGGTTTAATATCAATGTGTAAATAAATGTCTGCAAACCTAGTCCTTACAAAATTATGTTGTATGTATTGGGACAGATATACTCCGTGTGGTACTGCGTCACATGTAACATATCTTATGAGTATACCGAGTGTTCACAAATTTACTCGTTCTAATTTTTTCTCGTTGTGGCTGAAGTTGGCTGAAACATCCTAATACATAAGTGTTGTATGTATTGGGACAGATATACTCCGTGTGGTACTGCGCGCCACATGTAACATATCTTATGAGTATACCGAGTGTTCACAAATTTACTCGTTCTAATTTTTTCTCGTTGTGGCTGAAGTTGGCTGAAACATCCTAATACATAAGTGTTGTATGTATTGGGACAGATATACTCCGTGTGGTACTGCGTCACATGTAACATATCTTATGAGTATACCGAGTGTTCACAAATTTACTCGTTCTAATTTTTTCTCGTTGTGGCTGAAGTTGGCTGAAACATCCTAATACATAAGTGTTGTATGTATTGGGACAGATATACTCCGTGTGGTACTGCGTCACATGTAACGTATCTTATGAGTATACCGAGTGTTCACAAATTTACTCGTTCTATTTTTTTCTCGTTGTGGCTGAAGTTGGCTGAAACATCCTAATACATAAGTGTTGTATGTATTGGGACAGATATACTCCGTGTGGTACTGCGTCACATGTAACATATCTTATGAGTATACCGAGTGTTCACAAATTTACTCGTTCTATTTTTTTCTCGTTGTGGCTGAAGTTGGCTGAAACATCCTAATACATAAGTGGTATTATACATTTTACACTGCTTGATTATTAGTGTAATGCAGATAGCAAATAAAAAATGAATAACTAACTTTTACTCCATATTGCTCCAGTAGCGAATAATATATTATCCAATACATCTTTATAAATATTGTTTTAACGCCGTCATGAAACCAACCTTAATGAATAAAATCTGTGAATGTTTTATCATAAGATACTCGAAAATGGTGGATTTCCTAAACACCACATGTATGACAATTTAACAGTGGCTTAAGGCAAAACAGAAGAACAAAAAATAACATGCTTTAACGATCCTTTCTTTTCTTAACGACATTAAAAAAAACAAGACTTTTATATGCAAAACCTTATAAACGATTATTTTTAAATATATCACGAACTTAATACGCATTTTCCTCTTAGACAGGAAAGACAGGATTTCCTCTAGACTGAAATAGCGTTCTCAGACCTCCATATGTGTAATTATATTTTTGTATGCATTTGGACACCAAGATAAACTCAACTAAGGCTGTGATAATATCTTCAACCGATAGTAAATTACAAGAGCAGGAAGTAGCTGCTTTATGACCAAAGTAGACTTCTTAGAGCTACATAAGGTTATAGTTTTCTGGTCTGGACAGTGAGGAAAACTCAACCTTATAAGGGAATTTAAACGACCGGAAATAGACACTTTTTGACAGAAGTATACTCCTCAATTATAATTATGTATATGTATTTTCTTCATAAGAACTACAAGACGAACTTAACTACGACACCGGAAATATCTCAGACCTTCCGTACATGACAGGACTATAAGTAAAGATTTTTTTGACCGAAATAGGTAATCAATACTTATATATTTGTATTTACTTGGTTGGATCATCAAGGAAAACTCAACTGTGACGTCTGAAATATTATTAGTTGAAAAACCCAGAAGAGCAATCCAACATTCTATACGTGCAAAACATTATATAAGAGTCATGATATATAACTCTTATGCTCTTAACCATGAACACTGCAATAATATCTACAAGATGTATGACTACATACATTTGAAAAATGTCGTGTCATCCATTACATTACATCATATCTGATTTTACTAAATAGTATAAGGACTTTGATGTTAAAAATCGCGTGAGAATTCGTAGGTAACATCTAGTATGTGTATATTTATTTATATATAAATTTGGTATACTACTAAATTTATATCATATATAATATTTAAATTTATAAGTTAAGGTTATAATAATTGATATCCACTAAAAGTACAGAACCAAAGTATATATCAAAAGACACCCATTTTATCCTCTCCCCCAAAATGAACAAGTAGAGTTTAAAAGAGGAAGGAGACAGAGCAATCGCGTAGATGTGCTTTTAGTGAGATAGAAAGTACTGAGAACATCTGACGGGACCATTTGCAGATGAGACTGTGTGTACTTGACAATGTCGCAGTTTTAAAAGAATAAAGGTTCAATATTTATAATGTCAATTTCGTGATTGACAAATCACAAGTATGAAAATTAAATGAAAAATATAAATAAATTAATGGGTTTATAATTAATGTAAAATAATTTGAATAACAAGATTTAGTTATATTGGATTTTTAGTGTAATTTCAATTATTACATTCGAAAATGTGAAGAAAGTCAAGGTTTTATTTTATAAGTTATATATTGTTAGAATACATGAAATCGTATTTACTATATAATAATCTGTTTTGGGTTTATGATGAAATCAAAATGTGTCGAGATTAAGTC
Source organism: Homalodisca vitripennis (assembly GCF_021130785.1). Classification (NCBI taxonomy): domain Eukaryota; kingdom Metazoa; phylum Arthropoda; class Insecta; order Hemiptera; family Cicadellidae; genus Homalodisca; species Homalodisca vitripennis. The sequence goes on from NC_060209.1 coordinate 7,235,405, forward strand.
TTTAAAATTTAAACTCTACCAGTAGATCAAAAATTTAGTGAAAAGATTAATTTTACTATACATTTCACCATCTTAGGGAGAAAAAATAAAGTAAACAAATTTTATCTTCGCTTTCAGCCGAAATTAATGAACTGATATTAGCTGGTTGATAATGATGTAAAAATCATGCTTGGTTGTCTTATCGTTCGTTGTTATTCAAATGTTGAAGAGCTTTACTGTTTATGGTAAAATAGTAGGATGATCGTCAGATTGACACTTACATTATTGACAAAAACCAAACAGGCGGGCACGCACGCACATGCACATATTCGGTGAAATATAAGTGTTACTGTATACATATGGCTGTAGAAGAAACCACTATATCGGCTAATATTCACTGATCCATAATTGATACAAATGGTAGCGCGTCCAAACAAACCTAAGCCGATTTATTAATGGATATGGCCCATTACAAATTTGTAAGCGAAGTTTTGGGTTATTTTTATCGTAATGAGTACAATCCTTATCTATAAATTAAGCTGTTTTGTTGCTTTTTTTTCGCTTGTGTTGTAAGTGTCATTGTGTACACATTGATATAATATACATGAACAATACTTACTGGATAAGTTAGTACGATGAATTAATATGGTTTTGGACCAAATGTCTTAAACTGGATACGTTCATACCTCGGTGGGAGACAGCAGATAACCAGAATTGGTAGTGACTCATCATTGCCGCTTGCCAGACAGCGGAGTGTTCCCCAAGGAAGCTGTATTGGTCTAATTTTGTTCAATATGTACACTTCTGACTTTCCCAGGTGTGTGCAATATTGTACTCATTTGTTCGCTGATAATTGTCAGCTGCACTTGTTCATATGACGAGGACAAATTGGGCGAGGCTATCAGTCTTATTTACTCTGATTTACTTAGCGTAAGCCTGTGGTCTGTGACTAATGGTCTTCAGCTCAACACAGACAAGTGCACAGTTATTCACGTAGCCCCACACACTATTTTACAGATCCTCGGTGAGACTAATCTACAAATCAGGCTGTGTGATAGTTGTCTGGCAGTGTATGGCAAAGTGAAAACTTTGGGAGTCATACTGGATTCAGGCCTCACTTTTAGTGACCATGTAACATATGCTACACAGCATACCTTGGGTAGACTGAGAGATCTGTATGGATCTAGAAATATGCGTCCAGAGTCCGCAAAGCTGCATATCATGCAGTCACTTAGCCTATATTTCCACTACCCTGTTTTATTACCGCTACCCTGCATACGGAAAGAGTATCTCCGGGGAGGATGTTCGTAGAATTCAAAAAGCGCACAACTCGGCCTTTAGGTTCATTTTTGCCTCAATCGGTAGGAATATGTATCCCCCTTTAGAGAGAAAGTCGGGTTGCCCCCAATGGAAGACAATTGCAGGGCCCTGACAAACTGCAAGTCTTTTGTCTTGGAGAGCCTCGACATCTTGGACTCAAACTGCCATCGTATCGGGAAGAGGTCACTCAAAGGAGGTCCTAAAGTGTACTTTATTAAAAATAAAGTAGAATATAATATAATATATTCACGTCATGTCCAATCAATGATTCGATTATTTGGATAAATGTTAAGGTACTCAAATTATAAACCAAAAGGAGGACTGGTTTCATTACAATACAAAAGATGAAAATCTTGCTAAAATAGATAAAATTATCAAATAATATGACAATACAAACCTTAAGCAAATTTCCTTACTGTACAATAATAATATACTTGTACTAAAACTTGTAAACGTTTATAAATTACGAAAATTTTACCTCTAAATACGGGCCAATGAATTGAATCGTGTACGTAAAATACTGAAGCGCAATCATTTGCAATAACTTAGTAGATATCAGAATGGGAAGGTACTTTCCCAAGCCCTAAGGAATAAATACGCAATATTCCCTTTATTGTAGCGCCTCAGGGCCGTTACCCCTCCCCCCTTACGCCCTTAACACAACTACATTGTGCATCGACTTTGCTGATAATGGAAAAACATTACCTTTGTGAGGTTTCCTGCATTGTTATCTCCTTAAGGGGAATACGTTTCTATAACGATATGGTTTGTTTTCAGATGATTTAATCGATGCCAAATAACATTACAAATGTACCATGAGCACAACTTTTTGTACGTTTTGCATGTTCAAGGTTTCATGTTTCTATACTATGGTCGTTTATTATTTATTATAATCGCTCGACAGTCTTTTTTTCTTTACTTCGTTGTTGAACATTGGTCATATTTAGCTTAAAACTTGTATTGTTTGACTGTATACTGGAACTATTTAGTGCACTTGCATACTCATGTCGTCATGCAGTTATTCGGTTACTAATCTAGTATCTTACACTTTTTCATGGTAATGCAATTTTCTATTTTTAGCTATTATTAGGCCTACACTTCCTTTGTTAAATAGCTTTTTTCTATATATTTGAAATAAATAAAGAAATACACTGTACAAAATTAGTATATAAGAAACCATATCAAAATATTACATAATATATATCGTCCCGGTGGAGCAAGTACTTTTTGCGATTCAATGTTTATTGAAATAAATTAAATTCGGCTATTGCCATTTATACAAATTTAATGAATGTTTGTGTGTTTGTCCTTTATGGAATTGTAAAATATTTGACCGAACGTTACGAAAATTTTATATATCTATGTATTTTTCGATGGAGAAGGTTTATATTCTTTGCCCATTGGTGTAATTCACCACCAAGCAGTGCTGCAAAACATAAAAGTTTTCAAAGCGCCTGCAAGTTATAAACTGCAATAACGACACAGTTACGTATATTAAGTAGCCAAAAACTATTTGAAGGCCCTAAGATGGTGTATATTTGTCTTAAACATAAATTATTGGTTGAACTTAAAACTTGAATAGAAGACCACTTTATAATAAAGTACATGTAAGGATAAAATATATAAAAACATCACTATTGACAGATTGTCCTGATCGTGGCAACAAGGCCAAATATACATCGGTGTTGTAAACATAATTCGCTTGATTTGCTCAACCACGGGCAAAGCTTACGATAAGCGTGTGAAGCCGCGGGAAACAGCTAGTATACCATAAAATACTTGGTTACTTGCTCGCGTGGACTACAAAAAAGAAATTTGGGAAATAAGTAAAACTGAAACGAAACCGCACATATTGGAGTATCTTCAAAGAGAGATAAACGAATTCACAGTAATGAAGTCCTGGAAGACTTTCCCAGATCTAAAGATATTCTCGTCCATGTCCATTCTTTAATGAAAGTATTCCCTTTGACAAGTCTTTCGCTCTCTGCGCTATTCCAAAATTATTGTCTGACATTTTTATAGATACATTATTTTTTACAACCTTTATTATTGTGAAATGTATAGATAATTATGTAAATTATTTGTAAAGATTTATGGATGCAAAGAAATGACGTGTACGTTTTGTAATGAGGGAAAAAATTATACTCTAAGGGTCCAAAAGAATCAAATGGTAGAGAACAAGCTCCGCGCCAGTTATTGAATACTAAATTTAGTATCCATAATAGCATTAAACTATCAGGGATAAAGACATTTTGTCAGCGTTCTTGTTTAACATTGGTTAAGTAATCCAACACTATGAAAATATTTGATGTTTAACATGATATATCACTGCAATGGAAATTACTCTGATAAAAAAATGAATTTTGGGCTGCGACCGGGAAACTTTGTTAAATGTACTTTTAATAAGATTATAACTATGTTTCTGTCTCTAAACGCCTTCTGTTACGAGGACGACTAGTCGTCTCTAGTTAACTGTCCTTGGCCCTCCGAAGTAATGGAATTAAATGGCTTTCAAGAATTCCCACGAGACCTGCATTTTGTGTGATCGTTTGAACTTTGGGGCTACAAGATATTTTCAATTTTCCGAAACTAAAATTTTCATTCTGAGAAATTTTGTCTATTTTTACGGTCAAGCCTTCAGTTAAGGGTTTCAGATACTCTGGAATTCTCACAGCCTCTGAAAACTTCTGTCAATGGCCACGTAGGCCCTCGCAGGAACTAAATAAATTTTAGTCATCTTATAGACTATAAATTTTTTTATGACATGTCATTGTCAATAAATACTAAGTAAATATGATGCTATAAGTAAATGAATCCGAAGACCAATTCCGGTGAGTTATGCTCGTAAGTATTAATTTTGCGTACAGTAATAGGTAGTAAGTGGTGAACTTCTTGTAAACAATAATTTAAAGGTATAATACAGTAATATAATAAAACTATTGAGTTTTTTATGATAATTTAAACCACGATGAAGTTGCACGTGCTTAATCCTTCTGGTAAGCAGTTTATTTTACAATTACTGCCTCGGCTAACGTTTGAGGCGTTTACGCGAGTACGTGGTCGTTACGTTTCGTAATAACTATCCTCACTTCGTGGAGGCAAGATCTGTGATTATCTGGTTAAAACAAGCATTTTAATATTGCAAATTATTGGGGAAATTTGTGATGCCAGAATGGAAGTCTTCACGATTATGACTATAGTTTGTCCCAGTCAAGATGTCAGTATATTACATCAAAGTTTACTAAAACATCAGTATTACAAGTTCGGAAAATAACATTTATTTATTGATGTACACCTCCCTATACTACGGTATAATTTGCAGATCATTATATTATTTGGTCCAATTAATGCTTTATTTTCCAGCCATCGGCCTCTTTTGTTTCGTTATGGTATTTAATTATTTTGGTATACAGTCAGCGCAATTCACCCACCAGTAACCATGCTGATTGGAATCCTGTTCATTGAACCATCTTTACAGCATACTTCTAGTATGTAACCTCCAGCCTGTAAGATCAGGAGGACTATAGAGCGTGCAAGCAGTGAGACACGGTGCCCCTGAGAGTAAGTGTGATATTATTGTAAAACCCATAGCTTCATAAAGTCACGATTAACTATCCAGTATCCTATTAGCCGAGTTCATATTCAAGGAACTTTAATTTTCTACGACCATGTTTATAGCGTAATTCGTGCACTACAGTAATCTCCAGCTTCTATGAACCCTAATTCTAGAAACTCCAGGAATTAAATAATACAAGATTTCGCTACTCTGGACCATCTACCTTCTCGTAATAAAAACATCCATGTGTGAGGAGGAGCTCATACTCTGCGAGCTATTGCAATACCTTGTATCATATTCCTTGTGCGCCTACGGTATCTGGAACCTACCATCCCTTGTAATCAAATAAGAACCATTGATTACATTATTAGTGTTAAATAAGAATAAATTGATATCGCAGTTTCCTTGATGATGATTCAGGTTTAAGGCTCAAACTACGCGTTTTCTAAAAAGTAGTTATTAGGTATTAATCCTGCAGGCAGATACGTTAGAAAGTAGAATTAAAGATGAGTCATAAAATAAACAAGTTGCTCCATCTGGCCTTTGCAGCTGTCAGAAATACAATTGTAATAATTAACTGTTAGTAATTCCTAAATTCAATAATTACTTCACAAATCAGACCTGTTTTTAAGAAGGACAACTGTATTAAATTAAAGAATGTGACAATATTTCTAAGATATGTCTGAAAATTTCTCTTAAGATGTTTAATCTCATAGACTATAAATATCCAGAAAATTTTAAGTGTAATTAAATTACGATAAATTAATAAGACATACATGAAAATGACTTGAAAAAAGGTTTTTTTAGCCATACAATTTCAAAAACAATACCTTCTATGATGTTTCTTGTAGTAGAAATGAAGCAGCAGTCCTAGCCATGTGGTTAATATTTAAAAACCAATCCAACCAGCAAGACTCCCCCAGTATAAACTGTGTATTCCTTCTGAACTTTCTTAACATGATACTTCAGTGGTTGAATAATTGTATTAGTTGCTGGTAAATAACCATTTTCAAAATTAATTGAAGTTTAAATTGTAATGATATTGTATGGTTGTTTGTTATAATTATTTTTATATTATTTATTATTAATTCATGAAGAACCATCTCATTACGTCTATTTGAAGTTTAAAAAATTACCTATTAATTTGTAGGTAATTTTTTATATTGTTGGTGTTATAGCTAATCAAGTATTTATTAGAATTTAAAGTATTCTGAAAATATTGGCATTTCCTCACAATATATTTCAATATCTCTATCAAATACTTTAATAGAGGTCTTGAGATTAACTTTAAACCTAAAATAAAGGAAATTTCAGGGCTCATTAAAAGAACGTGATGATATTTTCCAGAACCTCCAGAGTCCTCAAGTCTCATGACTCAAATAGAACAACTAAGTATTTTCATGACGGCCAACAATCACACGTAATGAAATAGGTTTGCAGCTTCTAGTACTATGAGGTTTTTTTTGAAATTTCCCGATGTCCTATAAGGGTGGAATTTTACCCACACGTGTCTCATGCCTTAAATAGAAAAAGTAAATAGTTTTCATCTAGAAAAAAATATACATAAAATGTATAAGTATGAAAAGTCTTTTTCAATAAAAAAGTAACTTCTTTTGCCAATTATAATCTAATTTCAGTCAAAGATATTCCCTATGCCGTAGTCTGATGAGAGCAAGAGTTTAGTCTGATTGATATCAACAAGAACAAACATTCATAGTGATTGAAAAAGAGTTCCAACCCCTAAACCTAGTTTACTTTTTTAACTATATACATAAATAACGTTATCATGAGCTGTATTTTTCACAGTTATACAAGTTTAAATTTGTAATTTAAAATCTTCAGGAATATTACGAATTCTCTGTACAAAATATTCGGTTTACTAAAGATCACCAAGGTAGATCACCAGAATTGATGAATGTAATATTATGATATATCACCCAGAGTATAATAAATGAATATATCACCAAGGTGATAGTGTTATCTTTGTTCAATGTAGATAGTATTTGTTTTTTATACAAAACTTTTCATAATGGATCTTTTAATTCATTTTAACTTCTATGTTAAGACACCGATGATATCCGTATTAGATGTGTTCATTGAAGATATAACATATTATAGAAACATATAATATACCTGTATATTTTATAGAAATAACCAATTCCAAATTTTGTCAATAATTTAATATATGAACCGTCATACATTTCGGACAAAAACTTTTACAGACAAAAGGTTCAGTAGGTATTCACAGGAGTATATTATGAATGGATGATCTCTAATAATTTGACAGCTAACAGACGCTTGAACTTTTGCATGTTGTGTAGCTGGAGTATTGTAGGTGTACTTCATTTTGTTCTACCTCGAAAAATATATTTCTAGTTTTATCAACAGTTGTTATTTTAAAAACATCGCAATATCATTCATAATAAAAAGCTTTGATATCTCCTGTTTATAAGATTAATTATTTAGTTTGATTAATAACTATTAGTTAGTCTCCTTTAGTTAGTCGAAAGGAGATACATCACAAGCACACATATCAGTTAAAATGGCGTAATAATTACTCCTGAACATAAGTGATGGTCTCTAAAAGATACAGAGCAATTGGACTTTAAGGTGAAAAAGAGCAACTTGGGGCCCATATATCGGAGATTGAAACAGTTTTTATGAATACAAAAAAAAACCAACAACTTTCTCTGTAACATCACATAATATTGCTAAGAACGTAGTAATCTTGTTGAAAGCCTTATGACAGATTAGAGGGCCCTATGATACTTTTGAATCAGAATAAAACATGTTAAGGTAAATATTTTAGTGTTAATGTTTAATGTTGGAAAAAATAAAAAAATTATTTCCGGTTTAGCACGTGATATTAAAACACACACACACACACACACACACACACAATGAATTTTTAAGAAATGAATATAATTTATTTTGTCACAAGCACCAATGTATATATAGTTGTTATTGTAGTAATATAGAAGTAGTAGATTGTGTGAAGTATTTAGGTTTGTACATAGATAAATGTCTTAAATGGGATCACCATATAAATTTCCTGTCAAAAAAGCTTAGAAAAGTAAACTATGTTCTTTATCACCTGAGGGATTTTGCATACAGTTATCAATTAAAAAATGTATATCTTTCCTGGTTTGAGAGCCTACTGAGGTTTGGTATTGTGCACTATGAGGGGACCTTCACAACTTATTTAAATACCATAGTTATGAACCAAAGGAATGCTCTCAGAATAATTTACAATGTAAAGCACATGGATAGAATGAGCCACTTATTTCTAGAAAATAATATTTTTAGATTTAGACAGCTTTATCAGTACTCAGTAATCATGCATATTCAGAAATATCTTGGCCAATTTGAATTTAGACAAATTAATCGCTTTACTAGATCTAGTCAAAACCTGTTGTTAAAAATACCTTTGTTAACAAAAGAACGCAGCAGGCATCAGTTTTGCTATCTGGGACCTCAGATATATAATAGGTTCTTGACGCATAGTGGCCAAAATATTATATTTGAAAAGAAGCCAAAAGTAAAGATGAAAGCAATTGAGTTTGTAAGCAAACTGCCATATATGCATGCTTAGTTACTGTGTCATTGTTGTTTGGTTTTATTTCATGCCTATAGCAAACTGTTAACTCTTTACTTGTTTTATTTATTTAATTATTTATTGCCATGTTGATATTTACATATTTATTTATTTATTTAGCCTCTTAATATTTACTTATTTATTGATTATATATATAATATCGATATATATATTGCATTGTTGTTTGATATTTATATTTATTATATTTCTGTTACGTTTATTCATTTTGTTGTTGGCGTTATGTATTATATTTAAAATTTTGAAAAATTTTAAAATTTTTAAAAATTTAAAGGACATATGTTGTATGGTCCTGCACTGCAGAAATATTAACAAATAATGCATGTTTAGTTATGTATTTACTTATATTGCATGTTTATAGACCTTTAAATTAATTTAAATTGGATAAATATATTTAAGATGAGTAATTACATGGTATAATTTGATATGTACAGCAAGTGGTGTGAAAATGGACTGAAATAGACTGCATTCATCAACTCCACTCCCGCACGCGCTGACTGAAGCGCACTGGGAGTAAAATTGTATTTTTGTTGTATTGTTAACTTTTGTAGAATAAAGGAATCTTGAACTTGAACACACACACACACACACACACACGCACGCACGCACGCACGCACGCACGCACGCACACACACACACACACACACACACACACATATATATATATATATATATATATATATATATATTTATATATTAATGTTTGATTATGGCGTGTGAACTATTTGATTCGAACCAGAAATACGTCTTCACGTGCTAAACCGGATAAGATCTAGGATAATCTAGGAACTTATCTAAAATACACTTTTGCAAATTTACAAAACATTAAGAAACTAATACTTAATGTTTTTGTTCATTGCAGTCTCAATCTTTGTTTCTCAGTGAACTTGTTTTGTTACTAAGTCCTAGTTGTATGAGGCAAATTTTAATGTAATCCTTGACGTAAAGTAAATCTTTGTAATTTGCAAAATCTATAGTGTCTATTGTACTATAACTTAAAATTAAGAAAAACATCTATAGTTAACAATCTAAATCAAAGAAACCTTAATCAGTTTAATGAGAAAACCTTTTGAAAATAAACTCTTGCAAATTAAATTCATCCCAATAATTTGACTATCGCCAAGTACTATTTATTCAGGATACAACACAACTTCATCCAATTAAAGTTGGCAAAACGCTGAGCAAAGATAAACTGGCGAGAATAGCAATAATTGAGTAGCTTTGAGAACTGTGAACTGAACAACTCTAAGGCATTCTTCATTTATATTCATTGAAAATGTTTTACGACATCGCGTTACATTATTTCATGCTCTATGAGGCAGTTTCATTCTTTTTATAATTAACTGAATTTGTTAAGTGTCTGATTTATTTGCCTACTCTATTCTTAACAATAGAAGTCGCAAAAATTGTTTTATGTAAATAAAAAAAGCGAACAACACAAAATGTATTATGTCACTTATTTTTGTTAATCTGTATACAAATTTAAAATATTTTATAAAAGACTAGCTGTTTCCCGCGGCTTTGCACGCTTTTCGTAAGCTTTGCCCGTGTATGTGAACTTCTGGTTTAATTGAATTATATTTACAACGCCGATGTAGAGTTTGCCTTGTTGCCACGATCAAGAAAATATGTTTATGTTTATAGCCATTGTGCACGTATATGTACTTTATTATAAAGTGGTCTAACACTCAAACTTTAAGTTTAATCAGAAATGTATCTTAAAGACAAATATACATAATAATTTAGCGCCTTCAAATAGTGTTTGGTTATGTAATATACGTAACTGTCTCGTAATTGCAGTTTATAGTGTGCAGGCGCTTTGAAACCTTTTATCTTTTGCAGCGCCGCTTGGTGGTGAGTTACATCAATGGGCATAGCTTATAAACCTTCTCCGTGGAAAAATACGTATACATACAAATTTTCATAATGGTCTGTCTAATATTTTGCGATTCCATAAAGGACAAACCACAAATAATCATTTTTATATATAAAGATAAAATATCATGATAAGTTTTGATTTTGAAAATCACATTAAAAATTGCATTTTATAGCAATTAAAATGTTTTACGTTATTTAGGATCAGATAAAGCCTTATTAGAATGAGACCGTTATCCGTCTGTCGATCCGTCCGTCCGTCCGTGTGATAACTCCTGATAGAAAGGTCCTAGGCACTTGAACCTTTTGCTATTCTTTTGTTCTATTGACAGGCTAAATGATTTAGTCAACAGTTGGCTCAATAGCCTGTTTATTCCTCTGTGTGGTTTGCTTGAAATTGTATCGTTGTTTTGATATTAGTACCATTTGATAGTTGGTTACGTTGAGTAGTTTACAATCAAATTAAACTATAGATAAAAAAAATTATGAAGCAGAAACTGAAAACCATAAATCAGTTTAAATTTGGATTATATATATATATATATATATATATATATATATATATATATCTTTATATATATAATTTAAACTGATTTATGGTATTCAGTTTCTGCTTCATTAATGTTTTTATTTATAGTTTAATTTGATTGTATATATATATATATACAATATATATATATATATATATATATATATATATATATATATATATATATATTTTCCATGCAAACTCTTCAAAGTTTCATTTTATTAAGGTTCATTCACATTCATATACACGCGTATTTTACAACTGTCACAGCCCTTTACAGTAGTATAACACTTTTAAAACTCTCAAAGTCTTGGTGGACCGTACAGTTTTGTTGTATAATTAAATACATTTTTATATAATTTTTTTATACGTTTTTATCAATGATTATAATTTTCTTTCTTAATATTTTTGTCCTTAAAGTCCAGTTTTTGCATTCATGCTAAATTAATTATCCTAATTACTAATTTTCTTATAATATTTGTAATGCAATAATAGCGTAAAATTTATATTATTGTGTGTGTTCTCCAATACTGATGCTGTTTCGATATAAGGAATAGGTTTGCATTTCCGACACGCTTCTTGGTAAAATCCTTGTCACGAATAAAGGCGAAGACGTTTGAATAGAATTCCATCAGTATCTTTGCATATAAAAGAAACCAATTGGATTATCTCCATTCTGTAGTCACAGTCTCATTTCCCTTCTGAGAAGTGGTTAAAAGAAAACTCCATCGGTTGCGTTGAAAGCCCAGGGTAAGTCGGATACTATGGTGCTTGCTTAATACATTTCATTATCAACTTAACCATGTTATTAAGAACCCAACATGATTTCTTGAAATCGTATCTTTATCCTTCTGTCTATCTGTGCGATAACTCTTGATAAAAAGCATGATAGATATTTTAAACTTGGTACATACATTCTCTTAGTCTAAGGAATGACCCTAAAAGCCAATGGGCAAGAAGTTCTGTTTGATTACTCTTTATAGAAATGTCCTAGAGACTTGAAATTTGTTACATAAGATCCTATTGATTCATGTAAGTAAAATGAGAAGTCTGTCTGTCGAGTTCCTCGGCAATTCTTTGTTTTGCTTTATTTCTGCAGAATAATTGAGGATAATGTGATAAGTAATTTTTTCTAATAATTTGCATACTTATTATTGAAAAAAATTGATGTGCGATCTAGTCAATCAATTCATTGGAATTGATTATTGTCATAGCAATAAATTGAAATAAAAAGTAAAGAACATTCAAACTAGCTTAGCTTACATACGTCCAATAAAAGACTGAGAAGATAAGTACAATAGTAAAACACATAACACTAAATGAACATCTTACATGTTATGATCAAACCAAGCTGGTGGTAAAACGAGACATATTTATGACTTGCCGTTTTGACTGAACTCAACCAACCCAGCACACCTAATAAACTTCGCAAGTTTATATAACATTGGTACGAGAGTAAACTATATTAAATATTTCATAGCTCAAATACGATGACAGCTACGTTGTCAAACCATTGCAGAATATTGCAAGTATATCTATCAGACCTTGAAATGTTTTTTATTATACTATACTGACAATACACTATTACAACACCTAATTACATAATAAATACGTTTTCATTAACAGATCGGGTTTTATTGAAATAGATTTACAATTATTTACTTCGCAAAACGTAGGTTTTTAATTTACTGACCTAATAACTAACAATCCTATAAGTGGGTTAATTTATAAATCACTATAATGTTCATTAATTTAATATATTTTAGATGTATAATTATACATTAAAATCTGATTATTTGAAACATGTGCAAAAATGTGTTAACCCAATGTAATATTCATATAATATTTACGAATCAGGAGATTTTTGTCTTTAACTTTCTCTTTAACTCGTGTTTTTTCTTAATCGAGATAATATCCGTCAAGAGTTACGTTGAGGTTATTCACGTTTCTGAACAGAGCATGTAATATGGTTTTGAAAATATTTCATCGAGGGTTCATATGAATCACAAAACTAGAAGAAACATACTAGAAGAAGGATAAATGAATCTAAATATTGATTTTATTGGGAAAAAAGGAGGAAATTTCAATGACTAGGATATAAATAACTCTTTTCCAAAACCTAATCAATGTACCTGTATATATAGCCTACTCTTAATATATCTACAAAAAATTACCCAATGACAAAGTAATAGCTTACCTTGTTGTTTTATATCTTCATTTTAAATGTATTCTACTTGCTTCACTGACATAATTCAAACTGGTCGATGGAATTCTCATATGTACATTCCCTGGTTTTAATAGCTCCAACATCAGTTTTACATAATTTCCATTATAACGCCAATGAGAATTCTGACTGAACATTGAAATTAATCTAGCATCACTAAATCCAAGTCATTGTTATGGTAATGTAACATCATCTTTGCAAACTAATGATTGAAAACAGTTTCAGAACAGGCTTCAAGAAGAGTACCCCGGGGAACATTGCCTACAGGTACATAAAAATAAAGATTGTACCGTAAATTAGTTAATTAAATGTCATATAATGTAAATTCGCAACCTAGTCAGCCAGTATAATTTAATATCATTTTTATCCAATGTTCCGGAACTAAATTATTGGGCGGAGTAACTACCTAATTGGCACGAGTATGAATATTTTCTTCTAACCCTTTGTAGCAGCCCAACTATGTGACCGAGCAGACCTCGCGCGCTTTATCCGTAAGTAAAATTTATCTTTTAGTATTATTAAATTAGCCCTATGATGCCAAACGTATAAAAAATGAATGTAACGTAAAGTAATGTTGTAAATAGTAAAGTAACGTACCCTTGAAGATCTTTTATTTGCTTGATTGAAATAGATAAAAGTGATGGCGTCGTCCTAGCACTTTCTTATAAATAGTAATTTGTATCATTAAATGGCTAATACCGTCGCGAATTTGTTTTAGGCGAGTTTACGTGTCCCACGTGTCTCACGGCTCACAGGGCACATATTATTTGAGTAGATAGCTACCAGTTTTCATAAACTTCTACTCATCTTCTAGTAACCACCGACTAGAAATAACCCTTCTTAGACTACAGCGCCATTGTCTCGTGCCAAGACGCCGACACCCGGGTTGTGAGTCTACACATTGCGAAGGGAAGTGAAATCTTATTGTTTTGTAAAGTAAAAAATCATAGGCATAATTCCATAGAACATTGCATATTTTAGGCCCACCTATAAGATATACATTTTTAGTTCTTATGTTCTAATTGGTAGCAACGTGGAATTACATACTTTTCCTTTACCATCTAAAAGTGGTGCTTGTAAGTTTCCATAATTAAACTGAACTTATAAGTAAACTTTGCAATTCTATTATTTATTACTACGACCTCAGAAGTCACCACCCCCCATGTGTTATCGTCATACGGTACAAGATAATACAAAATGACATTTTTATTGTAGGATATAATATTTTATTTTTAGTTAATTTGTATTCAAAGATAGTTCTAATGACTTACCCTTTTAATAAAATAGACAGTACAACTTATGGAATAATAATTTCTTTATTTATAAGTGTTAAACTCCGAATGCATTTTGTAATTAAAATGCTGTGTATAAAACATCAAAGTTACAGAGAAACATGCCGCGCTATGGAATGCAACACTCTGTGTGTTTTAATGAATATTAACTGGGAGAAAACATGCACAGAGTCATCCTGCTAATGTGCAGTAAAACATGGGACTCTTCCATTTGAACTTTTATTAAAACACAACACAGAGCCCCCGAGGCCAGAGATGTCACCGAGCCTGGTACAGGGAGAGGTTGTTTTTAAACAACTTGGCTTATGTAATCTGCCGTGTTGTCAGCAGCAGTTGATGTAAAAGTTTGTTTGTGTATCCGCCAACTGTGTATCTGAACCTACATACAAAGAGATAAAAAATCAAATAAAACATATCAGTGAGATAAAAATAAATAATTTAAAAAACGATTATCAAAGTTCAGTTACTAAATTGTGTTTTATTTTTAACTTATAACTGAATAAATAAAATAAAAGGTTTAAAATTTTTTCTTAAATATCAAACCTGAAACTAGCAACTATTATTACAAATTTATGATGATACACTATGATGCATACCAAATACATTTAAACTAAAGAAGACCCATAAATTAAACCTTATCTTCATTGTGTAAAGATAATCCTTATCTGCAATACTACCCTTAACGTCTGCCATATACAGGTAGCTAATAGTAATTGTAAGACTATAGTGTTGATAGTGCCTTAGGATGTCCATTATCAAAAATATTGTAACAAGTACAGTTCAATATCATGACAGTGATTTTTTGCCTTGCTTTCTTTTGTAATGTTTCTTTAATTCTTAAATCTGTTAATGGATATTTCAAGTACCCTTGTCTATTGAAATTTCAGTTGAAACGCAGTTATTTGTTTTCTTGGGCTAAGGACTTGAAATCTGTTGAAATTCACTGTCAGTATTGTGACGCGTATAGACAAAAAAAAAAAACAGTTCTAAAAAGTACGTTATGCGTAGAAACGAAGTGGACGATCTTGATGTGAAACGTGAATGATAAAGTGAAAATGAACAGACATTCCAAAATATCTTCGTTATCAGAAGAGTTTTGTCAAGTTTCATTTTTTTGTGAAACATATTTTGCTGTATGACAATTTTTCGTCCACATGTGCCTAGACGAATTCAATATATCATTACAGCATTTCTTTAGGAACAATAATATAATCTGCTTACAGCCCTAATTTAGCCCAATGACTATACTATTTGAATCTTCCCCAGAGGAAGCATCGTAAACATTCAACACCGCACCAATGACAATAGCGTCGAAATGATCGCGTTATTGCAACCAAGCAGCGGTCACTATGACAACAGTACACTAAAGGCTGTTTATAGATGTGAGAAGTGTATTAATATTGATGTACATTATGTATAAAAAGTAGATAAAAGTGTGGGATTTCATACTGTCTACTGGATTTGTTATATATCGATACGGAAGTATTTTTATCTGAATAAAAACTAACATTTGTCTCGTAACGTATGGACGATTGTGTGGGATTTCTTCAGAACTCTTCTTCTTTGTTGTAGATAATTCGTTATGAATGTCAATTTTGGTTCGATTTCTTATATTTAAAACATTATAAACATATTATTAAAGCGATATAAGGACTAAAAATCAAACCTCCACAAATTCATTTTTTATTACATCATTCCACTGTTTAGTTATTGCCACAGTATAATATGTACGTTTCGGCAGTTACTATTACAACTTATCAAAAAATAATTTGCTAGTAATTACTTTTGTGAAGCCTTAAATATTCTGTATTGTTATCATACATTCGCTCGTATAGTCTTATTTAGTTTTTCGTATTACTGCGAATACTCGACTTTGTTGGAAAGCAATTGCTATCCTTATGAATGCATTGCAATAGAACAAAATCTGCAGTAATACATCCCATAAAGATTCGAAGTAATACTTTTTATTCATCGGAAAACTCATCACCCGTTTACTTGCCTCGCGGAAGCGTTTTTTAATTTACCGGGTTTTCCAGCAACATAAAGCCTCCTCTAAGTAAATATGGAATTTAAATAAAAGACAGTCGCCGTGTAAGCGCGATTTTAATCGCTTACAACAATAGAATATAGTTTAATACATCATAGCATACATTTACTAGCTAAGTTTATAACGATTAAATCATACGTTTGGTCCTTATTAAGAATTTATGAGACTACGGATATAAGAATAAACGAAGATCAGTACGGATGGATCTTTGAGGTACACGTTTTTTGACTCGTTGATTCCCAAAGTAAATACTAAATCAAGGTTGTCCTATACGGTATTATCATGCCATTTTTATAAGGGGAAAATATATTCAACCCACTCTATACTTAAAATTGTGTTCTACAATACTTACAAGTATAACATCAGGTCGCGCCATTTATCATCCGTAACAAAATAAAACGTGCTCGCCCAGCGTACAGTTTGCAGTTTGCTTATATCAACTCTGACATTTTTTCACAGCAGCTTCTATTGTGTTATCTTTATCATACCTCAGTAATATATGAGTGTCATATATTATACCATATATGACACCATATATGGTACCATATATGATATATAAGCGATAATTCGTCCTTGATGGTATGATGTTCATTAAATGATCCCTAAAATTTTCTGTATTGCAAAGAATGGAATCATAAAAAGAAAACCAATTTTATTCAACAAGCAAAAGTCATTTTATAACATTTCAGTATGTGAATTAAATTCATATAAAAGTAAATTTTAGAAACGGTAATAGTGCAAAAATTTAAATAACTCGAAAACTAACAAACTCATTAAATAAGATATATATATATGCAATAAATTAGAGTTTATTTCTGTATAAACATTGTACGATAACTGGTTTAAAGATAGCTACACATTGTTTAGAAAAGTTCGATATTAACCAATATTAGTGGTTCCCTTAAATAGTTTGTTCAATCCACAAATTTCCACTAACACCTGCTTTTATGATACATTTGATTTATTCCTAGTAAAGCCTGAATGTGGTTTCACATACACATGCATCACCAGCATACATGTAGCAGGACGTGACCTATTTGCTGCAGGCAGTTTGCATAATGTTATTACTTGCGCAGGATCGTCTTTGTGGTTGTTACTTACGTTTGGGATGGATTTAAATTTAAGTTTTGAACGATTATGCTTGAAAGATTATATTCGAAGAATATTATTATTAAGTTTTAAAAAGTTGTGGGAAAAAGGTTCGTATTAAGTTGCAATAAATAAAACAATATTAGGCTACAAGAATATAATAATGTATAGTTCAAATTATTTTGTTAAGTTCTTTGGTTTGCTAGAAAAACCAAAAAATAGATGTTTTTCTCATTGAAAGGATATTTGACATCCTTGGAAAATACCTGAAATCATATTATCCTGTTTGAACCATCCAAATTTTAAACAAAGAATTGTATTCTAATTCACTATAATATTTTGTAATTTTGATAAATTCGGCAATAAGAAGACTTTTAATGGAAAAGAAATTTTTCATACTTCCACATTTAATTTATTTAAAAAGCGCTTTCGCCGGTTTTAACTGATGCTGCCTTAACAGGTGAAAGCCATTTTTAAAATAAATTAAAATGTTGAAGTATGAAAAATGTCTTTTCCATTAAAACCTACTCACTTCCATCAAGAATACAAAGCAGAAAAAAAAAACTATGAAAGATTTCGAAAACGCACAAACTATGAATAGGTATTTCATATTATTACGATTAATAGGTCCCAACGTTTGAAAAGTAAAACCTAAGATTATTGAGAAAGACAAAATATATAATATAAAAGGCTTACATCGAAAATATACATACGAATAATCTAATTAATTAAAAGTGTTTTGTAAGGACATGTAAAGTTTGAAAATTTCCTTCTAATTATTACATACTGTAATTTCATATCCATGTAATACAAACTGAACTTGAAAGAAAGTTATCCAGAACTTATCCGGTAATCCGAGATAACATTCTCCGAGGCGTACAGTCGAGTCGCTCTATTAAAACTTGTTGAACGTTGTTAAACGATTGTTAAAAGTCTTGCCCTGCAGATTTTTGCGCTATCTTCTTGATATTATCTATATATATAAAAATGAATGTTTGTATGTTTGTCCTTTATGGAATCGTGAACTATTGGACCGATCATGATGAAAATTTGTACGTATATGTATTTTTCCACGGAGAAGGTTTATAAGCTATGCCCATCCCTTTTCCCGATTCAGGATTCCGCCCCACTGGTTACAGAAATACCCATAAGAAATGCATTGCAGCAAACATATGTTAACGTCTTTTCAAATTTTTAATCAGCTGTTCTTTGTAAACATATATTACACTTATAGTTTTAAAGCATAGAGTAAGCTTAAGAGAAACGACAAATTTTGTTTAAACTGTTTTTGCAATCACTGTTAAACATAGACTTTACTATCCAGATAATACAATTCAAATTTGACGTAAAAATTCACCTTTAACTTCAATATTTATTTAAATATAAACCATGCTCATGCTTGATCAGAAGAGTAATGCAGATATCATAATTACTATCTTACGTTGGCTACAAATATAAAGAATGTTATAAAATCAACCTTAGTTGTTTTTTTTTACAGAAGTATGGTTCTCAAAAACTCCGTGTGTACATATTCTCTCGATCGAGACAACAAAGCAAGCTCAATCGTGGCATCGGAGATATAACTAATTTAATCTAAAATTTATTATAGTAAAAAAAAAAATTTACTAAGTAATATAAGGGACTTCGGTTCTTAAGATTTGCGTGCGAAGCCGTGGGTAACAGCTAGATAGAGGCAGGAATATGGTACATACCTTCATAATACGCCCAAGAGGCTCACGATGGAACGACTATCAATTATCTCAGCAATGTTTTAGAATGTGATAGAAAAAGAATAAGTGAATATAGTGTACTGTTTTCAACGGGAAATTGCGTGCGAAGCCGCGGGCAACTTTTGCAAAAAATTATTGAAATGCGCAGCAAAGCGCGCCGGGCCCGCTAGTTTATTATATTTACAAGGTAAGAGTGCACCACACCACGTGTCACGTATCAGGCTTCACTGGATTCAATGTAACATTTTAAGTCTAGAATGACAGACAGTCGTATACGGTAACGAAATATTTACATCCTCTTTCAAGCAAAAGAGAAATTGGCTACTCAATGATAGACCTTAGCAATTCTCAGCTTAATTACATGACTTGACATTCAGCGTAAGTTTCATGCATAACTTAAAGTTCTACAGATCGTCTTTCTGAATCTAATATATATACAACCGCATGTGTAACTGACTGACTGACTCACTCACTCACTCACGTATACTAATTCTAACCTACTTCAAGATGAGTTAGAGACTTGAAATTTGGTACACAGATAGCTTTCCACGTGTAACCACCAGGAAAATCCCGAAAAGTGAGAATTTTTCATTTTTCAACCCCTCAAAAAAATTCCCAAAAAATCGCGCATTCTTCACCCCTGCAGGCATTTTTTGTAAGCCCGATAGCGGCGAACCGTTGGAGCTAGCTCGGATCTGACGGAAAATTCATGGTCAGGAATGAAGTGAACTACAAAAAAGGTCTAATGACTTTTTGCTCTATCTTCCATGGTTAAGCGACAAAACGCTCGAACATTTGAAATTCCAGAGATTTTTTCGATAAAAATAATGTTTTCAAGCCCGATAGCGGCCCGAACCGTTGGTCGTTAGCTCAAATCTGATTGACCCATCAAATTAGAAAATTGCGCGATCTACAGAAAAGGTCCAGTAATCTTTTGGCCCTATCTCGATTTGGTTTGGCCGAAAAAACGTGATTATGTACAATTTTTGTTGTAACTTTTACGCGAAACTTTTGTTTTTGGGGTCGATAGCGGCGAAACCATTGGTCGGAGGTCAAAATAAGACTAACGTTTTATTTAGGAAATAAGATGACCTACAAAAAAAGGTCCAGTGACTTTTTACTATATTTCCCTTAGTTTGACCGCAAAAACGCGATTAAGTGAAAATATTGGACATTTTCGCCTAAAACATTTTACATTCCGGGCTTGATAGCGGCTAAACGGTTGGTCGTAACTCAAAACAAATTTTAAACGGATTTAGGAAATCACGTGATCTACAGAAAAGGTTCAGTGACTTCGGGAGTTGGCTGAGCGTTAGCTAAGCGTCAATAGTAGATAGGGACAGAGGAATATTTATTATGTTCACAGACACAATACCCTCTAAAAAAGGCCCAAGTGTGTCATTAACCCCGGTAATATTAACCCCCCCCGGGGATTTCCTGGTATGACCTGATAACCTCCTGTACATTCAACCCCCTGATGTGTTAACCCCCCTGGTAACATTAAACCCCCCCAGGGAATTTCCTGCCATGACCTCATGTCCGAATTTTTACCAGTCACCAAATCTCTTAACCCCCCCCCTGGGAAGATCCTGGTATGAACCAGATAACCCCCTGGAGACTTATCCCCCGGTAAACGTTAACCCCCCCTGGGAATTTGTTCATATGACCAGACAATATCCTGACGAAATTAAACCCCCTCTTGTCTTAAACCTCCTTAACATTAATCACCCACCCAGGGAATTTCTCGCCTTGACTAGATAGTCTCCTGGTGATATTAAACCCCCTGTTCGACTTAAAAAATACTGCCTTGAGGTCGGTTTTTTATTATGTTTTATACTAAACAATTCAAGATAGCTGACCCGTGCAGACTTTTCTCCCGAGCTCATTTCCTGGCTAAACCATAGGTCGTAGATCAGATCTGAGGGCACAATCGAAAGACAAAATTAAATTTCCAACAAGAAAGGTCCAGTCACTTTTTGTCGTATCTCTAACGGTTTAACCGCAAAATGCCCTCAAAGTCAAAAGTTTTTACGAATCCGGAAAAAAATCTATGAAAAAGGTCAATTTTTAAATCCCTTGTCATTTACTTAATGTCCGGACTTAACCAGTCACCGAATTCCGCTTATCCCCGAATTTGCAAGCGTTTACTTTGGGGGCCTGGGGGCGTAGCCCCCAGCGAGCCGAAGGCGAGTCCCATATATATACAGCCGCATATGTAACTGACTGACTGACTCACTGATAGGGTATACAAATTCTAACCCACTTCTAGAAGTGCTGGAAAACACCAAATTTGGCACACACGTAGCTGGAATCTTCAAACCACCGGGAAAAGTCTGAAAACCCGGAATTTTTTAATTTTGAACCCCTCAAAAAAATTCGCGAAGTGACCCCTTTTTGCCCTTGCGGGATTTTCTTTAAAACCCGATAGCGGGCGAAACCGTTGGAGCTAGCTTCGATCTGACGAAAAATTCATGGTCAGGAATTAAGTGAACTACAAAAAAGGTCCAGTGACTTTTTGCTATATCTCCATCGGTTTGGCCGCAAAACGCGATTACATTAAAAATATTATGAAATTTTTGCCTTAAAATTTAACCTTTCGGGCTCGATAACGGCCTAAACCGGTTGGGTCGTAGCCCAAAACAAATTTTCAATGGGATTTAGTAAATCGCGTGATCTACAAAAAAGGTCAAGTAACTTATTGCCCTATCCCCAATGGTTTGGCCGCATTACGCGTTTATAAAGTATCGATTTTTTAAGTTTAACGCAAGATTTTGTTTTCTGGGCTCTATTTCAGACAAAATCTTAGTTCTAGGCCAGAAAAAAAAACTTGATTTTAATACAAAATAATGCGATTGTACACAAAAAGTTCCAGTGACTTTTTACTCTATCTTCCCTTCCATGGTTTAGCCGTAAAACGTGATTATGTCGAAAATTTCACTTAAAAACTTACCTTTTTTGGCTCGATAGTGGCCGAACCGTTGGCCGTAGTGCGAGTAAATGTAAAAATTTTTTGTAACTAGCTATTCATAGGATCTAAAAAAAAGGTCCAGTAGCTTTCTGTCGTTTATCTTTCCGTAAGCCTGGTAAATGCTCTAAAAGGCAAATTCTTTGTCGTCAATTTTAGGGGTTTTAAATCTTGCAACTATAATTAGTGCGATTCGTGCTGGTTCCAGCTTCAACCTTGTATTACTACGTTAACGAGTGACTAAAACCCCCCTCCACGTCGGGAGTTTGGCTGAGCGTTAGTGAAGTTTCAATAGTAAGATAGGGACAGAGTGTTTTTTATTATTATGTTCAAAAGACACAGCACCCTCTAAAATAGGCCCACGTGTGTCATTAACCCCTTGTAACATTAACCCCCCCCCGGAATTTATTCATATGACCAGAAAATGTCCTGACTAAATTAAAACCCCCTGATGTCTTAACCCCCTTTAACATTAATCCCCCCCCGGGAATTTCCTGGCATGACAAGATAAACCCTCTGAGCAAATTAAAACCCCCTAAACAACTTAAAAATTATGACTCAGGGTTGGGTTTTTGTTATATTTACACTAAACAATTCACAATAGCCCACCAGTGCAGTCCTTTCTCCACAGCTCCGTACCGGCTAAACCAGACGTCGTAGCTAAAATCGGACACCAGAATCGAAAGATAAAAATTAAATTTCCGACAAGAAAGGTCCAGTCACTTTTTGTCGTATCTCTAACGGTTAAGCCGCAAAACCCCCTCAAAGTCAAAAGTTTGGGTAAATCCGGAAAATGAACCTATGGTATACATACGTCCTCTGACTTTGGTTAAAACCAAAATTCTTCTTGTCTCCAAATTTTCGCGAACACATAACTTAACTCTTCTACCACATCAATTGACTAATATTGTACACCCACACATCCTTTGGCTGAGCGTTAGCGAAGCTTTACGACCCGTAAGATTCTCGAGAACGGATACATAAAATTTGGAAACATCACGTCTGAATTTTAACCAATCACCGAATTACGCTTATCCCCGAAATTAGCCAACACCCAAATGGGGGCCTGGGGGCGTAGCCCCCAGCGAGCCCGAAGGCGAGTCTAATATATATTACAACCGCATGTGTAACTGACTGACTGACTCACGTATACTAATTCTAACCTACTTCCAGATGAGTTAGAGACTTGAAATTTGGTACACACAGATAGCTTTCCACGTGTAACCACCAGGAAAATCCCCGAAAAAAGTGAGAATTATTTTTCATTTTCAAAACCCCTCAAAAAAATTCCCAAAAAATCGCGCATTCTTCACCCCTGCAGGCATTTTTTGTAAGCCCGATAGGCGGGCGAACCGTTGGAGCTAGCTCGGATCTGACGGAAAATTCATGGTCAGGAATGAAGTGAACTACAAAAAAGGTCCTTATGACTTTTTGCTCTATCTTCCCATGGTTACAGCGACAAAAACGCTCGAACATTTGAAATTCCAGAGATTTTTTCGATAAAAATAATGTTTTCAAGCCCGATAGCGGCCGAACCGTTTGGTCGTAGCTCAAATCTGATTGACCCATCTAATTCGCAAATTGCGCGATCTACAGAAAAGGTCCAGTAATCTTTTGCCCTATCTCGATTGGTTTGGCCGAAAAACGTGATTATGTACTAATTTTGGTTGTAACTTTTACGCGAAACTTTTGTTTTTGGGGTCGATAGCGGCGAAAACCATTGGTCGGAGGGTCAAAATAAGACTAACGTTTTATTTAGGAAATAAGATGACCTACAAAAAAAGGTCCAGTGACTTTTTACTATATTTTCCCTTAGTTTGACCGCAAAACGCGATTAAGTGAAAATATTGGACATTTTCGCCTAAAAAATTTACATTCCGGGCTTGATAGCGGCTAAACGGTTGGTCGTAACTCAAAACAAATTTTAAACGGGATTTAGGAAATCACGTGATCTACAGAAAAGGTTCAGTGACTTCGGGAGTTGGCTGAGCGTTAGCTAAGCGTCAATGAGTAGATAGGGACAGAGGAATATTTCTTATGTTCACAGACACAATACCCTCTAAAAAAGGCCCAAGTGTTGTCCATTAACCCCCGGTAATATTAACCCCCCCCCGGGGATTTCCTGGTATGACCTGATAACCTCCTTGTACATTCAACCCCCTGATGTGTTAAACCCCCCTGGTAACATTAAACCCCCCCAGGGAATTTCCTGCCATGACCTCATGTCCGAATTTTACCAGTCACCAAATCTCTTAACCCCCCCCCTGGGAAGATCCTGGTATGACCAGATAACCCCCTGGAGGACTTATCCCCCGGTAAACGTTAACCCCCCCTGGGAAGTTGTTCATATGACCAGACAATATCCTGACGAAATTAAACCCCCTCTTGTCTTAACCTCCTTAACATTAATCACCCACCCAGGGAATTTCTCGCCTTGACTAGATAGTCTCCTGGTGATATTAAACCCCCTGTTCGACTTTAAAATACTGCCTTGAGGTCGGTTTTTATTATGTTTATACTAAAACAATTCAAGATAGCTGACCCCGTGCAGACTTTTCTCCCGAGCTCATTTCTGGCTAAACCATAGGTCCGTAGATCAGATCTGAGGGCACAATCGAAAGACAAAATTAAATTTCCAACAAGAAAGGTCCAGTCACTTTTTGTCGTATCTCTAACGGTTTAACCGCAAAATGCCCTCAAAGTCAAAAGTTTTTACGAATCCGGAAAAAAATCTATGAAAAAAGGTCAATTTTTAAATCCCTTGTCATTTACTTAATGTCCGGACTTAACCAGTCACCGAATTCCGCTTATCCCCGAA
This sequence comes from Homalodisca vitripennis, assembly GCF_021130785.1. NCBI lineage: Eukaryota > Metazoa > Arthropoda > Insecta > Hemiptera > Cicadellidae > Homalodisca > Homalodisca vitripennis. The sequence goes on from NC_060209.1 coordinate 7,260,442, forward strand.
TTTGCAAGCGTTTACTTTGGGGGCCTGGGGGCGTAGCCCCAGCGAGCCGAAGGCGAGTATATTTTCTGACGTGATACATTTACTCATGTGCCACTGGTCTGTGCGAGGATCTTATCAAACAGAATAAGAGGGGGGAGGGAGTCGATGCATAACAAGGTCGATGGTACTGACAAAAGTATAACGGTCACAAACAGAATTTGAACCAGCGCTTTATATAACTACGAAGACCAAAGTCTAACTTCTTAGACCATCTTAGGCTCGGCCATCGGGCAGGGATTAAGTTATATTTATTTTTGTACGTTAGGTTAAATATATGCCACTGAATAATACAAAGTTATATTTTAAATGCATATTATAAAAACATTTTAAAGAGTAAGTCTGAGTTGAGACTGTAATTGAGGAAACTGATTAGAAAACTGTATTCTTTAGGTAAGTATAAATAAAAATATTTAATCTTAAAAAGAGTAGTTATGTTTATGTTTATCAAAACTGATCCTCTGTTTCTTTAAAATAAAAGTTGACTAGAACATAAATACGTAGAAAGTATAATACAAAAGTATAAAAAAGAAATGTGCTGGTAAGTATTTCCATGAATGTCGTAAGGTTAGCGTGGGATTCCCTTATGACTGTAACATTAAAAAAAAATTTGTTGAAAATGTTAAATCTCCTTTCATGATGGATTAAACTGAAAACAATGAAGTGTTGGAGATATATGATATGAATTTATTGATATGATAACTTTATCTTATCGATGAAAAAATCACTGAAAAGCGCAGTTTTATAAACAGATTATGATAGAAAGATTACGTGCGGATCAAGAAAGTTCCCCCCCCCCCCCCCACCCCCCCCCCCCCCCACCCCCCCCCCCCCCCACCCCCCCCCCCCCCCACCCCCCCCCCCCCCCACCCCCCCCCCCCCCCACCCATTTAAATTTTTAAAAACCCCAAAAAAAAAAAGGGAAAAAATTTTTTTTTTTAAAAATTTTTTCCCCTTTTTTTGGGTTTTTTTTTAAAATTTTTTTTAAAAAAAATTTTTTTTAAAAAAAAAATTTTAAAAAAAAAAAAGGGGGAAAAAAATTTTTTTTTTTTTAAAAAAAACCCCCCCCTTAAAAAAAACCCCCCCCCAAAAAATTTTTAAAAGGGAAAAAAAAAATTTTTTTAAAAAAAAAAAGGGGAAAAAACCCCAAACAATTTTTAAAAACCCCCTTTTTTTAAAATTTTTTTTAAAAAAAAAAAATTTTTTTTAAATTTAATTTTTAAAAAACCCCCCCCCAAAAAAAAAATTTTTAAAAAAATTTTTTAAAAAAAAATTTTGTTTTTTTTGGGGGGAAAAATTTTTTTTTTAAAAAAAAAAAATTTAAAATTTTTCCTTTTTTTCCCCCGGGAAAATTAATTTTTTAAAAAATTTTTAAAAAATTTTTTCTTTTTTTTTTTTTTTTCCCCCCTTTTTTCCAAAAATTCTTTTTTTTAAAATTTTTCCCAAAATTTCTTTTTTTTTAAATTTTTTGGGCTTAAAAAAAAGGGGTTTTTTTTAAACCTTTTAAAAAAAAATTTTTTTTTAAAAAATTTTTCCCCCAATTTTCCCTTTTTTTTTTTTTAAAAAAAAATTTAAAAAAAAATTGGGTTTTTTTTTTAAAAAAAAAAATTTTTTTATTTTTGATAAAATTTTTTTTTTAAAATTTTAAAAAATTTTAAAAAAAAAATTTTTTTTTTTTTTTTAAAAGGGGGGTTTTTTTTTTTTTAAAAAAATTTAAAAAAAAAAAAAAAAAAATTTTTTAAAAATTTTTTTTAAAAAAAAAAACACCCCCAAAAAAATTTTTTTTTTTAAAAAAGGGGGTTTTGAATTAAAAAAAAAAATTTTTAAAAAAATTAAAATTTTTTTTAAAAAAAAATTTTAAAAAAAAAGGGGGAAAAAAAAAAAAAAAAATTTTTTTTTGGGGGAAAAAAAATTTTAAAAAAAAAAAAAATTTTTAAAAAAAAAAAAAAGGGGAAAAAATTTTTTTTTTTTTTTAAAAAAAATTTTTTTTTTAAAAAAAATTAAAAAAAAAAAAAGCTAAAAGTTTTTTTTTAAAAAATTTTTAATTTTTTTTAAATTCAAAAATTTTTTTTTTAAAAAAAAATTTCCCAAAAAAAACCCCCCGGGCAAAAAAAATTTTTTTTTTCCCCTTTTTTTTTTTAAAAAAAATTTTTAAAAAAATTAAAAAAAAACCCCAAAAAAAAAAAAATTTTTTTTTTTCCCCTTTTTTTTAAAAAATTTTTTTAAAACAAAAAAAAAATTTTTTTCCAAAAAAAATTTTTTTTTTAAAAAAATTTTTTTTTGAAGGGGGTTTTTTTTAAAAAAATTTTTTGGGAAAAAAAGGAATTTTTTAAAATTCCTTTTTTAAAAAATTTTTTTAAAAAACCTTTTTTAAAAAACCCCAAAAAAAAAAAATTTTAAAAAAAAAAAAATTTTGGTTTTTAAAAAAAAAAAAAAGGAAAAAAAATTTTTTTTTCCCAAATTTTTTTCTTAAAAAAAAATTTGGAATTTTTTTTTTTTAAAAAAAAAAAAATTTTTTTTTAAAAAATTTTTTTTAAAAAAAAAAAAAAAAAAGGGGGTTTCTTTTTGAAAAAAAAAAAAATTTTTTTAAATTTTTTTTTTTAAAGGCTAAAAAAAAAACCCCAAAAAAAAAATTTTTTTGGGAAAAAAAAATTTTTTAAAAAACCCCAAAAATTTAAAAAATTTTTTTTTAAAAATTGGGAAAAAAAAAAACCCCCCCCCCCCGGTTTTTTTAAAAAAATTTTTTAAACCCAAAAAAAAACCCCTTTAAAATTTTTCCCCCCCTTTTTCTTTTAAAAAAAATTTTTTTAAAAAAAAATTTTTTAAAATCCCCCCAACCCTTTTTTTCCCCAATTTTTTTTTTTTTTTTTTAAATTGATTTAAAAACCCCCCAAAAAATTCTTTTTTTCCTTCCTTTTTTTTGTTTTTTTTTGGGGGTTTTTTTTTCCAAATGGTTTTCCCAAAAAAAAGGGTTTTTTGGGGAAAATTCGGGGTTAAAAAATTTTTCCCCCTTTTTTTTCCCTTTTTAAAAAAAATTTTTTTTTTTTTCCCCCTTTCCAAAAAAAAAAAAATTTTTCCCCAAAAAAAAATTTTTTTTTAAAAAAAAAATTTTTTTTTTAAAAAGGTTTTTTTTTTTTTAAAAAAAATTTTTTTTAAAAAATTTTTTTTTTTTAAAATTTTTTTTTTAAAAAATTTTTTGGGGGGGGGAAAAAAAATTTTTTTTTTTTTTTGGGGGGGGGGTTTTTTTTTTTTTTTTAAAAATTTTTTTTTTTGGGGGGGGGGTTTTGGGGTTTTTTAAAAAAAAAAAGGGGGGGGGGGGAAAAAATTTTAATTTTTTTTTTTTTTGGGGGGGGTTTTTTTTTTTTTTTTGGGGGGGGGGGGGGTTTGTTTTTAAAATTTTTTTAAAAAATTTTTTTGGGGGGGTTTAAAAATTTTTTTTTTTTTTTTTTTTTTGGGTTTTAAAAAGGGGTTTTTTGGGGGTTTTTAAATTTTTTTTAAAAAATTTTTTTTTTTTTTTTTGGGGGGGGGGTTTTTTTTTTTTTTTTAAAATTTTTTTTTGGGGTTAAATTTTTTTTTTTTTTTTGGGGGGGGGGGGGTTTTTTTTTTGGGGGGTTTTTTTAAATTTTTTTTGGGGGGGGTTTTTAAATTTTTTTTTGGGGTTTTTTTTTTAAAAAAATTTTTTTTTTTAAAAATTTTTTTGGGGGGTTTTTTTTTTTTGGGGGTTTAAAAAAAAAATTTTTTTTTTTTTGGGTTTTTTTTTTAAAAATTTTTTTAAAAAAAATTTGGGGTTTTTTTTTTAAAAAAGGGTTTTTTTTTTAAAAAAAGGGGGGGAAATTTTTTTTTTTGGGGGGGAAAAAAAAAAAAAATTTTTTTTTTGGGGGGGGGGATTTTTGGGGGGGGGGAAAAAAAAAAATTTTTTTTTTAAAAAAAAGGGAAGGGGGGTTTTTTTTGGGGGGTTTTTTTTGGGTTTTTTTTTTTTTTTTTAAAAAAAAAAAATAAAAATTTTTTTTTTTTTGGGGGTTTTTTAAAAAAAAAAAAATTTCTGGACCAAAATGAAAAACATTGATTATTAACAATATTCATTTAGTAAGTACATAATGAGTATGAAGAGCCAGCTGTACATGAACTGCCTTGAATTTTTCCTTGAATGAACAATACATTTTTACAACCCTTGTTTTGATCGTAGCGTTTTAGGAGATGACACATTTAGAGGATCTTATTAATATACAGCCAAACTCTTTTTAGTTTATGTTGTAAAGTTTATATTGATACTTTTTTATTATTTAAATGACAAAATACAAAAGAGCTTGAGATTGGTTTCTGGACCACTAATAAAAATGTCGAAAATTGTAAATAAACAATTTAGATTCTTTTAGTTAGGTGCTAAAATAAGACACCTCCCGTCATTATACGATTAAAAGTGAGGTCATAAACATTCGAGCAAGAATAAGAAACATTCTTATGGACGAAGGTAGATTTCACACGTGACTGTTACCGCAGAGTATCATAGTCAATATGGACTCTTATGGCTGTAACGGTTGGCATAATAAATAATTCGTAACACTATTAAAAATATATTACCATCTTAAAACCTTATCGGAATAAAATTGCTATAAACAAATTAAGTAATTTATAAAAAACTGGGATTTCGTTTTGTTGAAATAAGTTAGAAATGATGTTTTTAAACACATTCACTTTTAATTATTTGGATATCGCACATACTCCCCGAATCCTGTATGGCTGCTATCTTGAAGCGTGAAGAAAGGAGCAAGAAAGGAAATAAATAAAGACAACTCATATTTGAAACAACCATGAAATCATGTACATTTGTTTAAAGTATCTGAGGATTATTAAGCAGTTTCTTCTAAAGCATCTTCAACTGAAACCGTAAAGAAACCTGGTATGATTGTGTTAAATGTGTAGAAATTTTCTAAACCACACATAGTCTATTAAAACATGTTATTATTAATGCATCAAATATTTTCTTATAAAATTTTTAATTATTTTTTATATGATCCGACAATCATATAAATCGTATACTTATAACACACCAGATTTTTATAAATAACTTCTGTGCTTATAACATTTTGATATCTTGTACGCTACAAGTTATGGACACGCTACACCACGCGCGCGTAGCAAGCTTCGCTGAGGTTTTACGCAACATTTTATGTCTATAGATAAAATCTTTCTCAAGATATCTTGCCACATGATTCATTCTCATTTTTTTCATTCAATTAGGTTTAATATCAATGTGTAAATAAATGTCTGCAAACCTAGTCCTTACAAAAATTATGTTGTATGTATTAGGACAGATATACTCCGTGTGGTACTGCGTCACATGTAACATATCTTTATGAGGTATACCGAGTGTTCACAAATTTACTCGTTCTAATTTTTTCTCGTTGTGGCTGAAGTTGGCTGAAACATCCTAATACATAAGTGTTGTATTATACATTTTACACTGCTTGATTTATTAGTGTAATGCAGATAGCAAATAAAAAATTAATAACTAACTTTTTACTCCATATTGCTCCAGTAGCGAATAATATATTATCCCAATACATCTTTATAAAATATTGTTTTAACGCCGTCATGAAACCAACCTTAATGAATAAAATCTGTGAATGTTTTATCATAAGATACTCGAAAATGGTGGATTTCCTAAACACCACATGTATGACAATTTAACAGTGGCTTAAGGCAAAACAGACGAACAAAAAATAACATGCTTTAACGATCCTTTCTTTTCTTAAACGACATTAAAAAAAACAAGACTTTTATATGCAAAACCTTATAAACGATTATTTTTAAATATATCACGAACTTAATACGCATTTTCCTCTTATACAGGAAAGACAGGATTTCCTCTAGACTGAAATAGCGTTCTCAGTCCTCCATATGTGTAATTATATTTTTGTATGCATTGGGACAACAAGATGAACTCAACTAAGGCTGTGATAATATCTTCAAACCGATAGTAAATTACAAGAGCAGGAAGTAGCTGCTTTATGACCAAAGTAGACTTCTTAGAGCTACATAAGGTTATAGTTTTCTGGTCTGGACAGTGAGGAAAACTCAACCTTATAAGGGAATTTAAACGACCGGAAATAGACACTTTTTGACAGAAGTATACTCCTCAATTATAATTATGTATATGTATTTTCTTCATAAGAACTACAAGACGAACTTAACTACGACACCGGAAATATCTCAGACCTTCCGTACATGACAGGACTATAAGTAAAGATTTTTTTGACCGAAATAGGTAATCAATACTTATATATTTGTATTTACTTGGTTGGATCATCAAGGAAAACTCAACTGTGACGTCTGAAATATTATTAGTTGAAAAACCCAGAAGAGCAATCCAACATTCTATACGTGCAAAACATTATATAAGAGTCATGATAAACTCTTATGCTCTTAACCATGAACACTGCAATAATATCTACAAGATGTATGACTACATACATTTGAAAAATGTCGTGTCATCCATTACATTACATCATATCTGATTTTACTAAATAGTATAAGGACTTTGATGTTAAAAATCGCGTGAGAATTCGTCGGTAACATCTAGTATGTGTATATTTATTTATATATAAATTTGGTATACTACTAAATTTATATCATATATAATATTTAAATTTATAAGTTAAGGTTATAATCATTGATATCCACTAAAAGTACAGAACCAAAGTATATATCAAAAGACACCCATTTTATCCTCTCCCCAAAATGAACAAGTAGAGTTTAAAAGAGGAAGGAGACAGAGCAATCGCGTAGATGTGCTTTTAGTGAGATAGAAAGTACTGAGAACATCTGACGGGACCATTTGCAGATGAGACTGTGTGTACTTGACAATGTCGCAGTTTTAAAAGAATAAAGGTTCAATATTTATAATGTCAATTTCGTGATTGACAAATCACAAGTATGAAAATTAAATGAAAAATATAAATAAATTAATGGGTTTATAATTAATGTAAAATAATTTGAATAGCAAGATTTAGTTATATTGGATTTTTAGTGTAATTTCAATTATTACATTCGAAAATGTGGGGAAAGTCAAGGTTTTATTTTATAAGTTATATATTGTTAGAATACATGAAATCGTATTTACTATATAATAATCTGTTTAGGGTTTATGATGAAATCAAAATGTGTCGAGATTAAGTCTTTAAAATTTAAACTCTACCAGTAGATCAAAAATTTAGTGAAAAGATTAATTTTACTATACATTTCACCATCTTAGGGAGAAAAAATAAAGTAAACAAATTTTATCTTCGCTTTCAGCCGAAATTAATGAACTGATATTAGCTGGTTGATAATGATGTAAAAATCATGCTTGGTTGTCTTATCGTTCGTTGTTATTCAAATGTTGAAGAGCTTTAATGTTTATGGTAAAATAGTAGAATGATCGTCAGATTGGCACTTACATTATTGACATAAGCCAAAACACGCGGACACGCACGCACATGCACATATTCGGTGAACTATAAGTGTTACTGTATACATATGGCTGTAGAAGAAACCACTATATCAGCTAATATTCACTGATCCATAATTGATACAAATGGTAGCGCGTCCAAACAAACCTAAGCCGATTTATTAATGGATATGGCCCATTACAAATTTGCAAGCGAAGTTTTGGGTTATTTTTATCGTAATGAGTACAATCCTTATCTATAAATTAAGCTGTTTTGTTGCTTTTTCGCTTGTGTTGTAAGTGTCATTGTGTACACATTGATATAATATACATGAACAATACTTACTGGATAAGTTAGTAAGATGAATTACTATGGTTTTGGACCAAATGTCTTAAACTGGATACGTTCATACCTCGGTGGGAGACAGCAGATAACCAGAATTGGTAGTGACTCATAATTACCGCTTGCCAGACAGCGGAGTGTTCCCCAAGGCAGCTGTATTGGTCCAATTTTGTTCAATTTGTACACTTTTGACTTTCCCAGGTGTGTGCAATATTGCACTCATTTATTCGCTGATGATTGTTAGCTGCACTTGTTCATATGACGAGGACAAATTGGGCGAGGCTATTGGTCTTATTTACTCTGATTTACTTACTGTGAGCCTGTGGTCAGTGACTAGTGGTTTTCAGCTCAACACAGACAAGTGCACAGTTCTTCACGTAGCCCCACACACTATTTTACAGATCCTCGGTGAGACTAATCTACAGATCAGGCTTTGTGATAGTTGTCTGGCAGTGTGTGACAAAGTGAAAACTTTGGGAGTTGTACTGGATTCAGGCCTCACTTTTAGAGACCACGATCATATGCTACATAGCGTGCCTTGGGTAGACTGAGAGATCTGTATAGATCTAGAAAATATGCGTCCAGAGTCCGCAAAGCTGCATATCATGCAGTCACTTAGCCTATATTTCCACTACCCTGTTTTATTACCGCTACCCTGCATACGGAAAGAGTATCTCCGGGGAGGATGTTCGTAGAATTCAAAAAGCGCACAACTCGGCCTTTAGGTTCATTTTTTGCCTCAATCGGTAGGAATATGTATCACCCTTTAGAGAGAAAGTCGGGTTGCCCCCAATGGAAGACAGTTGCAGGGCCCTGACAAACTGCAAGTCTTTTGTCTTGGAGAGCCTCGACATCTTGGACACAAACTGCCGTCGTATCGGGAAGAGGTCACTCAAAGGAGGTCCTAAAGTGTAATTTATTAAAAATAAAGTAGAATATAATATAATATATTCACGTCATGTCCAATCAATGATTCGATTATTTGGATAAATGTTAAGGTACTCAAATTATAAACCAAAAGGAGGACTGGTTTCATTACAATACAAAAGATGAAAATCTTGCTAAAATAGATAAAATTATCAAATAATATGACAATTCAAAACCTTAAGCAAATTTCCTTACTGTACAATAATATTATACTTGTACTAAAACTTGTAAACGTTTACAAATTGCGAAAATTTTACCTCTAAATACGGGTCAATGAATTTATCGTGTACGCAAAATACTGAAGCGCAATCAATTTGCAATAACTTAGTAGATATCAGAATGGGAAGGTACTTTCCCAAGCCCTAAGGAATAAATACGCAATATTCCCTTTATTGTAGCGCCTCAGGGCCGTTACCCCTCCCCCCACCACCCTTAACACAACTACATTGTGCATCGACTTTGCTGATAATGGAAAAACATTACCTTTGTGAGGTTTCCTGCATTGTTATCTCCTTAAGGGGAATACGTTTCTATAACGATCTGGTTTGTTTTCAGATGATTTAATCGATACCAAATAACATTATAAATGTACCATGAACACAACTTGTTTTACGTTTTGCATGTTCAAAGTATCATGTTTCTATACTATGGTCATTTATTATTTATTATAATCGCTTGACAATCTTTTTTTCCTTTATTTCGTTGTTGAACATTGGTCATATTTAGCTTAAAACTTGTATTGCTTGACTGTATACTGGAACTATTTAGTGCACTTGCATACTCATGTCGTCATACAGTTATTGGGTTACTGATCTAGTATCTTACACTTTTTCATGGTAATGCAGTTTCTATTTTTAGCTATTATTAGGCCTACACTTCCTTTGTTAAATAGCTTATTTCTGTATATTTTAAATAAATAAAGAAACACACTGTACAAAATTAGTATATAAGAAACCATATCAAAATATTACATATTATATATCGTAATCTATATATGAATATAAATCGTTATATATAAATGAATGTTTGTGTGTTTGTCTTTTATGGAATCGTAAACTATTTGACCGAACGTTATGAAAATTTGTATATATATCGTATATATGTATAATATTGTATATGTATATACATATATATATGTATTTTTCGATGGAGAAGGTTTATATTCTATGCCCAATGGTGTAATTCGCCACCAGGCAGTGCTGCAAAACATAAAAGTTTTCAAAGCGCCTGTAAGTTATAAACTGCAATAACGACACAGTTACGTATATTAAGTAGCCAAAAACTATTTGAAGGCGCTAAGATGGTGTATATTTGTCTTAAACATAAATTATTGATTGAACTTAAAACTTGAATAGAAGACTACTTTATAATAAAGTACATGTAAGGATAAAAATATAAAAACATACACTATTAACAGATTGTCCTGATCGTGACAACAAGGCCAAATATACATCGGTGTTGTAAACATAATTCGCTTGATTTGCTCAACCACGGGCAAAGCTTACGATAAGCGTGCGAAGCCGCGGGAAACAGCTAGTATACCATAAAATACTTGGTTACTTGCTCGCGTGGCCTACAAAAAAGAAATTTGCGAAATAAGTAAAACTGAAACGAAACCGCACATATTGGAGTATCTTCAAAGAGAGATAAACGAATTCACAGTAATGAAGTCCTGGAAGACTTTCCCAGATCTAAAGATATTCTCGTCCATGTCCATTCTTTAATGAAAGTATTCCCTTTGACAAGTCTTTCGCTCTCTGAGCTATTCCAAAATTATTGTCTGCCATTTTTAAAGATTCATTATTTTTTTAAACCTTTATTATTGTGAAATTTACAGATAATTATGTAAATTATTTGTACAGATTTATGGATGCAAAGAAATGACATGTACGTTTTGTAATGAGGGAAAAAAATTATACTCTAAGGGTCCAAAAGAATCAAATGGTAGAGAACAAGCTCCGCGCCAGTTATTGAATACTAAATTTAGTATCCATAATAGCATTAAACTATCAGGGATAAAGACATTTTGTCAGCGTTCTTGTTTAACATTGGTTAAGTAATCCAACACTATGAAAATATTTGATGTTTTAACATGATATATCACTGCAATGGAAATTACTCTGATAAAAAAATGAATTTTGGGCTGCGATCGGGAAACTTTATTAAACGTACTTTTAATAAGATTATAACTATGTTTCTGTCTCTAAACGCCTTCTGTTACGAGGACAACTAGTCGTCTCTAGTCAACTGTCCTTGGCCCTCCGAAGTAATGGAATTAAATGGCTTTCAAGAATTCCCACGAGACCTGCATTTTGTGTGATCGTTTGAAACTTTGGGGCTACAAAATATTTTCAATTTTCCGAAACTAAAATTTTAATTCTGAGAAATTTGGTCTATTTTTACGGTCAAGCCTTCAGTTAAGGGTTTCAGATACTCTGGAATTCTCACAGCCTCTGAAAACTTCTGTCAATGGCCACGTAGGCCCTCGCGGGAACTAAATAAATTTTAGTCATCTTATAGACTATAAATTTTTTTATGACATGTCATTGTCAATAAATACTAAGTAAATATGATGCTATAAGTAAATGAATCCGAAGACCAATTCCGGTGAGTTATGCTCGTAAGTATTAATTTTGCGTACAGTAATAGGTAGTAAGTGGTGAACTTCTTGTAAACAATAATTTAAAGGTATAATACAGTAATATAATAAAACTAATGAGTTTTTAATGATAATTTAAACCACGATGAAGTTGCACGTGCTTAATCCTTCTGGTAAGCAGTTTATTTTATAATTACTGCCTCGGCTAACGTTTGAGGCGTTTACGCGAGTACGTGGTCGTTAAGTTTCGTAATAAACTATCCTCACTTCGTGGAGGCAAGATCTGTGATTATCTGGTTAAAACAAGCATTTTAATATTGCAAATTATTGGGGAAATTTGTGATGCCAGAAAGGAAGTCTTCACGATTATGACTATAGTTTGTCCCAGTCAAGATGTCAGTATATTACATCAAAGTTTACTAAAACATCAGTATTACAAGTTCGGAAAATATAACATTTATTTATTGATGTACACCTCCCTATAGTACGGTATAATTTGCAGAACATTATATTATTTGGTCCAATTAATGCTTTATTTTCCTGCCATCGGCCTCTTTTGTTTCGTTATGGTATTTAATTATTTTGGTATACAGTCAGCGCAATTCACCCACCAGTAACCATGCTGATTGGCATCCTGTACATTGAACCATCTTTACTCAGCATACTTCCAGGATGAAACCTCCTGCCTCTAAGATCAGGAGAGAACATAGAGTGAGTGTGCAAGTGGTGGGAATCACGGTGCCTCTGAGAGTAAGTGTAATCATTGTAAAACCCATATTTTCATCAAGTCACGATTAACTATCCAGTATCCTATTAGCCGATTCTCTACATATTCAAGGAACTTTCAATTTCTACGACCATGTTTGGTAACTGGAACCTCCCATCCCTTGTAATCAAATAAGAATCAATGATTATATTATTAGTGTTTAATAAGAATAAATTGATTTCGCAGTTTCCTTGATGTTGATTCAGGTTTAAGGCTCAAACTACGCGTTTTCTAAAAAGTAGTTATTAGCTATTAACTTCTGCATGCAGCTACTCCTGCATGCAGATACAGATTAGAAGGTAGAATTAAAATGAGTCAAAAAACGAACAAGTTGGTCCATCTGCCCTTTGCAGCTGTCAGGAATTACTGTACTGCACGAATTACGCTATAAACATGGTCGTAGAAATTGAAAGTTCCTTGAATATGTAGAGAATTGGCTAATAGGATACTGGATAGTTTCATCGTGACTTGATGAAGATATGGGTTTAACTATGCAATTTCAAAAACAATAAATACCTTCTATGATGTTTCTTGTAATAGAAATGAAGCAGCAGCCCTAGCCATGTGGTTAATATTTAAAAACCAATCCAACCAGCAAGACTCCGCCAGTAGAAACAGTATATTCCTTCCTCATACTTTCTTAACATGATGCTTCAGTGTGCTAACTGAATTAGTTATTGGTAAATAACCATTTTCTTACTTAATTGAAGGTTAAATTGTAATGATATTGTATGGTTGTTTGTTATAATTATTTTTTACATTATTTATTATTAATTAATGTAGAACTATCTCATTACGTCCATTTGTAGTTTAAAAATTACCATTAGTTTGTAGGTATTGTTGTATTTTAGCTGTTATATGTTCTGGTAAATATTTAATAAAGTATTTATTAAAATTTAAAGTATTCTGAAAATATTGGCACTTCCTCACAACAAATTTCAATATCTGTATAAAATAGCTTAATAGAGGTCTTGAAATTAACTTTAAATTTAAAATGAAGAAAATATCAGGGCTCATTAAAAGAACGTGATGCTATTTTCCAGAACCTCTAAAGACCTCAAGTCTCACGACTCAAATAGAACAACTAAGCATTTTCATGACGGTTAACAATCACACGTTGTGAAATAGGTTTGCAACCTCTAGAAGAACTATGAGGTGTTTTTTTTTTTTGCCAATTTCCCGATGTCCTATAAGGTTAAAATTTTATCCATACGTGTTTCATGTCTTAAATAGAAAAAGTTAATATTTTTCATCTAGAATATATATATATATATATATATATATATATATATATATATATATATATATATATATATATATATATACATTGTATAAATGGCAATAATCTTATTTAATTTCAATAAACATTGAATCACAAAAAGTACTTGCTCCGCCGGGAGTCGAACCCGGATCTCTCACTTGCCGGGCTACTCTTGTGAATGTGCTACCATTACACCACAGAGCGCTTACTTTTTTCCGATTCAATTATTTTTGTATTTGGCCGTATCTGTTACATATGCGTTTAAATAAGCAAACTAACACATGATCGGAAGACCAAATACCTGTCAAACGACTTTTATTTATATTAAAATTGTATAAATGGCAATAGCCTTATTTAATTTCAATAAACATTGAATCACATATTATTATATGTATATTATAATCTACTTTCAGTCAAAGATATTCCTTAATCCTTATGCCGTAGTCTGATGAGAGCACAATACAAATGTGTGTCAAATTGTACCTTTATAGGACAGCTTGAAGTTAAAAAGCGAAAATTAATTCTTCAAAATCTGCAGTCCTATTTAAACCCCTATGGGTTAAATGGGCACATTTATTTAAAATTTCGGTATTGTGGTACATCGAGAAGTTAGAAAAACTTGGTTTAGGGGTTAGAACCCCATTTCAATCCCTACGAATGTTTAGTCTTGACAACATCAAGGACAACATTCATAGGGATTGAAAAGGGGTTCCAACCCCTAAACCTAGCAGCTTGTTGTACAAGAACATTTTAGAAATCCTTGACCGCTACCAATGGAATGTTTTGTTGCTGCGGTTCTTAAAGAAATCTCGCTCTCCATATTCACGTCATTTTCAGTGAAGAATCTTTGGGCACTCACGTCAAACTGGGTTCTGAAAAAAGTCCGCAAATTGTATTCTTGATAAAACAATTAAGTAAACTTAAACTTTTAACATTTGTAATTTACTGTAAACTTATATTTAGGCTGGTTTAAATGAAAAGTCGTTGAATTCGGGTAAAAATTATGGACGATGAGGGTAAAATTGTGAGATGAGATCAAACACGGGTTCAAAAAACATTTTTGAAACTATAACGTTAAGATAACTATAACTATAACGTTAACGTTAACATAATTAACTAAACATATGCCTACCTGCAATAGAGTGTTTGAAGAATTCCATGTTTCGTTCCAATTTTGTATAGCTCCTCATCAGTGATATCAATAACAACTCCAATGATATTCCTTAGGTCAACTTTAGACTTGTCCACATCGGGAATGGGTATCATGACGTTATCTCCAATATTGGCTGGTGGATTTTGACTTGTCACTGTGTGATTTCATTTTTTTTTTTTTGCTTGCTTTCTTAGACCTTCAGCAGCGGTTTTTCTTGAATTTTTTATTTTATTTTCAGTTGAGGTATGGGTCTGAACCATATTTTCATCTTCTTCCATTAAGATATCGTCAGCTGTTTCACTTGCAGGTGTTTAGGTTATTGTTTATAACCTTTTTAAAGATCTTCCTCATCGTTTATATCTTTGAAAATTTCAGAGGGCAGAGATGAAGTAGAAAGTCCGACTCTAGGATCCATGCCGAACATAGCTTTATAAGGAGATTGCTTAATACCAGAATGGAAAGCTCTGTTCTTTATGAATTGTACATACCGTAACCCCTCAGACCACTTTGTTGTCTTGTTATCAGCCATCCAAGATGCGAGCATGTTTTTTCGATGTCTTGATTGGCTCTTTCAACTGAGCCCTGACTTTGGCTGTGCCGAGGTTTACCATGCACAATTTTCAACTCTGGCCACAACTGTGTTACTTCAGAAATAACTTTATTAACAAATTCTCTTCCATTTATCAGACTGTAGAATACACGGGGCTCCTAAAGTTAAAAAGATATCATTCAGTTGGTAGGCAACTTCCTCAGCTCTTTTGCTTTGCAATGGACGAAGCAAAACAAATTTTGTTAAATGATCTTGGTAAACCATTATAAACTTAAATTGGTTATCTGGTTGAGTCTGAAAATCGATAAGATCAACTTGGCACCTACTATTCATTTCCGAATGTAAAATTGGTTTTGAGACCAGACCTCGTTTCTTTTTGTTTTTTTTTTTTCATGTGACATACTTGGCACATTGACAGATAAAGCTGTATTTCTTCCTTCGTAATATTGGCATATTTCTTTGACGTTTCGGCAAGCATTCTATCACGGCCACCGTGACCAACTGCCCCGTGAGCAGCATCGATAACATCGTACAGTTCATCTACCGTCAAATAGTACTTGATGTCTTGGTTTCTCTCACCGGCTGCCACCAATTTTTTTACTCCTTCGATGTCAATTACACCAAATCGTTTCAGGCGTCTCTGCTGCAACGGGGTCTTCTTATCTGTGTTTGCAGCAGTTTCGACTTCATTTTATAAGTTGTTGGTACTTATCTTTTGTCAATACGTTGAAATGTGTTGATTTCTCGTTTTCACTTTGTAAAACTGTAGTCATGAATCTTTCTCTCCATTCTTTCTGGCTATGCCCACCACTAACAGAATCTTCCTCCATAGTCCCACCTACTAAAGTATACGTTACTTGTACCACTCTCTTAGCTCACTAACACTAATACTCCCACACGACACACTCCAAAGCACGGTGTAAAGCACAACGAACAACCAAATAACAACTAAGACGCACTCCATATTCGCACTCCACGCACAGCGGATACTGACAGAGAGAGTGAGCGGTAGGAGCAAACAATGTAATGCGACGAGCACGTCGAGACTTGCAACCCCCACCACCCGCTGCTTGGGTTTGGCCTGACCTTGAACCCGGCCACATTAGTTTATCCGTTCGCTACCAGGCCAAACTAGTTCGGCCTAACAATTCTACCAGGCTGAACTAGTTTATCCTAACGCTATTAGGCCAAACCAGTTCAGCCTGTAATCAATAAGGCCAAACTAGTTTATCCTAGTGTGGTCAGGAAAAACTAGAAGAACATCCTAGTCCAAACTAGTTTGTCCTAAAATCGGGTTTGTCCGGTAACATATATATGTATATATATATATAAAACTTCATCATGAGTTGTATATTTTACAGTTATATCGGTTTAAATTTTTTATTTCAAATCTTCAGGGTGATTACGTATTCTCTGTACAAAATATTCTGTTTACTAAAGATCACCAAGGAGTTGGAATTAATGAATGAATATAGCACCAAGGTGATAGTGTTATCTTTGTTAAATGTAGATAGTATTTGTTTTTTATACAATACGTTTCATAATTAACCTTTTAATTCATTTTAAGTTCTATGTTAAGACACCGATTATATCCGTATTTGATGTATTCATTGAAGTTATAACATATTATAGAAACATATAATATATATTTTATAGAAATAACCAATTCTAAATTTTATCAATAATTTAATATATGAACCGTCATACATTTCGGACAAAAACTTTTACAGACAGAAGGTTCAGTAGGTATTCACAGGAGTATATTATGAATGGATGATCTCCAATAATTTGACAGCTAACAGACGCTTGAACCTTTGCATGTTGTGTAGCTGGAGTATTATGGATTGTACTTCAGTTTGTTCTACCTCGAAAAATATATTTCTACTTTTATCAACAGTTGTTATTTTAAAAACATAAAACATATCATTGATAATAAAAAGCTTCGATATCTCCTCTTTATAAAGAAATTATTTAGCTTTATCAATAACTAGTAGTTAGTCACAGTTTTGCAGTCGATACCCTACTGACAGGAGTTACATCACAGGCACACAAATCAGTTATAAATGGTATAATAATTACTCCTGAAAATAAGTGATGGTCTCCAGAAGATACAGAACAATTTGACTTTAAGGTTAAAAAGAACAATTTTGGGGCCCTGACATCGGAGATCAATTGTTTTTCGGGGATGATTTTACTGTTTCGGAGATTGAAACATTTTTTATGAATACTAATAAAGAAAACAATTTTCTCTGTAACATCACATAATATTTGAACAAGTACGCCAACAATTTTAACATTGCTAAGTCCGTAGTAATCTTGTTCAAGCCTTTATGAAAAAGAGGGCCCTATGATACTTTTGAATCAGAATAAAACATGTTAAGGTAAATATTTCAGAGTTAATGTTTTATGTTTGAAAAAGTTAAACAAATGTTATTTCCGGTTTAGCACGTGATAACACACACACACAAATAAAAAAATAAAAAACTATTAATAAATAAACGCCACACACACACACGCACGCACGCACGCACGCACGCACGCACGCACGCACGCACGCACGCACGCACGCACGCACGCACACACACACACACACACACACACACACACACACACACACACACACACATATATATATATATATATATATATAAATAAAATTTGTATGAATGGCAATAGCCGAATTAATTTCAATAAACATTGAATCACAAAAAGTAGTTGCTCCGCCGGGACACGAACCCGGATCTCTCACTTGCCTGGTGAATGTGCTACCATTACATCACAGAGCCCTCACTTTTTACGATTCAATTTTGTATAATATAATATGTTTGATTATGGCGTATGAACTATTTTCATTCGAACCAGAAATACGTTTTCATGTGCTAAACCGGATAATATCTAGGATAACCTAGGAACTTATCTAAAATAAACTTTTGCAAATTTACAGAACATTCAGAAACTAATATTTTTGTCTCAATCATTGTTTCTCAGTGAACCTGTTTTGTTACTAAGTCCTAGTTGTATTAGGCAAATTGTAATGTAATCCTTGACGTAAAGTAAATCTTTTTAATTTGGAAAATCTATAGTGTCTATTGTATTATAGATTAAAATTAAAAAAAAAACATCTATAGTTAACAATCTAAATAACGAAACCTTAATCAGTTTAATGAGAAAACCTTTTGAAATTAATCTCTTGCAAATTAAATTCATCCCAATAATTTGACTATCGCCAAGTACTATTTATTCAGAATACAACACAACTTCATCCAATTAAAGTTGGCAAAACGCTGAGCAAAGATAAACTGGCGAGAATAGCAATAATTGAGTAGCTTTGAGAACTGTGAAACTGAACAACTCTAAGGCATTCTTCATTTATATTCATTGAAAATGTTTTACGACATCGCGTTTACATTATTTAATGCTCTATGAGACAATTTAATGTTTTTTATGATTAACTGAATTTGTAAGTGCCTGATTTATTTGCCTACTATATTCTTAACAATACAAGTCGAAAAAATTGTTTTATGTCAAAAAAAGAAAAAATCGAACAACACAAAATATATTATGTAACTTATTTCTCTTAATCAGTATACAAATTTAAAATGTTTTACAAAAGACTAGCTGTTTCCCGCGGCTTGCATGCTTTTCGTAAGCTTTGCCCATGAGCCAGCACTCAGATAAGACGGATCTAGTAGATAACGCTCCGGCCTCGCTCGCGAGTATTAATTTCGCGTCCATAAGTGCGTGCCAGATATAAAAAGTAAACATTTTGCCGGAGTTTTATTTTTTGCAAATATATATTTTCACTGCAATTCGATATATTCGACTATTAGAGATGTCAAGCTGTGAAGTATGTCTAAAGTCAATAACTTCAAAGCAAGTAAAGTTTACAGTGTCGTGATTGTGAGAAGGAATTTCACGGCAGTTTGTCTCCGGATGAGTAAAGCGGACATCGAATGTATATCGGTCGATGGCTTGGTGTGGAGGTGTCAGGCTTGTGCTCAGACGAGACGTAAGAGCATGAGATTCGACTCTGAAATGACGGAAGGAAAACTTACACTGGAAGATGTAATGAAAAAGGTGACGGAAATTTTTGAAAATCAAAAACAAGCTGAAAAAAATGTTAATACATCATATGAAGCTTTGAGTGATAAACTGGAAGACAACACGAAAGCTGTCAAAGAGCAAAACTGCTTCCCTTGAAAAGTGCCTCAGGATGATTGACGAGCTGGCTGCGGAAAACAGAAGCCTTCGAGAGAAAGTGAGCAGTCTGGAGATGCGTATTGACGACTTGGAACAATACTCTAGAGTCAATTCTGTGGAGATACATGGCATCCCTCAACAGAAGAACGAAGACGTAGTGGCGGTCGTAAAGGAAGTTGGAAAAGGCGCTCGACTTGGAGATCACGGACTCGATGATTGACAACTGTCATCGCTTGGGAAGGAGACCTGGCCCGAACAGTCCGCAACCAGGAATTGTGGTCAAATTTCGATCGACGTCTGGACAAAGAGGAAACTGCTGAGGAAGCGCCGTGTCAAGAGCAACTTCTCCACCAGACACATGAACCTCAGCATGGATCAGCCCATTTATATAAATGAGGCTCTATCACAGGCGAGAAGGCGTCTGCTAGCGGCGGCGCGACAAGTCAAGAAAGAAAAGAGCTTCAAGTATCTCTGGGTTTCGAGGTGGAAAAATTTTTCTCAGAAAGGAAGAGAAGGCGCTAGTGTTTCAGGTGACTTGCCAGGCGGACTTGGATAGGTTTTAGATATTATTAAAAATTGCATTATTAATCTTAATACAGCTTAATTATCATGTTAAAATAGTGTCCATTAGTGCTCAGATGTATTATAAACATAATACACCGTAGTAATTTTGAAACAGACAGATAATCATAAATATTTATATTTATCCGTGTGTGTATGTGAATGCATATGAAAATATTCTTATATTAGTTAAATCTCTTTTCAAAACACAAATATCTGAAATATTCTATAATACTGCCATTGGGAAAAAATTAATTTACTCATTACAATTTTTTAAATATTTTAAACTAACGTTATTAAGTATTATAATATAATTCATCAAAACATTAGAAGTATAAGGAAAAATTTTGACCTATTCATTGTAGACTTGATTGCTAAAGGTAACATACCGGATATAATTATACTGTCTGAAATATGGAATAAATTCTAATGAAATAAATTTATACGAAATTCCTGACTTTACAATGATTAGCGAAATGCAATAATGATTATAGAGCGGGTGGTGTAGTTATTTATGTAAAGAACGGCATAAGTTTCAATACAACTGAGGTGCATTTCACGTCAGCTGATGCAGTAGGTATAGTTATAACACACTTCAATACAGATATCCATATTTTAGCGCTATATAGATTGCAAAATTTTTATCAGTGGAGTCTTTTATTACTGATTTAACATATTATTTTAGGGATTGTAGTAAAACTAAGAACATGTTAATTGTAGAGGATTTAAATATTAATATTTTTAGAGAATACAGTTGCAACAGACAGTTATAAAATGGTAATGGGCGGTAAATGGTTTTTGAATGTCTGTTAAATGGTCCAACGAGAATAACAGCAGATATAGCAACATGCATCGATCATGTCTTTGCGAGGGTTTCACGTGTAGACATGATGTCTGTGGAGGCAGACGTTGAGCATGCAGGCATAACTGACCACTCTTTAGTACGCGTGTGCGTGGGAGTAGTATGTGAGGCTAGGGACGGTGGCGGTGGAGAACTGATTACGATAAGCTCAATCGTCTGTTGGTCTGTGCGGACTGGGCTGATGTGTATCGCCAATCAGATGCGTCATCTGCTTTCGATTGTTTCTTTCACACTTTCGTTTGTTTTATTTCTCAATGTAAAATCCCTATACAGAATCAAACTAAGAATAAGAAACTTAAGCCTTGGATAAATGAATCACTCTGCTTCAAAATAAAGAGAAGGAATTTATTTTTTAAAATTTTTAAAAGACACCCGAGTAACGAAAAATTAAATAAATATTACTTAAGATTTAGGAATGATTTGCAAAAGGAAATTTAGAAAAAGTAAAAAACGAATATTATTTTAATAAATTTGATAAACGTAAGGGTCATTCTAGAGCTACTTGGAATATTGTTTAATGAAGTGACTGGGCAAAAGAAAAAAAATAATAGGATAGTCTGTTTAGAGTGGGCGATAGGATTGAACAAGACTGTAGAATAGTGGCAAACGAATTTAATTCTTATTTTCTCAATATAGTAGACAATCTCGATTTAGGCAATACTCCGCCTATTGGGTTCTCTTCGCTGATATTGAAAGACCATTTTCCGGTAACCAACCAACTGAGTTCAATATTTATCTATCCCGTCTTACCACAGAATGTTTGAAAGTGTAATAAAATCTCTAAAAAATAATACAGCTCCAGGAATGGATGGAATTAGTTCTTTTTTTATTAAAACAGGTTTATTGTAATATATTACAAATTCTAACTTATTTAATTAATTTAAGTTTTCAGACTGGGGTTTTTCCTGAGCGTCTGAAAAACTGCAGTAGTCATACCCATATACAAAACAGGCTCGAATAAAAAATGCAGTAACTTCAGGCCTATATCTTTGCTTTCATGTTTTTCTAAAGTATACGAAAAGATTATGAAGCAAAAGATTGGTTAAGTTTTTAGAAAACAACAATTTCTTTAGCATGAATCAATTTGGTTTCAGGAAGGGATGAATACTGAAAGTGCTGTGTCAAATTTTATAACTGATATCTATAATGGAATCAATGAAAACAAATGTGTCAGTGGTTGTTTTTAGATATACGAAAGGCTTTCGGACACTGTTGATCATGGTATTCTGTTAGACAAATTGTATAAAAGTGGAATAAGGGGGTGTTAGTCTTAAATGGTTTAGGAGTTATTTACTAGAAAGAAAACAGTGTGTTAAAATAAATTCGTACATCAGTGAAATGGGTATAATAAAGCAAGGGGTTTCCTCAGGGGGCTCTGTTTCTGGGAGCAACCCTTTTCATAATTTATATAAAAAGATTTATGTAATGCCAGATTTCAAGGAAAAGTTACATCATTTGCCGATGACACTGCCCTTTGCTATGTTGGTAGAAGTTGGGATCTGGTTCAATCGTCAATGCAAAACGATCTTAAGGCAATTCAATGGTGGTTTACCAATAATAATATGCTATTAAGTGCAGAGAAAACCAAAGTACGTAAATTTTAATGTAAAGAAGAAAACATTATTTTTGATATTAATCTGGAATATAAAGTGTGCTAACTGTCTTATTTACCAGGGAGTTTGTGGGGACGGGTAAATGTGCTGTTGTGGAAAGAGCGGAATACATTAAGTATTTAGGAATTAATCTTGATGAAAGAATAAACTGGAAAATTCATATCAATAAATTAAAAAAACATTTTAAACAATATTTTGAGATACTTTTATTTTTTACGAGAAATGTGTAATGAAACATTGTTACGAATGTTATATTTTGCTTTGGTCCAAAGTAGATTAGAATATGGAATAGTTTTTTGGGGGAGGGACATATTTTTCAAACATTAAGCCATTATACATTCTGAAAAAACATTTCATAAGATTAATATCATTTAAAAATAGAACTGAGTTTTCACGTCCTCTTTTTGAACATTTAAAAATACTTCCATTACAGTACTTGTTTGTCTACAATGTAATGAAACTTTTCTATAAAAAGAATGGTAGCATGCCTCGAGATAATAATACATACAAGCATAGACTTAGAATAGGAATGCATTTTTTTGTCCCAAAACCTTGTACAACCTTTTTTTACGAAATCCTATATTTTCGTTGCCCCTAGGATTTATAATAAATTACCGGAGAGTATTAAAACTTCTAAAAAAATGTAAATATATTCGTAATAAAAAGACTTAAAAAATTGGAAAACTATTTAGTATAAAAGAGATTAAAACACTGCTAGAGATTCCTGGATGAGTAAATTAAAGTTGTAGTAGCAAAAATTTGCAGCAGGGTATTGTTATTTAATTGTTCGATTTCTTATATTTCAATATTTTCGTAGTAGCTGTATTAATATTATTTTATTGTTATATGTATATATGTATGTATGTGTGTATGTATGTTTATATGGATATGTGTGTGAATGTATATTTTACAAGGAGTTATTTTTATTTTACATTATATGGCACAATTTAACCATATTAAATAGATGCGTGTTTTGTTTTGATTGTTTATGAGTGAGAAGTTGAATTTTATGTTTTTGTAATTCTGAAACTGGATAAACCATTTGTAAAAATACATTGATGGAACCTCCAAACAGGCTTTAGCCTTGGAGGCCCTATTATTTCCTCATATATATTAATATCATATTTTTATTTTGTTTTAAAAACTTAATAAATTAAACTGGCGTTTAATTGAATTTAAGTTTATTTTTAAGTAGGACTTATGTAGCTAAAAAACCTGGCAACAAGACATTTGAGTTTTAGTAGTTTTAGTTTAGAATTTTTCTATGTAAAAATGAATAACTTGTAAATGTTTATTTTATTTTGAGGTAATAAATATATTCTATTCTATTCTATTTCTATATATGTGAACTTCTGGTTTAATTGAATAATATTTACAACGCCGATGTAGAGTTTGCCAAGAAAATATGTTTATGTTTATAGCCATTGTGCACGTACATGTACTTTATTATAAAGTGGTCTAACACTCAAACTTTAAGTTCAATCTGAAATGTATCTTAAAGACAAATATTCATAATAACTTCAAATAGTGTTTGGCTATCTAATATACATAACTGTCTCGTAATTGCAGTTTATAGTGTGCAGGCGCTTTGAAACCTTTTATCTGTTGCTGCGCCGCTTGGTGGTGAGTTACATCAATGGTCATAGCTTATAAACCTTCTCCGTGGAAAAATACGTATACATGTAAATTTTCATAATGTTCTGTCTAATATTTTGCGATTCCATAAAGGACAAACACACAAACATTCATTTATATATATATATATATATATATATATATATATATATAAATATCACGATAAGTTTTGATTTTGAAGATCACATTAAAAATTGCCTTTTATCGGCATTAAAATTTTTTATGTTATTTGGGATTATGCGTATTAGAATAAGACCGTTATCCGTCCGCCCGTCCGTGTGATAACTCCTGATAGAAAGGTCCTAGGCACTTAAACCTTTTGCTATTCTTTTGTTCTATTGACAGGCTAATTGATTTAGTCAACAGTTGGCTCAATAGCCTGTTTATTCCTCTGTATGGTTTGCTTAAATTTTTATCGTTGTTTTGAGATTAGTACCAATTGATAGTTGGTTACGTTGAGCCATTTAGTTTACAATCAAATTAAACTATAGATAAAAAAAATAATGAAGCAGAAACTGAAAACCATAAATCAGTTTAAATTTGGAATATATATATATATATATATCTTTATATAAATAATTTTAACTGATTTATGGTTTTCAGTTTCTGCTTCATTAATTTTTTTTATTTAGAGTTTAATTTGATTGTATATATATATATATATATATATATATATATATTCCATGCAAAACTCTTCAAAGTTTCATTTTCTTAAGGTTCATTCACTTTCATATACACGCGTACTTTACAACTGTCACAGCCCTTAACAGTAGTATAACACTTTTAAAATTCTCAAAGTCTTGGTGGACCGTACAGTTTTGTTGTATAATTAAATACATTTTTATATATTATTTTATACGTTTTATCAATGATTATAATTTTCTTTCTTAATATTTTTGTCGTTAAAGTCCAGTTTTTGCCTTCATGCTAAATTAATTATCCTAATTACTAATTTTCTTATAATATTTTTTAATGCAATAATAGCGTAAAATTTATATTATTGCATGTGTTCTCCAATACTGATGCTGTTTCGATATAAGGAATGGGTTTGCATTTCCGACACGCTTCTTGGTAAAATCCTTGTCACGAATAAAGGCGAAGACGTTTGAATAGAATTCCATCAGTATCTTTGCATATAAAAGAAACCAATTGGATTATCTCCATTCTGTAGTCACAGTTTCATTTCCCTTCTGAGAAGTGGTTAAAAGAAAAATCCATCGGTTTGCGTTGAAAGCCCAGGGTAAGTCGGATACTATGGTGCTTGCTAATACATTTAATTATCAACTTAACCGTGTTATTAAGAACCCGACAGGGTTTCTTGAAATCTTATCTTTGCCCGTCTGTCTATCTGTGCGATAACTCTTGATAAAAAGCTTGACAGATATTTTAAACTTGGTACATACATTCTCTTAGTCTAAGGAATGACCCTAAAAGCCAATGGGCAAGCCGTTTATCTGTCTGTTCGATTATAGAAATGTCCTAGAGACTTGAAATTTGGTACATAAGATCCTATTGATTCATTTAAATAAAATGAGCAGTCTGTCTGTCTATCTGTCGAGTTCCTCGGTAATTCTTTGTTTTGCTTTATTTCTGTAGTACAATTGAGGATAATGTAGTAAGTACTTTTCTCTAATAATTTGCATACTTATTATTGAAAAAATATTGATGTACGATCTAGTCAATCAAGTCATTGGAATTGATTATTGTCATGGCATTAAATTGAAATCAAAATAAAGAACACTCAAACTAGCTTAGCATACAAAAGTCCAATAAACGACTGAGAAGATAGGTACAATAGTAAAACACATAACACTAAATGAACATCTTACATGTTATGATCAAACCAAGCTGGTGGTAAAACGAGACATATTTATGACTTGCCGTTTTGACTGAACTCAACCAACCCAGCACACCTAATAAACTTCGCAAGTTTATATAACATTGGTATGAGAGTAAACTATATTAAATATTTCATAGCTCAAATACGATGATGACAGCTACGTTGTCAAACCATTGCAGAATATTGCAAGTATATTCAATACTGTATGGCCTTCAAATGTTTTTTATTATACGATACTGAAAATAGACTATTAAAACACCTAATTATATAATAAATATTTTTTTTATTAACAGATCGGGCTTTATTGAAATAGATTACAATTATTTACTTCGCAAATCGTAGGTTTTTTTATATATAATTTATATAATTTACTCAATTTACCTAATAACTAACAATCCTATAAGTGGGTTAATTTATAAATCACTATAATGTTCATTAATTTAATACATTTTTGGGTGTATAATTTACATTTTGGGTGTATAATTCTACAATTAAAATATGATTATTTGAAAATGTGCAAACATGTGTTAACCCAATGTAATATTCATATTATAATTACGAATCAGGTGATTTTTGTCTTTAACTTTCTCTTTAACACATTGTTTTTTCCTTAATCGAGATAATATCCGCCAAGAGTTACCTTGAGGTTATTCACGTTTCTGAACAGAGCATGTAATGTGGTTTTAAAAATATTTAATCGAGGGTTTATATGAATCACACAACTAGAAGAAATATACTAGAAGAAGGATAAATGAATCTAAATATTGAATGGAATTTGAAATAGAACTGAAGGAGGAAATTTCAATGACTAGGATATAAATAACTCTTTTCCAAAACCTAATCAATGTATATATAGCCTACTCTTATCATATTTACAAAAAATTACCCAATGACAAAGTAATAGCTAACCTTGTTGTTTTATATCTTCATTTTTAATGTACTCATTTATTCATCAGTATGACATAATTCAAACTGGTCGATGGAATTCTCATATGTGCATTCCCTAGTTTTTAATAGCTCCAACATCAGTTTTACATAATTTCCATTATAACGCCAATGAGAATTCTGACTGAACATTGAAAGTAATCTAGCTCCAACATCAGTTTTACATAATTTCATACTGGTCGATGGAATTCTCATATGTGCATTCCCTAGTTTTAATAGCTCCAACATCAGTTTTACATAATTCATACTGGTCGATGGAATTCTCATATGTGCATTCCCTAGTTTTAATAGCTCCAACATCAGTTTTACATAATTCATACTGGTCGATGGAATTCTCATATGTGCATTCCCTAGTTTTAATAGCTCCAACATCAGTTTTACATAATTCCATACTGGTCGATGGAATTCTCATATGTGCATTCCCTAGTTTTAATAGCTCCAACATCAGTTTTACATAATTCATACTGGTCGATGGAATTCTCATATGTGCATTCCCTATTAGTTTTAATAGCTCCAACATCAGTTTTACATAATTCATTACTGGTCGATGGAATTCTCATATATGTGGCATTCCCTAGTTTTAAATAGCTCCAACATCAGTTTTTACATAATTCATACTGGTCGATGGAATTCTCATATGTGCATTCCCTAGTTTTAATAGCTTCCAACATCAGTTTTACATAATTCATACTGGTCGATGGAATTCTCATATGTGCATTCCCTAGTTTTAATAGCTCCAACATCAGTTTTACATAATTCCATTATAACACCAACGAGAATTCTGACATGAACATTGAAATTAATCTAGCATCACTAAATCCAAATCATTGTTATGTGGAAATTAAAACATCATCTTTTGCAAACTATTGATTGAAAACAGTTTCAGAACAGCCTCCAAGAAGAGTACCCCGTGGCACATCGCCTATAGGTACATAAAAATAAATATAATACAAAATGACATTTTTATTGTAGGATATAATATTTTATTTTTAGTTAATTTGTATTCAAAGATAGTTCTATTAATACGACTTAACCCTTTTAATAAAATAGACAGTACAACTTATGGAATAATAATTTCTTTATTTATAAGTGTTAAACTTCGAATGTATTTTGTAATTAAAATGCTGTGTATAAAACATCAAAGTTACAGAGGAACATGCCGCGCTATGGAATGCAACACTCTGTGTGTTGTAATGAATATTAACTGGGAGAAAAACATGCACAGAGTCATCCGGCAAATGTGCAGTAAAACATCAAAGTTACAGAGGAACATGCCGCGCTACGGAATGCAACACTCTGTATGTTGTAATGAATATTAACTGGGAGAAAACATGCACAGAGTCATCCGGCAAATGTGCAGTAAAACATCAAAGTTACAGAGGAACATGCCGCGCTACGGAATGCAACACTCTGTATGTTGTAATGAATAGTAACTGGGAGAAAACATGCCCAGAGTCATCCGGCTAATGTGCAGTAAAACATGGGACTCTTCCATTTGAAATTTTATTAAAACACAACACAGAGCCCCCGAGGCCAGAGATGTCACCGAGCCTGGTACAGGGAGAGGTTGTTTTTAAACAACTTGGCTTATGTAATCTGCCGTGTTGTCGACAGCAGTTGATGTAAAAGTTGTTTTTGTATCCGCCAACTGTGTATCTGAACCTACATACAAAGAGATAAAAAAATCAAATAAAACATATCAGTGAGATAAAATAAACAATTTAAACGAATATCACGGTTCAGTTACTAAATTGTGAGTTTTTCTTTTAAATTATAACTGAATAAATAACATATAATGTTTTATATTTTTTACACTTAAATTTCAAACCTGAAACTACCAACGTTCACTTGATTGACGTTATCTTTAATCCTAATAATAATAGTATATAACTATTACCAAAAAAACTATTATTAAAATTTATGATGATACACTTGCTATGATGCATACCAAATACATTTCAGCTAAAGAAAAACTATAAATTAAATCTTATTCTTCATTGTGTAAAGATAATCCTTATCTGCAATAATACTCTTAACGTCTGCCATATAGCTAATAGTGAATTATAAGACTATAGTGTTGATAGTGCCTTAGGATGTCCATTATCAAAAATATTGTAACAAGTACAGTTCAATATCATAGTACTCATTCGGTTCGATTACAGTGATTTTTTGCCTTGCTTTCTTTTGTAATTTTTCTTTAATTTTTAAATCTGTTAATGGATATTTCAAGTACCCTTGTCTATTGAAACTCCCGCTACCTGTGAAGTACATGCTGTTATTTGTTTTCTTGGGCTAAGGACTTGAAATCTGTTGAAATTCACTGTCACTATTGTAACGCGTATAGACAGAACAATATAACGGAATGACATTCAAATGTGTAACAGTTCTAAAAAGTACGTTCATGCGTAGAAACGGAGTGGACGACATTCAATGATCACCAACGACTTGATGTAAAACGTGAATGATAAAGTGAAAATGAACAGACATTTCAAAATATCTTCGTTATCAGAAGAGTTTCCTCACAAGTTTCTTTTTTTTGTAATTTTTTTGGGAAACAAATTTTTTTGCTGTATGACGATTTTCGTCAACATGTGCCTAAACGAATTCAATAGATCACTACAGCATTTCCTTAAGAACAATATTATAATTTGCTTACAGCCCTAATTTAGCACAATGACTATACTATTTGATTCTTCGCCAGGGGAAGCATCTTAAACATCAACACCGCACCAATGACAATAGCGTCGAAATGATCGCGTTACGTAACCAAGCGGCGGTCACTATGACAACAGTACGCTAAAGGCTGTTTATAGATGTGAGAAGTGTATTAATATTGATGTACATTATGTATAAAAGTAGATAAAAGTGTGGAATTTCATAATGTTTACCGTATTTGTTATATATCGAAACGGAGGTATTTTTATCTGGATAAAAACTAAAATTTGTCTCGTAAAGTATGGACTATGGGATTTCTTCAGAACTCTTCTTCTTTGTTGTAGATAATTCGTTATTTATGTCAACTGTCGTTCGATTTCTTCTATTTAAAACATTATAAACATATTATTAAAGCGATATAAGGACTAAAAATCAATCGCTCCACAAACTCATTTTTTTATTACATCATTCCACTGTTTAGTCATTACCACAGTATAATATGTACGTTTCGACAGTTCCTATTACAACTTATCAAAAAACAATTTGCTAGTAATTTACTTTTGTGAAGCCTTAAATATTCTGTATTGTTATCATACATTCGCTCGTATAGTCTTATTTAGTTTATCGTATTATTGCGATAATACTCAACTTTGTTGGAAATTAATTGCTATCCTCATGAATGCATTGTAATATAACAAAATCCGCAGCGATACAGCCCATAAAGATTCGAAGTATACTTTTTATTCATCGGTAAACTCATCACCCGTTTACTTGCCTCACGGAAGCGTTTTTTAATTTACCGGGTTTTCCAGCAATATACGCCTCCTCTAAGTAAATATGGAATTTAAATAAAAGACAGCAGCTGTGTAAGCGCGATTTTAATCGCCTACAACAATAGAATATAGTTTAATACATCATAGCCTACATTTACTAGCTAAGTTTATAACAATTACATCATAAGTTTGGTCCTATTTAAGAATTTACGAGACGACGGATATTAGGATAAACGGAGATCAGTACAGATGGATCTTTGAGGTACAACGTTTTTTTGACTCGTTTGATTCACAAAATAAATATTAAATTAAGGTTTCTATACGGTATTATCATGCCATTTTTATAAGGGGAAAATATATTCAACCCACTCTATACTTAAAATTGTGTTTTTACAATACTTACAAGTATAACGCAAGGCCGCGCCATTTATCATCCGTAACAAAACAAAACGTGCTCGCCCAGCGTACAGTTTGCAGTTTGCTTATATTATCAACTCTGACATTTTTTCACAACAGCTTCTATTTGTGTTATCTTTATCATACCTCAGTAATATACGAGTGTCATATATTATACCGCACTACGATATATAAGCGATATTTTCGTCCTTGATGGTATAATGTTCATTAAATATTCCCTAAAATTATCTGTATTGCAAAGAATGGAATAATAAAAAGAAAACCAATTTTATTCAACAAGCAAAATTCATTTTATAACATTTCAGTATGTTAATCTATATATATATATATATATATATATATATATATATATATAAATGAATGTTTGTGTGTTTGTTCTTTATGGAAAAAGATCAAAATTTTCAAAGCACCTGCACAATTTAATCTGCAATCTTACGAAAAAATTACGTATATTAAATAATCAAACACTATTTGAAGGTGATAAGTTATGATATATATTTGCCTTTAAGATTGAACTTAAAGCTTGAGTGTTAGGCCGCTTTATAATAAAGTACATGTACAATGTACTATAAACGTACACTTTTGACAGATTTTCTTGATCGTTGCAACAAGGCAAACTCACATCGGCATTGGAAATATATTCACTTGAACCAGAAGTGCACATACACGGACGTTAGCTTAAGAAAAGTGTGCGAAAGCCGCGGGAAACAGCTAGTTAAATGAATTAAAGTAAATGATTTATTTTCGATAAATATTTACAATTTAATCATAAATTACTCATTTGAAAATACTAAAACCATCTTTAACCAGTTGCGATGGTTTAGCAATACATAAAAAAACATAACTTAGAGTCTACCTTTACAAAATAAATAGTGCGACGAGCTCGTGCAACATCTTAACCAACACAGTATGTACACTACCTAAATTAATAAAAACAACGTACAAAAAAACAATAGTCAGAACATAATTAGACAAAAACAAAGCTTCACTTCTAATAAAAAAATATGTGACATCATAAGTAACATAACAAAATGTCGTAGCTAAGATATAATCAAATTGAAATTAACAAAGTTCCACAAAAGAAAAATACTAATAACAATAATGATTGAACTGTAATATTGTACTAAGTATCTGTAAAGAAACAAAAAATAACAAAAAAATAGCATAATCTTACTCAAAATATTATTTCAAACTTATTCACATTCAGCAAAATATACCAAATCAGACTATCTCAGGATATGTATCAGTATTGACGTGTCCTCAAAGTTAAAAAAAGCCATTGCTTTTAATTTATTTTTAAACCTAATTTTTGATCTACACAATTTAATGTCTGCTGGTATTTCATTAAATAGTTTTGCACCTAAAAAAATAAAAGATCTTGTCATTAAGGATTTTGAAACTTTTGGTTTTTCTTAATAAATTGGCTGATTTACTACGTGTGTTATGATTATGCATTATAAGCTCGGTTTCATTATTGCCACTACGAATAAAGAAAATTTGAAGAACCTTGAAGATATATAAATGTTGTAAAGGTAATATATTTTGTTGATGAATTAGATTAAAAGATGATTCTCTTTTATTTTTATGTAATATAATCCTAATATAATGATTCTGCACTGTTCTTACTTTTTGTTATTAAATTCTTGAAAGTTCCTCCCCAACAATGAATGCCATATTGTAATTTAGAGTTTTATGAGAGCGAAATAGAGTATCTTTAAAAGCCTTTGGTCACATATATTCCTCAAAAAAATAAAATTTTCGAATGCTCCCTTTTAATCCTCTTGTTAGCTCCTCAATGTGATCCTTCCAAGATAATTCCCTGTCTATTATAACCCCCAAAATATTTGAAGGATCCCACATTTTCTATGGCTAGACAATTACAATTTGGCTCACTTTGACAATTTAATGAATGATACTTAAATTGGATCTCTTCAAATAAGGGCCTATTCATTTTAAAATTTAAAACTTTTGTTTTTGAAACATTGACACACATTTTATTTTCTAAAACACCAACTATTCAAGAAGGAGAGTGTTTCGTTTACACTGTTACATAATCTCTGGCTATCTATATTCCAAAACAAAAAAGCATACATCATCAGCGAACGCGGTTACCCTTCCTTCGAATTGGACTTCTAAAAGATCATTAATAAAAATTAAAAACAAAGTAGCTGATAAAACGGATCCTTGCGGTACACCTTTTTTTATAATTCCCGGTTTACTTAAGCATCCCCTACACTTGACAAATTTGTTCGCGTTCGGTTCAAAAATTGCCTAAACCAGTTCAATGCATTTCCTCTAATTCCTATATTTTCCATTTTATCCAGTAAACATGCATGATCAACCAAATCGATCGAAGGCCTTACGAAAGTCTACAAAAACAGCTGTACATTTGTTTTTCTCGTTTATTTTTGTATAAACAAATCTCCAAAAACGCGGACAACGCATGCTCCGTACTTTTACCTTCCAAAAATCCATATTGATTTTTACTGAAAAAAATTAAAACTGCTGAAAAAAGTTTAATAACCTTGACTTCATTGCCTTCTCAAATATTTTAGAAAACACAGAAAGCAAACTTATTGGTCTAAGATTATCCAGTTTAATTGCGTTAGATTTTTTTAGGAATCGGAAAATACGATACTTTTTTTCAGACAATTTGGAAACACCCCTGTATGGAAACTAAAATTTATTATATGTTCAAGCAGAAGAGCAAAAATATCCTTTACAACTTTTTACTAGATTGATAATTACATTATCAAAAACCACTAGAGCGTTTATTTTTCAAATTACTGATGATAGTTTTTAATTCTTCGCGATCAACAGGAGTTAAAAAAGAATGAACGTTGCTGTGCACTTGGCACGTTCCCAGTGTTTATTAGTTGGCTAGTGCCGCTTGCCCGTCGCTGTAGTTGCCGCCGCGCGCCACCTGTGTTGTCAACAATCAGCTGTTCGTGAAACGTCAATTAAGTATTTGTTTATCGTGTCACAGATGGCTTGCGGTTCTTCAATAATCGATCCGTCATTTAAAGTTAACCTCTCAATGTCAGTTTTCTTTTTACATCCAGTGATATTATTGATTATTTTCCATTGTTCAGCGAATTTCCATTATATTTAGTAAGTAAAATTGTTTGTAATACTCGTGTTTGGTATTGTCTATTAAACTTCTTAAATTAAGAGAAAATCTATTAAAGTAGCTTTTGAAATGCATGTCATAGGGCCTATTTGACATTATCCTTTATAACCTATTTCGTTTTTTAATTTTGTCTAGTATATATTTATTTATCCAAGGGCTTTTGGCTTTTGCTTTCCTCTCTCTGCGTGATATAACTTTACTTTCTGTACCTACCTCTATTGCTTTATTAACAATACTGTAAAATTTATCCATACACAGATTAACATCCTGTGAGTTAATTACCTCATCCCAATGTGAGCTTTCTAAATATCTTTTAACCGTTTTGATATTTAAAAAATTTGATTTCATCGTGGGATCAAAGTCCTTTTTTACGACGGTTATATGACTAAAATTGACTGCTACTAAACAATGGTCTGATATACCTAAATTACAAATTTCAATTTTAAAAGAGTTCAAATACCTAAACCTAATAAACACATGATCTATGCACGTTTCTGTATCTTTACCCATCCTAGTTGGCTGTTTAACTAAACATGAAAGACCATAATTACTCATTAAGGTCAAGTAGTTTTTTGAATAACAATTATCTTTTAAAATGTCAATGTTACCATCGGCTAAATACAATAAATTACCTTCTAAGGCACTCAATATAACCTCTAATTCCTCTAAAAAAGTTTTTAATTGAGTAATCATGAAGTCTATATAAAGAAACCAAAGTATATTTTGATATTATTCAGCTTAAAATTCAAAAATTACAGAGTCAGCATTTTTCATATCACTATGAATGCTGATTACATATGATATTATCTGAAACATAAACCATCACTCCACCCGAAGCATAATTGTCATTACAAGTCGCATACAAATTATATCCATCTAAATTATAGAGTCCTACTTCCTCTGACTTAATCCATATCTCACTGAAAATTATAAAGTCAAATTTTTTATTACAACTATTAATTTGTGTTTGTAAAAAGTTAAATTTATTTTTTCTTATGGATCTAACATTTAAATGAACAAAAGTAAAACCTTCAATACTAGTGTCTGGAAAAACATTATCTAGAGTATAAGAGACTGGCCAAATGACTTCTTCCTCATCATCCAAATTCATTTGTTGTTAACTATTACTGATTAATAAATGTGCCTTAAATATTTTAAAAATTCATTAGAAACATATTTTTTAATTAAAAATAATACTGTAGAAATAAATACAAATACCTTAGGAACATAAGTAGGTGAATAGACTTATTTTATTTTACACAAGTTCTGTTCGCAGTCGATTCGGATACACCTTTGGCCATCCTCGCTTCTCATAAATATCTTGCCGTCATTGCACCAGACATACTTATAGTTAATTTCCTTTGCTTTCATCTTTGCCAGTCTGAGTAGGTTCTTGGTTTCTGGGGGTCAGATGATCGTTTCACGTAGACGATGTTGTTCGGGAACGCTGGGTTTTATGTCTTTAGCACTTAACTTTTTGTTTTTCTTGTAGGCTGCAATGCACGTATTCTTAAGCCTCCGGTCCCTAAGCTGGACGATGAGTGGTGGTATGGCTCTAGGCTTGAATGTAGGCACTCGGTGAGCAGCCATCACATCTTCTGCTTTCAGTTCCACACCCACAGTCCTCCCCACATCAACGGCAATTAGGACAGGGTCCTCGTTGCCGGTTACAGGAAACGCCCTGAATCTCAATATTTTGATTTCCTCGAAGTATTGCTCAATTTGTCTCATTCTCATCTTTAAAAACTATCCACTTCTTCTCTTAGCTCCTTATTACTAGCCCTAATTTGTTGATTCTCGCTCTTGAGCTCCTTATAGTTTTCAGTCAGCTTTTTCATATTTTCATTTGCCTTGTCTATGGTATCTGAGAACATTTGCAAAGACTCCCTAAATTCTTCAAACTGCTTGCCATAGTTCTTGAGCTCAGCAACAATATCTTTCTTGAATTCATGTAAAATCTTTACTAACATCTCTTGTGTCAAAGCTTGAGATTTTTCCACAGCCCTCACTAGCAATCAACTTGGATTTTAGTCTTACAATTACTACATACCCATTCCTTTTTTGATCCTCTAGTTTTCAGTGCATCTGATGTTACACCAGCACATCATAAATGGAACACACATTTGCATCCACCAGAACAGGTTATAGAATCAGTATCATCCCCCAAATCATTCTTACAGACGTACACAAGCCCGGCATACTTGGTTTATCTTAATTCACAAATATTTTATTAGCTTTTACACGTATTACTTAGATTGCACAATAACCTAACCTCTACGCTGCGGAGCCGGCTGAGACACGTCTGCACGGTTACCAAGCACTGAGGCAGGACTGCAAATTTTAGAAACGGTAATAGTGCAAAAATTTAAATACTCGAAAACTACAAACTCATTATTTAAATAAGATGTGTGTGTGTGTGTGTGTGTGTGTGTGTGAGTGTGTGTGTGTGTGTGTGTGCGTGTGTGTGTAATATCTTATATATATATATATATATATATATATATATATATATATGTAAAAATAAAGTATAAATAGTTTTCTTGATCAATGCAATAAATTAGTGTTTATTTCTGTATAAAAAATTGTACGATAACTGTTTAAAGATAGATAGACACATTGTTAAAAAAGTTCGATATTTACCAATATTAGTGGTTTCCCTTAAATGGTTTGTTCAATCCACATATTTTCAACTAACACCTGCCCTTATGATACATTTGATTTATTCCTAGTAAAGCTTGAATGTGGTTTCACATACACATGCATCACCAGCATACATGTAGCAGGACGTGACCTATTTGCTGCAGGCAGTTTGCATAATGTTATTACTTGCGCAGGTTCGTCTTTATGGTTGTTCCTTACGTTTGGGATAGATTTAAATTTAAGTTTTGAAGGATACTGCTTGAAAGTTTATATTCGAAGAATATTATTATTAAGTTTTAAAAAGTTGTGGGAAAAAGGTTCGTATTAAAATGCAATCAATAAAACAATATTAGGCTACAAGAATATAATAATGTATAGTTTAAGTTATTTTGTTAATTTCTTTGGTTTGCTAGAAAAAACACAAAACAGATATTTTTTCTCATTGAAAGGATATTTAACATGCTTGGAAAATACCTGAAATCATAATATCCTTTTTGAACCATCCAAATTTTAAACAAAGAAATTGTTACTAATTCACTATAATATTTTGTAATTTTGATAAATTCGGCAATAAGAAGACTTTTAATGGAAAAGAAATTTTCATATTTCCACATTTAAATTAATTTAAAAAGGGCTTCCCCGGTTTTAACTGATGCTGCCTTAACCGGTGAAAAGCCATTTTTAAATAAATTAAATGTTGAAGTATGAAAAATGTCTTTTTCCATTAAAACCTACTCACTTCCATCAAGAATACAAAGCAGAAAAAAAACTATGAAAGATTTCGAAAAACACACAAACTAAGAAAAGTTGTTTCATTTTATTACGATTAATAACGTCCCAACGTTTGGAAAGTAAAACCTAAGATTGTTGAGAAAGACAAAATATCCTAATTTAAAGGCCTATCTCTATATTTACGATTGAAAATAACCAATAGAAATAATCTAATTAATTAAAAGTGTTTTGTAAGGACATGTAAAGTTTGAAAATTTCCTTCTAATTATTACATACTGTACTTTCATATCCATGTAATACAAACTGAACTTGGAAGAAAGTTATCCAGAACTTATCCGGTAATCCGAGATAACATTCTCCGAGGCGTACAGTCGAGTCGCTCTATTAAAACTTGTTGAACGTTGTTAAACGTTTGTTAAAAGTCTTGCCCTGCAGATTTTTGCGCTATCTTCTTGATATTATTTATTATATTTACAAGGTAAGAGTGCAACACACCACGTGTCACGTATCAGGCTTCACTGAGATTCAATGCAACATTTTAAGTCTAGAATGACAGACAGACAGTCGTATACGGTAACGAAATATTTACATCCTCTTTCAAGCAAAAGAGAAATTGGCTACTCAATGATAGACTTTAGCAATTCTCAGAGATCGCTATCTCTTTTCCAACAAAATAGCCAATAAAAATTGTAATTAAGTCTTTACACCCTAAATTTATTTTGTTTGGGTACGCTTTCCATCTGCGTGGAAACAGGTTTATTGGTTGTTTGTTTTCTCAATGAGTGAGGCATGCGATGGACGAAGAATCCAATGTTAGAAAGTAAACTGATAAGGAGTTTATTGTCAATGAGTGACTGGGCTTTCCCGGTTCGAAGTACAGTTAGTACACACTAGTCCATTCTTTGTTTCAATCTTGTGAGAACAAGTCATACTTTGACAGTAGTTATTATCTTAGTGGATCATTATTATCCAGTGGTATAGTGTGGTTACTGTCCCGTGAAGTATTTTGAGGATTTTGTATGTGTTGTTTTAGTGTTATTACAATAATTTATTTAGACGCACTTTCGCATTGTAAGTTTTAAATAATATTATCTAATTAGTACTGATTACGAGTAAAAATGGCACGTAGTCACGAAGATAAAGTAGAAATGATATTTACTTTCGGGGCTTCGAATGAAAATTATCATGAGGCATAAAGGCGGTTTAATTTGGCACATCCTGATAGACCTGTGACAAGGAAATACTTAAGAACGTTCAGTAAATATAAGTTCCGAGAATTTGGTTCCATCAAAGATATCCCACGCTCAGGTAGGCCTCCTTTAGGCGGTGACAAACAGTTTGAAATTGTTGCACAATTTGTTGAAGATCCGCAGCAAACCACCAGATTATTAGCAAATCTTTGTGATGTTTCCAAATGTCTGTGGTAAATTTATTGAAAAAAAAAAAAAAAAAAATTTCACGCTTATAAAATTAAGCTTATCCATGAGTTAAACGAAGACGATCCAGGCCGTCGTCTAAAATTTTGTGAAGAAATGGAAGCACTAATTTCTGCTCATCCATTGTTTGTTCGAAACGTTGTGTTTAGTGATAAATGCAGTTTTTTCGTCAATGGAGATGTGAGCAAACACAACTACAGGTACTGGGACACAGAAAATCCCAATGTTTTTCCGTGCATCTCGCACCCAGTACCCAGAAAAAGTTAATGTGTGGGCCGGGATTTTTGGGAATCACATTATAGGACCATTTTTTATTAATGGGAATCTCAATGGTCAACTGTATTTGGAAATGTTACAAGATTCAATTTTTCCTGCAATAAATACTGTTATTATGGAGAATCAACATGAATTTGAAGAAGAAATCGTTCATTTCCAGCCAAGATGGTGCCCCACCACATTATCATCGTGCCGTACATTTCCTGGGAACTCAGCTACGTGGTCAGTGGATTGGTAGGCGTGGTGTAATAGAATGACCTGAACGGTCTCCGGACCTTACACCCATGGACTTTTTTCTATGGGGTCACATAAAATCCATAATTTACAAAAACACCAGTAGCAAACCTTGGAGATTTAAGAAACAGGATTATTGATTCTTGCAACCAAATACCACCTCAGATTTTCCAAAACGTCAGAGAGGCGTTCAACCTACGCTTGTCTCACTGCCAAATAGTAGGAGGGCTTCAGTTTGAACATTTGATTTGACTTCGTGACGTGGTAAGTTATTAAAATTGTTCTGGTAATACTGGCTATTATTTCGGATTCGGAAAGAGATAGCAATCTCTGGTTTTTACCACTATTTAAGTGTTCTCATGCTCTTTAAAAATGAGGGGGTCCACTGGATAGGTGTTTACATTTGAATTTTTGGGTTGCCCCCAAAATTTCGCATTTTTTGGGGGACACAAGAAATTTTCAATATCATAAAATGAAACTTCTTTTCCGTATTGCACCACAACCAAAGGATATCTCCTTATATTTACCCATAGAAAAAAAGTAGAGCGTGGGGGTCCTAACTTTATATTCATCCTGTATAACTACGACGTCCAAAGTCTAACTTCTTAGGCCATCTTAGGCTCGGCAATCGGGCAGGGATTAAGTTATATTTATTTTTGTACGTTAGGTTTAAGAAACCTTAAGATACCTCACTGAATAAAAAAAAGTTATATTTTAATACATATTATAAAAATATTTTAAAAAGTAACTCTGAGTTGAAAGTGTAATTGAGGAAACTTATTAGAAAACTGTACTCTTTAGGCAAGTACAAATAAAAATATTTAATCTTGAAAATAGTAGTTATGTTTATCTTTTTCAAAAATGATCCTCTGTTTCTGTAAAATAAAAGTTGACTAGAACATAAATACGTAGAAAGTATAACAAAAAAGTATAAAAAAGAAATGTGCTGTAAGTATTTCCATGAAATGTCATAAGGTTAGCGTGGGATTCCCTTATGACTGTAACATTAAAAAAAGTATTGAATAAATGTTAAATCTCCTTTCATGATGGATTAAACTGAAAACAATGAAGTGTTGGAGATATGATGTGAATTTATTGATATGATAACTTTATTTTATCGATGAAAAAATCACTGAAAAGCGCCGTTTTATAAAAGATTACGATAGAAAGATTACGTGCGGATCAAGAAAGTTCTAATATGTGTCTCTTTGGTAGAAGAATCTGTCACTGTCCTCTATAAGGGACATATGGCTCACTGCAGTCTGTAGTCGCTGTACTTCCTCCCATCTTAATGGTTATAGCGACATAAGAACAATGTTGAACCTTAAGTACCTTAGTCATAGATTATGAGGGACGCTCATTGATTTAATTT
Organism: Homalodisca vitripennis; assembly: GCF_021130785.1. Classification (NCBI taxonomy): domain Eukaryota; kingdom Metazoa; phylum Arthropoda; class Insecta; order Hemiptera; family Cicadellidae; genus Homalodisca; species Homalodisca vitripennis. The sequence continues at coordinate 7,300,827 of NC_060209.1, forward strand.
ATACATATGCAAATGCTTTTTAGATAATTTTATAGGTTATCAAAAAAATTAGAAAATTCTTTTTACTTCATTTTTAATATTAAAAGTTATTCATTAAAAACAGCTAAAAAGCGCATATCCAAAATGCGTATTAATAACGTTTTCAAAATAAGATAAAAAAAGTTAAAAGTGCACGATGAACAATGTTCTTATGGGGAAAACTGAGGATGGTTTCACTATAGGCTCTTAATATATATATTCTGTCGTAAATAAATATCGGGATTCCAGTTTACCACGCAAAAACTGTATTTAATTAAATAAATATGGTAAATACTAAGATAAAAATATATTCAAAATTATTTATGTTGTATAATAATCAACTACAACTTTACGAAAATCACTCTTGTTTCTATGGTTATTTTCTCAATCACATTCTTTACACATTATATAACTAGCTAAACTAAGCTTATATACAGAAGCACCCTATCTTGATGCAATGAGGCTGAATACTAACAGGATATACGTTACGTAGAAACGGTGGGACATTATTGGAAAACGTTTCTACGTCTCGTGGAGGAGAAGGAAAGTTGATGCGGTGATTTGGCGGAGAATCAGTTTGAGGTAGATTGCAGAATTTAAATATTTTAAGAAACATTTAGAGTATTGATCTAAATTTGAGGTTGTAAATAACGTTTATAAACGATAGATGGATGACATAAAATACGTAATCTGCCTATTAAAATATTAATTATGGAACGATTTCAGTATTTTTTTTAAACTTTTCGATTATGACACCTTCAGATCATAAAATATTTAAAAAAATTACAAGCAACACACGTTAAATAAAAAGTTTTAAAAATTCAACTGTCCGAATGTGTGCTTAATTTTATCTCAGCCATTGCACATCGTAAAGACAAAAGTTTTTTATAGAAACTATGAGGGATTCATTAAAGCTATAACCAGATGTGTTTTAAGTACTAAAAGATATGAGTAGTTGTCATAATTTAGTTTGATAAAGTGATACTAGAAGGAGTGACAGCATTCTTTATCGTCTACAACACATTTTGTTATAATAATTGTTATGATATCTTAAACACGATGAATAGACCGAGGCTACTATATTGCTTCGTTCTCCACCATTGTCATTCCAGGTTATGGTCACAGAGTAGATCACAAATTGTGTTTCAAAAAATTTGTGACAAGAGCAAGCAGTTTATTCCTCCCTTTGCAATAATGCAGGTTTTTACATTATCGAGAGAGTTTGTAATATATCAAGTTATCCTTGAGTTTTGCCCAGACTCTCAACTCTGTATATAGACAGGTTTCCTGTATCAGGGCCGGATTAAAACCTTCTTGACCAGGACAATATTGAATATTACTTTTCTGGGATAGAGAAAGCAACTTACCAGAGTCCAAAGATTCGCCCTAGAATTTACTACTTAAATGGTCCCAAGCCAGATCTCATCGTCTAAACAGACGAAGCTGTAGGGTTTTAAGCCAGGCTAGGCTGATAGCGTTGTTCACTCTTTAACTTTAATATTGGGTTTATCTCGGTTGAGCATATTCGAGACTTGTTCAGGAGACCTTTTAGAAGCCTTAAATTTAGTTTTCTTTATGTCCTTTTCTTCTCAGTCCCGTGATACGGTTCACCTTATTATCAAGTTGGATGAACTCTCCCATCAATAACCCCAGCCATCATGGATGCAAAACATGGCAAGTGCGCCATTTTCAAGACAGCTGTCTGTAAACAATGATGGAGTAGTTTTTCTCTATGTGTGCATCCTCGATGACTTCTCCATGCCTGCAGTACCTTATATCCAGGATTGCCTTCGATGATAATTATAATTTTCCAAAAAACAAATGTCAATGTTTGAAGAAAACACTTTTTTCTTGTGTGAAATTACTTCATTCATTTCATTTGCAAGAGCACTCCTGGGCGTTTGGACGTGCCCCTCCCAACCGAGACGCTTACTTCAGTGCACGTTGTGCTGCATGTCTCATTCTGTCTTTTATTGGCACTTTCGCCATTTGGATGTCCCATTCTTAACCTCTCTTCGCTGAGCCGCGCTGTGCTCTTAGGTTTCTTGGACCTAATCCTGCCCAGGTTATGAGACGTCTGCGTAAGAGAGTCTCTAGAATCTGGAGTAGTGGTTCTGTTGATTCTTCATTTTCTTCGACCTCAAATGTTGAGGCCAATTCGCTTTGGTTTGTTGATTTACCTGCCTCAGTGAAGTACCATCGTGTAACTAAGGATCTAACCGGGCATAGCCCCGCATACTTGGCCAAGGCTAGTCTACTCCGGATTGATGCATGGTGATCCGAAGGATTCATTAAATTTCTCCGAAAGACCCGGAGACACGCACCCGTTGATACGGATTGAATGACACTATTTCTGAGTTGGTGTGGAACAAAAATCAAACAGAGAGAGAGGAAGAAGAAGTGGAATTCTTTCAAAGGAGTCCAAAGGAGTAAATTCGGATGACTTAATTCTAATGTGATTGTGAATGTGATTATAAACTTTACACCCAAATTGATAACAACGTGAATAACAGAGATCTCTCAGTATTTCATGTAGGGCCACTGCTTGATCTGCTTGATCACAAACCCATGAGAGTATGGTTATATGTACGCCCCGGTATTCAATAGTCCACTTTATTTAGATAGAGGAAGAAAAACTATATAAGTTTGTTATTATTTCCAAGGTAGGAGTACGCCACATCAGTTGTTGCGTAACAGGCTTAAGTTGAATACAAAATTTAAAGTCTTTATCTACAAGTTTTACTAATTGGTATATTAAAAATAATTTATTTGTACTCATATTGTTTACAAGTTTCATTACGCTGCAGTCTTCTCGGTTCGTTCATAGTTTCTTATGGTACCAGTTTAAAAACTATTCGCTAACTCTTATCCAATAAGTAACATATTATTTTATGAATTTGATGTTTATTGTCTAGGTTATACAGTTAAATAAATGAAATTGAAATATAATATTAAGGTGTTTTTGTAAAAAATATTCAAATATAGAAGGATCTGCGGAAACAGTGAACACTAAACAGTGAACAGCCAACAAATAAGGGGACGATAAACCAGGCGGATGTGGGGACACTCTTATCGACAGGAAGCAGCTGCTCTGTATCATCCCCCCGTCTCCTACAACTTTAGTCAAAATATAGAAAACTATTGTATCGTATGGAATATATCGCACTTGCGTCTTCTTGCTTTTGAATGAATCACCTTAATAAATGGACTCTTACGTACCAGCGCTGATGGTTTAAGACAAAAATTGAATCAAATTAATTCTACCAGTAGCACCTTTTTCTGGACCTTCATTCCTGTAATTTTATGCTGTTTATATAAAATATTAAAGCTAAAACAAGTGTTTTACGTATGCCCAGAATGACATGAAAATTCAGATTATAATTTTATTGCAAATGAATAATTGTCACCTAAGGTTTAATTTCAAAAAGGTAGATTTGTGATAGAAAAGTGTAAAATTTCCACAAAAAATCAACATACGCAATGCTATGTATATATTCTTTATTCCAAATCTCTGGTAATAATTACAGTATATTGATTAGTTTCTCATTTTTATTCATAACAATTTACTACTGGGTGAATCAGATGAAGTGTTAAAAACGTACATCGGGAAAAGATTACAGTCATCACAAAGAAACAATATGCAACTTCTTCCTAAATTACACATACAGGGATTCAATTTAAAACAGTTTCGTAAAATAAGTTGCCCCAAAACAAGTTTGTCCTGGATTCAAACCAAAAAAATATATTAAGTGGTAAACCAAAACGTAAAACAATTAAGGTATTTCCTTTAAGTAGGATAAATTTTGTGTTGGTCTCCTCCAACCAAAATGTAGGTATAAAAATAGCATTTTTACATCCACCGATTCCCGATTTTACCATGTAATTCTGAATTAACTTACATACAGCCATTTAAACTGCTCTAAAAGAGTTTTAAATTGGGAAAAATTAAATATTTTGGTTACGAATGAAAAATGTAATGAATTGCTTTTGTTTACAACATTTGAATCATTTCACGTAACAAACAACATCTGACATTTAAATAACTAAACTAACTTAAATAAACTAATCTAACCTAAGCTTCATGCAATACTGCCGTAGAGGATATTACATCATATCTTCTATCTGACTGACAAGGCGACGATGATGTAGTCACACCAAAACATGTTGGAAAAAACATTTTTATTGAGATGAGCGACGGCAGAAAGTATTCAACGAAGTCAAAATTGAAATATATGTAAGAATTAAATTTTCAATATACCGAGTCACCTGAATACAGGAGTGTATTTGTGTATTGTTGTGTATAGACTCTTATTTATGCCCATTACATGTTATAAAAGTGTTAATTAAAATGTATAACAACATGCACTGTATATTACGATTTGCTTGTCAAAGTTTATTGTATAGTGTGGTATATTAAATAATGTTTCTGTTATGTGTTGATATCTGTTACGAACAGTAGTACGGTAAGCGTACTATTGATACAACCAACTTATTAAAGTGCTGCAATCATGAATTTATGTAATATCTGTATATTTTATGAGAGTATGCGATAATTAGCTTTTACTTAATTGATGGTTTTGAATTAATTAGCATTGAGTTGAATATTCTACTAACAGGTATAACCTAGTTTGTTTCAATTTGATTACCACCGCAATTCTGTTATGGGAGATTGATTGGCAAGCTTCTTGGAATCTAGTGACCAGATCACGTCGCCTCAATGAAGCCAATGTCCGGTTGTTGAAAAATTGCGTCCATAACTCAACCTGACTATGTTCCCAATTTGATTGGAAGTCTCATTTACGTGGTCGTCTCAGTGTTAAAAAGTATTTAGGTATTCTATAGGTTAAAATATATTATAATTTTAAACTAGCATGTAAATAACAAATCAAATGTTTATTATAGAAATATATTCATTTCTATATTATGTATTTTTTAAGTTTTAGAAAAACAGGTTTGATATAAAAAACTAAATATTTTTTTTTTTTTTAAAATTTGAAAAGTTGGTTTAATCTTTAAATTCACTACAATATTTTTGTCAAGTTAAGGGGTAAAAAGGGAAAAAGGGGACTAATTTAAAATTTAAACGGTAACAAAAATTTTTAAAAGGGGCATTTCTTTTAAAAATTTTAAAAATGTAGTTTTGTTTTTTTTGATAAATACTTTTCTCTCGGTTATAAAATATTTAAGTCACTGATGTTGAAATATAAAAAAAATAAAATTTGATTTTTATTTTTCTTTTACAGAATTTCAACAGTTGGAGGTTGGGGGACCCCTATTTTTTTTCTCCCCTTTGGTTTTAAAAAGATTCATTAGTTTGGATTTAAAAGGTTGCAGGCTAAACCCAAATTTTTCCCATAAAATTATGGGTATTTTGAAAAACACAACCCGGGTAAAAAGCTTACATGTTGATAAAATTTTCCGGAAAATTTTGCTTTCTTCAAATGACTTTGAAGTAAAAACGAAAAAAGTTTATAGGGGGGTTATTCCTAAAAAAAAAAACCCTTTGGGGCTTAGTTCCAGAGTGCACGATATTTTTGTAGATTCGTAAGTGTGGGAGTAAAGGCCGCCTCCTGTCAAGATTCCCTTTTAAGGGGGATGGAGGCCCCTATATTTTCGGCCTTTTTAATTTTTTTAAGTGGGTTGGTTAAAGGGGTTTTGGGGGAGTAAAAAGGCCCCCCTCCTGTTTAAGGGTCCCCCTGAGGGGGAGATAGGGGGCACATATAATTTGGGGCCCTTTTTTCCCTTTTTAAGTGGGTTGGTAAGTGGAGAGTAAAGGCCCCTTTCCCGTCAAGATCCCCATGAGGGGGAGATAGGGGCCCCTATATCTCGGGCCCTGGGCACATTGTAAGTGGGTTGGTAAGTGTGAGAGTAAAAAGGGCCCCCCCCCCTGTCAAGATCCCATGAGGAGAGATAGGGGGGACTATATCTCGGCCCCGCCCCATTGTTTAAATGGGTTTTGGGAAATGTGAGAGTAAAGGCCCCCCCTTCTGTCAAAAAATTTCCCCTGAGGGAGGAATTTGGGGGGAAGTATTTTTTCGGGCCCTGGCACTTTTTAAATGGGTTGGGGAAATGTGGAGTAAAAAGGCCCCCCTTTTGTCAAGATTTCCCCTGGGAGGATGGGGGGCAGGGTTTTATCTCGGGGCCTTGGGGCACATTTTTAAGTGGGTTGGGGAAAATTTTTAGAGGGAAAGGGCCCCCCTCCTGTCAAGATCCCCCTGAGGAGAGAAAGGGGGGGCAGTAAAAACCTTAGCCCCTGACACATTGTAGTGGATTGGAAAGTGGGGAGGGGGTTAAAAGGGCCCCCCTTTTTCAAGATTTCCCAAAGAGGAGAGATTTGGGGGGGAGTATATCTCAAGGGCCCTGTTTTAAAATTTCAAGTGGGTTGGGGAAGTGTGAGAGTAAAGGGCCGGGCCTTTTCCCGTTTTAAGAAACCCATGAGGGGGAAGGGTTTTTGGGGATTATATTCCCCGGCCATGTCCCCCATTGGGAAGGGGGGGTTTTTGGTTAAATGTGAAAAAGGAGTAAAGGGGCCCCCTCCCGTCAAAAGGGTTCCCCTGAGGGGGAGATTTGGGGGGACTATATCTCGGCCCATTTTCCCCATTGTTAAGTTTGGGTTTTGGGAAAATGTGAGGAAATTAAAGGCCCCCCTCCTGTCAAGGGGTTCCCATGAGGGGGGAGAAAGGGAGCAGTATATCTCAGCCCTGGGCCCCCAAATTTCAAAAAGGGGGTTTTTAAGTGGGGAGATTTAAAGGGGGACCGGGCCCCCTGTCCCAAAATCCCATGAAAGGGGAGGGTTTTTGGGGGATTATATCTCGGCCATGTCACTTTTTAAGTGGGTTGGTAAGTGGGGAGAGTTTAAAGGCCCCCTTTCCCGTCAAGATCCCATGAGGAGAGGTTTGGGGAAATTTTATCCCCGCCATTTTCCCCATTGTTTAAATGGGGTTTGGTTTTAAATGTGAGAAATTAAAAAGGCCCCCCCTTCTGTCCCAAAATCCCATGAGGGGAGGGGAAGGGGGGGTGGGATATTTTCGGCCATGGTTTAAAATTGTAAGTGGGTTGGTAAGGGTGAGGTAAAAAGGGCCCCCTCCTTTTCAAGATTCCCCTGAGGAGAGATGGGGGGGAGTATAACTTAGCCCCTGGAAAACATTTGGTAAATGGTTTTGGGAAGTGTTGAGGGGTAAAGGGCCCCCTCCTGTCAAAATCCCATGAGGGGAGATGGGGGCAGTATTTCTCGCCATGTCACTTTTCAAGTGGGGTTTTGGGGAAGTTTTGGGAGTAAAGGCCGCCTTTTTGTCAAAAAATTCCCATTAGGGGAGTTAGGGGGGGTTATTTTCTCGGGGGATTTTCAAAAATTGTAATTTGGGGTTTGGGAAAAATGTGAGGGTAAAGGCCGCCTCCTGTCAAGATCCCATTTAGGAGGGGTTTTGGGCATATATTTTTCCCGGGCCCTGTTTCCCTTGTAAAGTGGGTTTTTGGGAAGGGGGGGGTGAGAGGGAAAGGCCCCCTTTCCCGTCAAGATTTCCCCTTTAGGAGGGGGAAAAGGGGCAATAAAAATTCGGCCATGTCACTTTTTAAGTGGGGTTTGGGAAGGGGTGAGAGGAAAGGCCGCCCTGTCAAGAAACCATGAGGAGAGATAGGGGCAATATAAACTCGGCCCCCTGGGCAATTGTAAGGGGTTGGTAAGTGGTTTAGAGTTTTTGGCCGCCTCCTGTCAGATCCCATGAGGAGAGATGGGGCACTTTTATCTCGGGCCCCTGGGCACATTGTAAAGGGGGGGTTGGTAAGTGTGAGAAATAAAGGGGCCCCCTCCTGTCAAATCCCATTTAGGGGGGAAAATAGGGGGGACTATATCTCGGCCCCTTTTCACAAAATTTTAAGTGGGTTTGGGGAAGGGGTGAGAGTAAAGGGCCCCCTCCTTTTCAAGATCCCATGAGGAGGATAGGGGCCCTTAATCTCCCGGGCCCTGTCAAAATTTGGTTTTTTTTGGGGGGGGGGGTTTGGGAAATGTGAGAGTTTAAAAACCCCCCTTCTGTCCCAAAATTCCCCTTTAGGGGGAGATGGGGGCAAATTTTATCTCGGCCATTTTCCATTGTAAGGTTTGGGGGGTAAGTTTGAGAGTAAAGGCCGCCTTTTTGTCAAGATCCCCTGAAGGGGGGAGATGGGGGGGGTATATTTTCGGGGCCCTGTTTACATTGAAAATGGGTTGGTAAGTGTGAAGTAAAGGCCGCCTCCTGTCAAAAATCCCCTTTAGGAGAGATGGGGGGGAGTATAACTTAGCCATTTAAAAAATTGTAGTGGGTTGGTAAGTGTGAGAGTAAAAGGGGGGCCTCCTGTCAAGATCCCATGGGGAGAAGGGGGGAGTATATCTAGCCATGTACATTTTCAAGTGGGTTGGTAAGTGTGGAGGTAAAGGCCGCCTCCTGTCAGGGTCCCTGAGGAGATTAGGGGCATTATATCTCGCCATGTCACATTGTTAAATGGGTTGGGGAAGTGTGAGGGTAAAGGCCGCCCCCTGTCAAGATCCCCCTGGGGGAAGATATGTCCCACCCCCCCCCCCCCCCACCCCCCCCCCCCCCCACCCCCCCCCCCCCCCACCCCCCCCCCCCCCCACCCCCCCCCCCCCCCACCCCCCCCCCCCCCCACTTTAGATATATTTCTATATTCAATTCTTAAAGCTAAGTTATTCCTATCTCGGGCATAAGCCTTATATATGTTATTCTTGTACCTTATTAACTCAACAAGATAATCTGAAACCCATTCACTTCTTTTCCTATTACTACTGTTAACTTTTTTCAAAGTGCATGATGCAAGGTGACATGCATTTTAAATATCATAGAACCTTTTTTACAGACTCCTTTACATCAATACTGTCCATAACTAGACTCCAGTCGGCCTGAAATAACTGTCTCTTCAGAATACCATTATTCAGAATTTTACAGAACTTAATTTCATTTTTATTCTCCCTGAGATCGTCAATTTGAATATCTAAGGGAAAATGATCAGTAAAATCCAATTCCAAAACACTACACATAAATTTAAACCCCTTAGTATTTCTTACCAGTGCATGATCCAGACAGGACGCTGACGCGTTAACTATTCTAGTTGGCTTATTTACTAAATTCTCAAAACCATAAGAAAAAAGTGTACTTAGATATTTAATGCCAGACCCTTTATTTTTTTAATGTGCAAAAATATTCATGTCTCCCACTATTAATGTAGAATCATTTTTTAATTTTAAAATATTTACAAATTCGTTTTTAAATTGATTATAAGTAAACCTACAATTCCTATAAATTGCAAAGAGGGAAAAACTCAAGACTATTATTCAAATGGGGGAGGAGGAGTGTGACGTTGATCAGCTCGGCAGTGGGCAGTAGGATGGGCTCGTGAGTGTACACGAGGGCAGAGTCCAGGTAGAAGATAACGCCGCCGGCTTGATTGTCAGGTCTCGGCTGGAACAGCATGCTGTAACCTGCGATGCTGTAATTCACCTCCTATCCGCTCTTGATCCAAACTTCAGTTAAGATAATAATTTTATAACTATAGTTCAGTGAGTTTAAATAAACTAAAAGTTCATTATAGTGTTTCCTTATACTTCTAATATTCAAACAAAATATTTTAAAGTCATTAAATACATTACTGAGGGGCATGACCAATACACAATTACAACGATGTCTGACTGTCTGTTAGCCTTATCCACATCACACATCAGGTACCCTCCTCACCAACCCTTCAATTTTCAACCCCAATTTAGCCAAATCGTCCATTGTTGATATTCTGGTTTTCCTATCATCGTCCGATTTTTTCACAAATATTTTTCTCTCAACAACCCATACATATTTAAAACCGATTTCTTTGAGTTTTTTTGCATTGAAAAGCAGATGTTTATTATAAGGTGTTAAGTGTTCATTGATATAAACGTTGGTCATGGGCACTCCCTGAACGAAATCAGAAGACTTAATGCCTCTGTTCTTTGATGCAATTTTGCTTTTTTCAAAACTGCATATCTCTTTTGCCGGTTAGAGAACTGCACAATGATAGGCCTTGGTCCTCTGAGATTTTTTACAGGTATTCTATGTATGGCTTGAATATCGTTATCAAATTCAACAGACTCCCCCACCAGACCAGCAACCTTCTGAATAATGGATCTCATCTGGTCTCCATCTACCTCAGGGATCCCCTCAATTTGCAGGTTCCTATTACGGTTGTACTGCTGCAGTTCTTCAAATTGAGTTTTAATTGTAGCCAATTCTCTTTTAAAGTTTAAATTTTGAGTCTCAATAGACAAATTTGAAGTTTCAATAGATTTAACTGTCAACTTGAGTTCTTTCACCACACTGTCATAATCATCAATCTTATTTGAAAAATATTGTAAGGAGGTTTGAAAGCCATCAAGTCTTGTTTTATAACGGGCTACAAATTCAGAAAATAGTTTTTGATTGTATCCTCCATTTTTTGAGGAATTCATTCTGCATTTTGGTAATAATATCCTGTGAAACGGTTTCCTTCGATTTGCTCGACTTACTTGCACCAATACAGCCTTTGCACTTCCATCCACCTCGTCTGGTATCAACTATGCGGTTCCAGATTTTCTCAAGAATATCAGCACATTCCAGATGTAGTTTAATGTCACACGAGGAACATATAGCAAACGAAAGCGGTTCACTAGGCAAGGGATCACTACACGACGCGCAATCACTCATTTCGAAACGGCAGAAGACGGAGCAAGCAACAAGGAAAGACGTCTGTACCGTTCGGCTGCCACGACACAACTCGTGTGATAGCCATCTTTCAATGCCATACTGTACACGCGTTATTAGTGTAGATGTTCAATTTTAATGACAATAAAGGGACAATAACTTTCAATTGTGCAATGTTAATATAATCTTAACATTTTCATTTTCATTTAAAAAAATGCACAACATTGAAATTTACAAAGTATAAAATGATATGGCCATATAACTATCTTAGTAATACGTGGACTAGATTTAGTTACAATTAATCCGAAATTATGTTTGTCAACATATTATTTTTAGAGCGGTTCAATTTTAAATTTCTATAACTTTAAACGGTAACCATTCTCTCCATCTTGAAACATTTCATTAAAAGTTTATGGATTTATTTGTAAAATATAAAATTTTAGTTTGCTTGTGTTATGATCAATCCGAAGTTATGTTTGTGTACATATTTACTTATAACAATTCATTGTAATTGTATACATTATCTAAAGCATTTGACAGCCACCATGTTAAAACATTAAGCGTTGTGGATCAATAAATAAGAATATAGTTACTTTAAATTACTCGTAATTTTTCTACAAAGTGTCAATTTGTATTTATATTGTGCAGAACACAAATAGCTGCCATCTTGAAACGATCTATTGGCTAATGAACTTATTAAAGCTGCGTGCAAATACTGCAGCAAATTTAATATGGATCTATTAAACATTACGTTAATGATAAGTTAATAAGTAAATGCTAAACATTTAAAAAAAATATATACCAACTTAACTTGTTTGTTTCAATAAAGTTTTTTCAGTTTTAAACTTATTACTCATTGGAATATTTTTTATATATCGTAACAAATTCTTACACATTTAGAGAAACTCATCTTACCGAGTTAAACTCACTAAGTGTAGCTGTTTGTTTTAGACGGAACTCTAAACAATTCCACATACATTAAATTAGCCTATTGTTCTGGGAAGGACTTCTGTTATGCGGATTCAGAGTATTACAGAAATCGTGGTATGTATTTTCTGGACATTTTATAATAGTTTTGAAGTTGATTTTGTTCGGTGTAAAGTATAAAAGGCCAATACAAGTCTACAAAACTGTCATTTGGAAATAGACGCTATTTAAATATTTAATAGCTTATTATTAATTTTCTTTAACGCAACTAATTTATATATGAAATGCACCAAACATGGTTAGATATGGTTGGCTTAGCAGGTATGCCAACTCTGTTCATAAATTAAACCAGATTGATTATATGACTCATTTGAAATGAGTTTTCAGTTAATTGAGATGTTCAACGACGTATACGAATACCTTATTAGTGAGGGATGTGATGTGGCATGAACGGATTATACCAAATTTACTTAGGGTTCGGCGATATTCGAATATACCGTAATGTTTATAATGAATGCTCAGTTCACTGTTTATTCACCCAATATTCATTGTTTTAAACAACTAAACCCTGCATAATTCCATGCAATAAATCTACTCCACGGGTTATATTAGAATGAAATGGTTAGCCAAGCAATCAATTCCTGAGCCTAAACTGGATTGAATAGTAACAACGCGATATAATTCATTCAGGATTAGGAGTAAGATTTAGCTGCTACGCCACAAATCACTTTGATTCACTCAATAGACAGAGAAAGATTCTGGTCTCTTAAATTTAGCTATTTTACTTCATTTGATTATATATAAAACATTAATATAATCAAAAAGAAAATATTATTTAAACAGATAATGCGCCTGATTCTATCAATATAGCGTGTTCGTGTATTCTAAGTATTGTGTATTGTATTGTAGTATTTGAATAAATCGCTCGCAATATATAATGTTCATTAAGAATTAATGGAAAACGTCTTTTGGTTAATTATTGAGGACGATTATTATGTAATTTTTAAGAAGTAATAGAAAGCAACTAAAAGAATAAAACTTAAAACGTTCAAGATAAAAATAACTCACTATTCAGCTTCTAAATTAAAAATAGTAGTTTCGATTAATTGAAGAAACAGTTATTGTTTTCGGTGTGCAATTGCGTGTTTAGTAGCACGATGTAGCTCCGGGTTCGAGCCCTGGTAGAGCGAGTTTCTTCCTCAATCTTCCTTAAAATTAAATTAGGCTACTGCCGCATACATATTGCGCCAATTTTAAAAGAAAAAAAAAATATACTAAATTTCTAAAATAACTATTTTGTTTGTTATTGGTAAGTTGGATGTTGCCAACTGATGGTTGTTGATTTACTGAACATTTTATGTTATGTTTCCCAAATAATATTAATGAAAAATATGATATTAAATAAAAACAATAACTAATACAATATTTAAACGGATGTTATTTCATTTATGTTTAAAAAATAAGGATAATATATGGAAAAATATGGAATGTTAAAATTAGATGTACAAAAATCGTACTTATATATTATATATATAATATCGTGTATATATATATTATATATATATATATAATATCGTATATATATATAAATATATATTATATATATAATATCGTATACAGGGTGTTTGAAAAGTATGGGTACGGCTTAATATTTTAAAAACCATAGGAGATAACATCTATAAACTTTGCACAGTGTTTTATGGCTATGTAAACTATTTTCCCTTGCTATTACCATGACATGCCAACCATGGGGGGACGGCCCACAGAGGAAAACATGGAAATCCTAAATTGAAGCATGGGTCGAGTGACACCTCATTTGAAAGAGCTCACTTAGTAGAGTTGAATTCCGCAAACCGCATCTCAAAAGGTTTATCCAATCAGAAATAGCGGGTTGTTTTAGGTACACATTGTGAAGTACATTATGCGCTGCCATTTCTGACTGGATCGTCGTATTCTGATGCGGTAGGCGGCGTTTCACTCTACTAACCAATGTGTTTTCACTGACATTTTTTAATTAGCAAATTATGTCATAAATTTATAACACAATAAATAAAACTAAAAAACATCGGTATTTATACGCAAATAATTTGGACATTATATAAAAAATACAAAAATTGAGGTTAGCAATAAAATAATAAGGCTCCATGTTGTTCTGTGTTATTATTGTTGATGTGTTGTGTTATATACATCTTGCTTAAAGTTTGTTACGTGTAATTGAGCGTAACATTATGAATCCAGTATACCTGTAAGTTGTCATTAATTGATTGTAACATGATAGTATACTTGTAGTACGTTTACATTTACTACTTATATTAAAAGAATTGTTATTTTTTGTAAATATTTTGTAACCACTAAATTATTTTACCAACTGAAATCTGAGCTATTCTTCCTTTTTAAAACAACTGAACATGAGCGCCGGAGTAGAGAATGAAACTGTGGGATGAGAAAGTTCTTGAAAGACGTTTTCAGAAGAGGAGTTTTTCATTACGGAAAAATTATGATTGCGTGTGACAGCATCTTTTGTTGGGGCCGCCCCAACGTTGCCTCCGTTGGGCCCTATTCAGATCTCTAACGTCGAATCTCAACACAGGATTTATTTGTTTTTGACAAGAAAACTAATCTTAGTTATTTATCAATCATACCTCAGTTACTAATTTATAGTTACTGCATTTATGTTTTTTTCTTGCAGTTTTTGAAATTGTAAAATTTATGAGTAAAATAATCTCTATATGTAAAATACAAAAACCCTCACTCACTCAACCATCACTAATTCTCCGATTGGCACACGCATTCTTCATGACTCATATAGAAAATTGAGGCTTTTTCATTAACATAAACTACCCATACGATTTCAACTCCTAGAAGAACTATGTTTTTGTTTTTCAACTTACCGCTGTCATAGGACGATGAAAAGTCACACACACTTGACTCATCACTAAAGTAGAAAAAAAGCATTTCCATGAAAACCAAACACACATAGGGGTTGACATGTGGTTTTACCCTAACAAGAACTATATTTTTGTTCTTCCATCTTCCAGTTATCCTCATAAGGTGTAAATTTGAGATACATGTTTATTATTCTCTCATAAAACTACCGGAACCAGAAATACCGGATATCGAAAACATGTTATAATGGCCATAAGTAGTTGTTTTTGACCAAAGAAGACCTTTTATACCTATGTATATATGTATGTTCTCGGTTGGGCCAACATTGCAAACGTCTATATTACACGGAATATTATATCTTCAGTCGGAAGTAGATGTTTTTGACCGAACTTATTTTCTTCATTAGGTCATCAATACAAACGTTACCACGATACCTTTCACCAGTATATATCTTTGCCTGACGATGGTTTTCATATCTACGTACGTCTATTTTTGTAATAAGGCAAATAAGGCAAAGTTTACTACGACAGAAATGTTCTTACGCGCAAACACTGTCACAAATGTATTTCACATATGAACTTCGTGACTATGAACAGCTAATATAATACCACTATAAAACCAAGCATAAGTTGTTATTCTTTAAAACTATAAGTATGAAAACTCTATCCAAAGTATAAATGTAAACAAGAAAACGTTGTATGTATTATGCAGTTCACGGGGTTAGAAATGAAGATGACCGATGGATTCAGATCGAATGTATTTAATTATTTAATGCCGATCTTGACTTTATGTGTCAGATAATGTCACAAAACTTCTGATGCTGATCACACTGTGGCACAGGAGTTGTTGACCGACAGTGAAGCACGTCGTAAGCCTGGCATTGTTTACTGGAGAGGCGACGAATTGTATATATATATATATATATATATATTCACTTCGAGTGTATAAAAGCAGAATTGCTCTGTTATATCAATTATAAGACTTCTTGATATAAAGTTCCTTTAATATTTCGGCTTTTTGCCGTTTTCAAAAAGGTATAATAAGGTATAATACAAAAATACATACAAAATTATGTATTATGTTTTCTAAATTATTTTTTCTAAATTATTTTTCTATATTCATTCTCTGTTCATGATATTATTTATTTCTCTTTAGTGTTAACCACATGTTCAAAAATTCTTGTTTATTTATTTATGTCAGTTTTTATTTATTTACTTTTGTAAATTTTGTTGCTTTGATGTTATTTTGTATTATACCTTATTATACCTTTTTGAAAACGGCAAAAAGCCGAAATATTAAAGGAACTTTATATCAAGAAGTCTTATAATTGATATATATATATATATATATATATATATATATATATATATATATATATTAATACCATGTGTGGAGGGGGGGGGATAGTGGAATGGTTTGAATTCAGTGAAAATTATCAAATATAGAGGTCACTTACTGAAGCCCACTATTTTTCAAAGAAAAAAAACCTAATACCTATTACATTGTATTTTTTACAACACCTTATTGTTAATTTCGTAAAAGAAGCTTGTGAAAACTTTTTTAGAGAATCTATTAACTGATATAACCGTTAGTATTTCCGGTTGTAGTTAAACGTAATATATTAAAACTTTGGCTATCGAGCGGGTCTGTTATTAAAAGCTGTACCTCACAACTGCAACTTTACCTTACCTATTGTGAACGTGTTAAATTTGTATCTACAACTAGCAGTTACACACGGCTTCGCACGCAATTACGTAGATTTTGCATGTGTATAAGCATTTTAGTTTGAGCATTATATGTCCGACGCCAATATTGAGATTGCCATGCTGCCTTATTTCCATATTTCCATGAATACTCCGGTCTTAATATTTTTGTACACCATGGTTGATTTTTCCTTGATTTCCCGAACAAATATATATATCCAAACAGAGTTCTATAAAGTCTGCTTCTGAGTTTTTAAATTAATTTTTAATTTATTGTAAAGGTACATTGTATCATTGTCTTTGATATCTGCATTACAATATTGGCCATGCATAGCATACTTAAATATTTGCTAAAGTGTTCAGTTTGAAGTATATTTTTACTAATGCTGTAAATTTCCTTATGTGGATAAATTCTTACTCGATGCTCAACAACGGTTTCAGAAACAGTTAAAATTCTAAGTTTTGCCCAGCTTACTCTGTGGTATGTTTTCAAGACTATAAATGTAAACAAACTGAAAATAGTATTTGAATTAATTAAACCTATGATTATAGTGTTATGAAACAATTTTTAGACAGAATAGTTGATTTACATTTTGAGTTACAGTTGAGTTACATTTAACAGGCTCTTTCAATCAATATTATTTGTTTAATGTAATACAACTTTAGAGAGCTGATAGGATTTTTTGATTTCAGAAGCCAGTGAAGCGTAGCCTAGAGGGATTTTCGAAATAAGAATAAGGCAATATTTAACCATATAATATTTACTGTTACAAAATTATCAAGTGTACGTTTCGGTTTGCAGCGATCATACAGCGATAGTTAGCGTTATAGATGTAATCAAATTAAGTCAGGTTTTCGGTATATAGGCGTGATTTTGAATTATTAGTTGTATTGGTTTTTATAAGCCACTATATTGTTTACTATTATCAATTTCGTTGTTTTATTAAAAGAAGAAACGTATGTCATGTAAAACAGAACTGATCTATGCTCTATTTATAATAAATTCACTGGATTAAATAATAAATTTATAAAACGAATTTGTTTCATCTTTTTACAAAAAGAAACAATTTGCAGAATCTACAACAGTACTCTTGAATATATTTTGAATATAATTAGCTTCAACGACCGAATTTTGAAAATTTTAACCAATTAAAATTTATAATGCATGGAAAAGATTGTAGCCATAGTCGGGTTAAAAGAGACATAGAATTTTTATTCTTTTAAATTTACACATTGTAGTGGAAAAATTAGAAATTATTTATGGATATCTTTGCTAAATTCCATGACAAAATGCTATCACATCTAGCTTTTCTATCTGTTTACAGCCTACTTCACAGTTTTTATGATACCAGTGAACCTCTCCAAACTTATTCGTAATCCGAGAAACGACACGTTACAGAGATCGTCATAAAAATTCTCATCAAAAACTGATTAACAAAATACTATCATACATAACTCTTATATCTGTTATCAGCTACTTCACAGTTTTTATGATACCAGTGAACCTCTCCAAACTTACTCGTAATCCGAGAAACGACGCGTTACAGAGATCGTCATAAAAATTCTCATCATAAAACTGATTAACAAAATACTATACATACATAACTCTTATATCTGTGTTACAGCTACTTCACAGTTTTTATGATACCAGTGAACCTCTCCAAACTTACTCGTAATCCGAGAAACGACGCGTTACAGAGATCGTCATAAAAATTCTCATCAAAAACTGATTAACAAAATACTATCGTACATAACTCTTATATCTGTTATCAGCTACTTCACAGTTTTTATGATACCAGTGAACCTCTCCAAACCTACTCGTAATCTGAGAAACGACGCGTTACAGAGATCGTCATAAAAATTCTCATCAAAAACTGAAGTTAAGGAGCCCTTGAAGTTGCTAACTTATTTCATACGCCGATGATCCTTTTGACAACTCCTTGGTGTAAAGCCCTCTTACTTACCATTCCACTTCTTTCAAGGATTACAGAATTGCAGACTTACAGCAGGTTGTAATTATTATATCCATTTTTATCTTTGTATAATGAACTTTTATAAAAAAGGCAACATGTACTAAGTTAACGTCTTACTTCTATTCAGAAGTTTTATTAACAAAAATTTGCCAAATACGATATACCCCACAATGATCTTATAGTTTCTGCAAAACACTATCAAATGTACAGAATATAAATCATAATCAAAGTGAAATTAAGAGATTAAAACGTTTTGTTTATTGAAAAATATATTATGAGCGTTTTAATCCTTGAAGGTTTATTTCCTCCTTGTAAACGTTGTTAAGTATGTTATTATTATCCCTTCCCACGCGGAATTTATCTTTCAATTTTGACTCATAACGCGTAATTAAATTTAAAATTATTTTACATTTTACCAAGTCTAATTTTATTTTTAGTTAGTGGTGGCTGTTAGGAATAAAAAATAATACAGTATCACAAAATAGTCAGACCCCTATATTTTTTAACAAATTTTCAAATTTTACAAAAAATCGTCAGGATTTGCCATTGCATAGAACAGTATAGGC
The DNA here is from genome assembly GCF_021130785.1 of Homalodisca vitripennis. Taxonomy (NCBI): domain Eukaryota; kingdom Metazoa; phylum Arthropoda; class Insecta; order Hemiptera; family Cicadellidae; genus Homalodisca; species Homalodisca vitripennis. The sequence continues at coordinate 7,319,600 of NC_060209.1, forward strand.
CTATAACGATACAAAAAATAAAGTAATAACAAAATAAAAAGATAATATAATGATAAATACAACAGGAACACGAACAATAAATAAGGAAATATGGCAAAACAGCGTTAAACATTAAAATATGCCGTGCCGGGATATATCCGTTTACCGCGTTTCGGTCAAAATTAGACATAACGGATATATCCGTTTGCCGCGTGGGAAGGGTTATTATTATTTAAGGTAGGTTTTCTTACGAAAATTAGGATCACGATATACTTAAAAATAATTCCTCATACCATTATTTATTATATGTGTTTGTTTTATCAAGCTGAAAGATTTGACTTAGATAATAACATAATATTGATGTAATTCTCATTTAGTGAGAAACGTGAAATTTGAACATATTCCTGGGCTCAAAACACTGGCTTCGCTAACTTCAGATTATGCTATACTATCAGGTATTCGAAACAAAACACTATATATAAATCCATATTTTTATTTACACTTCTAATGTTCTGGAGCATTTATAAAGAAATCAGTCAGTGTCTAAATTGCAAGTTACTTGGTTCTATGTTGCAAAAATATGTTTCCTTTGTAAATAAAATGATTAAACATATACAAGATCTACAAAAAGTCCGTGAAAGGCATTTTTCTTTTTGAACTATTACAGATAAACGGTCCACGAGGAGTTAGAAGAAAATCTAAATTTAAACATAGCTTGATATGCATAATATTTAAGGTATTTGTTAGTAGATTATAATGCCGCAAATATGATCTAAAACGGACAACCGAGCTAGCATTTCAAATACTGTTTACATTTGTAATTATTAAGTAAATTATCTACCCTACTAATAATTTTAATGCTAATTAAAATTTATATAGTTAAGAATATTGAAGAGATGGCTTAAGAAGATTTCTACACATTTTACACTATGGTATTAGTATTGATTGGTACTAAGATATTCGTGTTATATTCTCTTTAAAAAGTTTAATAACATATTAAAGGTTAAAAATATACAGTTTTTATCCAAAGCTTTACCTAAAACTATCACAATTATGATGAAAACGTAAATTAGTTTAGTTTAAGCAAACGGCTTATTTTACAAAATCATATCGCGATACGCACTAATAAAAAATTATACAATTAATAGTATCGCCTCAGGTATGAACCTTGGACGTTTCATATGCCATGCTAATGTAATGAATTAAAATAAATCCAAGGTAAACATTAATTATTGAACAGACAAAGAGCTAGTGAAGTGCAGAAAATCAGGTGGACTAATAGAGTGAAGTGCATTTTAATTAAGTACCTGCGGCAGTATCACTGACAGTGATTCCTTGCCCCCGCAACAGAGGCTCGTTTATTAGTGTTTTATTCATATTAATTAGTGCATCTGGCGCATTATGTAAAATTCGACAACCTATTTCATTAATTCCAGCAGTATGACGATACACTGATAAATGGAGCGCTATAATGGTAATCTAAGGGATATTCTATAATATACATCTCCACTGTGAGATATAGTTTGTGTGGACTCTTTGAATTTCTAGAAAGATTCGGTGGGTGATCTTTTTTTAGTAAAACTAAATGACGGCATTTTCGTGATTTCCTCCACCCTGACACTACCCAAAGCAAATACTCTTTTATGCATTCCTACGTTGCGTAATGCTCCTACAAACGGATATTAAAACTGTATATAGCCTACAACAGTTCTGAATGATCTTAGTACTGAAACTTCCGCAACCGGTATCATAACTAACATCAAACTTTTCCGGTTCCTCCTGGCCGAAACATTGCTTATACAAATAACTTCTTGAGGAACTTCGTCCTCATTGTGGAGAGTCAACAGATGGTAAACCGAAATTTCCAATGACAGGTACCGCAACAGTCGTCTGCACAGGCGAGTCGAAGGGCGGAGATTTCTCGTGATCGGCTGAAGCTTACCCAACCACAGACTAGTTATGATAAAATATTGCTTCCTTTTCACCGGTTTCCAACTTTTCGATAATTTTACGCTTTCTTCTTTGTTGCAGTTATTTTCTTTCTTGATTATTTATAAAGTTTATCTTATTATCCTTAAATAATAACACGTAATACTTGCAAGCACTTTTGTTTCCTAGAATTCTATTTTGTGTTGGTATTTGTATTTTTTACGGAAAATGTTCCGTATCTTGAAGTTTGGTGTCTTTAATGCCTTGGCTCCACAATATAGACAGAGACACAGTTTTACAGGATTTTATAAATCACACAATTGTAATGTGTTCAATATTCCGAGCTTCTGGGGTTTATGATGATGAGAATCTGATATCTTTTGGTGTGTTTTTTGTTACTCATATGCTGAGTACCCTATACTCCAGTCTGGCTACCTAGTTGTCATTACGTCTAAAATTGGTAAGATCCTGCTGCTTTCAACTTCTGTGGTAAACTTAATGTTTGAGTGTATGTCACTATGTTGTGGAAATAAGTATACCTGTACATCGTTTAAGTAGTGAACCCATGAGTGCCTACATAATATTAATGCCGTATAACCCAACTTCAAGATTAACATATTTTTAGAAACATTTTACTTATTTTATAAGTTTGAAAATGGCGACTATATTTAATTAATGGGATACAATGTACGAAAAACTATCACGAGAAAAACTGATTTACTCTTAGTATACTGCATATATTATATATATTTGCGGACGCAGTAGTGTTTAAGGACAACTAAAGCGGCGAAAAGCAAAAAAACTCTTTAATTCTAGTGACATCAATTGTAACATAAAATCAAGGATAATCAGCGTCGGATGAACAAAAGAATAACCTAAATACTAAACAAAAACAAAATAACGAAATTCAGTTTTCACAATCAAAATTTTCTGTTGTGCACTAAAACGCACAAACAGCTTCTAATAAAGGTGATGAGCTATCGCTCATGGCTGGAGAGCGATAACTTATCGCTTTCATAGTCACGGAGCATAGCTTCTCACCTGAAGCGGTTATTGTTTTTAATTTTGATAATTTTCAATTGGCAGCAATATTTCACCAAAAACATTGCAAAGGCGGAGGTGTGGCAATTTAAGTTTAGAAAAGACTGATATCCCAACCCTTCCAGGTTGACTACAATAATTGTGATCTAGACTTTGAAGTGGAAGGTTTGAAAGTCAATCTAAATTCCATAGGAAAAATTGATGTTGATATTTATCACTTGAGGTGACTTTAACATCGATGTTTTGGCCCATACCAACCCCCGTGACCCGTGTGTGATCCGTGAACACGCCAATACCGTCACATCGATATGGCCATCGACAACGTCATTACATCTCCGACCACTTCGCGCAGGAGACCGTGGTCGGGAATCTTAGTCCGAAGATTAAACTTCTTGCGGTAAATAAAAGAGATCTTAAAATTCAAAATACCCAAATTCTTAACAGATTTATCAAGAGAAAATCTTGGTTTCTTATAGATAGATTCAACCATGCGGAGGAAGCGTTTTCTGCGTTTAAAAACCGTTTGAACTTTTACTTGAACATCGCTTGCCCCTATAAGTAATTCAAAGAGCGATCGGAAGAAAAACAACACGGATTAATCAAACACATTCTCAATTTAAGAAAAACTTAAAAATGTTATAATTCAATTTACAATGAGTCGACAAATGAAGAATTCCAAATTTCCTTTCGAGCATACAAGCTAAATTACTGCAAAGAAATAAAAGACGCTAAGGCTCGGGATACCGACAATAGAGTAATTAATACTGAAAACTTTTCTAAAAATGCGTGGAATATAATTAAAAGTACAACTTAAACACAAGCCCCAAAACATTTCAAAGCTAAGCTTAAAATACAGTAAAATAACAAAAAATCCGCTTCAAGTGGCAAGTGAGTTTAATAACTTTTTCTTTATGGTTGCTGAGCCGGACCCATGGTTTAATGGGAGCAGCACCCGAGAGGACCCATTGACGGGACCGGTCTCGTCTATGATCCTGTCTCCTGTGAGCGAGACGGAGTTGGTCAGTATAGTGTGGGAGCTGAAGCAAAAAAATCTGGTGACATCAACGGGATGTTTGTGTGGTTACTTAAGCGCTGCTTTAAGCAGACTTAAGTACCACTCACAAAATTGATTAATCTGTCGTTCCCCCAAGGCGTCTTCCTGTCCACTTTGAAGACAGTAAAAGTCATTCCAATTTTTAAAAAGGACGATCCTTATGTCGCAAGTAATTATTGTCTTATTTCAATTCTTCCGGTCTCAGCAAAATATTCGAAAAAGCCTTCTTTCGAAGATTAGAAGATTTCTTCAATAGCTTTGAAGTTATTTGGCATGAAAAATTTGAATTAAGAAAAAAGCAATCGACTATTGCTGCTGTCACGAGTATCATTGATTCTGTTGTCGATGGTTTGGGGAGGCGGGAACATTTGCTTAGCATATATGATTCTAGGGCCCGTCCTATTTCTCGTCTACGTCAACAGTTTCAGTTCATCAATCTATAATGGGAAGATGATTCAGTATGCTGACGATACGAATCTCTGCATTAGATAAAAAGCCAAATTAGATTTTGAAATCAAAGCCTTTAAAGAAATCAACTCATGCATTGAAAATTTTTCCAAAATACATTTGAAAACAAATTGTTTAATAACAAGCGTGATCAGTTTCTGTTTTCGGCAACATGGAAACGAAAATTGTGATGGTGGATGAAATCACAATAGTAGAAGAAGAATTCACAAAGTTTCTTGGGATGCACCTTTATCGAGTGTCTGTTCAAAGGTTGCTTCAGGCGTTTATGTCTTACGCAATTTGGCAGCTTACTTTGGCCTAATAATCCACATTTAGCTTATAGTCTGAGATTGTGGGGTCGCTGTTCTAGATGCAAATTTAATAGAGTGTTTAGAATGCAAAAGAAAGCTGTTAGAATTATTTACAAATTAAATAAAAGAGAGTCGTGTAAAGAGGCCTTTTGGGAGCTTGGTTTACTGACTGTCTAGCCTATATATTCTCGACATCGTGCTATACTGCCGATTCAAGTGCGTCTCACTTCGGGGTAGCGACGTACACCAATACGGTACTACAAGCCGGGACAGCTTTCGTATGGCACAGCACAGAACTACTGTTGTTGAACGCTTGCCATCTCAAGTTGGTGTAAGGCTAATCAATAAGCTTTTTGAAGAGATCAAATGCGTCAATAACCACAAGAAAATTAAATCTCGATTAAAACACTTCCTAGTGTCTAGGGCATTGTACTCAGTTGGCGTGTTTGCCATGGGTCGCTGGGATAGTCTTCAGTAACATTTAAAAAATAATTTTTCTGACTCCCCTTATGATATCCAAGAAAATTTGGCCACAATCGAAGAACCGGCGACAGGTGTCACGTACCCAAAAAAGTAATTTTAATTTTATATTTATCTATTATAATTAAAATTATTGTGTTAGTTATTAGATTAGTACTTTTATTTTTATATGACGCTTGCAATACAATTATTGTTAATCGTTTCTTGCAATAAAGAATATTATTATTATTATTAGTCTTTTTTCCTTACGAAATACTTGAAATCAAACCTATACTGATTTATTAAAAAAAACAGTACCAAAAGGTAATACATGGCTTTATGTCTGCGTTCCATCTTGTAAATTCCAATATGGAGTATCTGTCTTACCTATAGCTTCTGTGAATTCCTTTGTGAACTTCTGGGAAATCGGGCAACAATTGTGTTAGCGCAGGATATATGTACGTTTCCCTCTACTTTGATACTATGCAAGAGCAATTAGCTTCATTCGCATATTGCGTACCTACTCACGCTGGAGGTGAACGTAGATGAAAGCAATAATAAAATTCAAATGTATGTTCATATTATAGCGCAATGCACAACTGACGTTATTGATCGATATAATCAATAATTATCTACTGTATAATTCAAACCTGGGGCGTTTCAAACGTCAATGTCGCGAGCTGTATTTTATTTTCTACATCAGCTTTAAACTTAAGATTCCAAAAACTTAAATCAACATTTGCCATATATATATATATATATATATATATATATATATATATATATATATATATATATATATGAATGAATTTTTGATATTTCGGTGATTTTATAGATTTGGTTTTCAGATGGTATTCTCACTATAGGTAACATTGAAACAGTTATAAACAACGAAGAAGGTTACGTTGCAGAAATGAGGGTCTCTCCTTGGTTAGTACTTCGGTACTAGTTACTTCTGGGATGCTTTAAAATGCTCTTATAAACTGTCATGGTGCAAAGTTGCGTAAGTTTTGAAGTTATGTGTATTTCATTAACATTGTCATAGGCAACAACACAAAGCATGTTGCAAAGGCAGAGATTTTCAGTGCCATTGCTTTTTCAGTGTTCTAAGTAAAATCCTGCTATTGACCGTGCGAATACGGTGTTCCAGCTGTGTAACAAGCATTGACGCAAAGATGGAGGACCAGTAACTATAAGTTATAAAACGTTATACAAATATCCGCCTCAGATACTTCGTTATGAATACGTCATATACTTCACGAGGCAATATTTATTTGTTTTGCTGAGCTTGTTACGGGGAAAGAGAGCGATCACCTTGTTATTGTTTGCGAGTTCATTGAAAAGCCATAGACAGTTCAATCTGTAATATTTACTTTTCTTACTAGTTATATTGGTAAAAAGCAACATATCCTTTCAAAGAATCTAAAACTAAACTTAAAATTAAACAGATCTATCAAGAAACAAAGAGAAGAACTAGACTAATAAAATGAAAATAAATAATCAAAATGAAATAATAATAGACGATTAGAGAGCGCGTAGTAAAGTAGAGAAACTGGTACATTAATCATCAATTGTGCTACAGAAAAGTTTTGCACTTCACATTCTGATTATTGAGTAATATTTGAAACCTTAGCAGTAAACATGTTGCAATAAAGAAATGTTTTTATTTTACAATTACCCTTTACTTCCATATTTCTTACTTTTTACCTTCCCTGTCACTCCAAATCAATCCCATCCTCTTCGAAAACCTTGTTGATTTTCAATGTAAATTAAGTACTATAATGTTTATTCCAGTAAAAATATTTAAAAGTCTCTAAATTTTGACTACATTTATACAAAACCTTAACAAATATCCCATGTTGATGTAAATTTAACTCCCTAAAGATTTTCTTTTGAAAAATCTTCTGTGGATGTATACCTGAGCCACTGGAGACAAAAGTTTTGGAGAGAAATCCGTTGCCAGACGGAATTTTTCTAATTGCCAATTTACGACAGCTTAAATTACCAATTCATTAAGGGTAAAATATAGGTAAAAATATAGGAACACGATATTTTAGAAAATGTTATTATCTTTAATTTTGCATTCTTTAAAATTTTCTGCAGGATCAACCCCTAGTATGATATTGGTAAAAACAAAAAAGGGAACTTAAGATTACCTCTCTTCTACAAGTCCTTAATTTTTGTGTTATACTACCATCAGGTACTATAAATAACGTTCTAAGTTTGGTCTTTTTGTTTATTGAAATTCCTTCTAGATCCATCTTTAGTTATTCGTTAACTAATCTATTCAGACAAATTTACAATAAACAAGGAATATGAAAAGAGAAAACAGATTTTGTACATAAATTACAAAAAGCAATGTATTTTAGCAGAAAAAATATAAAAAGCAATGCGTTTTATGACAAATACAAACTCCCTTTTAAATTTTTGTATTATTATTATTATTATAGAAATACTTTATTTGTTAAAGTACAAGTAACATAAAGATATTGAGTTAATTATTTTGTTTCTGTTAATTTTATTTTCAAACAAATTTGCACAAAGGGCAAAATAGTCCTTACTTAATTATTTTCAAGGAAGCAGATGTTATTACAACTTGTAGAAGAAATTAAATTCTCTATAATATGAAGTACATACAATAAAATTAAGTTTGCAAACAGTATTTTTTAATGTCTTGGTATAGCCTGTAGATACGTCTAATTGTAATTACAATTTTTTCCCAAATAAATCTTAAGTAATCGGAGTTCGGAGACCTATGTTTTCATAAACTGTTTTCAAAATTTACCTTCATTTTCCACATGACACAGTGGTATTTACGAGAGCTTATAATATTTTTCTCCAGTTCTTGGAGGTTTAAAATATGGAGTTACAGTAAGATAAAAATTATATAATAATTAGTTTAGACGGCAATGGTCCATGAAATCTGATAATCATATACATATACAGATAAGTTTTATATACAAGACCTGTCTGTCTCTCAATTTAGGCTGCTATGAGTGCTTGAAAACTATATCACTTCACAGTCCTATTTAAATTATTTTTGTCAAAAATAAAAACTTTGGGTCATAATACTATAAAGGAATGAAATGCAACAATAAGTAAATAAATATAATTTCTAAATATAATTCTGAACTAGTATGATTTAATATTTTAAAACAACGTAAACCCCAAATTAAAGTTTACAAGCTCTTTGCAATTTATTATATTTAAGTTTTTTCGTAAAGAACATTTAAATTGCAAACCACTTTGCCAATGATGTTTCCCATACTACTCTATTGTAAGAGAAAAGTTTAAATATTTTGAAATAATATGTGTTTTTAATAAGTAGCACAGTACCAAAAAAGTGAAATAGATATATTGAAATTAGAATACAACCTACATTTTACAGATTAATCAAACATTTACTCCTATATATTAAGATTATACATATTATAGTATGCCATCATTTCATAACAGGCATAGCTAAGTTATTTGTTAGTAATTATATAACATACTTTAGTATGATATTCATCTGTAATAAAAATATTTTCCATACTAGGTAGAAAAACTCCACGTATAGAAATATCTTGTAATTAAATCACTACAAAAGTACTCAAAGAGTAGTAACGAATCACAAGGAATATGCCAAACATGTAATTTAAGTGTTTAATTGTTTTATATACATGAATTCATACGAAAATTAAAATTATTGCTTTTAAAATTGTATTATAGAAAAATTAAAATTATTATATTTTGGATCTCCGTGGCAATTTAACGTTTCCTTAAATTTAATTAAACTTTCTAGGACACACGTACTTGTGCAATAATTCAACACACCGGTGAAGTATAGTAATGCAATTTGATGGAATATAACATAGTTTACCCTCCAGGTGTACGTTTTTATTTTGAAGGTTTATAGTCAATAAAATTTTCATTACCAATAAATATCATTATTACAAATTGAAAGAAATGCCAATTTAGGGTTCAGTATCTATGTATAAAATTACTCACTGTTTCACGTGAGTAATTTCATCCTCTGCTTGACTACCAGAGGATGATATCGTGTATGATGACATTTGTCATGAACCAATCCATTTCCTTAGTAAGATGATTGTGTAGTATTCATTTGCACAGATTTGACGTCATCAACGATACTTTGATGGCAAATTCAGCCATCACTAACAATCAACAATCAGTGTTGCTATTCACAAAGATTGTGATCTACAACAATCAGCTGATAGTAACTGCGTTTTTGTGTGACTTCGAAAACAAATCCTATACTATTTATTAGCATCTTATTTCGAATGTTAGATTCGTTTGTCAGATTTGTTGTACAGAACACAAATGTTATTATACAGTAGTAAACAAATCTGGTTATAAAGTAACGGGTTTGGTAATGCTTAAACATTTCATAGTTATATACATAATAACAGAGTATATAATAATAATAATCTTTCTTTATTCCTATAATTTTTTTATATACATACAAGAAGATTTACAATTTCACATCAACCCGAAATACCACTCTGTACATAAAAATAAAATCTTACATAACAACACAAAGAAGTAAATTCAAGGATAAATTTCCAACAATAAATAAAACACATAGGAATCTCCCAGGCGTAGCCTGATTGGAGGACAAAATCTACTTATTTTAATGGCTGGCAGAATAATATACAAATGAAATACATAACCATCCTAAACTTGACTAAAGGTGAAATTGTAAAACTAATGCATTGAAAACCTAACTCAGTGATATGTGTACAATTTAAAGTATACTAACAGTGTCAGTAAATAATGCTATTAAAATACAATATACAAAGATAGCAAAATAAAGTAATTGATAAATGGAGCTATGAATACAGATTGCAGCGACCAGCCCCCGCGCCAGCTGACCGAACAGCTGATAGATAAGCTCAGGCGGTGAAAGGAGGGGGAGGGGAGGTCGCAAACCTAGATAAATTGAGGAACAATACAAACCAATAAAAACTTGTCATTAAACAGTTTTCAGTGCGTGCTTGTTCTTCGGTTTGTGTGTGTGTATGCGCGCGCGTGTGTGTGTATTTATATTTGTACTGAGTTTATTTTGATCTATATAATGGCATATAGTTGTGTTAGTAAATGTGAATAAAAATGTGTGTAATTATTGAAATACTGTTTCAATGTACGCTAATATTTAAAACTTAACATAGAAACTAACTCGAATTTGCTAGGATACAATAATAAGTTAATACAACAATGTAACAGAGGAAACCCTGTTTATTTGTTGCCCTTTATACATGGAGGTTAAACAGTGGCATTTTGCTATTATATTTACCAGTATAAACATTATTATAACACACATACTTGTGTGTAGGCTCTACAAAACAGTTACACTATCCGTAAATAAATGTAAAATAATGATATACGCAAATTTTGTCAAAGACTAAGAGCAGAGGGCTAATTCGTATATGCACCCAACCTGGTTTATCTTGAAATCCATAGAGAAATTTTCAGCTATGACAGTTTTAGTGGAGGTCGAAATGTGAGGGTATCAAAAAGGTTAAAAATGGGAAAGGATATGTTTTTGCTCGGATACTATTTTTTAGTTTTACACATCTAACACCAATTTCAGACAAGTAACAAATTTAAATCAGTGTCTACACAATCAAACCAAGTCAATCTATGTACAAACCATTTACAGCCATCACTTCAGTCCCTCTATCTAACGGCAATCTTCCATGCTGAGCTCCACCAAAACTAGCGTGGCTGATTATCGAGTTCTTTCTTGGGAAAGTTTCCTCTATAAAATTCAGTAAAAATATTATTATGTGCTTAGGCAGATTAAATTAGCTTTCGGCTCCTAGTCCATTATTATTATGAGCAGAATTTACTTTTAAAATATTTCGTTTTCATCTAAACTTACATAAACCAATTAGTATTTAAATTGTTTAAGATAAATTTGAATGCATTTTAAATTCGTAAAGGTTGTGATGACTTACCAAGGTCCATAGCGCAAGTAAGGGGATACTTATTTTTCATTTCAATTGACAGACCTGTTATTCTATAATTTTGTAGTTTATGATTTTTATTTTATAAATAAAATATACAAGATAAAATATATTTAACTGTAACGCGACCGATTTGGGGATCTTTATGGTATCCGCTGCCACCACCAGATGATTCCGGAAAAAGAAATACATTTTGTGTAACAACGTTTGAATTTTAAAACACGGTTTATTATCGATTAATTTATAAAAATTACACAATTTCGATTGGTTTAAAAGGGGGAAAGCACTTCTGAATGAAATAAGATATTGAATTACATTATTTAAAGAATTTAGGAAATTTTATAATAGAGCTACAGAGAATCACATGTTAACGAGTCTGAGGCCTGATCTAGACTGACTTCCAGCACACGCAGGTGCTGAGTCTGCGTTGTCAGCAGTCTTATTGCTGTCCTACTCACTTACTTTCAACACTGCTGTACACTTTACAATTATTATGTCTTCAGTTAAATATTAAGACGTTTTACCAATTGGATGAAATTTTTATATAAACAAATAAAGCATTATATGTTCGGGTCGTTACATAACTAATCAGTATTGTTTTTTATATTACATATAATGAATGTTTCAGCAAGAATGTACTGCAAACAAAAACGAAATAGTTACTCAAAAATTTGATTTTAATTGGATAAAATATACTAAGAGTGGATCATCTAAAACTTCCTGCTTTAGTGTTTAAGATTTACCAAATCAGGTCATTTATATTTAAAAATGTTTTGCACATTAATTTGAGTCACGAAATCTTTATTAAGTTGTAATTGAATCCAACTCTTATTTAAAAAAAGTAAAAGTGTTACAACATAGTTTAGAAGAAAAACACACAAATCTGTCGTGGGCCACAAACTAGAAAAGTTAGTGGCAGTAAATATTTGGCGAGGTGTTGACACTCTAATCGACAAATTGTTTTCACAAACAAACAAACTGAGCCTGTTTTCCGAGGCACGTGATTCATCATCTCTCTGTTGGAGTGTATCTTCGTTGAAACAATATTTGTGGAGTTCTAGGAAAGGGAAGCAAGAACAACTTTAGCTGAATAACACATATTAGACAGAATCGGTAAGGATAATATTGCATCTGTGATTTTACACTCAGCAAGATAATAAAAGATGGCGCAGGAAATGTTTATAATAAGAATTTATATGTTCAATTAGTTTTACTTGCGTTTGTACCATTCATCTCTGAAATACACAGTTCTTTCATGCGTTTATCGTTGATTTAATTTTTAATCAATAAACAGTAAAACACATTATATCGGTCACACTAATAGCCTGGTAGTTTGCGCATTCATAAAGATGTATAATGCAATTAAAAACGTTTTGAAATGATACAATTACAAGTACTAAAATATTAATGTAAAGACAAATATTCAAATTTTAATAGATACGCGATGAAAATGTTTCCTGCACATGAATGGCCACGCCACAATATTTTGTCAATGCGCGGCAATGCTGAATGCTGAATGCTGAACCCCATTGAAATGGCGACCGAGTTTCGTATCGTCCCAGTGTAAGGAGAATCTACAATACGTGTTGTGATAAATAAAGCACAAATGCGTGACTAGGTTTCAACAGCAGGTCTAGCGTGTATCACAAGAACCCGACTTCTTTGAACAGCACAAACAGAATTTTGAGCAGTTTAAAAGGAACCGACAGTGAACGCTGATTTTATGTGTCTGAGGTGTTAGTAAAGCCTGAGAAGTGTAAATAACCCAGCGTAGTTTCAAATATATTTTTTTAAACTAGAATTTGAGAGTTTCTAAACAAAATTTTTATGCTAATAAAATGCAGACGAATCGGGAAATTAAAGCTATCAACCATTTTACTGCTACTTGCAGTTTAAATTCAAAACAACACTGATAATGATTACAGTTGTTTAAAACGTTTACCGTTCGTTAACTCGTCTGTGTCAATAGCAATGTTTATTGCTAAACAAGATATAATGTTAACGTGGCGACGATTTCTAAACGTAAGCTAGAAAAATACCGCATTATCGGCAATGAAGTAGCTATAAAACTAGACATATCGATTGTGGGACAAACACGAGGACCGTATAACCAAGTGTAGGTAAATAGAATAAATAAATATTCATTTTAAGAGTGAATCTAATAGAAAATTGCGTTTCTGGTATATAAATTAATAGATAACGCAATAATGGTAAAAATAATAAAAATCTCTTTGTTAAAAATTAATATTTGCTAAATATGAACCTAAATACTATGATGAACCTGATAATTAATCTTATTAAAAAATACAAAGTTTATAAGTACAAAGGAAATAATGTTAAGTTATATATAAATAAAGTAAAAGTGTATAAAACTTCTTTCCAAATAATGTAAAACCTTAAAAGATATCAGAAAAATTAAGAGACTTAATTTTTTAATAAAATTATGCTGTAAAAGTTCTATTAGATATGTATAGAAAGAAGAGTAGATGAGGTAAAGCAAGGAACGTAAACAGCGAACGATGGGAACACCTCATGTAGGTTTTCAATGACCTTGTAGTTACTGCAGAAATAACCAAAATTAGATTTTAATTTTAATATGATTAAAATTATGATTAATAGTTGCTATACTGCAATTGATCAATTGCCAATTTCCCATCAGTTCATCCAAATTCCGAAGGGTAAGTACGAGGACACCGCTGACTGCCCAGCGTGCGAAGGAATAGAGAGAAACGCGGAGTATGTATTTTTTGTGCTTATGTTTCAGCGCTTTTCGATCATTGTAGATCCTTATTGATACAGGTGATAAATAAAACTATTGCTCAACATTTATCTTCGATTAAGATTAAGCTGTGTTTAATTGTGAATAGTTGTATTTGTCTATATATTATGTGCAATATATTAGTTATAATGTACTATTACACGTAGTATAAACTAATGTTTGAAGCGTTAAATTAACAGACTGAGTCAAACAACAGACCTCCAAAGATCACAAGCTTGTTTGACTGTGTTTAACTCCTCAGTTGAGGTAGACCAACTTCTAATTGAGCACCGTTTGCTAAGGTACTCTCATCCCCTCCCCCCAGCTATAATACGTAGTATCTCTTAACCTCGAACCTAAAGTTTTCTTCCGTACGAATAGAATTGTGATACAAAATTATAGATAAAAACTGTATAATAAAACATTATAATCTTAGATGTCTAATGGACAAGTAACAGAAATGGTCATAAATGTATTTTCTTCAAATCAGTTTTCAAGGATTTGTTTGGTTGAAATCAAATGCTCCAGATTCAATTATTTGATTTACATGGATTAGAGGAGAAGCATTTAATTGAACTCCCTGAACGAGAATCTGTAAGATTTTGATTTTATCATTAATAACAGAGATTACGTATAAAAGGATTTTGGGTAGCTATCTAGAAAGGTACTGCTCCAACGCGGCTATTTCCTTTAGTCTGTTTTGACACCGATCATTAAGAAAAAACACTATGATTTTCTCTCTAATGCAAAATAAATAGAGTAAAAGTAAAAAACAGAGGTAAAGAATGATTTTCCTTGCTTGAACTGCTCCTGTTACAACACTGTTTCATCACTTGGGACTCAACAAATTTGTCTTTGCCTTTATTGCGTACGTTTGTTTATCCGTTCGTATCGCCTGAGGAAAATTTTCAAATACAAATTACGATTTTGTATAACAAATATTTAAAATTCCAGTATATAATTAAACGTTTTGCTAATTCTCACATAAAGCCATACAAATACTAATCTATGCTAATTTAACGATTTATACTTTACACATTGTTTGTTAAAGTTGTAAAGGTTTGGTCAACATTATTTTTTGAAGCGGTGAATAATATTCAGTAGCTATTGATGTTGTGAAAGTGTGTTATCACATAATTATCTTTCATTGTTTGGTATGTTATCAACTAACAATTACAAATCTCGAAGCAAAAATGTTTCAAAGCTGTCAAGAACTCTAGCCTTGCAATCTCCTTCCGCAGAAAAAGGCTCTGGTTTCCTTTTTATTAATACTGGAACAATTAATTTGTATTACCAGCGTATTATTCTATAATAGGATGACTAACCGGCTAGCCTCATCTACATACATGCTCAATATATCTGGTTAAAAATGATATACACACACATTAAACAAATGATGTTTTTAAAGATTTCCATTTTAATTGTTTTTGCTCGGATTCCAGATGATGTTAACTCGAAACCAATTGTAAATCAACGAATGAGGTTTGTTTACAGAAATTTCGATTTATTGTAAATTAACAATTCTATTTCAACGTTGATCTAATAAATATCTCAGATAGTTTCACTTCTTCATGAGACTAATTTTGTTTAGATTTCTTTATAATCTGTCTTGATGCAATAAGACAGGATATTAGAGATGGAGTTTTCTGCTTTATTATTGATGCAAATAAATTTACCTCCACGTGCTAGGAAACATTTCACCCAACAATATCCATATGAAAATGAATCATAATCGGCAAAGTACTTAACCCATTTTTAATCGTAACTCATTATCATTTGTAATATGGTCACTGACGGTGTTTTCATAAACTACAACGTAATATTACTCATTATTAGCAAGAGTAGATTGAAAACCCAGGTATACCCAAAACTATTAACAGTGTATTGCTTTTTTAAACTAGTAAGGTAAACAGAAATTATATCAAAATGTATAAGTTCACGGTCATGTTTTACAGTTTAATATATGAAAATTAACAAAACAGAGAAGTGAATTAAAACTAATGAGAATAACTGGTGTGATATATAACTACTCGTTATAAAGCAGAGTGACTAAACAGTGTCGGTTGGTCAAGCGAACACAAAGCTTAACGTTCCGAATGGAGTGACTGGTGTCTCCTTTTATACATTTTTGGTACATGCTATGAATCATTGCAGTACTTTCATTTGGTATAATATATTATGAACCTTATCATTTTCCATAATTGCAATTTAGATTTAGGTAGAGATACATTACAACATAACTTTCCTCAACCTCAAAAATTTCTGTCTCTCCTCACGTCGCGGATATTGCTCGAGTTCAGTTTCATCCTAAGCGCCTTAACGTAAATGAATGAAGCGAGAACCTACAGAAGACGTACAGATTACACAGATTGGAGGAGTCGGTAGAAAACTTATTTACTCATGGTATAACAGTTTACTGTATTGATCTAGTTTACAAAAAGCAATGCAAATTTGTATGGGTTTATTACATGAATGGCATTAATAATTTAAATGCCGCCCAAAGCAAAGTTCAAACCGTTTATTGAACATTATACATTTAAAATCTAATTCCATATGATAAAGAAAATAAGCTCATTAAAAACATATTTAATACAAGAAATAAAAACACTTCTTAGATATTATCACGCATCATTTTATGTTCTTTCACTACTTTCTTATTTATAATTTCTACAAAGAAGAACATGTAAAGGATGTTTTATTTTACCAGGCGAAGGTAGGGCTGAAGAAGCCCTCTCTAAGACTTCTAAGACTAAATGTAACGGCCGGGCAGCTAGCTGCTTGCAAGGATGGGTACGTCAAGGGTTAACCATCCAAGCAGCAGCCACGCTCGACGTTGGCGATAACTTCTGTACCCGCTGTACAGATAGAAATTCTCTATTTGAACTACAGTCTTCGAATTACAGTACAGTACAGCGCAACACATTCACACCGAGAGAACACATTAATATGTACTATAAAAACTAATTGCTCCATCTGGTTCTCAAAAACATTTATTAATCTTGTTTTTTTTAACTGCTGTGTGACCCTTAATTTTTTCAACTAGATCGGTTTTATCCAAATTTCACCGAAAGATTTCATAATAGGCGTCTTTTGAAACAATATTTTTCTATTCCGTTAGTTCCAAATAAGATATACATACTGTATGTGCAAAATCCCGATGCAACAAACCCTTTCCAGTCCTCTGCCGGAAATTAACCGACTTCTCGCAATTCCCGATATTGCGTGGGGAAATACTTCGGAGCTGTTCCGACATAACTATTTCACCGACTCTACGGTCATTAGTGAATGTACACGTAGTTGAAAAATAAAACGATAGATAGCGGGGGCATCCACTTT
This sequence comes from Homalodisca vitripennis, assembly GCF_021130785.1. Lineage (NCBI taxonomy): Eukaryota > Metazoa > Arthropoda > Insecta > Hemiptera > Cicadellidae > Homalodisca > Homalodisca vitripennis. The sequence goes on from NC_060209.1 coordinate 7,336,883, forward strand.
ATTTGGTTTTCTGTACATACGGATGTCCTGTGGTTAGTGTTAATAAAATATTGTGTTACAATTACTTATATTGGGTACTAAACAGTGCAACTATTTTCGTAAAGAAATATGAAATTATTGTAGAATTTACTGAAATAACGGGATTTTTCTAGTGAAATAAATACTTCTAGGTTGTGACATTAATTTTTTTAATTTTTATATTATTTACAAAATCTAAATCAAACTCACCATAAAAATAAGTACAATTTATTTTTATATTTAACTATGTCCTTTGTGACAGATTTTTTAAACTTGTACTTATTTATTAATCACGTTTTCTATAATACTTGACTTATTCTAGAGTGTATGGTTCACTAAGTCTAAAGCTTTAAATGTTCTTTGATACTTCTCAAATATTACAAATTTAAAACTTCTGACGCAAATGAACGTTTACAGACGTAATTGAATCCAAGTCAATTGTACTTATCCTTATGGTAAGTTTTATTTTATTTCTGAAAATAGTAAAAAATTGTATTATTATTAAAATTTCTGTTATTTAATACAATTCTAAACTAATTCCCTTTTTGCTTATGGCAAGTGTATGGCCACATTAAATATGCACCATTTAGTACCAAATACCAACTAATACGATATTTCTTAATACTTAGCATAGGACAACTACTATGGCGTCACCCAACGTAGTATTTTGATAAAAATTGAAAAATGCAACATAAGATTCCGCTGTATTTAGATGAGTAAGAGTTGGGGGGTGGCAAACCTATAATTTTGTAAAAAGTGAAAAAAGCTTTCGCGTACATCTTGTACTTAGGTTCAAAGATACCATAGTCATTATAAAAAGTGTGGTAAATATTTAGCATTTTTCTTAAAAAAGTTATACAGTCCATAATTATGATATCATATCTAATTGCAATTGTAACAGAAACACAAAACACACAAGTGCCGTTTAAATAAATATATACCCTATCTCTTTGTTCATACATAATTTTAAGGAGAGTGCCACAGTAATTGAGTATAAAAATAAATGAATCGAAAAGGATTTAAATAATTACATCTGATTGATTTTAGCAATAAACACCTAAACATAGCCAAATGAAGTAAAATGGATGGTTCACCCATTTACACATTATTGACTTTTTGTAAGTAACCATTCATGCATGCAAACCTCGACAACAAAATCACTTAAGTTATGGACCTGAACAAAATTGAAAACCAATAGCTTTCTCAATTAGAATTAAATTAGGCCTAGGCTTGGTTTGTATAACTGATAAACATATTAAATGACTATTTAGTATGTTGAATGTAATTATAAATGTTTTTGTCTGAATCTAATATAAGCATGGACAAATAAGGAATCGTATTGCGTTTTCTATTTAAAAGCCAAAACTTGACAATTTTTTCACACTTCATACTTTTACATCTAATTTACTTTTCGTTTTTACTATCTATCCTATGTGCATATGACCAAAACATAAAATAAATTTGGAAGAAAACCCTCTTTGCTAACAAAATATGACGTGACAGAGGTTCCGAATAAAACACTGTCACTACAGATACATTAATTTTTTTGAAGTAGTGACAGATATGACTCAGCAAACCAGTGTAAATCTACTTAGTGTCGGACTTCTCTATCCTGTCACTTTAGATCTCGTCTTCACACATACATGATTTTCTCTATTGCAGCTCAGCATTATGTCACTCTTCATAATAGAGTTTTGAAAGTAAGATAAAACATACTCTGGATTTATATTTTTACAATGGACCCGAAATGAACAGGTTTTGTTTAAAAAATTTAGCAACAAAAATATATTTCATGTATAATTATTGTTTGAATTATGACATGCATAAATACGTTAATTGATATTACTATTTTGAAACATAATGAGTAATATAATGTCGACATAATGCCAACTTTTAAATTAATGCCGTTTCAATACGTCTCTTAAAAATGTGTAAGCCCAAACGGTTTACTCTTATATAATATCTGATACATAAAAATATAGCTTGTAACACAAGTGTGTGGAAAACATTTAAAGCTTTATTATTTATTTATACTTTTAATATTATTTTCAATTCAGAAATATTAGCTCACACTACATATTTGACAGTTTAATATTGGTTTCACCGTATCTTGATTAAAAACTTTTAATTAAAACAGTCTATAATTTTTATTAAATATTACGTGTTTTAGATGCTTAATAGTCAGTGTATTCCTTTATTATTTCAAGAGTTTTATGGCCCTTTTTTAATCGTGTAATTAATTTGAACACAGTAAAAAATGTGCTTTACTAAATGTCCTGCAGTTTAAAAAACATTTAGTGAAGCTCTATAGTCTATACGATAGCAAGATAAAAACTAAAAACATAAAACTGGTAGTGGAACTACAATTCGATCTAAATACAAAGATCACAAAAGCAAAAAGTGACTCGAGTTCCATAGAACTTTGCAGAAAATATAATGGCATTTTATGGGTGTTTCCTAAGAAAGAGTCTATCTAGACTCATGTATAATAATATGTAGATACATGTAGGAAAAACAGACAGCAAAAACAAACGGTTTGGTCCACGTCTATTAAGATAAAGAGAAATTACAAATGAAGTTAATAATTCTCTGATTACCTAGCTTATGGCCAATAGTAAATGACGAGTGTCATTGCAGAAACAATATGGTGGCAAATCAGGAAACGGAAGTTGGCTTTTTCTATGATCCTTCCATCGAAAAGACGTGTAAATTGCGAACATAACCTGGGACGCAATTACACTGCTGAAAGCCTCTTAGTCATTACGTAATGTTTATAAATAAACTTCTTGTCAGCATTGACAATATTCCCTACTTATTATGTATCATTCTTGTATGCCTTGTGTAGGCCCATTCTAGAATTATTTCATTACTCAATTTTACCAATTTATTGAGTAATGAGTAAAATTACCAATTCATATATACTCTAATCATATTGTAATTAAGATTTACTAACTACCCTCTAGAAGTCTTTAGAATCTCTAGGTTCACCCAGTCACTGAGAGGTACTAACCTCTTAAATTCATTTAACTTTTGAATAACTGGTCTGAAATATATACTATGGATTCCACCTTATGACTAGGTTCTCTCTGTCACCCCCTAAGCCCTCATAACATCTGATCATTGTATGGATTGAGCCTTTAATAGTTTAGGTTCCAACACCCTGGGACGCGTAATTTCTTGAAACCTTATCCTTCGATTAATAATAATTTAAGGCCATTTGAGGAAAAATGTTATCATTCCTAGATTTGTTTATATAAATGTTACTGATTTTAGATTATTATGTAAGGATAAATCTATAAAACGTGGATAACATATTTTGTCAACATTCATTAACGTCTGTTCTAGATTGAAATTGATCCATTCATATTGTATGCAGGCAATAGTGTGGAAAATGTCTCTTAAGTTATGTCTCTAAATTATCTATCCCAAAATATTCTTAATAGACTTCCTGGGGCAATTATTCGATTTATTGACTCTTTTAATTAATCTACGAATGGATGGACAGTAAAGTTTAAAATAAGTTTCGATTTAGCGTACACGGAACTGTATAATTGTCCTAATATTTATGTTTTAGCAATTTTTATTAATATCCTTGCAAGTATAAACCTTTATTTAGTTGCCAAAACAATATATTCAACCTTGTATAGTGATAACTTGACTTCAAAGATAGACACAATCGATCTTTGTCTAAATTTGTTTTATAGAATGTTCGTTTCAAACTTGGTATTGTTGATCATTATTGGCGGATTTAAATAATATATGGGTAAATTTAAGAACAAAAGACGTCATGATTGTTAGGCTAGGTATGTAGGTATTACAATTTTTCAATTCAGGTAGGTTAAAAAAGAAATTCAACGTCACTAATTTATTATGTCTTTGTGCTATTTTATAATAATTACGATTACATCAATAAATATTATTTCGAAATGATTTTTTTCTGAGATGTTTGTTCAGATAAAGATTTAAAATACGAGCTCTGGCTTGCTTCTTTACAACACTTCTTTGGAGTTAATTTAATCTAGGTTCAGTTCGAACTCAATTAGCAGTTTAATTGAAATAAGTTTCTCATTACTTTGAAAGAAAAACTTTAGATTAAAATCCAATTTAGTTTGTTATTTCTTGTAAGAAGCGTGATTCTATCTCCAATATTCTCAAATATTTCAAGAAATATAATTTATCTCACCATCCATCGGTAATTATAAATAATTACTTCATAGGAACCACTTTATTTTTTTAGAGTTTTGCCATTTTTATCTTAAATAATAGGTGTATTTAAACCACTAGTACTTGTTATAACTCGTAGTTTAATAATTTTTAAATATTTATAGATTACTTGCCAATCGTTACAATACGAAGGCTAATAATTATCAATCCTTAAGAAAGAATAAAACTGTAATGAACATATAGCCTACAGTACATGTTTTATTTGCAAAAGTATAATAGCTTAATACTTTTAATCTTTGTATAAAAGTGAACTCTGATTGTTTTATTTAAAATTATTAGATTTTTCTAAAACTATTCTGTTTGATTAAATACTTATTCATGTGAAAAATTAGTTATGTATAAGCGTGAACTATTAAAATTAGGGCACTGCCCTTCAATATTAGGTTAGCCGAACCAATGTGATTGCTTATAGTATAGTTTGAGGTATAAATTATGATATTCAAGGTAGTGTTGAGAGGATATTGAAGTTGTTGATATTAAATGTCTGAAGAACATTAAATTCGATTTGTGATTCCAGTAAATAAATACATAACACTTTATTTTCAGCACGCAGGTCATGAATAGATTAAAACTCACTCCGAGTGGAGTTCGATGTTGTGTGAAGAGGTCTCATGTTTGAAGTATGTGTTGTGGTGTAGTTCATTATCGTCTGTTTTGCTTTTCACTGTGTTTATTTTTATTTTGGGCGCCAGAATCCTAGTGTGTAGGTTCTGCTAAAGAATTTTGTGATTCAACAAGAGACTGCCGGACACTACTGGTACTATATTACATAGCGCAGGGAACAGCATTTATTGTTTTCATTTGCCAATAACAGGGTTTATTTTCTGTTTAGCACCTGTAATATGAATAAACTTTATGTTACCACTACCACGTTCTTCTTACGAGCAGATATTTTTATTTCTTAGATATCGCCTTATGAACTTAGGCCTTACCTTGGACTTCAAGAACGAGTAGTGAATGAAAATTGTAGATAGTGACTTTATTTATCTCCTTATTTCTTTATTGCTAACGGTAGAGTCAATATGTCTATAAGATATCATTTTAAAAGTATAACTAATATTAGTTGATAATGAATATAAGGAAAGAGTAATAAACAATATTTAATAGCATTATACAATAAATAACAGTAGCTATAAAATGACTGCAGCTTTGATGTACCCAATGATAATAATATTAACAACAAAATACATATTTTTAACTTAATAAAACAACATTAAATATGATTAACAATAAAATAGCAATGTAATAGGATTTAAATAACTAACAAGTAACAAAGAAACATAACGAAAAGGTACAAACTAAATATTAGTTTGAGATACTAGTTTATGTAGGATGGAAGTTTGCTTATATGCGTGTTTGTGTTTGTGTGAAAATTTGATATCTTGACATGAGAAGATATCCATAAAACCATGTTCTTAGGCAATTAACACCTTAATGCTGGAACTCTCTAAGTTGGTGTCTGAAGGTCAGTGACGAGGAGCCAAAGAAGTTCAGATGGTCTGGAAGGCCGTTGCTGTGACAATATATCATGAAAATCGTGCTGGTTGTATATGATGATCTTGACCAGACAACGTTACAATGTTCTAAGTGAGGTTGAACCAGAGAACAATAGACCATCAATGTGTGAAGGATGTTAAACGGTTAGGTATTTTTCTTATTCGACCACGATTTCGGGCCGTCCTTTTGCAGGAGTTAAAAACTTGATAGTCCCATGATAGCGAAGAAGTAGGGTGACTCCTAGATCTTTCATTTAACTATGTCTAAAGAGAGGTTTATCCACTTAAAGAGTAACTAAATAGCAGTGGAGAGTTCTTACTGTGTAAAGTTGAGGAAATACTTTTTTCTAGGTTAAGTAATATAAAATTTTCATATCACTACTCATAAATCAGCTGAAGGTCCACCTGAAGAAGTAACGCGTCTTGGACTAAGAAGACGCTTAATAATAAAGTGTCAGGTTGTCAGCAAAGAAAAGCAACGCGTTTTTGTGGAAATTAAATATGATGGGTCCAAGATGAATACCCTGTGGGACTCCTAAAGTTGTAATGAACTTCGCAGACAGATAAATAAATAACTCAGATATAAATCTTCTCTGCTATAAAGCCCTTAAGAAGTATTCTCCTTTCAAACCAGCATGAGCTAAACCAGCTGAACAGTTGTGCAAAAAACCATAGACTTAGAGCTTGCGGAAATACTATAGGAGACACGGTCGAGAGCTTGGTAAAATCCAGTTCAATGAAATAAACCTAGGAAATTGCTGAAAAAGCGTGGAATATAGCCAGAAAATGGCCGATCCTAGTAGATAAATACTTTCCACACACAAATATGTGTTGGGAAAGAGTAATAAGCTGTTTAACTATATAATTAGTTTTGTTGGTTTAACGTTTTTTCAAATACTTTGACATGATCCGTTAAAATGGGTCTATAATATTTTACAGAGATATCAGGTCTTTTTATGAATGCGAGCTATGTGGCTCACTTAAGTACTTTAGGAAAGAAGATAGTGGATAAAGATTTATTAAATAAAATTGTAAGGGCAGGAGCAACTACATCAGTACAGTACTGGATGGCGTCTTGAGATCAAATCTGGCCCTTAGCCTTTCTGGTTTATAGCTTTTGCAAATAAATAAATAATAAATAAACATGCCTTTTATTTCAAGCGATTAACAGATACATCTGTTTTTCATAATAACTCATGTCAACATAATATATTTTAGACACTAAACTTATTTAAAACAGTTAAAAGTATAAAACGTTCACTTCAGTGAAAAGAGGTGCTTCTTTAGCTGAAGTTTAAAATGGCGACCTTTAAGCAATTTAAGGTCACAAGGGAGACCGTTGTACAACTTTGGACCATAATGGGAAAACCTCCTTCGACCAATCTCCAACCTCACTTTGTTAAAGTGATGTTGGTCACACTGCCGAGTGTTGCGACAAACGATCTCGGCACGACTGCACAGCCTTTCTGCCAGGTACCGAGCCTCCCGCTGGAACAGTACATTGTTTATAAGGCAGCAAGTCTGCATCCTACACACGGCATCCATGGTCATGAATCCTGCAGCATCTCGAAAGGGTGACACGTGATCTCTTCGACAGAGCCCGTATACAAATCGAATTGCTGTGGTTTGCATTCTTTGAATTCGTTCTGCGTCTTCCTTTGAGACGCTATTGCCGTATGCAGGAAAACAGTAATAAAAAATTGGCAACACGACAGACAGACCAAGACGCAGCTTAACGGACTCTGGAAGGATGGATGGAGAAATATACGACACATGGTCAGAAAAACCCAGCCCACTGTCCAGCACAACGCCGAGCGTCTTTAGTGTCACTTACACTCAAGTTTTCGTTGCCAATCCTGATTTGCACGTTGCTCTCTTTGATACACTGCACCTGAGCTGCTGATGCTATGTAGAGAATCGTGCATTTTTTAGCGTTCAGCTTAAGACCATGTAAGACCATAGACCATGCATAGTATGAAGGAAGCTTTGCAAATCGATATATCAAGATTACATCGAATCAGCACATGAGAACTCATAATGGTTGACAAGGTCCATCGTCATTAATAAATGCGGATGAATAACTTATGACATAAAATGAGAGTAAGATATGAATCCATTAAAGGTCTTGATGTAACTCCAGAATAATGTTGGATTGGAGGTCAGAGAGTACTGCATACGATTTAAATACCTATAAAACACGTTGTCAAAACAGTCTGCACGTAGTTCAAAGAAATTAGTACATAGAGTGGGATTGAGATTTTATTAACAGCGGTGGTGTTGAGTTTCTTCCTTATAATTAGCTCCTTTAATTGATGTGTGAAAAAACATAGAAAACCAGATTTGCCAAACCGCTTCGATGGTAAATTCCTCTTTATGCTTCCACTTAATGTAGTGATAAAACTTTCAAAAAGAGATAATTAAATAGAGAATTAACAGATAGTAAATTACAGAACAGTTGGAACCCTGTCAGCACCGAGTCTAGGATTTTCCAAAGTATTTATTAAGCTTATATTAACAAGTAGTGTTCACCACCTATCAAGTCATCATAGCGCTTTTCTGTCTAAAGTTCTTTCATTCAACAATTTAATTTAACTATTAATATAATATCTTATAGCATTCATACTTAAATATAAGAACCATCAATATGCTCCTGAACCACAAAGTAATTTAGAAAATGTCAATATTTCTTTTCCGTCCACTAACATCGGTCAATGTAAAATATTGCTGAGTGTGATTATGTTTAGTGTACTAATCTGAACAAAGAAAAGTTGTAAAAAATAAAATTTTTGTTGGTTACACATATCTATTAATTTTCATATAACCGATAAAATGTTTATAAAATGCTTGACGTGGTTATCACAGCTTCTAATTTATAAAGTAAAATCGTAGATAATTACTTGTTTTAATCTCCCCACTGATGTCTTACAGAGAAACGGTTATAATTTAAAAACAATCTATAAGAATATTTAATATAGTCTGAAATATGCTGGATTATGATTAGTATTGACAACACTACACTTTTTGCTATAAAAATAAACATTTAAAAATATTTGAAGTTCATTTAATTTCTTTCGATAATTAATTAAATGTATTTGTTTACTTTATTGTCTGAAACTGAAATATAAACTTTAAAACTACTCTTTTAGCTATAGGTTTTGGAAAAGGAACTTAAAATAGAACTGTACAGGAAACACGCGCTAAAGCGAACGGATTGTCTAATGGTTTAACGACACAAGATTTACACTGCCATAAAGAACATCAGCTACAGTCCCAACCGATTTATCACCGAATTGATCGTCCTCAGAGAGCAGTTCTCTATTGATAACTCTCTTTCAGCCTAGTAATTTAGTTTTATAAAAACAAATATACTTAATTAGTTTTTAAAATGACTGTATTTATCACAAATAAATACACTATAGAATTATTCAAATGTTCCTGTAAACTGTAAACCTAGACATTATTGGAATAGCTCTAAGAAAGTCTGTGTTGAGTAATAATTAGACGAGAGATGATCATTATGCAATATGAATTTCAATTCTTTAATGATTTTTTAATGAAATGCCGTCATAACCCCCATTAATTTATACTGAATGTGTGCATAGTCATAAAACATTGTAAAATAAAAGCTGAAGTAGTGACATTTTATCTGATTAACATAAATATGATTCTGTCTCTGTTACGCAAATATGAAATATATTAAGAATTTGGGCATATGTAGTATTTTTAATGCAAGCAAACATTTATGAGAAAATATTATAAGGCACACATCCAAAAATAAATATTTATCTATTTCAGACGGGACATAGTTCACTTTCTCTGTTAAATTTTACCCATTTCATGAGCAAAATTCGATAATTTTTGCTATTTGTATGTTCTATTAATTAAAGCTGTGTAGGTTATTGAGGAATTATGTTGAAAAATAATATTGATGAATTGTACACGCTTAAATCTTAAATATTCCACAGTTAGTGTATACTATTTAAACCTCTGTTTTTTTAGTATAAAATAATCTTTTGTTAGATTTAATTAGGTTCATTTGTATTGTTTATCTCAATGAGCTAGTTGCACTGGCTGTATAGACGATGACGTACATTCCGGTGATTGCTCCCCGTTGGCGGAGACAATTAAAGATACCCTCTAGTCCACTTTGATGACGTCATCACGTGACATCAGCTGATTGGTCGGCACTGCGCCACGTAACTGGCTTGGCCATCATTCATTCTAAAATATAAATCTGAGTGGAGAGCATCTCGATCTGGTTCCTTTTTTGTGCCGGACACAAGTCATTCAAGCTCTCTGCAACTATGTAATGTATTTCGATAATATTCAAGGTGTGGGCATTCTTTAGAACGAACCCCCTTGACCCGCCTTAGATTTTGTGAAGTGAGTACTTTGTGGCCCTGAACAGATGTGGACTCCCGTGTAAAATATATTTGCCCCTCCCCCCCACCTATGATGTCGCCTGAACATGTGCCTATAGACAGTGTATTTGTCCCTGCGGGAGTCTTTTGAGAGCATTAGACATCTCAGGCGTGCAATGAGACATCATTCCTTCATTCAACCCTTTTTATCTCTCTCCATACTTTCCCTTCCTAACCAAATCTGTTTAATATGGTTTAGTTTTTTATTTAAATTAAAAATAATACAATTAGTTTATATACAATGCATTGCCCTCCTAAACGAATTCTTTAGTTTCAAACAAATCTATTAGTATTTACTTGATTAATTTTAGACCAAAATTTGTATTCTATATACAACATTATTATTTGATACAAGAAAAATGCAATCCTATTGTGAATCATATAACATTTATTCAACGACATCTTGTGAATAATTTATAAATCACCATCACCAACTCATTTATAAATAATTTGTACACTAATATTCAATGTTAGTCAATGTGTATGATGACTGTCTAGGGGTCAAAATGGGATTTTATATTTATGAGATGGTATAATGGTATCAGGTCATGTAATTTAGTCACCAGATTAAATGCTTATCGACATGGGGTGACAGGTATTGATGAGTTTATAACATTATAAACTGTAAAACGATTACTAAAGTGTTTGTAATCTTTTTAAATGTTTTTGCATCATAATACACAGCATCACACATGTAGCTTTGATGTTTTTGTTTAAAAATACGTAACTATTGTAAATTATTGATTTTTTAAACATTTTATAATTATTAGAACTGATTTAGTATTGTAAGGTTTTGTAGTTTGGTTTAGTTTAAGATTAAGGTTGTGACATATTGTGAGCAAGGGTTGCTGTGAGAGGATTTAATAATAGGTTAGATTGGCAGTACAATACCCTCACATGAACTAACACATATTTTATTTGTGACATCTCATTAAATTGATTAAAAATATTTTAATTAACAATTGATTGGGTCAACCGATATATTAAGCACACATTTTAATACCTTATAACTTTGAAGACATATTTCATATTAATTTACTCATTACAATTTATTTTAAATTTAATTCATTATAACATTTACTAGTAAATTTTATAGTGTTGCAATAATTATGAGTTTCATGGACTAACGCGAGAAACTTTCTTTTAAATAGCTAAACATTTACATGAATTTACATTTTCGAAATTGTGAACATTTAAATAGATATGAAATTGAAAATGATTAATGAACCCTAAAATATACTAAGTTCTTAAAATTACTTACATTTTATTCCACTTCACACTTATTACGCCTAGAGATATTTTTCCGCACACAAACACCAACACTAGCACTTCCGAACTTCAGTTTTCGAATTCCCGTCCTCGACTTCCACCTCTCCTCCTTGTTCTTCAGTTTTGATGTTCTTCTCCCGCCACCTCATTGACCACGCCTCTGCCAAATCTCTCCATCATAATTGGTGAGTAACAATTTTTCATATCAGCATGGCTGTCCCTTACATTGTCGCACGGTTTTTACAAATAAGCATTTCCGCTGCTTAAGCAAGCATTTCCTGTTTGTTCATCATCGGTGTCTCGGCGGATGTGCGTATCCACTTACATCCGGAGGATGTTTGTATCGAATTGTAATATAAGACTTCCTTTCCAGCAACTATCTGTCCATTGATTCTATGAATTTTATTTTACTAATAATTACGTATGTCTTTACAGTATATATAAATCTACGCAATTTCAATTTATACAACAAGATATGTGAATTTCTATGACTCTCATCTAAGTTCACACTTTTTGTAACTTTCCTGCTCTGAAAAAAGTTAGTTTGCTTCGTTAATCTGATTCAGTGTAATAGCAAACATGAAAAGTTATCTGTATAAGCTCCTTTTCTTAACCTTTGTGAATGTAGGTGTGGAGAATATTATATCCGGTAATTATGACTTATTTAGAAACTAGCAAAGCATCACACAATGTGTCACATCATTATTTTCTATGTAGTAATTACTCTTCTAACCACATTTGTGCTTAATAACCAGATATACGGTTAAGTATATAAGTAAAATTAAAATTAAAAACATAAATTTCTTTCCATAGTTATAACCCATTTCAGATCTATGAACAGTACAATGTAAGATCAATAATTTTAAAACCATTAAAATGACGATTTATAATAATAATAATAATAATAAGCAATGAATAATAAATATTGCGATTCATATGGATAGTACGTAATGATTTGAACACTCATAAAATTCATATTTAACTGAAAGAGAATTAAACACTTAATAAGTTAAGTAGACAAGAAACAGTATGAAGGTGAATAACTTGTGCTAGACGTATTTAAATAATATAATCAGAAAAATAGTACTCTACTATTGTTACTATTAATGCTAAGCGTGACCATAAGAGATATAGTTGATAGAGAAAAGCTCAAAGTGGTGTACAGTAAAATATAGTATCATTATATATATATATATATATATATATATATAAGTTTAGTTAAATAACCATAATAAAGTTAAAACCACTTAAAGCTGTACCTTTAACTGTTGTGTCTTGATTCTAAAAAAACATGTAATATTTGGTCCCAAATCAGGATACATTTCTAAATACATAATGAATAATTTTGAACATAAAGTCTAGAACTGTTACTGGTACTAGCCTAGATAAAGCATACAATGAGCTTGAACACTTTAGCGGTAGCTAGTGTGATGAACACGGGCAGTTGGTTCTCTAATTTACACAAGAGCGGGTACATTGAACATTCGTTGCGTTAATGAGGAAATGCATAAAATATGATTGCCATATAGTGGATAGAAACAGCTCGGGAAGAAAAAAAATCTGTAATTATATAGAAAACCAAATAAATTTGCTGGAAATGTTTAATAGTTATAACAATTTATGTACCAATATTCTCAAGATATTCATCCCTATGTCGATACTAAAGCGTCGATATTATTAAATTGAATTCAGTATTCATAATCCACCGTACTTTGAGGTCGTGTCAGAAACATCGTATTGCACTCAATTGTGCACAAGTTGAGGAAATGAGAAAAACATTTTCACCTAGATTACACTATATTTTTATGTTTTGTAGTATTTTTATTTGCAGTTTGTAGTTGTATATTTTTGGTGGAAGGTTAATTGGAGCTAAACTCAACATTTACATTGAATTAATCCTTCCCACCATAGCTACTTCGTGTGTGAAAAACACGGTTGCTCCACTGGGTTTAGAGATCGTGTCAGAAATATTGAACTCCACTCAATTATTGTGTACTTGATGAGACAATGAGAATATCCCTTCGCTTAGATTACACAATATTTTATATTTTTTAGTCTAAGTGTCTCTCATTTTTGAATCTCCTCAGACAAAAATGATTTCAGATACTGCACTAAGAGGAAGGTGTAATAGAGATAAACTCAATATTCACAGTGCACCAACCCTTCACACCATAGCTACGTAATGTTTGGAAATATCTCTTATTTTAAATATCACATTGTGTACAATGGTGGTACAAACTCACCCCAGGAGTGTGGAGATAAAACACACCGTTTAATATTTAACCCTCACGTTCCACACACAGGTCATATTTCACAAGAGTAAAGCCCAGAAGAAATCTGTGGTACCAGAGATGTAACGGATGGCAAGCGTTGGGCAGGTTATTTCATGACATACATCTACAACATAGCCCTACATCGCTAAGTAACATATTAGCTACAAACACACAGACACAGGTTTGTATTACATCAATAAAAAAAATTTTTTCTCATAATAAATCTTTATTCTAATATGAAAATACTTTCGTAGTATGACAACTATTATTAGAGTATTAATAACAACATTACAAATATTTTGCAATGTCTGAAGTAATATCGTAAAAATCTGATTGTATAAAGTTTAATTATTGTTCAAGGTTAAAACGACGATTAGGCACGATCAGGTTAAAAAACTGAACCAAACCTTTCTTTATTTTATATTCTCGTTTTTTTCTGAGAGCAATAGTTTAATTATATTGCTATAGTGTACATTAGTAATTAAATTGTCACTGCGTGATCTGAAAACTACTGTAATATATTACTCACACTCAAAATACTTGTCAATAACTGTTCAAATATCTTTTAGAATCGGATCACTTTCGATCCGGAGTTCGGATTAAAAATATGTCAGTTCTATTATAAAATCCAAGCAATTAAATTGTGCGTGATTGAGTGTGAATCATCCAACTATAAAAATATCCGAAGATTCTAACAACCATTACAAACTTCCAAATTATGAATGTAATTAGGATAACAATATTTTTGTCACTATTCATTCCGCAGACAGTTGAAATGCTTCAAGATATACTCCAGTGTTATTTTAATAAATACTATGCTTTATAATATAAGTAAAACAAAGAAACAAAGCTCTTTTTCATCCCAATAATTTTGACTATCGCCAAGTACTATTTATTCAGGATACAACACAACTTCATCCAATTAAAGTTGGCAAAACGCTGAGCAAAGATAAACTGGCGAGAATAGCAATAATTGAGTAGCTTTGAGAACTGTGAACTGAACAACTCTAAGGCATTCTTCATTTATATTCATTGAAAATGTTTTACGACATCGCGTTACATTATTTCATGCTCTATGAGGCAGTTTCATTCTTTTTATAATTAACTGAATTTTTTAAGTGTCTGATTTATTTGCCTACTCTATTCTTAACAATAGAAGTCGCAAAAATTGTTTTATGTAAATAAAAAAAGCGAACAACACAAAATGTATTATGTCACTTATTTTTGTTAATCTGTATACAAATTTAAAATATTTTATAAAAGACTAGCTGTTTCCCGCGGCTTTGCACGCTTTTCGTAAGCTTTGCCCGTGTATGTGAAACTTCTGGTTTAATTGAATTATATTTACAACGCCGATGTAGAGTTTGCCTTGTTGCCACGATCAAGAAAATATGTTTATGTTTATAGCCATTGTGCACGTATATGTACTTTATTATAAAGTGGTCTAACACTCAAACTTTAAGTTTTAATCAGAAATGTATCTTAAAGACAAATATACATAATAATTTAGCGCCTTCAAATAGTGTTTGGTTATGTAATATACGTAACTGTCTCGTAATTGCAGTTTATAGTGTGCAGGCGCTTTGAAACCTTTTATCTTTTGCAGCGCCGCTTGGTGGTGAGTTACATCAATGGGCATAGCTTATAAACCTTCTCCGTGGAAAAATACGTATACATAACAAATTTTCATAATGGTCTGTCTAATATTTTGCGATTCCATAAAGGACAAACCACAAATAATCATTTTTATATATAAAGATAAATATCATGATAAGTTTTGATTTTGAAAATCACATTAAAAATTGCATTTTATAGCAATTAAAATGTTTTTACGTTATTTAGGATCAGATAAAGCCTTATTAGAATGAGACCGTTATCCGTCTGTCGATCCGTCCGTCCGTCCGTGTGATAACTCCTGATAGAAAGGTCCTAGGCACTTGAACCTTTTGCTATTCTTTTGTTCTATTGACAGGCTAAATGATTTAGTCAACAGTTGGCTCAATAGCCTGTTTATTCCTCTGTGTGGTTTGCTTGAAATTGTATCGTTGTTTTGATATTAGTACCATTTGATAGTTGGTTACGTTGAGTTTACAATCAAATTAAACTATAGATAAAAAAAATTATGAAGCAGAAACTGAAAACCATAAATCAGTTTAAATTTGGATTATATATATATATATATATATATATATATATATATATATATATCTTTATATATATAATTTAAACTGATTTATGGTATTCAGTTTCTGCTTCATTAATGTTTTTATTTATAGTTTAATTTTGATTGTATATATATATATACAATATATATATATATATATATATATATATATATATATATATATATATATATATATTTCCATGCAAACTCTTCAAAGTTTCATTTTATTAAGGTTCATTCACATTCATATACACGCGTATTTACAACTGTCACAGCCCTTTACAGTAGTATAACACTTTAAAACTCTCAAAGTCTTGGTGGACCGTACAGTTTTGTTGTATAATTAAATACATTTTTATATAATTTTTTATACGTTTTATCAATGATTATAATTTTCTTTCTTAATATTTTTTGTCCTTAAAGTCCAGTTTTTGCATTCATGCTAAATTAATTATCCTAATTACTAATTTTCTTATAATATTTGTAATGCAATAATAGCGTAAAATTTATATTATTGTGTGTGTGTTCTCCAATACTGATGCTGTTTCGATATAAGGAATAGGTTTGCATTTCCGACACGCTTCTTGGTAAAATCCTTGTCACGAATAAAGGCGAAGACGTTTGAATAGAATTCCATCAGTATCTTTGCATATAAAAGAAACCAATTGGATTATCTCCATTCTGTAGTCACAGTCTCATTTCCCTTCTGAGAAGTGGTTAAAAGAAAACTCCATCGGTTGCGTTGAAAGCCCAGGGTAAGTCGGATACTATGGTGCTTGCTTAATACATTTCATTATCAACTTAACCATGTTATTAAGAACCCAACATGATTTCTTGAAATCGTATCTTTATCCTTCTGTCTATCTGTGCGATAACTCTTGATAAAAAGCATGATAGATATTTTAAACTTGGTACATACATTCTCTTAGTCTAAGGAATGACCCTAAAAGCCAATGGGCAAGAAGTTCTGTTTGATTACTCTTTATAGAAATGTCCTAGAGACTTGAAATTTGTTACATAAGATCCTATTGATTCATGTAAGTAAAATGAGAAGTCTGTCTGTCGAGTTCCTCGGCAATTCTTTGTTTTGCTTTATTTCTGCAGAATAATTGAGGATAATGTGATAAGTAATTTTTTCTAATAATTTGCATACTTATTATTGAAAAAAATTGATGTGCGATCTAGTCAATCAATTCATTGGAATTGATTATTGTCATAGCAATAAATTGAAATAAAAAGTAAAGACATTCAAACTAGCTTAGCTTACATACGTCCAATAAAAGACTGAGAAGATAAGTACAATAGTAAAACACATAACACTAAATGAACATCTTACATGTTATGATCAAACCAAGCTGGTGGTAAAACGAGACATATTTATGACTTGCCGTTTTGACTGAACTCAACCAACCCAGCACACCTAATAAACTTCGCAAGTTTATATAACATTGGTACGAGAGTAAACTATATTAAATATTTCATAGCTCAAATACGATGACAGCTACGTTGTCAAACCATTGCAGAATATTGCAAGTATATCTATCAGACCTTGAAATGTTTTTTATTATACTATACTGACAATACACTATTACAACACCTAATTACATAATAAATACGTTTTCATTAACAGATCGGGTTTTATTGAAATAGATTACAATTATTTACTTCGCAAAACGTAGGTTTTTAATTTACTGACCTAATAACTAACAATCCTATAAGTGGGTTAATTTATAAATCACTATAATGTTCATTAATTTAATATATTTTAGATGTATAATTATACATTAAAATCTGATTATTTGAAACATGTGCAAAAATGTGTTAACCCAATGTAATATTCATATAATATTTACGAATCAGGAGATTTTTGTCTTTAACTTTCTCTTTAACTCGTGTTTTTTCTTAATCGAGATAATATCCGTCAAGAGTTACGTTGAGGTTATTCACGTTTCTGAACAGAGCATGTAATATGGTTTTGAAAATATTTCATCGAGGGTTCATATGAATCACAAAAACTAGAAGAAACATACTAGAAGAAGGATAAATGAATCTAAATATTGATTTTATTGGGAAAAAAGGAGGAAATTTCAATGACTAGGATATAAATAACTCTTTTCCAAAACCTAATCAATGTACCTGTATATATAGCCTACTCTTAATATATCTACAAAAAAATTACCCAATGACAAAGTAATAGCTTACCTTGTTGTTTTTATATCTTCATTTTAAATGTATTCTACTTGCTTCACTGACATAATTCAAACTGGTCGATGGAATTCTCATATGTACATTCCCTGGTTTTAATAGCTCCAACATCAGTTTTACATAATTTCCATTATAACGCCAATGAGAATTCTGACTGAACATTGAAATTAATCTAGCATCACTAAATCCAAGTCATTGTTATGGTAATGTAACATCATCTTTGCAAACTAATGATTGAAAACAGTTTCAGAACAGGCTTCAAGAAGAGTACCCCGGGGAACATTGCCTACAGGTACATAAAAATAAAGATTGTACCGTAAATTAGTTAATTAAATGTCATATAATGTAAATTCGCAACCTAGTCAGCCAGTATAATTTAATATCATTTTTATCCAATGTTCCGGAACTAAATTATTGGGCGGAGTAACTACCTAATTGGCACGAGTATGAATATTTTCTTCTAACCCTTTGTAGCAGCCCAACTATGTGACCGAGCAGACCTCGCGCGCTTTATCCGTAAGTAAAATTTATCTTTTAGTATTATTAAATTAGCCCTATGATGCCAAACGTATAAAAATGAATGTAACGTAAAGTAATGTTGTAAATAGTAAAGTAACGTACCCTTGAAGATCTTTTATTTGCTTGATTGAAATAGATAAAAGTGATGGCGTCGTCCTAGCACTTTCTTATAAATAGTAATTTGTATCATTAAATGGCTAATACCGTCGCGAATTTGTTTTAGGCGAGTTTACGTGTCCCACGTGTCTCACGGCTCACAGGGCACATATTATTTGAGTAGATAGCTACCAGTTTCATAACTTCTACTCATCTTCTAGTAACCACCGACTAGAAATAACCCTTCTTAGACTACAGCGCCATTGTCTCGTGCCAAGACGCCGACACCCGGGTTGTGAGTCTACACATTGCGAAGGGAAGTGAAATCTTATTGTTTTGTAAAGTAAAAAATCATAGGCATAATTCCATAGAACATTGCATATTTTAGGCCCACCTATAAGATATACATTTTTAGTTCTTATGTTCTAATTGGTAGCAACGTGGAATTACATACTTTTCCTTTACCATCTAAAAGTGGTGCTTGTAAGTTTCCATAATTAAACTGAACTTATAAGTAAACTTTGCAATTCTATTATTTATTACTACGACCTCAGAAGTCACCACCCCCCATGTGTTATCGTCATACGGTACAAGATAATACAAAATGACATTTTTATTGTAGGATATAATATTTTATTTTTAGTTAATTTGTATTCAAAGATAGTTCTAATGACTTACCCTTTTAATAAAATAGACAGTACAACTTATGGAATAATAATTTCTTTATTTATAAGTGTTAAACTCCGAATGCATTTTGTAATTAAAATGCTGTGTATAAAACATCAAAGTTACAGAGAAACATGCCGCGCTATGGAATGCAACACTCTGTGTGTTTTAATGAATATTAACTGGGAGAAAACATGCACAGAGTCATCCTGCTAATGTGCAGTAAAACATGGGACTCTTCCATTTGAACTTTTATTAAAACACAACACAGAGCCCCCGAGGCCAGAGATGTCACCGAGCCTGGTACAGGGAGAGGTTGTTTTTAAACAACTTGGCTTATGTAATCTGCCGTGTTGTCAGCAGCAGTTGATGTAAAAGTTGTTTTGTGTATCCGCCAACTGTGTATCTGAACCTACATACAAAGAGATAAAAAATCAAATAAAACATATCAGTGAGATAAAATAAATAATTTAAACGATTATCAAAGTTCAGTTACTAAATTGTGTTTTATTTTTAACTTATAACTGAATAAATAAAATAAAAGGTTTAAAATTTTTTCTTAAATATCAAACCTGAAACTAGCAACTATTATTAAAATTTATGATGATACACTATGATGCATACCAAATACATTTAAACTAAAGAAGACCCATAAATTAAACCTTATCTTCATTGTGTAAAGATAATCCTTATCTGCAATACTACCCTTAACGTCTGCCATATACAGGTAGCTAATAGTAATTGTAAGACTATAGTGTTGATAGTGCCTTAGGATGTCCATTATCAAAAATATTGTAACAAGTACAGTTCAATATCATGACAGTGATTTTTTGCCTTGCTTTCTTTTGTAATGTTTCTTTAATTCTTAAATCTGTTAATGGATATTTCAAGTACCCTTGTCTATTGAAATTTCAGTTGAAACGCAGTTATTTGTTTTCTTGGGCTAAGGACTTGAAATCTGTTGAAATTCACTGTCAGTATTGTGACGCGTATAGACAAAAAAAAAACAGTTCTAAAAAGTACGTTATGCGTAGAAACGAAGTGGACGATCTTGATGTGAAACGTGAATGATAAAGTGAAAATGAACAGACATTCCAAAATATCTTCGTTATCAGAAGAGTTTTGTCAAGTTTCATTTTTTTGTGAAACATATTTTGCTGTATGACAATTTTCGTCCACATGTGCCTAGACGAATTCAATATATCATTACAGCATTTCTTTAGGAACAATAATATAATCTGCTTACAGCCCTAATTTAGCCCAATGACTATACTATTTGAATCTTCCCCAGAGGAAGCATCGTAAACATCAACACCGCACCAATGACAATAGCGTCGAAATGATCGCGTTACGTAACCAAGCAGCGGTCACTATGACAACAGTACACTAAAGGCTGTTTATAGATGTGAGAAGTGTATTAATATTGATGTACATTATGTATAAAAGTAGATAAAAGTGTGGGATTTCATACTGTCTACTGGATTTGTTATATATCGATACGGAAGTATTTTTATCTGAATAAAAACTAACATTTGTCTCGTAACGTATGGACGATTGTGTGGGATTTCTTCAGAACTCTTCTTCTTTGTTGTAGATAATTCGTTATGAATGTCAATTTTGGTTCGATTTCTTATATTTAAAACATTATAAACATATTATTAAAGCGATATAAGGACTAAAATCAAACCTCCACAAATTCATTTTTTATTACATCATTCCACTGTTTAGTTATTGCCACAGTATAATATGTACGTTTCGGCAGTTACTATTACAACTTATCAAAAAATAATTTGCTAGTAATTACTTTTGTGAAGCCTTAAATATTCTGTATTGTTATCATACATTCGCTCGTATAGTCTTATTTAGTTTTTCGTATTACTGCGAATACTCGACTTTGTTGGAAAGCAATTGCTATCCTTATGAATGCATTGCAATAGAACAAAATCTGCAGTAATACATCCCATAAAGATTCGAAGTATACTTTTTATTCATCGGAAAACTCATCACCCGTTTACTTGCCTCGCGGAAGTGTTTTTAATTTACCGGGTTTTCCAGCAACATAAGCCTCCTCTAAGTAAATATGGAATTTAAATAAAAGACAGTCGCCGTGTAAGCGCGATTTTAATCGCTTACAACAATAGAATATAGTTTAATACATCATAGCATACATTTACTAGCTAAGTTTATAACGATTAAATCATACGTTTGGTCCTTATTAAGAATTTATGAGACTACGGATATAAGAATAAACGAAGATCAGTACGGATGGATCTTTGAGGTACACGTTTTTTGACTCGTTGATTCCCAAAGTAAATACTAAATCAAGGTTGTCTATACGGTATTATCATGCCATTTTTATAAGGGGAAAATATATTCAACCCACTCTATACTTAAAATTGTGTTCTACAATACTTACAAGTATAACATCAGGTCGCGCCATTTATCATCCGTAACAAAATAAAACGTGCTCGCCCAGCGTACAGTTTGCAGTTTGCTTATATCAACTCTGACATTTTTTCACAGCAGCTTCTATTGTGTTATCTTTATCATACCTCAGTAATATATGAGTGTCATATATTATACCATATATGACACCATATATGGTACCATATATGATATATAAGCGATAATTCGTCCTTGATGGTATGATGTTCATTAAATGTTCCCTAAAATTTTCTGTATTGCAAAGAATGGAATCATAAAAAGAAAACCAATTTTATTCAACAAGCAAAAGTCATTTTATAACATTTCAGTATGTGAATTAAATTCATATAAAAGTAAATTTTAGAAACGGTAATAGTGCAAAAATTTAAATACTCGAAAACTACAAACTCATTAAATAAGATATATATATATGCAATAAATTAGAGTTTATTTCTGTATAAACATTGTACGATAACTGTTTAAAGATAGCTACACATTGTTAGAAAAGTTCGATATTAACCAATATTAGTGGTTCCCTTAAATAGTTTGTTCAATCCACAAATTTCCACTAACACCTGCTTTTATGATACATTTGATTTATTCCTAGTAAAGCCTGAATGTGGTTTCACATACACATGCATCACCAGCATACATGTAGCAGGACGTGACCTATTTGCTGCAGGCAGTTTGCATAATGTTATTACTTGCGCAGGATCGTCTTTGTGGTTGTTACTTACGTTTGGGATGGATTTAAATTTAAGTTTTGAACGATTATGCTTGAAAGATTATATTCGAAGAATATTATTATTAAGTTTTAAAAAGTTGTGGGAAAAAGGTTCGTATTAAGTTGCAATAAATAAAACAATATTAGGCTACAAGAATATAATAATGTATAGTTCAAATTATTTTGTTAAGTTCTTTGGTTTGCTAGAAAAAACCAAAAAATAGATGTTTTTCTCATTGAAAGGATATTTGACATCCTTGGAAAATACCTGAAATCATATTATCCTGTTTGAACCATCCAAATTTTAAACAAAGAATTGTTTCTAATTCACTATAATATTTTGTAATTTTGATAAATTCGGCAATAAGAAGACTTTTAATGGAAAAGAAATTTTTCATACTTCCACATTTAATTTATTTAAAAAGCGCTTTCGCCGGTTTTAACTGATGCTGCCTTAACAGGTGAAAGCCATTTTAAAATAAATTAAATGTTGAAGTATGAAAAATGTCTTTTCCATTAAAACCTACTCACTTCCATCAAGAATACAAAGCAGAAAAAAAACTATGAAAGATTTCGAAAACGCACAAACTATGAATAGGTATTTCATATTATTACGATTAATAGGTCCCAACGTTTGAAAAGTAAAACCTAAGATTATTGAGAAAGACAAAATATATAATATAAAAGGCTTACATCGAAAATATACATACGAATAATCTAATTAATTAAAAGTGTTTTGTAAGGACATGTAAAGTTTGAAAATTTCCTTCTAATTATTACATACTGTAATTTCATATCCATGTAATACAAACTGAACTTGAAAGAAAGTTATCCAGAACTTATCCGGTAATCCGAGATAACATTCTCCGAGGCGTACAGTCGAGTCGCTCTATTAAAACTTGTTGAACGTTGTTAAACGATTGTTAAAAGTCTTGCCCTGCAGATTTTTGCGCTATCTTCTTGATATTATCTATATATATAAAAATGAATGTTTGTATGTTGGTCCTTTATGGAATCGTGAACTATTGGACCGATCATGATGAAAATTTGTACGTATATGTATTTTTCCACGGAGAAGGTTTATAAGCTATGCCCATCCCTTTCCCGATTCAGGATTCCGCCCCACTGGTTACAGAAATACCCATAAGAAATGCATTGCAGCAAACATATGTTAACGTCTTTTCAAATTTTTAATCAGCTGTTCTTTGTAAACATATATTACACTTATAGTTTTAAAGCATAGAGTAAGCTTAAGAGAAACGACAAATTTTGTTTAAACTGTTTTTGCAATCACTGTTAAACATAGACTTTACTATCCAGATAATACAATTCAAATTTGACGTAAAAATTCACCTTTAACTTCAATATTTATTTAATATAAACCATGCTCATGCTTGATCAGAAGAGTAATGCAGATATCATAATTACTATCTTACGTTGGCTACAAATATAAAGAATGTTATAAAATCAACCTTAGTTGTTTTTTTTTACAGAAGTATGGTTCTCAAAACTCCGTGTGTACATATTCTCTCGATCGAGACAACAAAGCAAGCTCAATCGTGGCATCGGAGATATAACTAATTTAATCTAAAATTTATTATAGTAAAAAAAAAATTTACTAAGTAATATAAGGACTTCGGTTCTTAAGATTTGCGTGCGAAGCCGTGGGTAACAGCTAGATAGAGGCAGGAATATGGTACATACCTTCATAATACGCCCAAGAGGCTCACGATGGAACGACTATCAATTATCTCAGCAATGTTTAGAATGTGATAGAAAAAGAATAAGTGAATATAGTGTACTGTTTTCAACGGGAAATTGCGTGCGAAGCCGCGGGCAACTTTTGCAAAAAATTATTGAAATGCGCAGCAAAGCGCGCCGGGCCCGCTAGTTTATTATATTTACAAGGTAAGAGTGCACCACACCACGTGTCACGTATCAGGCTTCACTGGATTCAATGTAACATTTTAAGTCTAGAATGACAGACAGTCGTATACGGTAACGAAATATTTACATCCTCTTTCAAGCAAAAGAGAAATTGGCTACTCAATGATAGACCTTAGCAATTCTCAGCTTAATTACATGACTTGACATTCAGCGTAAGTTTCATGCATAACTTAAAGTCTACAGATCGTCTTTCTGAATATATTTTCTGACGTGATACATTTACTCATGTGCCACTGGTCTGTGCGAGGATCTTATCAAACAGAATAAGAGGGGGGAGGGAGTCGATGCATAACAAGGTCGATGGTACTGACAAAAGTATAACGGTCACAAACAGAATTTGAACCAGCGCTTTATATAACTACGAAGACCAAAGTCTAACTTCTTAGACCATCTTAGGCTCGGCCATCGGGCAGGGATTAAGTTATATTTATTTTTGTACGTTAGGTTAAATATATGCCACTGAATAATACAAAGTTATATTTTAATGCATATTATAAAAACATTTTAAAGAGTAAGTCTGAGTTGAGACTGTAATTGAGGAAACTGATTAGAAAACTGTATTCTTTAGGTAAGTATAAATAAAAATATTTAATCTTAAAAAGAGTAGTTATGTTTATGTTTATCAAAACTGATCCTCTGTTTCTTTAAAATAAAAGTTGACTAGAACATAAATACGTAGAAAGTATAATACAAAAGTATAAAAAAGAAATGTGCTGTAAGTATTTCCATGAATGTCGTAAGGTTAGCGTGGGATTCCCTTATGACTGTAACATTAAAAAAAAATTGTTGAAAATGTTAAATCTCCTTTCATGATGGATTAAACTGAAAACAATGAAGTGTTGGAGATATGATATGAATTTATTGATATGATAACTTTATCTTATCGATGAAAAAAATCACTGAAAAGCGCAGTTTTATAAAAGATTATGATAGAAAGATTGCGTGCGGATCAAGAAAGTTGTAATATGTGTCTCTTTGGTAGAAGAATCTGTCACTGTCCTCTATAAGGGACATATGGCTCACTGCAGCTGTAGTCGCTGTACTTCCTCCCATCTTGATCGTATAGCGCCATAAGAACAATGTTGAACCTTAAGCACCTTAGTCATAGAGTTATGAGGGTCTCATTGATTTAATTTATACATATGCAAACGCTTTTTAGATAATTTTATAAGTTATAAAAAAATAGAAACTTCTTTGTACTTCATCGTTTTAAAATTAAAAATTATTAATTCCAAAACAGCTAAAAAGCGCATCCAAAATACGTATTAATTATGTTTTCAAAATAAGATAAAAAAAGTAAAAGTGCATGATGAACAATGTTCTTATGGGAAAAACTGGATTGTTTCACTATAGCCGGCTCTTAATATATATTCTGTAGTAAATAAATATCGGGATTCCAGTTTACCATGCAAAAACTGTATTTAATTAAATAAATATGGTAAGATAAAAATATATTCCAAATTATTAATGCTTTATGAAACTTTACGAAAATCACTCTTGTGTCTATGGTTATTTTCTCAATCACATTCTTTACACCTTATAGATTCTTACCTAAGCTTCTATATAGAAGCATCCTATCTTGATGCAATGAGGCTGAATACTAACAGGATATACGTAACGCAGAAACGGTGGGACATTATTGGAAAACGTTTCTACGTCTCGTGGAGGAGAAGGAAAGTTGATGCGGTGATTTGGCGGAGAATCAGTTTGAGGTAGATTGCAGAATTTTAATATTTTAAGAAACATTTAGAATATTGATCTAAATTTGAGATTCTAAATCTCTATTAGAATATTAATTATGGAACGGTTTTCAGTATGTTTTTTTAACTTTTCGATTTGAAACCTTCAGACCATAAAATATTTAAAAATTTTACAAGCAACACGGGTTAAATAAAAAGCTAAAAAACTCAACTGTACGAGGTGTGGATAACTTTATCTCATCCATTGTACATCGTAAAGACAAAGTTTGTATAGAAACTATGAGGGATCCATTAAAGCTATAACCAGATGTGTTTTAAGTACTAAAAGATATGAGTAGTTGTTATAATTTAGTTTGATAAAGTGACAGCATTATTTATCGTCTACTACACATTTTGTTACAATAATTGTTATGATATCTTAACACGATGAATAGACCGAGGCTACTGTATTGCTTCGTTCTCCACCATTTTCATTCCAGGTTATGTTCCAGAGTAGATAACAAATTGTGACAAGAGCAAGTTTATTCCTCCCCCTGCAATAATGCAGGTTTTTACATTATCGAGAGAGTTTTGTAATATATAAAGTTATCTTTGATTTTTTCCCAGACTCACAACTCTGTATGTAGACAGGTCTCCTGTACCAGGGCCAGAAAAAAAAACCTTTTTAAGGACAATATTGATCATTACTTTTCTGGAATAGAGAAAGCAACTTACTAGAGTCAAAGATTCGCCCTAGAATTTACTAAGCTTACTTCAGTGCACTTAGTGCTACATGTCTTCTTCCGTCTTTTATTGGCACCTTCGCCATCTGTCCAAGTCCCATTCTTCAACTCTCTTCGCTAAGCCGTGCTGAGGTTAGGACTCTTGACCCTCATCCCGCCCAGTTTCTGAGTCGCCTCCGTAAGAGAGTCTCTAGAATCTGGAGATATCGGTGTTCTCAGAATCTCTTGCTCCTGTGCACAGTCCATGTCTACCTCGGGTCTTGTGTAAGAGTACGGGAGCGGCACACCGGCACCTCCAGCGTTCCAGCGAGACTCGATCCTCTTGGATCCTGACTTTCTTCTGATAGTAGTGGTTCTGTTGATTCTTCATTTTCTTTGACCTCAAATGTTGAGGCCAATTCACTTTTGTTTGTTGATTTCCTTGCCTCAGTGATGTACCATCGTGCACCTAAGGTTCTAACCATGGGAAAACCCCGCATACTAGGCCAAGGATAGTTTACTCCGGATTGGTGCATGGTGATCCGAAGGATTCTTTAAATTCTCTCCGAAGCCCAGGAGGCATGCACCCTTTGGGTGCATATCCACTCCTTTGGGTGGAGCATAAAGCGAACACAGAGAGAAAGAAGAAGTGGAATTCTTTCAAAGGAGTCCAAAGGAGTAAATTTGGATGACTTAATTTTAATGTGATTGTCAATACGATTATCAACTTTACACCTAAAATGATAAAAACGGGAATATAGAAATCTCTCAGTATTTCATGTAGGGCCACTGCTTGATTTGCTTGATGACAAACTCAAGAGAGTATGATTATATTTATGCCCCGGTATTCAATAGTCACTTTATTTAGAAAAAAAAACCAAAGAAAAACTATATAAGTTTGTTATTATTTCTAATGTACGAGTACACCACATCACTTGTTGCGTAACAGGCTTAAGTTGAATACAAAACTTATTCTTTATCTACAAGTTTTACTAATTGGTATGTTAAAAATAATTTATTTGTACTCATATTGTTTACAAGTTTCATTACGCTGCAGTCTTCTCGGTTCGTTCATAGTTTCTTATGGTACCAGTTTAAAACTATTCGCTAACTCTTATCTAATTAGTAACATATTATTTGACGAATTGATGGCTATTGTCTAGGTTATAAAGTTAAATAAATGAAATTGAAATATAATACTAAGTTGTTTTTGTATAAAAATATTCAAATATAGAAGGATCTGCGGAAACAGTGAACACTAAACAGTGAACAGCCAACAAATAAGGGGACGATAAACCAGGCGGATGTGGGGACACTCTTATCGACAGGAAGCAGCTGCTCTGTATCATCCCCCCCGTCTCCTCAAACTTTAGTCAAAATATAGAAAACTATTGTATCGTATGGAATATATCGCACTTGCGTCTTCTTGCTTTTGAATGAATCACCTTAATAATGGACTCTTACGTACCAGCGCTGATGGTTTAAGACAAAAATTGAATCAAATTAATTCTACCACTAGAACCTTTTCTGGACCATCATTCCTGAATCTTATGCTGTTTATATAAAATATTACAGCTAAAACAAGTGTTTTACGTATGCCCAGAATGACATGAAAATTAAGATTATAATTTTATTGCACATGAATAATTGTCACCTAAGGTTTAATTCAAAAAGGTAGATTTGTTATAGAAAAGTGTAAAATTTCCACAAAAATCAACATACGCAATGCTATGTATACAGTCTTTATTCCAAATCTCTGGTAATAATTACAGTATACTGATTAGTTCTCATTTTTATTCATAACAATGTACTACTGGGTGAATCAGATGAAGTGTTAAAAACGTATATCGGGAAAAGATTACAGTCATCACAAAAAACAATATGCAACTTGTTCCTAAATTACACATACAGGGATTCAATTCAAAATAGCTTCGTAAAATAGGTTGCCCCAAAACAAGAAGTCCTGGATTCAAACCAAAAAAATATATTAAGTGGTAAACCAAAACGTAAAACAATTAAGGTATTTCCTTTAAGTAGGATAAATTTTGTGTTGGTCTCCTCCAACCAAAATGTAGGTATAAAGATAGCATTTTTACATCCACCGATTCCCGATTTTAACAAGTAATTCTGAATTAACTTATATACAGCCATGTACCTGCTCTAAAAGAGTTTTAAATTAGGAAAAATTAAATGTTTTGGTTATGAATGAAAAATGTAATGAATTGCTTTTGTTTACAACATGTGAATCAACATGTGAAATACGTAACAAACAACATCTGACTTTTAAGTAATTAAACTAACTTAAATAAACTAATCTAACCTAAGCTTCATGCAATACTGCAGTAGAGGATATTACATCATATCTTCTATCTGACTGACAAGGCGACGATGTCACACCAAAACATGTTGGAAAAACATTTTTATTGAGATGAGCGACGGCAGAATGTAGTCAACGAAGTCAAAATGTAAATATTTGTAAGAATTAAATTTTCAATACACCGAGTCACCCGAATACAGGAGTGTATTTGTGTATTGTTGTGTATAGACTCTTATTTATGCCCATTACATGTTATAAAAGTGTTAATTAAAAGGCATAAAAACATGCACTGTATAATTACGATTTGCTTGTAAAAGTTTATTGTATAGTGTGGTATATTAAATAATGTTTCTGTTATGTGTTGATATCTGCTACGAACAGTAGTACGGTAAGAGTACTACTAATATAACCAACTTATTAGAGTGCTGCAATCATGATTTATGTAACATCTGTATGTTTTATGAGAGTATACGATAATTAGCTTTTACTTAATTGATGGTTTGAATTAATTAGCATTGAGTTGAATATTCTACTAACAGGTATAATCTAGTTTGTTTCAATTTGATTACCACCGCAATTCTGTTATGGGAGATTGATTGGCAAGCTTCTTGGAATCTAGTGACCAGATCACGTCGCCTCAATGAAGCCAATGTCCGGTTGTTGTAAAATTGCGTCCATAACTCAACCTGACAGTGTTCACAGTTTGATTGGAAGACTCATTCACGTGGTCGTCTCAGTGTTAAAAAGTATTTAGGTATTCTATAGGTTAAAATATTATATATTTAAACTAGCATCTAAATAACAAATCAAATGTTCATTATAGAAATATATTCATTTCTATATTATGTATTTTTTAAGTTTTAGAAAACAGGTTTGATATTAAAAAATGGATAAATTTACTTTGTTTTGATGACTAAATATTTTGTTATATATCTGGTTCCATGGCATATTCAAATGTGTCAATATATTAGTTCCCTTTATAGGTGTATTTCACACATTTCAGCTTAAACTAATAAATACACTTATGGTATTTTAAATTAACTTTTCATAGTTTTTGTAGTCGAGGGACTACTTCGGCCCATTGTATGTCGAAGTCTAATAAAATAGCGGAGTAGTCTTTTGCGTCAAAATGACACTTTCAATATATGTAACGTTTCTTTAGTAAATCAATTATAATTAATTACAATAAGACTTAAATTGAATAAATTTTCAGTGAACAATTGTAATTATTATGGAGTAAATCATTAGTTAAAGCAATATGTTATCAAAATGTTTCCATAGATAATTTACTCATATTGAAGCATCTCTTCGCTTCTCGTCTCCTTGCAGTTCAGTGAAATTGGACTGTCCTATCTCTTTCACTTCATTAGGTTTTAATACTCTTTTCATTTGGTTGTGGTTGTTGAAGCGATAAGGAAATCATTAGCGTGCATAAACTTGTATACAATTATAAGTGCGTGACAAGGTTAATATTGGTTATGATTTATGTTTTGAGTTTGTTTGTTAGCTTGTTAACTTGTATTAATGTTGTAAAAAAACTTATAAAAGTACAAAGAGATATTCCTATACCTTGTATTACTCACTGCACTGTATTCATATTACATGAAACCCGACCATATGCAAAGTTTTAAACTATTGGCTGCCAGTCAATACAGATAAATCTAAACGAAAAACTAAAATTATGAACATCAAAAGTCACGATATTATAAGTGACGTATATTCTAAATTACCAGTTTTCGAGCCTAAGTTAAATATGTATGTAAAATATTGCCTTAATTAGAAACATCTCTCAGTACTATTAACTTCACAACATTTTTACTAAATTAAGCGGTGAAATCTTTAAGCGATTTTGTAAAATCGGCTATTGATGAAGTTGTGTTTCCTGGAAACATAAAAAGAAATAAATACCTGAAGGAATATTAAAAACCATCCATATAAATAATCAAAGGGAATAAAAGGTGATTTAGAACAACACTTGATAGTCTAACTACCGCAATAAAAGGTTTTATAATTTAAGGTCTCTTTCCAATCTATTGATGACACCTTCAAGATGTATAAGTTACAGTGAATGTACACATATTGACCCTGAGATGTGTTATTTGAAAATACCATTATCCTAAGAAATACCATGCCCTAAGGCTCTTATTTTGTGCGGGCCCACCATAATCATATTTTATGGTTTGATGACATATTCTTAGGCTTTGTGAATTGAATTAGATAAGAGAGTTTGGGGAGAATATATAGTCCGCTTGCTGAATGAGAGAGAGAACAGTTGGGATATGTTTCCCAGGAGAGAGTAGGGTTGGGAGTTTTCTATTTAGGTTAAAATTATGATGTTACTACGAAGAAAAATTATCCATTGATACTTTTAATACTATAAATCCACAAAAATTATAAAATTTTCTGAAATTAAAGACGATTATTTGTAAGATGTGGTGAGCTTTAACGCAGTACAGAAAATACATGCACATATTTAACAGAAAATTTGCCAAATTTCCGTTCTTGATTTAAAGTCCCCATTTTGAGAAAATAACTTAACTCATTACTATTAAATAAATCAAATTAAAATATTCTTCTTTAACAAAATCAACTTGCAAGATATAAAGGTAAAATATAGTTTTGAAAATTGGGAATTAATCTTATAAATAAAAATGAAACGCAAAATGTGTTGGTACGCGCAAATCTCGAGAACGGCTGGACCAATTCGGTTAATTCTTTTTGTAAAATGTCCATTGCAATTCATGGAAGGTTTTTATGAAGCAAAATATAAGAAAAGTTACCCGAAATATTGCAGAATTTAGAAAAATTGTAGTTTTTACTTTTCATATTCCAAATTGAACTGGCACTAAAACAGCTGTTCACACCTTCAGTTTCATGTCGAAGAATTGGCTGAAACATCTGTTTACATATAAAATTATCAAATATTAAGTAAACAGTGTTTGATCAGTAGTGCAATGCAGATAGTAATTGAAAGTTAATATCAAAAGTT
Source organism: Homalodisca vitripennis (assembly GCF_021130785.1). Lineage (NCBI taxonomy): Eukaryota > Metazoa > Arthropoda > Insecta > Hemiptera > Cicadellidae > Homalodisca > Homalodisca vitripennis. The sequence continues at coordinate 7,369,036 of NC_060209.1, forward strand.
TACTCCAGATCGCGCCAGTGACGAATTTAAATAATTTAATGCATTTTAAATATTATTTAAACACTGACATGTAACCAACCTAATGAACAAAGTTATGAATGTTTTCACATAAGTTACTTTAAACTGGTGCGCTTCCTTGACATTGTGGTATGGTATTTTAACAGTGGCTTTTGGAAAAACAGAAAAATGAACACTAACATGCCTCAACGATTCATTATTTCAATGGCTACAGTCCAAAAAACAAGTGTAACGCAAAAAACTTGAATATGGATTATTTTGGAATGTTAATTATTAATTAAGGGAAAGCCTTAGTAAGGATTTCCCCCTTATACCGAAAGTACATAGGAAGTAGGTATTACTTCCCCTTGGGCATAATAGGTCCTTCGTATGTGTATTTTCTTCATCATGACAACAAAACAAACAACTATATCCCTGGAAATATTTTAAACTGAAAATAGATTACTGAAGCCTATAGCAGACGATTTTGACCAAAGCAGATTTCCGAGAACTGTATAATCGAACGTATCTAGAATTTGATCGAAGTAATATTGCAAGCTGTAATGTGACATAGTAAGTGAATTTAAACGATCTGAAGTAGGCACTTTTTAACCGAAGTAGGCTTCTCGGTCGCAGGTAAGTATATATGTTTTTCTTCGTCAGGACAAGGCAAACTTTACTATGGTACTGGAAATATCCTAGACCTGAAATATGTGATAAAGGCTAGAAATAGACGCTTATTGACCGAAGTAAGTTTCCGAGACCTGTGTTTTTGTATTTTATTGATCAGAATAATAATGCAGACTCAGCCGTGACATTGCAAATATAATTAATTAATTTGAACCAGAAATGCTCATCCACGTTCAAAACATGATATATTAATTAAATTTAACTCTGATAATATTTACCATGAACTTAAATAATACCTACTTGATGTATGCCTACTTACGTTTTAAAATTTTCATACAACTCCATCATTTTACATCATAAGTGCTTTTACTAAGTAATATAAGGACTCGGATCTAAAGATTGCGTGCGAAGCCGCGGATTACAGCTAGTTCTTAATAAATTCTGATTCAATTTCTCTGAAATATTCAATCTTTGAGTGGTTTAGTTCTATCTAGGATTGTAACATTGAATTTTGGATGTTATATTCCTATTTTGAAATATTATGATTTTTCAGGTTAAATATCGTAATACCTGTACTGATCTTGTGCACTTTGTAGTTTAATACAAGTGGTATAGGTAATATATCCTGCTTTATGAAATTATCTAATTGATTTTTTATCAAATATGATACATTAAGTAGAATATAATATACAGAAGTGAAATTGAGAAGGAAAAAAAAACAAAATATAAAATCACGACGTTGCTAATGAAGACTTGAGAGAGTCCATTACATCACACAGACTGCAGTTGGCAACCCTTAATATATCTCCTTCTGTCGAGGGTTAGTACCAGATTTCTATCCTTCCAGCCTTTACTGTTTTTAGTGAAAACATGGTCACACATAGAATATGTATAATATTTAATTTATTTATTATACTCGTCGCATACTTATGTGATATATTTAACAGTACTATTTTGATAGGATAAGGTGAATGTTTACTACCATATGATAGTCGCTGTGTAGGAATGGTAGGACATTATTGGAAAACATTCCTACGCTGCCGTGAGAGGGGATGGAACTTGATGCGGTGATATGGTGGTGAATGATTTATACGTATTTGTACCACTTGAATACTGTTAGTGAGTTTTTAAGTTTTAAATAATGTTTTGTACAAGTAATTGGTGTAAATATTTTTTATAATATCGAGCAAACTTTGGGAATGGCGATGGCCGAGTGGTCTAAGATGTTGGACTTGGAGTCTGAGTTCGAGATAGCGCAGGTTCGAATCCTGTATATGACCCTTGCACTTTTTATCATACCATCGACCTTGTACTGTTTCACTCCCTCTCTTATTCTGTTTAATAAGATCCTAGCACAGGCCAGCGACCCATGAGGATGGGCAGAACAAGGCTTAAAAGGGGATCGGCTTCTCCTTAAAAAAATTTTAATTGTTTACATATATACTCCATTTTATTGGTTCTGGGAATTTATTTAGTCACCAAGAATTTCCTTTTACGGTGATTTTATCAGACACCTAAATAGTGTTATTCCTATACTATAGATGTAAAATGTTATGTCACAAGTAATAATAAGACAGTAGTATCTAGTTTAATTATTCATTTTATTTTTTTATGATTTTGCTTCTATAAAGAAATTAAAATTGTCCTACCGTCTGCAAAAGATATACCAGATTAAGTTCTTGTGTAAATATACGATTCAATAAGCGAGACACTGCGGTATATGGTGGTGAAAAGTATTCAAACCGGGGAGTATCTGCGGAAACAGTGAACAGCCAACAACTAAGTGGATGATAATAAATATACGATTCAATAAGCGAGACACTGCGGTATATGGTGGTGAAAAGTATTCAAACCGGGGAGGATCTGCGGAAACAATGAACAGCTAACAAATAAGTGGATGATAATAAATATACGATTCAATAAGCGAGACACTGCGGTATATGGTGGTGAAAAGTATTCAAACCGGGAGGATCTGCGGAAACAGTGAAAAGCCAACAACTAAGTGGATAAATATACGATTCAATAAGCGAGACACCGCAGTATATGGTGGTGAAAAGTATTCAAGCCGGGGAGGATCTGCGGAAACAATGAACAGCTAACAAATAAGTGGATGATAATAAATATACGATTCAATAAGCGAGACACTGCAGTATATGGTGGTGAAAAGTATTCAAACCGGGGAGGATCTGCGGAAACAATGAACAGCTAACAAATAAGTGGATGATAATAAATATACGATTCAATAAGCGAGACACCGCGGTATATGGTGGTGAAAAGTATTCAAACCGGGGAGGATCTGCGGAAACAGTGAAAAGCCAACAAATAAGTGGATGATAATAAATATACGATTCAATAAGCGAGACACTGCGGTATATGGTGGTGAAAAGTATTCAAACCGGGGAGGATCTGCGGAAACAATGAACAGCCAACAAATAAGTGGATGATAATAAATATACGATTCAATAAGCGAGACACTGCGGTATATGGTGGTGAAAAGTATTCAAACCGGGGAGGATCTGCGGAAACAATGAACAGCTAACAAATAAGTGGATGATAATAAATATACGATTCAATAAGCGAGACACCGCAGTATATGGTGGTGAAAAGTATTCAAACCGGGGAGGATCTGCGGAAACAGTGAACAGCTAACAAATAAGTGGATGATAATAAATATGCGATTCAATAAGCGAGACACCGCAGTATATGGTGGTGAAAAGTATTCAAACCGGGGAGGATCTGCGGAAACAGTGAACAGCTAACAAATAAGTGGATGATAATAAATATACGATTCAATAAGCGAGACACTGCGGTATATGGTGGTGAAAAGTATTCAAACCGGGGAGGATCTGCGGAAACAGTGAACAGCTAACAAATAAGTGGATGATAATAAATATACGATTCAATAAGCGAGACACCGCAGTATATGGTGGTGAAAAGTATTCAAACCGGGGAGGATCTGCGGAAACAATGAACAGCTAACAAATAAGTGGATGATAATAAATATACGATTCAATAAGCGAGACACCGCAGTATATGGTGGTGAAAAGTATTCAAACCGGGGAGGATCTGCGGAAACAATGAACAGCTAACAAATAAGTGGATGATAATAAATATACGATTCAATAAGCGAGACACCGCAGTATATGGTGGTGAAAAGTATTCAAACCGGGGAGGATCTGCGGAAACAGTGAACAGCCAACAAATAAGTGGATGATAATAAATATACGATTCAATAAGCGAGACACCGCAGTATATGGTGGTGAAAAGTATTCAAACCGGGGAGGATCTGCGGAAACAGTGAACAGCCAACAAATAAGTGGATGATAATAAATATACGATTCAATAAGCGAGACACCGCAGTATATGGTGGTGAAAAGTATTCAAACCGGGGAGGATCTGCGGAAACAGTGAACAGCCAACAAATAAGTGGATGATAATAAATATACGATTCAATAAGCGAGACACCGCAGTATATGGTGGTGAAAAGTATTCAAACCGGGGAGGATCTGCGGAAACAGTGAACAGCCAACAAATAAGTGGATGATAATAAATATACGATTCAATAAGCGAGACACCGCAGTATATGGTGGTGAAAAGTATTCAAACGGGGAGGATCTGCGGAAACAATGAACAGCTAACAAATAAGTGGATGATAATAAATATACGATTCAATAAGCGAGACACCGCGGTATATGGTGGTGAAAAGTATTCAAACCGGGGAGGATCTGCGGAAACAATGAACAGCTAACAAATAAGTGGATGATAATAAATATACGATTCAATAAGCGAGACACCGAGTATATGGTGGTGAAAAGTATTCAAACCGGGGAGGATCTGCGGAAACAATGAACAGCTAACAAATAAGTGGATGATAATAAATATACGATTCAATAAGCGAGACACCGCGGTATATGGTGGTGAAAAGTATTCAAGCCGGGGAGGATCTGCGGAAACAGTGAACAGCCAACAAATAAGTGGATGATAAACCAGGCGGATGTGGGGTGCCCTTATCGGCGGGAAGCAGCTGCTCTAAATCATCCCCCCACCCCCTCAGGCGCTGGGCTAGGCTTTAGTCACATTATAGAAAAATATTGCATCGTATGAAATACAGCGTAACTTGTTCAATTTCCCTTCCGATTTCGCTGAAATCTTCGTTTAACTCGTGAGTAATTTGAACTTTTCGCTGTAAACGACGGGAAATTGTTGAACGTTTTATGGGACATTCGTTTCTTTGCTCTACGAAACTTAATAATTGTGATATGTCCTGCCAAAAATGTGAAAAAGGCATCGTCTTGAAGAATGAAGAGTGTAAAATGCACATTTAACCGACTCTTATCTATTCAAACATATGTGTAAAAGTAGGTCTTTTAGCTTTACTAGTTTTAGCAATAGTAATTTTTAGTTTTAGAGATAACAATTTGTTAATGACAAAATACAAAATGGTGGCTAATGGCTTTAGCTTAGAATCACACATAGAATATGGTAATGCATAATACCTCAACCTTTTTGTTACACCTTATATAGATACATTGTATGGCAGTTATATTGAAATGTAAAAATTACCGTATAATTAACATGAATAGTTGTGAATATTGTCACAATTTCGTCTTTGTTCTATAGTTGATAATATCTGAAATATACATCTTTTATTACTTTCTAAAAGTGTGATCGACCTATGTCTTAATTTTATTAAATTAAAATATATTGAAGTTATTTTAAATTTCCTATTGCTTTAAAAAGTGCTGTCTTTTGTTTAATATTTCAGGAAAGAAATGTGTGTACATAAATGTGTTTGCCATTAAATTTGTATTAGTACTATTGACTGAATAAGCTAGTAAGTAATATGCCCTTATTATAGTGCCTATGCCCCAATACTTGGAAAACTTGTAGAAAATACCAAGCTTGAAGATATTGATTGAGAAATAAATAATAATATCTCATAACTGTACTTAGGAACTGTATTTTAGCAAAGATATACTGTTATGTCGGTACAAGTTTATCCCACATTGGGAGTACTAAAACTAATTAGCTATTCGTCTTACAGTCTACACCACATCCTTACGTTGAGGCTACTATATAATAGACAACCACCCTCGTATCTCAACTACTTCTGTGTGGTCTCACTTGATTAAAATCAGACATGTTATATTTTTATTCACTTTAAATTTAATTTCATACTGATTATAACAATACTGGATCGATGAAAGGTGTATGAATTGTGTTTGAGTGATATTTAAGAATCGTCCATAGAAATTTGTTGCTTTTGCTATTTGGACTTTCTTACTAATGCTTTATTTAGTACAAGTCCGTACCATTTCAAGGCAAAATGATTCAAACAAAAAGAAATCACTTATACTATACGTTAATGGAAGAACTTTCGAATTGACTATGGCAAAAGACTGCGCAATGCATAGAAAATCCTTTGGTTAATTACTTTTACCTGATTGAGAACTAACATGAAATATGTTTTTCTATTTTATCAAGTTGAATGGAGGAAAAATGACGCAATTGTGTCATTGTGTCAATGGGGGCATTAATAGTTCTCCCACTAATTCCAATGGTTTAGTATTCTTAAACTTTCTTGAGTAAAAAATAATTAAGAATTTAAATTTGGTTTCACATCAGTGTTTAAATAATAAACGTTTAAACACCAAATTACAATTAAATGATATTGTATGTGTTGGGATATTTGGGCTACGTGTGTTTCTACGCCACATTTTAAACCCACTTATGATTGTACTGAGTTAGTTTAGACATTTATTTACACTGCTACTTTTAGTTGCCATAACGGTTACCCACAATATCAATATAAATATATTCGCTAACGTTCAGCCAAATTCGAAGGGGCGACATGTATACCATATCGAACTCAGCGTTCTTCACACAGAACTGAAGCTTCATGCATAGTTTCAAGTTCAATAGGTCAAGTGGTTTTCGAGATACCGTGCGGTGGACAGACAGATATGTAGACAGAAGTTAAATTTTCCAGCCTCTCGAGTGATAAGCTTCGCTAGTGCTAAGCCTATTACAATACAATATTCACCAACAATTGGTATAATCTAAATCTAGTAATACATATTTTATTTGAACGGTTCACCATTTTGGTATTGGTGCCTTACTTATATAAGAGTAGCAAGAAAATAAAGATCCAGCGTTATTGTTGACACAAAATATTAATAAGATAACTTAGAAAATAGTGGATTAACCATACATTTGTTTATTGATAACTATAGTGTGTGAATACATATTTGATAGTATATAAGCTGTTATGAGATTATGCTGCTTTATTCAAGGACGATATTAATTAGTAAAAATGGATTAGTGAATTATATTAAGTAATTAAACTACACAATTACTGGAAATTTAAACGTGTGTAAACTCTTTTATTAATAGATTAATTAAATGGTCTTGCAGCAGGTACAAGTGCAAATTAATGTTCAGTGTTTTACTTATCACGCCATAACAAAGACAATAATTTAAACAATAAAAGTAGCGATTCTCCAGATGCAGCGTGTAACAAATCTAGCCCTGACTGAACCGGCTCTGTCACGCCTCTGCCATCTGTTACACTGCGATCTTGCGGAGTCACGGCCTCCTAATGATAACGTCTAGTTAATGTGTTAACTTCGTCGATTAGCTCAACTTTGCTAGTGGCCTTGCAACCTACCTGTCTCGATTGTAGGTTTTACGTGAACCAGAATATAAAACTGTGGTCTTTCGAGAGTAGGAATTAAAAACACTTGTTACAGACATTAAATAAAAAAGATATACAATACACAATTGTTTTCATAGTCCTTGGTGGTTCAAACACAAAACACATGTTCCATCTTTCAAATAAAGGGAGTATTATTCGAGTACGCATATGTTCAGGTGTTGCATCTTTGCATACGAGCAATTTTCCCGCACTTTCAATCAGTTGCATCTGTTCACAAAAGTCACAATATTATTTTTTGGGACGACTAATAAGTTGAATTGAAATTTAAAATTGCATTACATTTTATTAAATAGCTTGTAACATTTTTTGTATTTTTGTATTTTTAATGCAAATTTAATTATAGTCACTTATTCCTTAAACATTGAACAAATTATCACAAAAAGTCATTGATAAATAAATTATAAATGTATATTTAATTCATATATTTGATAATAGTAGTTTTACACAAGGCAAACTATTAAGTAAACTGTATTGGAAGTGGGAGCTCTACAACAATGACACACAACTCATGTAAGCCATCAACTGTGTCATGGATGACATACTACAATGTGCCTCACGTGGTGTGAGCTATAAGTATATGCACGAATCATTGCAACTTGTTCTGTATACTATAGAAATTAAATATTATTGTGTGAAAAATATGTAGAATTTTTATCGTGATAATGGCATCTGCGTAGACTAAATAGTTTTTGGAATTTATCACTATCAAGTGTGTACGAAGTATCTCAGGATTTAAGCAATAATATATTCAAGAGCCTGAAACCTGCGGTATAGTTTGACCGAAATTTAGAACAAATTACAATTGTTTACTAATTTTTTTTGGGGATTATCGTTGTCATTATCTTTATATATAAGAACAAAGTAATAAACAATTAGTTAATCCCATAGAATAACACTCCGTCATCGAACTCGGTGCTTCCTATATAAAAATGAAACATGAAACAAACATTCAAGTCTTACAGGCAGGTTCGTTCTAGTGATGTCTTGCGGAGAGACAGACAGACAATTTTTTTCTAGCTCTTCGAAAAATAATTTCGCTAATACTCAGCTCATCGTTTTCTGTAATACCCAGTCAATTATACTTTTGTCTAAAACATTTTTACGATATTGTTCTTCTTTCATTCATGTTGAAATAAATGTTACATAAACTTGTATAGTAATCTGTAGTTATAACGTGATTTATTTTAAAATCTCTCCAGAAGACTAACCGTTTAAAAATTAAACTGTCTTCAGAATTAAGTGTAAAGGTATTCGGATTTGATCTCTTAATTATATAAACATTGCAATGTAAGTTTACCACATTATTAAACATAGTGTGCAAAAAGGGCGTTATTAATTAGGCAAAACATTGTGTTTCCTTAGTTATTAGATATACTATACAATCGAACTTTTTGTCGGTTTTGAAATTTTATAAAAGCTAGTAATTTTATAATCTATTCGCCCAAGCTATATAAAATAATATTAATAAGACTAGTTATGGGGTATGGAATCAAGTGAACTATTTTATGTTTTTATCATTGTATTATATCTACATCTTAATTTAAAAGGTGTTGTTGTTTGTTTACTTTAAGATAACAGTATGACGGCCTCCAGGACAAGTTACTTTACCATAATGAGTGACTTGTGTTTTGATATCGTAACCTGTCATATTGGACAGCTTGTCACAACAAGTTACTGTTATTCAGAGATAAATATAAAAACGATTTTCACTGTTACTTAAGACGGGCGTGACAGTATGTCATGCACTCAAACTCGTGACGACCTGTCATCTCCAGCTACTGCAAGCAACCAAAGAGTTTCTTCTTCTTCTTTATTCGGAAAACATCTGTATACATATAAGAATATCTTACTCCACTACATATAAGTTACGGTTATATATAAGCATAGGAGTACTGGACGGATCTAGAATGGCGGGCGCTCTACATCGATGCAGGATACAGTTTCCTACCAAGCGGGATCCCGCCTCTTCGACATGGACAATGTTAGATACAGCTACCACTTTTCCCGCTTCGGTTTAAGCAGGCCTTGCGCGAAAGTAGCAGAATTCAGAAGTTTATAATTTTCATAAAATATTACTTTTTGCACAATAAAGACTTCAGCAGTGTAATAATACTTTATTCTGAGGACACATTTTCATTTTCTAATTCATAATTATATTCATAAATAGAATTTCCTTCATATAGTGTGGCGTTATAAAATGATATTACTCCCAAACTATGTATTTCCAGCACTTTGGGAGAAGTAATCTTTATACACTCCAATGCATATTACCTTACGTAATTTCGAGGAAAACTCACCAAATACAGTGAGGGTGCCCTCGAGACTGTTAATGAGTAACATTAGTTGGGTATATGAAAAAACGATTAGACGAAAGGGCGGTGTAACCGAGGTTGAAATTAATGAATGTTAATATACATAGACGTCTGTTATTATTAATCGAGCCTGGCATCATCGTCCTATTACTATCTCAGTCTTCGTCTAATATGAGCCACATAATAACTCATATAAATATAATAAATTGTTTTAAGTTTAAAATTGTTCTTATAATGATAAAATCAAGATGGCCGCCAGTTCAGGCTGCTCTTAATGAATGATTTTATTGATCGTTTTGTTGTGTCGTATAGCATACCATTGAACCAAAATTATTAAATATCTTTTATACCATATCAATTCATATATATATATATATATTATGAGCATTCATTAAGAGCAGCCTGTACTGACGGCCATCTTGATTTTATCATTAAAAGAACAATTTTAAACTTAAAACAATTTCATGCCCTTAATGTTGGTAGTAATAGTAGAATCAGATATATCTCACTTTAACGTTATGATTAGTACTCATCAAAACGGTTTATAGTTTACTCCATATTATTATTGGTTATTAACTCAAAATTTGTTCTAGTTCACTACTCAAATACGGTATTTAAAACGTGCCCAGTTAACAAGAAGAAGTAAATAACCTTGTGTATTATGTATGCGTTGTGTATTATTATTATATTTTAAACGAGATTGAAAAATAAGGGCATGGAAGAGTTTAAAGTTTAGCATTGATTAAGAAGAAGGGTCAAATTGAAGATCATTTCATTACAAAATCATGATGCACAAAATGTATGTATACAAAGTGTATGCATATGCATTTACTACTACTTAATAACAAATAGTAGAGAGGGAAAGAGTGGCCTTCGGATAATCTAGAGTACCAGATCGTCCAACGTGATCTGACGTATGTATTTACAACTACATAATAACAAATAGTAGAGAGGGAAAGAGTGGCCTTCGGATAATCTAGAGTACCAGATCGTCCAACGTGATCTGACGTATGTATTTACAACTACATAATAACAAATAGTAGAGAGGGAAAGAGTGGCCTTCGGATAATCTAGAGTACCAGATCGTCCAACGTGATCTGACGTATGTATTTACAACTACATAATAACAAATAGTAGAGAGGGAAAGAGTGGCCTTCGGATAATCTAGAGTACCAGATCGTCCAACGTGATCTGACGTATGTATTTACAACTACATAATAACAAATAGTAGAGAGGGAAAGAGTGGCCTTCGGATAATCTAGAGTACCAGATCGTCCAACGTGATCTGACGTATGTATTTACAACTACATAATAACAAATAGTAGAGAGGGAAAGAGTGGCCTTCGGATAATCTAGAGTACCAGATCGTCCAACGTGATCTGACGTATGTATTTACAACTACATAATAACAAATAGTAGAGAGGGAAAGAGTGGCCTTCGGATAATCTAGAGTACCAGATCGTCCAACGTGATCTGACGTATGTATTTACAACTACATAATAACAAATAGTAGAGAGGGAAAGAGTGGCCTTCGGATAATCTAAAGTACCAGATCGTCCAACGTGATCTGACGTATGTATTTACAACTACATAATAACAAATAGTAGAGAGGGAAAGAGTGGCCTTCGGATAATCTAGAGTACCAGATCGTCCAACGTGATCTGACGTATGTATTTACAACTACATAATAACAAATAGTAGAGAGGGAAAGAGTGGCCTTCGGATAATCTAGAGTACCAGATCGTCCAACGTGATCTGACGTATGTATTTACAACTACATAATAACAAATAGTAGAGAGGGAAAGAGTGGCCTTCGGATAATCTAAAGTACCAGATCGTCCAACGTGATCTGACGTATGTATTTACAACTACATAATAACAAATAGTAGAGAGGGAAAGAGTGGCCTTCGGATAATCTAGAGTACCAGATCGTCCAACGTGATCTGACGTATGTATTTACAACTACATAATAACAAATAGTAGAGAGGGAAAGAGTGGCCTTCGGATAATCTAAAGTACCAGATCGTCCAACGTGATCTGACGTATGTATTTACAACTACATAATAACAAATAGTAGAGAGGGAAAGAGTGGCCTTCGGATAATCTAGAGTACCAGATCGTCCAACGTGATCTGACGTATGTATTTACAACTACATAATAACAAATAGTAGAGAGGGAAAGAGTGGCCTTCGGATAATCTAGAGTACCAGATCGTCCAACGTGATCTGACGTATGTATTTACAACTACATAATAACAAATAGTAGAGAGGGAAAGAGTGGCCTTCGGATAATCTAGAGTACCAGATCGTCCAACGTGATCTGACGTATGTATTTACAACTACATAATAACAAATAGTAGAGAGGGAAAGAGTGGCCTTCGGATAATCTAGAGTACCAGATCGTCCAACGTGATCTGACGTATGTATTTACAACTACATAATAACAAATAGTAGAGAGGGAAAGAGTGGCCTTCGGATAATCTAAAGTACCAGATCGTCCAACGTGATCTGACGTATGTATTTACAACTACATAATAACAAATAGTAGAGAGGGAAAGAGTGGCCTTCGGATAATCTAAAGTACCAGATCGTCCAACGTGATCTGACGTATGTATTTACAACTACATAATAACAAATAGTAGAGAGGGAAAGAGTGGCCTTCGGATAATCTAGAGTACCAGATCGTCCAACGTGATCTGACGTATGTATTTACAACTACATAATAACAAATAGTAGAGAGGGAAAGAGTGGCCTTCGGATAATCTAAAGTACCAGATCGTCCAACGTGATCTGACGTATGTATTTACAACTACATAATAACAAATAGTAGAGAGGGAAAGAGTGGCCTTCGGATAATCTAGAGTACCAGATCGTCCAACGTGATCTGACGTATGTATTTACAACTACATAATAACAAATAGTAGAGAGGGAAAGAGTGGCCTTCGGATAATCTAGAGTACCAGATCGTCCAACGTGATCTGACGTATGTATTTACAACTACATAATAACAAATAGTAGAGAGGGAAAGAGTGGCCTTCGGATAATCTAGAGTACCAGATCGTCCAACGTGATCTGACGTATGTATTTACAACTACATAATAACAAATAGTAGAGAGGGAAAGAGTGGCCTTCGGATAATCTAGAGTACCAGATCGTCCAACGTGATCTGACGTATGTATTTACAACTACATAATAACAAGTAGTAGTGAGGGAAAGAGTGGCCTTCGGATAATCTAAAGTACCAGATCGTCCAACGTGATCTGACGTATGTATTTACAACTACATAATAACAAGTAGTAGAGAGGGAAAGAGTGGCCTTCGGATAATCTAGAGTACCAGATCGTCCAACGTGATCTGACGTATGTATTTACAACTACATAATAACAAGTAGTAAAGAGAAACAGAGTGGCCTCCGAATAATACCAAAGTACTAAAAAAAGTAACACACTGCTAAATTTAAAGAAGTAAACAATATTTCTTAAAATATTTTCCCAACTGTGAAATATTACAGAAAGGATGAGAACAATTCGACCCCGTATCGCCTGGAGGAATGCAGAGAGACGGCCTCTCTTATTTACGGATGAAAGAGAGAGTTGCGAAGTCTCGCTTTGATCAAGAGAACTTTTGTGAGAGTTACAGCCAAAGTAATTTATTTATGATTTGGATTAAATTAAAATTTTTCTATACCGTCATTATATTTTCACTCTTTTCTCATTGATATTCAAAATGCATTGCAAGTTTCCAAAATTGTTACATATTTTATGTCAAACAATAAAGATACAATAAGCGTCTAAGAATATTGCTCCCATTTATCCCACTGTCCCACTTATCCTATTTATCCCACTGCCGGGACCAATAGGGAGCGGGGTAGCCAGCTTTGAAGAACGATTCTAATAATCTCTGTCCACAGGATAATTTCAGGACGTCCTATCGCAGAGCCGGTTCCAAGAGAAGAGAGCAGCTAACTCTCTTGCAGAATAAAGCAACCAGTAAAAATAACAGCTACATTTAGCAACGAGGTTAGAAAAGTAGCCAGAGCAGACATTATCAGCTGTAGCCGAGAAAGGCTCGGCACGCCTATTGGCTCCACCACCGGCCAATAAAATAAAAGTGGCAGACGCCACAACTCGTTATTTATTATACTAAGATTTATTCAGGTAATGATTGTTATTAACTTGTAAAAATAATTTTATTGCTACACATTTTTTTATCTATTCTGACGGTGGCATCTTTGATGTCCATAGGCCTGATGGCCTAAGACCTTTCAATTTCAAAATTATTGGAGCATTGTGTAATTTTTTCTTTTGTAATTCGAATTTTAGACTACACTATATGTATATAGTTAAGCATTTTACTTAATTCTTCAAAGAAGTATTTAACGTAAAGGATGAAACTTCAAGATTTTTACATTTCTCTGAATTTTCCAACCGGAAATGTTGAACTAACATCTAACCAGCCAAAGTTGATTTTGAATTTTCTAACATTTACGATGTTTTGTATCTTATTAACACAACAAATTTTCTGACAATTAATTGCGCTTGACCCAATGTACGTAAAGTTTAAAGAAACAAATTTGGTTGTGGTGAAAATATAAACTTGAGGCCCATGTAGAGATCTGCAAACCCTCGTAAAGAGTTTGTTTTATCTGTTTGACTTGGCAGCAAAGGGTGTTAGCAGAGCCTCGCTCGGGTGTGTATAGCGATTTATACACCAGTCGTCGTTTCATACTGCAACTTCTGTAGTACCTCATCAGCGTTTACGATGTATGAATTCGCTAGTTATTACATTATTTTAAAATAAAGCTTTTTAAAACAGAAACATAAAGTAAATTATATATCTGCTGATATAATTAATTAATGCATATTTCTACCGTTTAAATATAACAATAAAATACTTGATCATGGTTTTTTTTGTTAGAGATAAAAATGTTTTACAACAATTTGAGTTGAATTCAGATAATTATTTAATTAACTGACTTATATTTAACGCAAGTAACTTATATTTTTCAACAAGTAGTAAAAGTAATTGACGTGAAAATTAGCTCTACTGTAATTTATAAAACTGTAATGTATTTTCTAGCTCAATTTACTGTGTAGTGATCCACATAAAATATAAGATACAATGATTACGTGTGAAGATGATAATGTACTTACAGTTTTTATGTTATCTCTGCATACATTTTAACCCCACATCTGTAATTGATTTAAATTAATGTTTTTACATTACATACAACATGGATGTTAACAATTATCGAGCTTTTACTTACCATATTAATGGTGTAACAGAGTGATAAATATTTTATTCAGAGAATTGCATTTGCAGTTGCTGGACAATGCTACTAGCGTATGCTCTTACAAAGAAAGTCTTCATAAATTAATTAAACTCTTAAGCTTTTAAAATAAACTCTTAATCTTCTAAGTATCTTTGAGAAATAAAAAAAATGTTGGTAACTATGATATTTTTCACTTTTCTTTGTAATTAATATGAACTCAGTTTAACAAAAAGTCACTGTAGTAATCGTGCGCCAAAACCAACTACTAATTAACAGCGAAAATGTAAAGTGATCAATAGACTATTTTTTAACATAGATAATATGCTATTGAATTAATCTTACGGAGTAAATAAAACCTGATAAAGTCATAATTGTAGGTTTTAAGCTAATCGAAACTAATATACTGTAAATTTCTAAAATATCTGATTGTACCGAAATTTGATTTTCGTGCTGAAAATAATCTTCTGGGTTACTGTTTTCTCGTAACAGCGAGAGTTTTTTTTCCAAGCAAAACTAATTTGAGACCAACATCTATATTTTATCACAGTAAGAAAGTGTGACTGTGCAAAAAACCACTTATAAAGCAGGCCGTAACATACATTTTGAATAACAACAATTATCACCCATATATGACTTTTTTGTATTTCTTTTCCAGAACATAAAAATCAATGTTCTTAACTGAAATATACAATAACGATTTTTAATAAAGCTTTTACATCTTTCCTGTATTGAGTACTTTTTAATAGAATTGTGTAAGTACATCCCCAAGGCTGAAGAGCAGGTAAGACTCTTTCAAAATTAATTGCACATCTCTAAAATAAATTTAGATTTATATATGAAATTGGTTTTATTGAATAATCTGAAATAACAAAGATTTCGTTTTATACAATTTTATTAGCACTGTTGTATATACCAGTAGTTACATAAATATGTATACAAACATTCTTATTAGTTTACTCAATAGACTGTATTTATAAATAAGGAATACATACTTTTGCATATCTTTTACAGAAAATAAAATACTCCGTGTATATATTGTTATTTCGTTAAATCAGTTTAGTGCTTGAGAATATTGTCAAGAACAAATGATGCTCGCCGGAAAACATCGGTTTGCCCGAGCGTCTGTATCATAAAGTGCAACTAAACGGCTCCATTTCCTTGAGTCAGCGAGACATTTCTCATCTTTATTGTTTCCTTATTCTATTGATTGTATTTGAGAATCCACAGCTCTCCATATTTAAATTAAGGGAGCTTACTGTTACCTAACTCTTACATATATCACTTATATAATCCGTTTAATAAAAAACAAATACTGATTTAATGAAAATTAAATTTCCAAAGAGTGCAAATTAAAGCGAATGCTCTGAAATTTTGATGAGCAGATTTAAATTTTGACCGATATATCAAGGACCTTTTTAGAATAAATTTTTTAGAAAAAAACGCACGTTTTATGTAAATAAAATATTTATTTAAGTATATAATTTGTAATCTGTAAATTATATTATGAAGCTACTAGAAGCACCTTGCGGTTTTAACTGAAATTGACAAGAACCTTTACGTTGCTGTCGACTCTTTCTCAAGTATCACTAAAATCTCTCCCAGTTTTTAGAAAAAAGTTATAGTTTACGCCCTAACTCTCCTAAGTTCTCTAGGCCCTTAATCTCATAGGTTCGGGTATGGGTGTTATCAAGCACTATTACATTCATGATTGTAAGGAAACTCTTTTAATTTCCAATCAATATTTGAAGCCTTGACGGCTTCTAATGTTAACCAAGAGTGATATCGTAGTTTTCCTCGATACGTTGTGGAAACATGATGACGAAGCACCCACATATGATGATGATAAGCGAAAATAGCCTTGCAGATATGTCTTGTGTGAGGTTAAGTGGTAGAGAGGACTTTATAGTCCTAACTTCGCCTCTAATAAAGTCATTTTTCATTTCATTTCATTTCTTATGACAACGTTGCCATAATGCATTTATAGTTGCAATGCAACCTTATATTGCATATTTAGCTGGGCAACAGACAACTTTTTTGGAAAAGTCCTTACACAAAATAGCTGAAACAGACATTTGTTTTGAAATGAGAAATTAGTTTAGTATTTTAAAATGGTATTTTCTTACACTTGAGTGCGTAATATTGAAATGGTGGAGTATTCATATATTTTATATAAATCTCCATGTCAGAATTTTGTTTGCTGAATTTAGAAAAAAGTGTGTACACTTATTAATAAAAATATTCCCCATATTTTACGTTTAAACAATGGCAAAAATAAATAGATCTTTCTCAATAAGACAACTGTTACATGCAGGGAAAATATAGTAGATAGAATCGCTAGATTGAACGAAGGTAACGGAATTACTCAACATTTATCCTTCGAACCTGAAATGTACAGTGGTAAGCTCTCTGTCAGCGATATTGCTGAGCTTAAACCTTAAGAACCCTTTATTGTAAGAATGAGGTTGTTTAAACAACATAACTGGCAGTCTTTGTAAAGGATAAAATTAAAGTTGAATTATGATATTGAATAAAATAAATATATTAAGTGATTTATGAGTGATTCATATATAAGGCACTTTCGATTGTTTTTTGGAAAATAAAACCCTGTCATTGTACAATTACAAATAGGAGGTTTCGCTATTACCACTTCGAAGATTGAAATGATCATTATAACACTGGAGTTGGGCAACAAATTATAAGAGCCGGGTACATGCCTTTTACAATATAATATTTTTTCAGTTAATGAGATAGGAATAATTGGGCACTTAAATATAACAATTCGTTTATAAAAGAAAACCAGACATCCATTTACTTAAATAGTCATTCCTATTAAAAAATAGTCATAAAGCGTTATTATTTTTCATGAATAGTTTCTAAATGTGTGGGTTATCTTCAAGTTTTGTGTATGTCAATCTGCCTGCGATAATTTAAAATTCAGATTGTGTGAAAGGAATTGGTAATCACAAGGTAAATAGCTGATTGTTAAA
The DNA here is from genome assembly GCF_021130785.1 of Homalodisca vitripennis. NCBI lineage: Eukaryota > Metazoa > Arthropoda > Insecta > Hemiptera > Cicadellidae > Homalodisca > Homalodisca vitripennis. The sequence continues at coordinate 7,386,948 of NC_060209.1, forward strand.
TAATTTTTCTTCATTCTTTATACAAACGATTAGACAATCAAAACATCGCCTATACATTTCAGATTATTATTAATTGTTAGTATACCCTTCTAACTCAAAATAAGTGCAGATGTTGCATACTTTAAGTGGAGTCCAACACTATATTACCTTTTTAAATGACCTGTTAAAATTGTGAATTTGAGTAAGTAGGATGGTTTTATTTGAAATTTGGTCTTACAATAATAAGTGAAATATTATATAATGATTGGAAAATTTAACAAAATATACAATGGATAATTACTTATTTATATATGTAAGCAAAGTCTAATACTATTTATAAACCTATCTCAGATGTACATTTCTTATAATAAAGATTGCCTGGTTGAATTCCTAGTATAACTTTGGAGTTTTGGAGGTTTCCTCTGGATTAACTTTCTATCGAGATATGTTCATTGTCCACATCAACTCCCAGTTTTATCAACCGTGAACTATAACAAGAATTTTCGAAACCCGTTTTAAAAATCTTTGTTTTCACATATGTAGTAATAATATCAGTTATCAGTTAGACTCGGTAGAAGAAGGACGTTTGGACTGTGCCCTGTGATAACGAGTAAGCCTGTTGATTGCGTGATACATCGTGTTTGATTGTGTGCGAGTGCTGTACGCTTTAATTAACGTACTTTAATTGAATACTTAATTTATTGTAATTGATTATTCGTCTGATTTTTTATTTATTTATTTTCTTGTTCCGTCGATATATGAGTGAAATGGTTTGCTGTGCAGTGTGTAGAGCGAATATTGACAATGAAAATGTGACAGCAACGTGCTGTAGTTGTAAAAAGTCTTTTCATATCGATTGTAGCGTGCGGGCAAATAAATGGAATAATATGACTCTAGAAAGAAAAAGGAAGTGGGTCTGTGCATCGTGTAAAGTTGAAGCCGGTACAGTTCTTGGAAACACAATTGAGAGTAGTGACACGGACTCTAACGTAGATGATGAAGAATCGGTGAAGAACATGTTTCGTGCCATAAATAAAAAACTTAACGTGTTGGATGAAGTTAAATCCAAAATGAATGTTTTGGATGATTTAAAAAAACAAGTGGATGAATTAGGAAAGGCCGTGATTTTTCATTCTCAACAGTACGATGACATGATAAAGGAAGTAAATAAATTGCGCGAGGAAAATAAAGAACTAAAAAGAGAACTTCTTTGTGTCAAAAATAATGAAAGTGGTACTAGAAAAGATTTGATGGGACTGTCTCGCCGCTTTAACACTTTGGAACAATACGGACGGAAAAAAAATATTGAAATTCATGGTATTGAAGAAACAAGAGGGGAGAACATTGAGGATCTGATTAGGAAGGTGACGGACATATTGGGTGTAAGTTTTTCTCAGAATGATATAGAGGCTGCGCATCGTGTGCCGACGGGTCGTAATGGCCGGCCGAACATGATAATCGTCCAGTACAAGAGCAGGAGTACTGCAATGACACTGCTGGAGGCGGCGCGAAAGAAGAGGACTTCCATCCTGTCCAAGGACATCGTGGGGAGGATGTCAACAAAAATTTTTATCTCTGAAAATCTCTCGCCTTTCTTCAAGGGACTTTTGTGGGAGACAAAACGTTTTGCCAGAGAAACACAATACCAGTTTGTATGGGTAAGAAATGGACGCATTTTCGTCAGGAAGCATGAAAAAGCCCAGGTACTCAACATCGAATCGTACGAGGACCTTCATAGACTTGGCAGTAACACATCGGAAGGACAGAGATCAACGTCTCCGCCCAGCCAGCTGTCGAAGGAAGAGGAGCAGCAGCAGACCCAAACTGTACTTCAGCATTCGCAAATTGAGAACTGAAGTAGTTTTTCTCTTTTTTGCTGATTTGAGGACCTCTGTATGACCCTAACAATGAACTGTAAGTTATGCTTAATGTATTTTACTTTAATTTTCTATATTAACTGTTTTAAAGAAATTTATATTTGTTTTTATAATCAGTTAAACGTAAAGTATCAGTGGGAGAGTTTATTTAATAATGGGAACCATAAAACAATAAAATATCCGTGGGTATATTGTGATAGATTGCTTAGTTATAATACTCATGGTGGAATAATTTGGTGTTTATTTTATAAATTTTATTTTCCTTGTCAACTTTTTCGAAGAATGAATGTTTTATTTTATATTCAGGCAAAAGTTAAATGCCAGTGGAACTGTTTATTACTTTTGGGTATCGTAATAGCCTAACATATCTTTGGTATTATTACAAGAGTAAAATATTAGTAAATATAGTAAATATTATTATATAAAACATTATAATAGTTAATCTCAGCCTTTTAATTAATACTAGTCTGGTACGTGTGGCAGAATATGACACATTCATACGCATGTGTAGATATGCGTCTGTCTGTATGTGTTTAATAAATGTACAGCCATTGTAAATATATATTGATAAATGGATTAAACTTTTGGTATTGTTATTTTTGAGTGTGAAGGATCTGTTACTACATTTTTTTAGTATTCTGGCAGTAGTAAATGTTAGTTTTCATCAGTAATGTTTAGAAATCTATACTCATAATTGTTATTTGTTAGTTTTATATCACCCACTGAAGTACGTCAACATATTTAGATTACTGTAATATAAATGTTTTGTTACAGTGTTGGATCTGTTCATTTATGTAAGAGAAATGCTGAGAAATATAAAATCTGTATAACGACTAAATTATGTGAGTTGGCAGATATTAAAACACAACTTCTTTAATATTAATAATAGACTATCTGGAATATTCAGATTTAAATTTTTTACAATGCTAAAAGAAGGTAAAACATATTGGATACAAAAAAAAACTAATTATCCATTATATATGACCATCTTGGTTGTCTCATGTGTATGAATTCTTGTTTTTTTTTTTGCTGGTATGTTTTGTGTCTGATTGTCTGGGTGCTCTGTGTAAATGTTTCAGTTTAATTTATTCACATTAGTTATTTTCTCGATTATCTCTTATTGGCCGTGTTTTATTAACTGTTTGTCATGATTATTTTGATATCTTAGAAATTAGGCGCTAAGTTCTAAATTTATAAGCAAACATGAGATGAGAAAATTTATTAACTAGCAGGTAATTAATTGAGTGTTGATAGGGGATAGTGTATTGACATTGACAAGCAATTAACCTTTTAAATAAGAATAACGTTGAATCTTACCTCAATGCCATGTCTCAAAAAACAAAAGTTTAATCTAGTGTTGAATCATTTAATGCCGACTTTAATCAACAACAAAATTTATTCGTGCTTCATCAGAACATTAGAAGTGTAAGAAAGAACTTTGATTTGTTTGCGGCGGTCGCCAATGGGTTTACTGTCCAGCCTGATATCATTATATTGACTGAAGCATGGCTATCCACTGAGAATGACGCCTCAGTGTTTTCACTTGACGGATACAATATGATAGCTGTTGGCAGTACAAACAGATGTGGCGGAATAATAGTTTATTATAAATCTAACATAAGATGTCAGCGCCGAGAAGTTAGTTTGCGAGGAGCTGATTCGTTGTTGGCAAGTTTTACCCTTAGTAATAATTATACATTTTTTATCTTAGCAATCTATAGGTGGCATGAAATGTCAATATCTAATTTTTTAGAACATTTTAAGATAAGTTTAGATGCAATAGGCGGAAGTAATGTTTTTTGTCTGGGAGATATGAACATTAATACTAAACTTGATAACAATCATATTGATAACTATGTAGAGATTGTGAGTAGTTTCGGGTTTGAGCAGCTAATTGACGTCGATACTAGGGTTACTGACTCTACCACTAGCTGTATAGATCACGTCCTGTTTAGAACTCAGCGGCCTACCGTGGCTATTCCAGCTGTCATAGACTCGTTAATTACGGATCATCGCACTATCTGCCTGTCTGTATGTGTAGACAATACTGAAAAAAAATAATTTGCTTAATAAGCGTAGATATTCCACTGACTTAAAACTGCTAAACAATCTGTTAGAGCTTGAATCTTGGGATAGTGTATTTATGAGCAGTGATGTAAACAGCTCGTTTAATAAGTTTATTGATATTATAAACGAGGCGCTCGCCCTCTCTAAAATTGAGATAAAAAATAAATTCAACGTAAATAAATCTAAAAAATTGAAACCATGGATGACAAATGGTCTTCTCAGAGCTATGGCTAATCGGGATAGACTGCTTAAATTATTAAAACGCCAGCCAACCAATGAGCGATTAAAAATTAAATTTGACATTTTTAGAAGGAAAATTGAAAAGTGGATCAAAGACGCTAAAAAGCGATATTACGAGGGGTTGTTTGATAAATGTTCAAATAACCCACGTCAGCAGTGGAATATAATTAACAAATTGAGTGGTCTAGTCCCAGCGATGAAATGTGTTGACAAAACATTAACACTAGGGATAGGCAATGAATTGACGAGTAATCAGCAACAAATTGTGGATGAATTTAACAAATTTTTTATTAGTGGACCTATTGATCTAGCTGCCTCACTTGAGCAACCAAATGAACACCAAAGACTTGATCATGAGAGGTTGTTCAGGACTTACTCGCCTCCTCATTCCATTTTCTGGCTTCCTGTAGCAGAAAATGAATTAGTAAAATTGATAAACTCGATATCTGGAAATAAGGCGCCTGGTGCTGATTCTATCTCTAGTTTCATAGTAAAAAATATCTCATCACATATAGTTCCAGTTCTAACATATATTTTTAATAAGAGTTTGAGTGGGGGGTGTTTCCTGAAAGACTACAATTTGCCAAAATTGTGCCTGTGTTTAAGAAAGGACAAAGTACGTCCATCGAAAACTATAGGCCAATATCATTACTTTCAGTTTTCTCAAAATTATTAGAAAAATCGTTAAATCAAGACTTATGCCATTTTTAGACCATTATAACTTTATAGCTTCAACACAATTTGGTTTTAGAGAGGGAATGAACACGGAAATGGCTCTACAAAATTTTATATCGCAAATTCAATTAAATTTGAATAATCCAAAAAGTTCCAAAGCATCGGGTTTGTTTTTGGATATCAGCAAGGCCTTTGACACAGTCAACCATGAGCTGTTACTAAAAAAGCTGGATAGGGCGGGAGTGCGTGGTGTAGCTCATGAGTGGTTCAGATCATACCTCCGTGAGCGGAAACAGTTTGTTTGTATTGGTGGCTATGAAAGCTCGACTAGCACAATTATGTGCGGTGTGCCACAAGGATCTGTTTTGGGTCCCATATTATTTTTAATTTTTATTAATGATCTTTATAGAGGCCCCTTTTATGGTAAACTAACTGGATTCGCTGATGATACAGCTTTATCTTATAGTGCCCCAACTGAACTACTTCTATGGAATTATATACAACAAGATCTATACTATCTTCGATTATGGTTTAGTAACAATGGACTTGCATTAAATGCTCAGAAATCACTATATATAAATTTTTCATTAACTCAAACTTTCAATTATGATGAACCTTTGAAGTACCATAATTTGAGTTGTCAACAGAATCAATGTGATTGTGTCACCCTTACTCAGGGCAACACTGTGAAGTACTTGGGACTCCACATTGATGAAAACCTTCTTTGGAAAGTACATATAAAAACAATTAGAACATATTTACTTGTATTTCTTAGAAAGTTTTATTTTATTAGACAACTTTGTCATGACAATGTATTAATAAAAATGTATTTTGCATTTGTTCATTCTAAATTAAACTATGGTCTGTCATGCTGGGGCAGTACATTTAAATCACATTTAAAGAAAATTACAAGTATTCAAAAATCATTCATTAGAATTATTTTTCGGAAAAATAGACGTGAACATGCTTTTCCATTGTTTTTTAGGCTAAGAATACTTCCACTGCGGCATCTATATGTTTTTAAAGTGCTATGGTTATTTTTACAAATTAGTGGTAATCCAGGAGTCACTGTTGATCTGCAAACAACTCTTGGAGGTTATATTACCAGGCAGATCGGCATGATCAGGCCACCGAGAGTTAATAGCTCTTTGCTACAGAAGTCTTTTATATACCTCGGACCCAAGTTTTACAACAGTTTACCTGTTTATATTAAAAACTCACCCACAATGAATACCTTAAAAATCCGTGTCAAGGATTGGCTCTTGAATCATGATACTAATCAATTGGAAAAATTGTTTGCTGTATTAAACTAGTTAATAACTACACTTTTCTTAAACAATAATATAATAACCAAACAGGTAAGATAATATGTCCCTCTAAAGAATAAGTAAAAATCTATTTAAAAACATAAAGTTATAAACAAATTTACTTTTGCGTAAATTATTTTTGCCTCAAATGTACAGTAGTTGCCTCAAGACAGATAAAAGATACAGTAATGATATTACATGTGATAGCTTGTTTTCATATTGGATGTGTGGATATGTGTGTTTTGTGTGTGTGTGTGTGTGTGTGTGTGTGTGTGTGTGTGTGTGTGTGTGTGTGTGTGTGTTGGTTAACAGGAGACAACAGTAAAATTCCAAATTGAAAATATAAAATACTGGTAACTCCCACGCAAAATCAGAAGAGTTTATCTTCTCTTGCGTGTGTATTTATTCTCTCAGCAGTTCTGCATCAGCTTATATTTCTGTTTTGTTTAATAATTTCTATTATAACATTTGTTTTCAATAATAGAAAAACACATCCTAATTAGTTAACACGTTATTTGATCAAACACTAGGTATAGAAGTATAATATTGTTGTTGTTTTGTTACAATTAATTGATTGTGAAGAGAGAATAAACGTTTCATTTCATATATATTTCCTAAAAACTTAGTAAAAAAATAGTCAATATTAAAAATCAATTTCAATGATATGAATTTATTTTTGAAATTAATATAAACTCAAGTTCTACTGAGCAATTAAATATACAAAGGAGTGTCTTAGATTCCATAGTCTCATGTCTTTACATTTATTGATCATAAAAATTCTTATTAAAAGCACTGTTTGATTTCGAAATTGATAGAGGGAATATCTTGTTTACGAACAAATAAATTTTATGATTTAATATCGGTTCAGAATAATAGAATAATTATTATGAAAAATCTGTACGTATATTAGGGAAAGGAAAAAAGAGGTTTTAGACATATATTAAAGTATTTAGGCTGTATCAAATACTTACAAATCGTAGTATTCTAAGAAATCACATTTAATTCTTTTTGGTGTCTTTATCAATTAAAAATAAAAACAACAAAAACCTGCACTTTAATGTGTTTTTATAAAAATTAAATATTCTACGTCTCATAATAGAACTGTCCGTATTAACATTTATACACGCGTACATCTTAGACGTACAAGTCATTTCACATTAGAATCAATCAAATAAAGCTGGGTTTGAAATTACAGAAACAATAAATATAGGTTGTCTGTGGAATATTGTATTAACAGTTTTCACAATTGTAAACACAAAACCAATGTACTATGTAGCAGTATTTTAATCTCTTGCTCATACAAACAAAGCTAATGGGGAGCAAACAATCAACGCTCCAAAAGTGATTAAGCTTAAATAAATAAATGGTGGCACGTAGAATGGAGTTCATGTTAGCTTTCAATTACAGTACATTACATTGTGTTTGTCTGGTCAAGGTTGTACTGGAACCATACATCAGTGCAATGAATGGTTTTATTGTAATTTAATTATTCAAGTCATTGTGCAGCCTGTTTACCGTATAGCTTCCAAACAATATATGTGTACTCTTAGAGCAGTTTTAAAAGAAAACTAAAAATTATTTATCGTGCAATATTTTGTTGTAATTATGTATATAACTAGGCGCTTATCAAACTACTTTGTAATTGTTTTGCAATTTTCTTGAAACACCCATATAACACTTAAGATATTTATATTACGAACTGTATATATACTTCCAGTATGGCTGAGAAGGAATATTAAATTGTAGAAGAATTTAATACCTTTTCATAAAAAATATAAACTGGAAAATTCTACGAAACAAACGGTGTTTTAAGTTTTGATAGACATAGTTGTCCTAACTGTTTTAACCAGTTGTGTTACATATGACTTGCGAAATGGGAGATAAATGTGTTACAGTTTGAAAGAAATTTACCATCGATAAGAGTAATAGTGTAATCAAATAAATACAGACTACGTTATTTACTCTTTTTATACTTACAGGATGTGAACATAAAAATGAGTCTCGTGAACAAGACAGTAGATATTGTAACATTCCATTTATTCTGTAACACCTCCCTACTTATATTGCGTTATACTATAGGGCCATCAGCAGTGCATCTCTTACTGAGGTTAGTTACTAGTACCCCTATTTACAACACGCTTTTTACGCTAGGTCTCATCGGTGGCAATACTATACCTGGTCATCGGAATGCACTGTAAATAGTTGTACTGTAATCTGTAATGAGTGTACTGCGCGTTGCCATTAATGGAGTACGCAATGTGCAATTGCTTTCGAGCCGTAATGCGGGGTCTAGAATCTGAGGGCGTCAGAACAAGCAACACTCTGTTAGATTCTTTCAGTCTACAGTATTTTTATTTTATGTTTTGAAACTCCTGGTAATTTGTTTTTTACCAGCTGAAAATTTTTTATTTTCATTCTGAACATAAAGAATTGAATTTGTCTTGGTAGTTTACAAACTGTGGTACCTATATTAATTACTGAGATATTAAAATACCATGTGAAAAAAACAGCTTTTTCGTATTGCTTGTATTTAATTTCAAACTACGAATTTGTGCAATATGTAAATGTATGCTACATTTTGTAAATCCTACTACAGACTTCCTGTGTTTAATTTTCTAAATTACAATGCAGAGTGTTTATTTATAATCTTTTGAGACATTATTTTTAAAATAGCTTAAATACAAATTTAATACATCAATCTGGATTCCAGTAAACGCATGATTATATATACCCACTTTAAAAGCACTGAATCCGAAACTCTTAACGTTAAATAATGATTATCTTATGTTTGAATACTCACAATTTTAGATCCATTGTCACACGATTTAATTAATTTAAGAGTGTGTCCTGAGTTACTGACTGGAGTTACAGACAAACCGAGTAAGGAACTACAATTTTAGCAATAAGTTTCTCTATCTTGCTCACAATCACTCAACAGACTTAATATAAAATTTCATCCCAAAAATTTAGATACTGTAAACTTTCATAATCACGCTGTTAACCTCGCTGTTATCACTGTTTGCCAAAACACACTGGTTAGGACCTAACGCCTACGTGTGCGCTACATTGTTATTTAAAGCAGTTTCCATTTTTAGATGCCCTGATACTGTATCAAAACGAATTGCACAACCGTTTTGTGTTCAGATTGTCGTTTCCCCTCCCCCTTCAGGTCTACTTTGCAAAACAATATGAAAATAAATTTAAAGCGATGATTCCAAAATGTAGCTTAATTTATAATTTATGAAAATATTGGCTCCAACTGTTTTTGAGTTACCGTATGTCAAAAGTTAAAATTACAGAGTACACAGAAATTAAAATAAGTGTTTATTACTCTCCAATATTTTTGGAATAAAAACTAGGAGGAAAGATTTCAGAATCGAAAATGTTCAGATTTAACATGGCTCTTACAAGAAAACTGACGTTACATAACTTCAAGATTAAAACTTGACGCCACGTAGATTTTTATCATGTTGCACGATTTTATTTGGAAACATCCTTAAAATAGTAAAAATAAACTATATGCTGTTTTTGATATCCGAACTGAAATATTGAGTCTAGTAACTTTATTGAAATACTACCAGGTTACGTAGCATATTTTCCTATAAATAATTACAATCCTTTGAGTAAATATATATATATATATATATATATATATATATATATATATATCTACTGATGTATCTGTCTGTCTAACAGGGAAAACTAAATTATTTGTAAATAGAACTAAACACGAGTGAAGCCACAAATTTCAGTGACGAAAATGTTTTTTCTCTCTATCTGATTGACATTGCGAAAATATAAGCTAACGTATATGAGCTACCACTACCAACGCCAAAATTTAATTCTGGGTATGCCCCTGAGTTTCATAGATGTTACTTTATATTAATAAAACATTCATGTTGGCAAGCCTTCAATTATGTTTTGTGTGAATGTTTGTATGAACATAATATAAGAATTTATTCACTGATAAAAGCTACAATATATGAAATGTTTACATTTGCTTGCACAAAAGTTTTTACATATGTAGTAATAATATATAGTATTTCCTAAAAACTTAGTAAAATTATAGTCCATACTAAAAATTAATTACAATGATATGAAGTTATTTTTGAAATTAATATAAACTCAAGTTGTACTGAGCAATTAAATATACAAAGGAGTGTCTTAGATTCAATAGTCTCATGTCTTTACATTTACTGATCATACACATACTTGTTACAAGCACTGTTTGATTTCGAAATTGATAGAGGGAATATTTTGTTTAAAAACAAATTAATTTTACGATTTAATATAGGTTCAGAATAAAAGCAAAATTATTATGAAAAATCTGTACGTATATTAGGGTAAGGAAAAAAGAGGTTTTAGACATATATTAAAGTATTTAGGCTGTATCAAATACTTAAAAATCGTAGTATTCTAAGAAATTACATTTAATTCTTTTTGGTGTCTTTATCAATTAAAAATAAAAACAACAAAAACCTGCACTTTAAGGTGTTTTTATAAAAATTAAATATTCTACGTCTCATAATAGAACTGTCCGTATTAACATTTATACACGCGTACATCTTAGACGTACAAGTCATTTCACATTAGAATCAATCAAATAAAGCTGGGTTTGAAATTACAGAAACAATAAATATAGGTTGTCTGTGGAATATTGTATTAACAGTTTTCACAACTGTAAACACAAAACCAATGTACTATGTATCAGTATTTTAATCTCTTGCTCATACAAACAAAGCTAATGGGGAGCAAACAATCAACGCTCCAAAAGTGATTAAGCTTAAATAAATAAATGGTGGCACGTAGAATGGAGTTCATGTTAGCTTTCAATTACAGTACATTACATTGTGTTTGTCTGGTCAAGGTTGTACTGGAACCATACATCAGTGCAATGAATGGTTTTATTGTAATTTAATTATGTAAGTCATTGTGCAGCCTGTTTACCGTATAGCTTCCAAACAATATATGTATACTCTTAGAGCAGATTTAAAAGAAAACTAAAAATTATTTATTGTGCAATATTTTGTTTTAATTATGTATATAACTAGGCGCTTATCAAACTACTTTGTAATTGTTTTGCAATTTTCTTGAAACACCCATATAACACTTAAGATATTTATATTACGAACTGTATATATACTTCCAGTATGGCTGAGAAGGAATATTAAATTGTAGAAGAATTTAATACCTTTTCATAAAAAATATAAACTGGAAAATTCTACGAAACAAAGGGTGTTTTAAGTTTTGATAGACATAGTTGTCATAACTGTTTTAACCAGTTGTGTTACATATGACTTGCGAAATGGGAGATACACGTGTTATCGTGTGAAAGAAATTTGCCATCGATAATAGTAATAGTGTAATCAAATAAATACAGACTACGTTATTTACTCTTTTTCTACTTACAGGATATGAACATAAAAATGAGTCTCGTGAACAAGACAGTAGATATTTGTAACATTCCATTTATTCTGTAACACCTCCCTACTTATATTGCGTTATACGATAGGGCCATCAGCAGTGCATCTCTTACTGAGGTAGTAACTAGTACCCCTATTTACAACACGCTTTTTACGCTAGGTCTCATCAGTGGCAATACTATACCTGGTCATCGGAATGCACTGTAAATAGTTGTACTGTAATCTGTAATGAGTGTACTGCGCGTTGCCATTAATGGAGTACGCAATGTGCAATTGCTTTCTAGCCGGAATGCGGGGTCTAGAATCTGAGGGCGTCAGAACAGGTAACACTCTGGTAGATTCTTTCAGTCTACAGTATTTTTATTTTATGTTTTGAAACTCCTGGTAATTTGTTTTTTACCAGCTGAAAATTTTTTATTTTCATTCTGAACATAAAGAATTGAATTTGTCCTGGTAGTTTACAAACTGTGAGTACCTATATCAATTAATGAGATATTAAAATACCATGTGAAAAAAAAAACAGCTTTTTCGTATTGCTTGTATTTAATTTCAAGCTAAGAATTTGTGCAATATTTAAATGTATGCTACATTTTGTAAATCTTACTAAAGACTTTCATTCCTGTGTTTAATTTTATAAATTCTAATGCAGAGTTTTTATTTTAATTTTTTTGATAAATTATCTTGTAAAATAGCTTAAATACAAATTTAAAACAGTAAACCTGGATTTCAGTAAACGCATGCTTATATAAACCCACTTTAAACGCACTTACTCCGAAACTCTTAACATTTAATAGTGATTATCTTATGTTTGAATACTCACAAATTTAAATCCATTGTCACACGATCTAATTACTTTCAGAGAAGAGAGTAAACCTATGTGTCCTGAGTTACTGACTGGGGTTACTGACACCCCGAGTAAGGAAAAACTATTTTAGCAATAAGTTTCTCTATCTTTCGCACAATCACTCAACAGACGTAATATAAAATTTCATCCCAAAAATTTAGATCCTGTAAACTTTCATAATCACGCTGTTAACCTCGCTGTTATCACTGTTTGCCAAAACACACTGGTTAGGACCTAATGCTTATGTGTGCCCTACATTGTTATTTCAGTTTCCATTTTTAGATGCAATGATACTATATCAAAACGAATTGCACAATTGTTGTGTGTTCAGATTGCCGTTTCCCCTAACCCTTCAGGTCTACTTTGCAAAACAAAAGGAAAATAAATTTAAAGCGATGATTAAAAAATGTAGCTTCATTTATAATTTTTGAAAACGTTGGCTCCAACCATTTTTGAGTTATGTCAAAATTTAAAATTACAGAGTTTGCAGAAATTAAAATAAGTGTTTATTACTCTCCAATATTTACTATCTATTCATCTCGAATAAAAACTAGGAGGCAAGATTTCAGAATCGAAAGTGATCAGATTTAACATGGCTCTGAGGAAAACTGACGTTGCATAACTTCAAGATTAAAACTTGGCGTCACGTAGATTTTTATCATGTTGCACGATTTTATTTGGAAACATCCTTAAAATAGTAAAAATAAACTATATGCTGTTTTTGATATCCGAACTGAAATATTGAGTCTAGTAACTTTATTGAAATACTACCAGGTTACGTAGCATATTTTCCTATAAATAATTACAATCCTTTGAGTAAATATATATATATATATATATATATATATATATATATATATATATATATATCTACTGATGTATCTGTCTGTCTAACAGGGAAAACTAAATTATTTGTAAATAGAACTAAACACGAGTGAAGCCACAAATTTCAGTGACGAAAATGTTTTTTCTCTCTATCTGATTGACATTGCGAAAATATAAGCTAACGTATATGAGCTACCACTACCAACGCCAAAATTTAATTCTGGGTATGCCCCTGAGTTTCATAGATGTTACTTTATATTAATAAAACATTCATGCTAGCAAGCCTTCAATTATGTTTTGTGTGAATGTTTGTATGAACATAATCTAAGAATTTATTCACTGATAAAAGCTACAATATATGAAATGTTTACATTTGCTTGCACAAAAGTTTTGATAGACATAAATCTTTTAATGTTTGAATGTTGTAAAGATAAATAAATTAGTAGGTAAATAGTATAGTATAATAAAAGGTATATATTTACAAATGTACAGTTTTACTCTGCAAAAGGTAAACGTTTTAATACATGTGGAGTGTTAAAGATACAAGAAATATTAATATTACACCGAATGAACATGAATGATATTACGGTGGTATTACATTTATCTGCTACAGCTACGTTGCATTAAACACTGTTAAATTAAATTTCATGTGTAAAAGCTTGCCTGCAAGTAAAACTGTTCCAGTAAATTATTTAATTGAAGAGCCACATTTCTCACTTACACTGCCGCCGCCACGTTAATTAATACCACATTCTCCTGCAGTCATTTCGCTAACGTTCTAATTAGTTATCACAGCAATATCTATTTGTGGTGTAACATTTTGTAAAGTACATCAAAATAAATATAAACGATGTGTGTATACTTTATTTATGGATCATGTTAAGTTAAAGGGTGAAAGTGAATTCGAAAGTGTAACTACGAATTACATTACAGATATGTGTATTTTTCTGATAGTTAATATTATGTCTTGTAGAGAATTAAGAGCTTTTTTATTTATCTTATATAATAACCTGGTAAAACTTAAATACGCAATCCATTTGAAGGCTAGATAAATCGAAAATTTCACAATAAAATGGTACACATCAGCTTACGTAAATAGTTCTGTTGTTTGCAAACTGTTGTCAAGTTAAAATAAAACTTGGCTTGGTTATGTTTTTTATTTGTCTTAAGGCACTACAAACACGCTGTGAAATTGTGTCGCAGTAGCAATAATGAGGCTAGAACCTTAAGAGATTAAGAGATATTATAATTTGAGGTATTGTCAATGAATATTATTACATAATCGTAATGTAATAAGGTATAATGCGAAGTGTGGTTCATAAATACGTATTTCTTAGAAAAACCGAACGTGATACACCAGTGATTAGATTTATCGGTCACAGGTATTTTTACGCCATCACCACCCTTTGTTTAGTATAAAAGATATATCGCAAAAGCCTGAAAATATTTAAAACATACTCGTACACGTTTGAGTATGTCCATTTCGCGGAAATTCCATTATTATTATAACAACAGAGAGTTCCAAGAAAATGACGTAAATATATTGTTTGAAATAAATGGATGTTACATAAATATTGTATTTTCTTCTCTAATGCAATAACAAAACTTTGTTTTCAAGAAAATTCTTCCTAAATACATGTACCACTAATTAAATACCTAGAACTGATTCAGTATTGCTATATATGTAAAAAAATCTTATCGATTCACTGTAATATATTACAACAAACAATGATATTAGACCGTAGACCATTATTATATACAAAATTTAAATACTGTATTATTTTTTAATGCTCTTTTGTAAGTGATTTTTTTAATTTTGCTTGCCGGGGATGTACAAATTTATAATTTAGTTAAAAATTTATTTTGTATATTAGTATGTGTGCTACCACTACACTCACTCGGCAAGTGAGCGATCCGGGTTCGAGTCCCGGCGGAGCAAGTACTTCTTGTGATTCAACGTATATTAATAAATTTAATTAGGCTATTGCCATTTATACAATACGATATTTCCGAATCTATGGTTAAGAGATTAAAAATGTAAGTACAGTTTTGACTGGTTCTATTTTATGTTTTATTTTATGAGTGTATATTTAAGTCTCTAAAACATAATTTGGTTAAAACGAATTAACTCCGTCGGTTTAGATTACTTTAATATCGAAGTTATTTTAAGTTATTTAGTGCTCATAGTTATAGTTTCCTTTTTTGTCCCAATAAATAACACATAATTTACGTATGACTGAAAAGTTACTGCGTTCCAAGAGTCAGATACGACCGAATACATTTACTTCCGCTCTGATTTAGTTACGGCTCTACAGTTGAGTAAATATCGTTGCGCTGACAAAGAAAATAAACACATTTGTGGGTTTGGAATCCAAGTTAGATTAAAAAGTGTTTATTTTCGTTCTGCGATGTTTCTGGTGTTATCATTAATATTTAACTTTGTCCCGAATCAGAAAATATGTCCATAAGTAATAATGCGGTGCATAATTTAAAAAAATATTTAATAGTATGTTATGTCTCCTTGCTGCTAATATTACATGTGAGGTTGCTGACCCTTCACACCTCCAAGGCGACCTTACCACAAACTTGGGAGTGAAATCCTTTGGTTCATTCTTTAATGTAATTCTTGTCTGGGAGTGACCTTTGTCTATTCTTGTCTGGGAGTGAAAGCTCTGTCACTTCCCATGCTCCGAAAGTAGCAATTACCACCTCTAGGCGACCCTGTCATCAAAATTATAGATGTTACCAATAATATTTAAGACTGCACCAATTTTCCACTAAGATCGCTAATTATTCTTTATTACATCATTATATATTTATATGGGACAGAAATTAACTATGATTAATAAACATATAATATAAAAAGAACTATGACCGGGTCTTAACAGTTAAGCTTAATAAGACTAATTTAGTCAAAACACATCTACTTCCGTCGCTTATATACTGCTACTGATATGAGGAGAAGAGTATTCCATACTTTGCTTTTCCTTTAACTGCAGTAACATTGCTAAGGGAGACAACCAGTTTCGATAAACTTATGTGGAAAGCATTCATAGCTTTGTTCATAAAGTTAGGTTTGAGAACACCGCACCGTTGAAATAGTATTTCCAATGCATTAGATAGTTTATTCGTCACTGGTGCAATCTAAAATAGAAATTTGGTAATAAATTTGCCTTAGCAATCTGAATAGCACTACTGAACAAGCGCGCTAAAATTATTAAAAAAATGATGTAAACAAATATTTCTGCCTCTTTGGTTAACTTCAGATGAAAGTATCAACAGGTGTTTAGTGTCAGTTAATTTTGGATTCAGTGTTTTAAATATTATAATTATTTTCCAGAATTATAAAACATTCTGAGAATAATGTTTCTCATCTTTTCCTTGCACGTCTAAATATATTTCAAAACCAAAAATTGGCCAAATCGGTGCAGTACTCTTCATGAGTTTTAGTGATACTAACAAACTTAATTTTATTTCTATATTATAAAGATAAGATTACTATCGTATACCTCAACAGCGGAAACGGACGCGCTGATTGTTATTTATTTTCTGTTATTTACGGATGTTTTGTTATTTTGTTATTACGGATATTTTTGTTATTTATTCTATTTGCTATGGCTTGGACTCACTGCGCTCACTTTGTAGTCACGGATGCAACAGTTCGTTGAAGAACACTAGTGCTAGGTTCCTGCGTTTTTGTTCCTTCAGTTACTGTAAATATGCTGTCCTACAAAATTTAAGGGCCCCAATTTCTAGTACGTTACATGTACACATTTTCAAATGTTTCATTATGTAAAACCAAGAATAAAGCAATTTGAGTTCCTCAATACTGTCATCTGTAGTAAGCAAACGTTAGATAATACTATCAATCATTAATGTTCGCTGCGAAAGCTGGATGATTGGTCATGCAGATACACACTTCTAGACCGCTGGATTGCACGTTGCATTATCAGCTATAAAGAATAAGTATACAATATCTTTAGAATAAATAAAACCATTAAAATACTTCAAGAGTATCTATGGGTGATATTTAAGAACACAAATATGTCTATTTTATTGTTGTATTTAAGTAATGAACATGGGAAAATCTTTCCAAATATGTGTTCTAGGTTCTGTGTTTTTACGTAACAAAAACCTTTACAAACTTATACGTTTATAATATTAATAGGAGTAGTATTGGTATATTTATATTTTTGCACGATTATTTTGTGATTTATTATTAAAGTATTTAGCCTACAACCTCGCAAAAGTCGAAGTTCACACATATAATAAACCGTCCCTGATGTCTTCATTATGGAAATATAAAAGTTCACTGCAACTAAAAGTGTTATCTCTAGGGCTTGTTTAGTTATTTACACGCGGAGTTCCAACGTACCTGGTTGTCACAGAACTCCAACATGTTTTATTAAAAGAGTTTCCTGCTCTCCGCCGGAAGGCGTCCCTTTGAATACAAATGGCAGAGGTATAAAAAAATTAAAGTAAATTCATTAGCAAAACAAAGTATGTTGCTTTTTGGTACGTGGTTTATTTGACATTGACAAGTTTGAGTTTAAATGTTAGAGGCGTTGAGTTTATTTTTATTATCTATTCCGTAATACAGCTATCTTAACATTTCATTATTAATATTATTTCCATATAAAACACAATGATGAATGTTCTTTCCTGACCAATATGAGAAATTTGCTGTATAAAAATTAGGAGATCTCGCTAGTTATGATCATATAAACCAAACTTACAGCTCATTCATTATTATTAAATTTGGAATTGTACTTGTGGTATCAGTCTTGCCCTAAAATCTAGCAAACATAAATCTCAGTGATTAAATAAATTAACTGAACAGAAGATGGCAGTAAAAATATAATTACTCATAATTGCTAACTATTAAAATATAAAAGTATTGCAATTGTTCTCGTAGTAATAAATCTAATACACCAGCTGTATATGAATTCCGAATATTTACAACTATACAATATAAACTAAATATTTATTTTTTTGTAATTGTAAAATTTGATTAATCATATATTTACTATAATATTTTTCTCGAGTAAATGGTAAATAGAAACGACTAAGTTATGTTAACAGTACAATACAAGTGTAAAAGTGCATGCTTTTAAATTTAAATAATATGTAGTTTTGATGTTTGTGATAAATACATTCTCTCGGTTAGAAAATATCAAATAACTGAGGTTAAAAATATAAATAATTAATTGGACTTTAATATACTATACAAAATACAACAGTGAGACAGGATGACCGTCTTTTCTTTCTCCCTTGTTTTTAAATGATTCATTAGTTTCGGATAACAGGTATGCAGGCTAAACAATTGTTCGATACATTATGCTATCTGAATCACAACTGGGTAAATGCATACATGCTGACAACTTTGCCGAGATCATGCTATCTTCAATTGACTTAGAAGTGGACGAAACTGTCATCGCACTTATTTCTAAAACAAAGGATTTAGTCAACAGTTGGCTCAATAGCCTGTTTATTCCTCTGTGTGGTTTGCTTAAAATTTTATCGTTGTTTTGAGATTAGTACCATTTGATAGTTGGTTACGTTGAGCTATTTAGTTTACAATCAAATTAAACTATAAATAAAAAAAATGAATGAAGCAGAAACTGAAAACCATAAATCAATTTAAATTAGGTTTATATATATATATATATAAAACTCTTCTAAGTACTTTAAAGTTTATACAAAAACAGAAACAAAAATTCAGTGCTCATGTTTAATTTTCGAGTTCACAGAAACCCCTTCATCAGAACCACACTGAATTAAAACATACAAACAGAACTCAAACCAAGAACAAAAGACATAACCAAATATATATATACAGAATGTTTAGTTTACATATATTTTTTCCATGCAAACTCTTCAAAGTTTCATTTTCTTAAGGTTCATTCACATTAATATACACGCGTACTTTACAACTGTCACGGCCCTTAAGAATAGTATCACACTTTGGAAACTCTCAAAGTTTTGGTGGACCGTACAGTTTTTTTTTGTACAATTGAATACATTTTTATATAGTATTTTATACGTTTTATAAATGATTATAATTTTATTTCTTAATTTTTTTGTCCTTAAAGTTCAGTTTACGCCTTTATGCTGAATTAATTATCCTAATTACTAATTTTCTTATAATATTGTGAATGGAATAATAGCGTAAAATTTATATTGTTGTGTGTGTTCTCCAATACTGATGCTGTTTCGATATAAGGAATGGGTTTGCATTTCCGACACGCTTCTTGGTAAAATCCTTGTCACGAATAAAGGCGAAGACGTTTGAATAGAATTCCATCAGTATCTTTGCATATAAAAGAAACCAATTGGATTATCTCCATTCTGTAGTCACAGTCTCATTTCCCTTCTGAGAAGTGGTTAAAAGAAAACTCCATCGGTTGCGTTGAAAGCCCAGGGTAAGTCGGATACTATGGTGCTTGCTTAATACATTTCGTTATCAACTTAACCGTGTTATTAAGAACCCGACAGGGTTTCTTGAAATCGTATCTTTGTCCGTCTGTCTGTCTGTGCCATAATTCTTGATAGAAATGTTCTAGAGAGTTGAAATTTGGTACATAAGATCCTATTGATTCATGTAAGTAAAATGAGCAGTCTGTCTGTCTATCTGTCGGGTTCCTCGGTAATTCTTTGTTTTGCTTTATTTCTGTAGTACAATTGAGGGTAATGTAGTAAGTACTTTTCTCTAATAATTTGCATACTTATTATTGAAAAAATATTGATGTACGATCTAGTCAATCAATTTATTGGAATTGATTATTGTAATGGCATTAAATTGAAATCAAAGTAAAGAACACTCAAACTAGCTTAGCATACATACGTCTAATAAACGACCGAGAAGATAGGTACAATAGTAAACACATAACACTAAATGAACATCTTACATGTTATGATCAAACCAAGCTGGTGGTAAAACGAGACATATTTATGACTTGCCGTTTTGACTGAACTCAACCAACCCAGCATACCTAATAAACTTCGCAAGTTTATATAACATTGGTATGAGAGTAAACTATATTAAATATTTCATAGCTCAAATACGATGACAGCTACGTTGTCAAACCATTGCAGAATATTGCAAGTGTATCCAATACTGTATGGACCTTGAAATGTTTTTTATTATACGATACTGACAATATAATCTTAACACCTAATTACATAATAAATATGCTTTTCATTAACAGATCGGGTTTTATTGAAATAGATTACAATTATTTACTTCGCAAATCGTAGGTTTTTAATTTACTCACCTAATAACTAACAATCCTATAAGTGGGTTAATTTATAAATCACTATAATGTTCATTAATTTAATACATTTTGGATGCGTAATTCTACAATTAAAATATGATTATTTGAAATATGTGCAAACATGTGTTAACCCAATGTAATATTCATATAATAATTACGAATCAGGAGATTTTTGTCTTTAACTTTCTCTTTAACTCATGTTTTTCCTTAATCAATATAATATCCGCCAAGAGTTACTTTGAGGTTATTCACGTTTCTGAACAGAGCATGTAATATGGTTTTGAAAATATTTAATCGAGGTTTCATATGAATCACAAAACTAGAAGAAATATACTAGAAGAAGGATAAATGAATCTAGATTTGAATGGAATTTGAAATAGAATTGAAGGAGGAAATTTCAATGACTAGGATATAAATAATTCTTTTCCAAAACCTAACCAATGTACCTGTATATATAGCCTACTCTTATCATATTTACAAAAAATTTCCCAATGACAAAGTAATAGCTTACCTTGTTGTTTTATATCTTCATTTTTAATGTATTC
Organism: Homalodisca vitripennis; assembly: GCF_021130785.1. Lineage (NCBI taxonomy): Eukaryota > Metazoa > Arthropoda > Insecta > Hemiptera > Cicadellidae > Homalodisca > Homalodisca vitripennis. The sequence goes on from NC_060209.1 coordinate 7,408,004, forward strand.
TATTTACTTCATCACTGACATAATTCAAACTGGTCGATGGAATTCTCATATGTGCATTCCCTAGTTTTAATAGCTCCAACATCAGTTTTACATAATTTCCATTATAACGCCAATGAGAATTCTGACTGAACATTGAAATTAATCTAGCATCACTAAATCCAAGTCATTGTTATGGTAATGTAACATCATCTTTGCAAACTATTGATTGAAAACAGTTTCAGAACAGGCTTCAAGAAGAGTACCCCGGGGAACATTGCCTACAGGTACATAAAAATAAAGATTGCACCGTAAATTACTTAATTAAATTTCATATAATGTAAATTCGCAACCTAGTCAGCCAGTATAATTTAATATCATTTTTATCCAATGTTCCGGAACTAAATTATTGGGCGGAGTAACTACCTAATTGGCACGAGTATGAATATTTTCTTCTAACCCTTTGTAGCAGCCCAACTATGTGACCGAGCAGACCTCGCGCGCTTTATCCGTAAGTAAAATTTATCTTTTCGTATTATTAAATTAGCCCTTTGATGCCAAACGTATAAAAATGAATGTAACGTAATGTAATGTTGTAAATAGTAAAGTAACGTACCCTTGAAGATCTTTTATTTGCTTGATTGAAATGGATAAAAGTGGTGGCGTCGTCCTAGCACGTTGTTATAAATTTGTATCATTAAATGGCTAATACCGTCGTGAATTTGTTTTAGGCGAGTTTACGTGTCCCACGTGTCTCACGTCACAGGGCACATATTATTTGAGTAGATGGCTACCAGTTTCATAACTTCTACTCATCTTCTAGTAACCACCGACTAGAAATAACCCTTCTTAGACTACAGCGCCATTGTCTCGTGCCAAGACGCCGACACCCGGGTTGTGAGTCTACACATTGCGAAGGGAAGTAAAATCTTAATTGTCTTTGTAAAGTAAAACATCGTAGGCATAATTCCAGAGAACATTGGATATTTTAGGCCCACCTATAACATATACATTTTTAGTTCTTATGTTCTGATTGGCAGCAACGTGGCAAGGCATACTTTTCCTTTACCATCTAAAAGTGGCGCTTTAGTAAATAAGTTTCCATAAATTAAATTGAACTTATGAGTAAACTTTGCAATTCTATTATTTATTACTACGACCTCAGAAGTCACCACCCCCCATGTGTTATCGTCATACGGTACAAGATAATACAAAATGACATTTTTATTGTAGGATATAATATTTTATTTTTAGTTAATTTGTATTCAAAGATAGTTCTATTAATGACTTACCCTTTTAATAAAATAGACAGTACAACTTATGGAATAATAATTTCTTTATTTATAAGTGTTAAACTCCGAATGTATTTTGTAATTAAAATGCTGTGTATAAAACATCAAAGTTACAGAGAAACATGCCGCGCTATGGAATGCAACACTCTGTGTGTTTTAATGAATATTAACTGGGCAGAAAACATGCACAGAGTCATCCTGCTAATGTGCAGTAAAACATGGGACTCTTCCATTTGAACTTTTATTAAAACACAACACAGAGCCCCCGAGGCCAGAGATGTCACCGAGCCTGGTACAGGGAGAGGTTGTTTTTAAACAACTTGGCTTATGTAATCCGCCGTGTTGTCGACAGCAGTTGATGTAAAAGTTGTTTGTGTATCCGCCAACTGTGTATCTGAACCTACATACAAAGAGATAAAAAATCAAATAAAACATATCAGTGAGATAAAATAAATATTTTAAACGAATATCACGGTTCAATTACTAAATTGTGTTTTTTTTTTAATTATAACTGAATAAATAAAATATAATGTTTTATATTTTTACACTTAAATTTAAAACCTGAAACTACCAACGTTCACTTGATTGACGTTATCTTTAATCCTAATAATAATAGTATATAACTATTACCAAAAAAACTATTATTAAAATTTATGATGATACACTTGCTATGATGCATACCAAATACATTTAAGCTAAAGAAAAACTATAAATTAAATCTTATTCTTCATTGTGTAAAGATAATCCTTATCTGCAATAATACTCTTAACGTCTGCCATATACAGGTAGCTAATAGTGATTATAAGACTATAGTGTTGATAGTGCCTTAGGATGTCTATTATCAAAAATATTGTAACAAGTACAGTTAAATATCATAGTACTCATTCGGTTCGATGACAGTGATTTTTTGCCTTGCTTTCTTTTGTAATTTTTCTTTAATTTTTAAATCTGTTAATGGATATTTCAAGTACCCTTGTCTATTGAAATTCCCGCTACCTGTGAAGTACATGCTGTTATTTGTTTTCTTGGGCCTAAGGACATGAAATCTGTTGAAATTCACTGTCAGTATTGTAACGCGTATAGACAAAACAATATAACGGAATGACATTCAAATGTGTAACAGTTCTAAAAAGTACGTTCATGCGTAGAAACGGAGTGGACGACATTCAATGGTCGCAACGACTTGATGTAAAACGTGAATGATAAAGTGAAAATGAACAGACATTTCAAAATATCTTCGTTATCAGAAGAGTTTCCTCACAAGTTTCATTTTCTTTTTTGGGAAACATATTTTGCTGTATGACGATTTTCGTCCACATGTGCCTAAACGAATTCAATAGATCACTACAGCATTTCCTTAAGCACAATATTACGAGGTGTGTTAGAAAAGTAATGAGATTGGTAACACTGCGGGAGATCTGGCAACGTTGTGTCTACCGGCTGACGCTAAACCTGTTTATTTATCCCTTCCACTTCCTCAGTCCGAGTTACAACTCCGTACAGTTAACACATTAGTTTTGACAGCGCCATTAGTAAAGTTGTGTTTTAATTGTGCGTCACAGAAATGGAGCATCGAAATTTAGAGCAACGTTGTGCAATAAAGTTTTGTGCTAAACTTGGTGAATCCGCGAGTGTGACTTTTGAAAAGTTGAAACAGGTCTATGGGAAACAGTGCTTATCGAGAGCACAAGTTTTCCGCTGGCACAAATCATTTTTGGAAGGCCGAGAACACGTTGAAGATGAACCTCGCTCAGGGAGACCTTTGACTTCAAGAACGGACGAAAACATGGATCGTGTGAGGGCGCTTGTGAGATCAGACCGTCGTTTAACAATAAAGATGATCAGTGAACAGCTAAATTTAAACACTTTCACCGTGCATCAAATTGTGACAGATGATTTGAACATGCGAAAGGTTTGTGCCAAATTGGTGCCGAAAAATCTCACAACTGAACAGAAGGACAATCGAAAAAATGTGTGCGTTGATCTTCTTGAGAGGATTGCTAATGACCAAGAATTCTTCAATTGTGTGATCACTGGTGATGAATCCTGGATATTTGAGTACGATCCTGAAACAAAGCGGCAAAGTAAAGAATGGCACACTTCGTCATCTCCTCGGCCGAAGAAATGTCGAATGAGCAAATCAAAGATCAAGACCATGCTAATTTGTTTTTTTGACAGGAAAGGTATCGTACACAAAGAATTTGTTCCACCAAGACAAACTGTCAACCAAGTGTTTTATAAAAGTGTCCTTGAAAATTTGAGGAAAAGAGTGATCCGTGTGAGACCGGAAATTGCAGACAAGTGGATGCTTCATCATGACAATGCTCCATGTCACACGGCCATTTCCATCTGTGAATTTTTTGAACTCAAAACGCATTACTGTTGTTCCTCAACCCCCCTATTCACCTGATTTAAGTCCTTGTGACTTTTTCCTCTTCACGAAATTGAAACATGTCCTAAAAGGACGTCATTTTGGAACTCTGGAGAACATTCAAAAGACTGTGACCGACCAGTTAAAAGCCATACCAATTGAAGACTTCCAGCGCTGCTACCAAGAGTGGGAACGACGACTCCGCCGATGTATAGCTGCCCAAGGAAACTACTTTGAAGGGGATAACATTGTTGTTTGAAAATAATAAAAACTTTGGTTAGTATGAAATCAGTCTCATTATTTTTCTAACACACCTCGTATAATTTGCTTACAGCCCAAATTTAGCACAATGACTATACTATTTGATTTTTCGCCAGGGGAAGCATCTTAAACATCAACACCGCACCAATGACAATTAGCGTCGAAATGATCGCGTTACGTAACCAAGCAGCGGTCACTATGACAACAGTACACTAAAGGCTGTTTATAGATGTGAGAAGTGTATTAATATTGATGTACATTATGTAGAAAAGTAGATAAAAGTGTGGGATTTCATAATGTTTACTGGATTTGTTATATATCGAAACGGAGGTATTTTTATCTGAATAAAAACTAACATTTGTCTCGTAAAGTATGGACAATTGTGTGGGATTTCTTCAGAACTCTTCTTCTTTGTTGTAGATAATTCGTTATGAATGTCAATTTTCGTTCGATTTCTTATATTTAAAACATTATAAACATATTATTAAAGCGATATAAGGACTAAAAACTAATCGCTCCACAAACTCATTTTTTTATTACATCATTCCACTGTTTAGTCATTACCACAGTATAATATGTACGTTTCGACAGTTACTATTACAACTTATCAAAAAATAATTTGCTAGTAATTACTTTTGTGAAGCCTTAAATATTTTAAATATTCTGTATTGTTACCATACATTCGCTCGTATAGTCTTATTTAGTTTATCGTATTATTGCGAATACTCGACTTTGTTGGAAAGCAATTGCTATCCTCATGAATGCATTGTAATAGAACAAAATCTGCAGCGATACAGCCCATAAAGATTCGAAGTATACTTTTAATTCATCGGAAAACTCATCTCCCGTTTACCTGCCTCGCGGAAGCGTTTTTAATTTACCGGGTTTTCCAGCAATATACGCCTCCTCTAAGTAAATATGGAATTTAAATAAAAGACAGTCGGGGTGTAAGCGCGATTTAAATCGCCTACAACAATAGAATATAGTTTAATACATCATAGCCTACATTTACTAGCTAAGTTTATAACAATTAAATCATACGTTTGGTCCTATTTAAGAATTTAAGAGACGACGGATATAAGGATAAACGGAGATCAGTACAGATGGATCTTTGAGGTACACGTTTTTTGACTCGTTGATTCCCAAAATAAATATTAAATCAAGGTTTCTATACGGTATTATCATGCCATTTTTATAAGGGGAAAATATATTCAACCCACTCTATACTTAAAATTGTGTTTTACAATACTTACAAGTATAACGCAAGGCCGCGCCATTTATCATCCGTAACAAAACAAAACGTGCTCGCCCAGCGTACAGTTTGCAGTTTGCTTATATTATCAACTCTGACATTTTTTCACAGCAGCTTCTATTGTGTTATCTTTATCATACCTCAGTAATATATGAGTATCATATATTATACCGCACTACGATATATAAGCGATATTTCGTCCTTGATGGTATAATGTTCATTAAATGTTCCCTAAAATTATCTGTATTGCAAAGAATGGAATCATAAAAAGAAAACCTATTTTATTCAACAAGCAAAAGTCATTTTATAACATTTCAGTATGTGAATTAAATTCATATAAAAGTAAATTTTAGAAACGGTAATAGTGCAAAAATTTAAATACTCGAAAACTACAAACTCATTAAATAAGATATATATATATATATATATATATCTATATCTATATATATATATATATATATATATATATATATATATAGATATAGATATATATATATATATAAGAGATATATATATATATATTCTTATTAGATAAGAATATAATAATATATATAAATCTTCAATAAGAAATCTTCAAATGTATTAACAGTTTCTATATTTCGGCTTAAGCCGTCTTCAAGAAATTACAAACATATAAATAGGGCTATAAGAACATAATAAAAATACAACATCAACACAGAAAATGAAAATTAAGAGTGAAAGTATATATATATATATATATATATATATATATATATACTTTCATTCTTAATTTATATATATATATATATATACAAATAAAGTATAAATAGTTTTATTGATCAATGCAATAAATTAGTGTTTATTTCTGTATAAAAATTGTACGATAACTGTTTAAAGATAGCTACACATTGTTAAAAAAGTTCGATATTAACCAATATTAGTGGTTCCCTTAAATAGTTTGTTCAATCCACATATTTCTACTAACACCTGCCCTTATGATACATTTGATTTATTCCTAGTAAAGCCTGAATGTGGTTTCACATACACATGCATCACCAGCATACATGTAGCAGGACGTGACCTATTTGCTGCAGGCAGTTTGCATAATGTTATTACTTGCGCAGGATCGTCTTTATGGTTGTTACTTACGTTTGGGATTGATTTAAATTTAAGTTTTGAAGGATACTGCTTGAAAGTTTATATTCGAAGAATATTATTATTAAGTTTTAAAAAGTTGTGGGAAAAAGGTTCGTATTAAAATGCAATCAATAAAACAATATTAGGTTACAAGAATATAATAATGTATAGTTTAAGTTATTTTGTTAATTTCTTTGGTTTGCTAGAAAAAACACAAAACAGATATTTTTCTCATTGAAAGGATATTTGACATGCTTGGAAAATACCTGAAATCATACTATCCTTTTTGAACCATCCAAATTTTAAACAAAGAATTGTTACTAATTCACTATAATATTTTGTAATTTTGATAAATTTGGCAATAAAAAAACTTTTAATGGAGAAGAAATTTTCATACTTTTACATTGAATTAATTTAAAAAGCGCTTTCGCCGGTTTTAACTGATGCTGCCTTAACAGGTGAAAGCGCTATTTTTAAATAAATTAAATGTGAAGTATGAAAAATGTCTTTTCCATTAAAACCTACTCACTTCCATCAAGAATACAAAGCAGAAATAAAAAAAACTATGAAACATTTCGAAAACACACAAACTAAGAAAAGGTATTTCATTTTATTACGATTAATAACGTCCCAACGTTTGAAAAGTAAAACCTAAGATTGTTGAGAAAGACAAAATATCCTAATTTAAAGGCCTATCTCTATATTTACGATTGAAAATAACCAATAGAAATAATCTAAGTAATTAAAAGTGTTTTGTAAGGACATGTAAAGTTTGAAAATTTCCTTCTAATTATTACATACTGTACTTTCATATCCATGTAATACAAACTGAACTTGGAAGAAAGTTATCCAGAACTTATCCGGTAATCCGAGATAACATTCTCCGAGGCGTACAGTCGAGTCGCTCTATTAAAACTTGTTGAACGTTGTTAAACGATTGTTAAAAGTCTTGCCCTGCAGATTTTTGCGCTATCTTCTTGATATTATTTATTATATTTACAAGGTAAGAGTGCACCACACCACGTGTCACGTATCAGGCTTCACTGAGATTCAATGCAACATTTTAAGTCTAGAATGACAGACACTCGTATACGGTAACGAAATATTTACATCCACTTTCAAGCAAAAGAGAAATTGGCTACTCAATGATAGACTTTAGCAATTCTCAGAGATCGCTATCTCTTTTCCAACAACACAGCCAATAAAAATTGTAATTAAGTCTTTACACCTAAATTTATTTTGTTTGGGTACGCTTTCCGTCTGCGTGGAAACAGGTTTATTGGTTGTTTGTGTTCTCAATGAGTGAGGCATGCGATGGACGAAGAATCCAATGTTAGAAAAGTAAACTGATAAGGAGTTTTATTGTCAATGAGTGACTGGGCTTTCCCGGTTCGAAGTACAGTTTAGTACAAACTAGTCCATTCTTTGTTTCAATCTTGTGAGAACAAGTCATACTTTTGACAGTAGTTTATTATCTTAGTGGATCATTATTAACCATCCAGTGGTATAGTGTGGTTACTGTTCCGTGAAGTATTTTGAGGATTTTGTATGTGTTTTAGTGTTATTACAATAATTTATTTAGACGCACTTTCGCATTGTAAGTTTTAAATAATATTATCTAATTAGTACTGATTACGAGTAAAAATGGCACGTAGTCACGAAGATAAAGTAGAAATGATATTACAAGTCATACTTTGACAGTAGTTATTATCTTAGTGGATCATTATTATCCAGTGGTATGTGGGTGGTTACTGTTCCGTTGAAGTATTTTGAGGATTTTGTATGTGTTTTAGCGTTATTACAATAATTTATGTAGATGCACTTCGCATTGTAAGTTTTAAATAATATTATCTAATTAGTACTGATTACGAGTAAAAATGGCACGTAGTCACGAGATAAAAAGTAGAATGATATTTACTTTCGGGGCTTCGAATGAAAAATTATCATGAGGCATAAAGGCGGTTTAATTTGGCACATCCTGATACGACCTGTGACAAGGGAAAAACTTAAGAAACGTTAGTAAATAAGTTCCGAGAATTTGGTTCCATCAAAGATATCCCACGCTCAGGTCGGCCTCCTTTAGGCGGTGACAAAAAGTTTGAAATTGTTGCACAATTTGTTGAAGATCCACAGCAAACCTCCAGATTAGTAGCAAATCTTTGTGATGTTTCCCAAATGTCTGTGGTAAATTTATTGAAAAAAAAAAAAAATTTCACGCTTATAAAATTAAGCTTATCCATGAGTTAAACGAAGACGATCCAGGCCGTCGTCTAAAATTTTTGTGAAGAAATGGAAGCACTAATTTCTGCTCATCCATTGTTTGTTCGAAACGTTGTGTTTAGTGATAAATGCAGTTTTTTTTCGTCAATGGAGATGTGAGCAAAACACAACTGCAGGTACTGGGACACAGAAAATCCCAATGTTTTCCGTGCATCTCGCACCCAGTACCCAGAAAAAGTTAATGTGTGGGCCGGGATTTTTGAGGGAATCACATTATAGGACCATTTTTTATTAATGGGAATCTCAAATGGTCAACTGTATTTGGAAATGTTACAAGATTCAATTTTTCCTGCAATAAATACTGTTATTATGGAGAATCAACATGAATTTGAAGAAGAAATCGTTCATTTCCAGCAAGAATGGTGCCCCACCAAATTATTATCGTGCCGTACATTTCCTGGGAACTCGGCTACGTGGTCAGTGGATTGGTAGGCGTGGTGTAAATAGAATGACCTGAACGGTCTCCGGACCTTACACCCATGGACTTTTTTCTATGGGGTCACATAAAATCCATAATTTACAAAACACCAGAAGCAAACCTTGAAGATTTAAGAAACAGGATTATTGATTCTTGCAACCAAATACCACCTCAGATTTTCCAAACGTCAGAGAGAGGCGTTCACACCTACGCTTGTCTCACTGCCAAATAGTAGGAGGGGCTTCAGTTTGAACATTTGATTTGACTTCGTGACGTGGTAAGTTATTATTAAAATTGTTCTGGTAATACTGGCTATTATTTCGGATTCGGAAAGAGATAGCAATCTCTGGTTTTCACCACTATTTAAGTGTTCTCAATGCTCTTTAAAATGAGGGGGTCACTGGATAGGTGTTTACATTTGAATTTTTGGGTTTGCCCCCAAAATTTCGCATTTTTGGGGGACACAACAAATTTTTCAATATCATAAAATGAAACTTCTTTTTCCATATTGCACCACTACCCAAAGGATATCTCCTTATATTACCTATAGAAAAAAGTAGAGGGGGGGTCCTAACTTTATATTCATCCTGTATAACTACGACGTCCAAAGTCTAACTTCTTAGGCCATCTTAGGCTCGGCAATCGGGCAGGGATTAAGTTATATTTATTTTTGTACGTTAGGTTTAAGAAACCTTAAGATACCTCACTGAATAAAAAAAAGTTATATTTTAATACATATTATAAAAATATTTTAAAAAGTAACTCTGAGTTGAAAGTGTAATTGAGGAAACTTATTAGAAAACTGTACTCTTTAGGCAAGTACAAATAAAAATGATTGATGATAATTTTAATCTTGAAAATAGTAGTTATGTTTATCTTTCTCAAAAATGATCCTCTGTTTCTGTAAAATAAAAGTTGACTAGAACATAAATACGTAGAAAGTATAACAAAAAAGTATAAAAAAGAAATGTGCTGTAAGTATTTCCATGAATTTAGAAAGCTTCGTATGGGATTTATCTTATAAATGTATTATTTTTAAAACAATAAATTATTAAATAAATGTTAAATCTCCTTTCATGATGGATTAAACTGAAAACAATGAAGTGTTGGAGATATGATGTGAATTTATTGATATGATAACTTTATTTTATCGATGAAAAAATCACTGAAAAGCGCCGTTTTATAAAAGATTACGATAGAAAGATTACGTGCGGATCAAGAAAGTTCTAATATGTGTCTCTTTGGTAGAAGAATCTGTCACTGTCCTCTATAAGGGACATATGGCTCACTGCAGTCTGTAGTCGGCTGTACTTCCTCCCATCTTAATGGTATAGCGACATAAGAACAATGTTGAACCTTATGCACCTTAGTCATAGAATTATGAGGGACGTCTCATTTTAAGATTTAATTGGTACATATGCAAACGCTTTTTAGATAATTTTATAGGTTATCAAAAAAATTAGAAAATTCTTTGTACTTCATCGTTTTAATATTAAAAATTATTCATTAAAAAACAGCTAAAAAGCGCATATCCAAAATGCGTATTAATTACGTTTTCAAAATAAGATAAAAAAAGTAAAAGTGCACGATGAACAACAATGTTCTTATGGGGAAAACTGAGGATTGTTTCACTATAGCCGGCTCTTAATATATATTCTGTCGTAAATAAATATCGGGATTCCAGTTTACCACGCAAAAACTGTATTTAATTAAATAAATATGGTAAATACTAAGATAAAAATATATTCAAAATTATTTATGTTGTATAATAATCAACTACAACTTTACGAAAATCACTCTTGTTTCTATGGTTATTTTCTCAATCACATTCTTTACACATTATATAACTAGCTAAACTAAGCTTATATACAGAAGCACCCTATCTTGATGCAATGAGGCTGAATACTAACAGGATATACGTTACGTAGAAACGGCGGGACATTATTGGAAAACGTTTCTACGTCTCGTGGAGGAGAAGGAAAGTTGATGCGGTGATTTGGCGGAGAATCAGTTTGAGGTAGATTGCAGAATTTAAATATTTTAAGAAAAATTTAGAGTATTGATCTAAATTTGAGGTTGTAAATAACGTTTACAAACGATAGATGGATGACATAAAATACATAATCTGCCTATTAAAATATTAATTATGGAACGATTTCAGTATTTTTTTTAACTTTTCGATTATGGCACCTTCAGATCATAAAATAATTAAAAAAATTACAAGCAACACATGTTAAATAAAAAGTTTTAAAAATTCAACTGTCCGAATGTGTGCTTAATTTTATCTCAGCCATTTCACATCGTAAAGACAAAGTTTTTATAGAAACTATGATTGATTCATTAAAGCTATAACCAGATGTGTTTTAAGTACTAAAAGATATGAGTAGTTGTCATAATTTAGTTTGATAAACTGAAACTGGAAGGAGTGACAGCATTCTTTATCGTCTACAACACATTTTGTTATAATAATTGTTATGATATCTTAACACGATGAATAGACCAAGGCTACTATATTGCTTCGTTCTCCACCATTGTCATTCCAGGTTATGGTCACAGAGTAGATCACAAATTGTGTTTCAAAAAATTTGTGACAAGAGCAAGCAGTTTATTCCTCCCCCTGCAATAATGCAGGTTTTTAAATTATCGAGAGAGTTTGTAATATATCAAGTTATCCTTGAGTTTTGCCCAGACTCTCAACTCTGTATATAGACAGGTTTCCTGTATCAGGGCCGGATTAAAACCTTCTTGACCAGGACAATATTGAATATTACTTTTCTGGGATAGAGAAAGCAACTTACCAGAGTCCAAGATTCGCCCTAGAATTTACTACTTAAATGGTCCCAAGCCAGATCTCATCGTCTAAACAGACGAAGCTGTAGGGTTTTAAGCCAGGCTAGGCTGATAGCGTTGTTCACTCTTTAACTTTAATATTGGGTTTATCTCGGTTGAGCATATTCGAGACTTGTTCAGGAGACCTTTTAGAAGCCTTAACTTTAGTTTTCTTTATGTCCTTTCTCAGTCCCGTGATACGGTTCACCTGATTATCAAGTTGGATGAACTCTTCCATCAATAACCCCAGCCATCATGGATGCAAAACATGGCAAGTGCGCCATTTTCAAGACAGCTGCCTACAAACAATGATGGAGTAGTTTTCTCTATGAGTGCATCCTCGATGACTTCTCCATGCCTGCAGTAACCTTATATCCAGGATTGCCTTCGATGTTAATTATAATTTTCCAAAAAACAAATGTCCCTGTTTGAAGAAAACACTTTTTCTTGTGTGAAATTACTTCATTCATTTCATTTGCAAGAGCACTCCTGGGCGTTTGGACGTGCCCCTCCCAACCGAGACGCTTACTTCAGTGCACGTTGTGCTGCATGTCTCATTCTGTCTTTTATTGGCACTTTCGCCATTTGGATGTCCCATTCTTAACCTCTCTTCGCTGAGCCGCGCTGTGCTTAGGTTTCTTGGACCTAATCCTGCCCAGGTTATGAGTCGTCTGCGTAAGAGAGTCTCTAGAATCTGGAGTAGTGGTTCTGTTGATTCTTCATTTTCTTCGACCTCAAATGTTGAGGCCAATTCGCTTTGGTTTGTTGATTTCCTTGCCTCAGTGAAGTAAAATCGTGCAACTAAGGATCTAATCCGGTCATATCCCCGCATACTTGGCCAAGGCTAGTGGTGATGCATCGTGATCTGAAGGATTCTTTAAATTTCTCCGAAAGACCCGGAGGCATGCACCCGTCGATAAGGATCGCACGACACTGTTGTTGAGTTGGTGTGGAACATAAAGCGAACAGAGAGAGAAAGAAGAAGTGGAATTCTTTCAAAGGAGTCCAAAGGAGTAAATGAGGATGACTTAATTTTAATGTGATTGGCAATGTGATTATCAACTTTACACCTAGATTGATAACAACGTGAATATAGAAATCTCTCAGTATTTCATGTAGGGCCACTGCTTGATCTGCTTGATCACAAACCCAAGAGAGTATGGTTATATTTACAGGTATTTACAGGTATTCAATAGTCACTTTATTTAGATAGAGGAAGAAAAACTATATAAGTTTGTTATTATTTCCAAGGTAGGAGTACGCCACATCAGTTGTTACGTAACAGGCTTAAGTAGAATACAAAATTTAAAGTCTTTATCTACAAGTGTTACTACGTGGTATATTAAAAATAATTTATTTGTACTCATATTGTTTACCAGTTTCATTATGCTGCAGTTTTCTCGGTTCGTTCATAGTTTCTTATGGTACCAGTTTAAAACTATTCGCTAACTCTTATCCAATAAGTAACATATTATTTGACGAATTTATGTTTATTGTCTAGATTATACAGTTAAATAAATGAAATTGAAATATAATATTAAGGTGTTTTTGTAAAAAAATATTCAAATATAGAAGGATCTGCGGAAACAGTGAACACTAAACAGTGAACAGCCAACAAATAAGGGGACGATAAACCAGGCGGATGTGGGGACACTCTTATCGACAGGAAGCAGCTGCTCTGTATCATCCCCCCCGTCCACTCAAACTTGGGGCCGTCTTTAGTCAAAATATAGAAAAACTATTGTATCGTATGGAATATATCGCACTTGCGTCTTCTTGCTTTTGAATGAATCACCTTAATAATGGACTCTTACGTACCAGCGCTGATTGTTTAAGACAAAAATTGAATCAAATTAATTCTACCACTAGCACCTTTTCTGGACCATCATTCCTGAATCTTATGCTGCTTTATATAAAATATTAAAGCTAAAACAAGTGTTTTACGTATGCCCAGAATGACATGAAAATTCAGATTACAATTTTATTGCACATGAATAATTGTCACCTAAGGTTTAATTTAAAAAGGTAGATTTGTGATAGAAAAGTGTAAAATTTCCACAAAAATCAACATACGCAATGCTATGTATACAGTCTTTATTCCAAATCTCTGGTAATAATTACAGTATACTGATTAGTTCTCATTTTTATTCATAACAATGTACTACTGGGTGAATCAGATGAAGTGTTAAAAACGTACATCGGGAAAAGATTACAGTCATCACAAAGAAACAATATGCAACTTCTTCCTAAATTACACATACAGGGATTCAATTTTAAAACAGTTTCGTAAAATAAGTTGCCCCAAAACAAGTTGTCCTGGATTCAAACCAAAAAAATATATTAAGTGGTAAACCAAAACGTAAAACAATTAAGGTATTTCCTTTAAGTAGGATAAATTTTGTGTTGGTCTCCTCCAACCAAAATGTAGGTATAAAAATAGCATTTTTACATCCACCGATTCCCGATTTTACCATGTAATTCTGAATTAACTTATATACAGCCATTTAACTGCTCTAAAAGAGTTTTAAATTGGGAAAAAATTAAATGTTTTGGTTACGAATGAAAAATGTAATGAATTGCTTTTGTTTACAACATTTGAATCATTTCACGTAACAAACAACATCTGACTTTTAAATAATTAAACTAACTTAAATAAACTAATCTAACCTAAGCTTCATGCAATACTGCCGTAGAGGATATTACATCATATCTTCTATCTGACTGACAAGGAGACGATGATGTAGTTACACCAAAACATGTTGGAAAAAACATTTTTATTGAGATGAGCGACGGCAGAAAGTAGTCAACGAAGTCAAAATGTAAATTTTCAATACACCGAGTCACCCGAATACAGGAATGTATTTGTGTATTGTTGTGTATAGACTCTTATTTATGCCCATTACATGTTATAAAAGTGTTAATTAAAAGGTATAACAACATGCACTGTATATTACGATTTGCTTGTCAAAGTTTATTGTATAGTGTGGTATATTAAATAATGTTTCTGTTATGTGTTGATATCTGTTACGAACAGTAGTACGGTAAGAGTACTATTGATACAACCAACTTATTAAAGTGCTGCAATCATGATTTATGTAATATCTGTATATTTTATGAGAGTATGCGATAATTAGCTTTTAATTAATTGATGGTTTGAATTAATTAGCATTGAGTTGAATATTCTACTAACAGGTATAATCTAGTTTGTTTCAATTTGATTACCACCGCAATTCTGTTATGGGAGATTGATTGGCAAGCTTCTTGGAATCTAGTGACCAGATCACGTCGCCTCAATGAAGCCAATGTCCGGTTGTTGAAAAATTGCGTCCATAACTCAACCTGACAGTGTTCCCAATTTGATTGGAAGTCTCATTTACGTGGTCGTCTCAGTGTTAAAAAGTATTTAGGTATTCTATAGGTTAAAATATTATAATTTTAAACTAGCATGTAAATAACAAATCAAATGTTTATTATAGAAATATATTCATTTCTATATTATGTATTTTTTAAGTTTTAGAAAACAGGTTTGATATAAAAAATGGATAAATTTACTTTATTTTGATGACTAAATATTTTGTTATATATCTGGTTCCATGGCATATTCAAATGTGTTAATATATTAGTTCCCTTTATAGGTGTATTTTACACATTTCAGCTTAAACTAATAAATACACTTAAGGCATTTTCAATTAATCTTTTCATAGTTTTTGTAGTCGAGGGACTACTTCGGCCCATTGTATGTCGAAGTCTAATAAAATAGCGGAGTAGTCTTTTGCGTCAAAATGACACGTTCAATATATGTAACGTTTCTTTAGTAAATCAATTATAATTAATTACAATGAGACTTAAATTGAATAAATTTTCAGGAAAAAATGGTGTAATTATTATGGAGTAAATCATTAGTTAAAGCAAGATGTTGAATATCAAAATGTTTCCATAGATAATGTACTCATATTGAAGCGTCTCTTCGCTTCTCGTCTCCTTGCAGTTCGGTGAAATTGGACTGTCCTATCTCTTTCACTTCATTAGGTTTTAATACTCTTTTCATTTGGTTGTGGTTATTGAAGTGATAAGGAAATCATTAGCGTGCATAAACTTGTATACAATTATAAGTCCATGACAAGGTTAATATTGGTTATGATTTATGTTTTGAGTTTGTTTGTTAGCTTGTTGACTTGTATTAATAATAATAATAATAATCTCTTTATTGCATTTTTTAAACAATATAACATTGTATCGCAATCGTCATAAGCAAAAATAAATAGTCCTAACTATACCTTTCATACACATTCACACTTACAATTCATACATTCGCTCAGGCACATTCAAACTGACTCCAGATACAAAGCAAACATACACATACCGACTCCAGATCCAGAGCAAACACATACAAACTGATTATTTAAATACAGTGCAAATTTAGACCTCCCAGCGGCTCATCATGAATTCATTGACAGAATAAAACGCTTTTGACACCAAAAGGCATTTGAGACGAGTTTTTTAATTGATTTTTGATTGATGGAATTTTTTATACTCTCAGGGAGCTTGTTGATGAGTCTGACACCAACTTGTTGCGGGAGGTGTTGTGATAACGTCAATCTGTATTGGCTAGTTCGAAAATTGTCCCTGCCTCTTGTCCCATAATTGGTGAACGTCACCGCCACGAACCAAATCACACTTTGATTTGCAGTACGTGATCACCTCAAGAATGTAGAGGCAGGCAAAGTCAGCAACCCCAGCTCCCTGAAAGATTCCCTACACGACTCTCTATAATTCAACTTTGCAATGATTCTGATTGCTTTTTTTTGGAGCTTGAAAACTTTCCATTTTGTTTCTGGCACAACCTCCCCAGAGTCTCACTCCATACGCAAAGTGTGGGTGGATTAAGCCGAAATAGGCCATTTTTAAAACTCTGAGGGAACAAAACTTTGCTAAACGCCGCAAGGCATATATGCCTGAGGCTACTCTAGCACATACATTGTCCACATGATCAGCCCAGGTCAGTCCACTATCTAGGTACATTTCCAAAAACTATTAATGATGTAAAAACATATAAAGTACAAATTCATATTCCTATACCTTGTATTACGTTAGACACGCTGCACTATATAAATTTTAAACGAAACCCGACCATATTCAAAGTTTTAAACTACTGGCTGTCAGTCAATACAGATAAATCTAAACGAAAAACTGAAATTATGAACTTCAAAAGTCACGATATTATAAGTGACGTATATTCTAAATTACCAGTTTTCGAGCCTAAGTTAAAATATGTAGGTAACATACTGCCTTAATTAGAAACATCTTTCAGTACTATTAACTTTACAACAATTTTTACAAAATTAAGCGGTAAAATCTTTAAGCGATTTTGTAAAATCGGCTATTGATGAAGTTATGTTTCCTAGAATCATCAAAAGAAATAAATACGTGAAGGAATAGTAAAAACCATCCAAAGAAATCAAAGGGAATAAAAGGTGATTTAGAAAAAGACTAAACACTTGATAGTTGAACTACCGCAATAAAAGGTTTTATCATTGAAGGTCTCTTTCCAATATATTGATGACACCTTCAAGATGTATAAGTTACAGTGAATGTACAAACATTTACCCTGAGATGTGTTGTTCTTTGAAAATACCATTTATCCTAAGAAATACCATGCCCTAAGGCTCTTATCTTGTGTGGGCCCACCGTAATCATATTTTATGGTTTGATGACATATTCTTAGGCTTTGTGAATTGAATTAGATAAGAGAGTTTGGGGAGAATATATAGTCCGCTTGCTGAATGAGAGAGAGAACAGTTGGGATATGTTTCCCAGGAGAGAGTAGGGTTGGGAGTTTTCTATTTAGGTTAAAATTATGATGTTACTACGAAGAAAAATTATCCATTGATACTTTTAATACTATAGTTCCACAAAAAATTATAAAATTTTCTGAAATTAAAGACGATTATTTGTAAGATGTGGTGAGCTTTAAAACAGTACAGAAAATAAATGCACATATTTAACAGAAAGTTTGCCAAATTTCCGTTCTTGATTTAAAGTCCCCATTTTGAGAAAATCACTTAACTCATTGCTATTAAATAAATTAAATTCAAATATTCTTCTTTAAAAAAATCAATATGCAAGATATAAAGGTAAAATATAGTTTTTGAAAATTGGGAATTTATCTTATAAATAAAAATGAAACGCAAAATGTGTTGGTAAGCGCAAATCTCGAGAACGGCTGGACAAATTCGGTTAATTCTTTTTGTAAAATGTCCATTGAAATTCATTGAAAGGGTTTTATGAAGCAAAATATAAGAAAAGTTACCCGAAATATTGTAGAATTTAGAAAAATTGTAGTTTTTTACTTTTCATATTCCAAAATTAAACTGGCACTAAACAGCTTTTCACACCTTCAGTTTTATGTCGAAAAATTGGCTGAAACATCTGTTTACATATAAATTTTATAAAATATTAAGTAAACAGTGTTGATCAGTAGTGCAATACAGATAGTAATTAAAAGTTAATATCAAAATTTTACTCCAGATCGCGCCCAGTGACGAATTTAAATAATTTCATGCATTTTAAATATTATTTAAACACAGACATGTAACCAACCCTTAATGAACAAAGTTATGTTTTCACATAAGTTACTTTAACACTGGTGGGCTTCCTTGACATTGTGATATGGTATTTTAACAGTGGCTTTTGGAAAAACAGAGAAAAATGAACACTAACATGCCTCAACGATTCATTCTTTCAATGGCTACAGTCCAAAAAACAAGTGTAACGCAAAAAACTTGAATATTGATTATTTTGGAATGTTAATTATTAAGTAAGGGAAAGCCTATATGTGTTGGTAGTTAATGTTAATTATTAAGTAAGGATTTCCCCTCCTTATACCGAAAGTACATAGGAAGTAGGTATTACTTCCCCCTTGGGCTTAATAGGTCCTTCGTATGTGTATTTTCTTCATCATGACAACAAAACAAACAACTATATCCCTGGAAATATTTTAAACTGAAAATAGATTACAGAAGCCTATAGCAGACGATTTTGACCAAAGTAGATTTTCGAACGAGAAACTACTGCAAGCTGAAATGTGACATAGTAAGTGAATTTAAACGATCTTGAAGTAGGCACTTTTTAACCGAAGTAGGCTTCTCGGTCGCAGGTAAGTATATATGTTTTTCTTCGTCAGGACAAGGCAAACTCTACTATACTATGGTACTGGAAATATCCTTAGACCTGAAATATGTGATAAAGGCTAGAAATAGACACTTATTGACCGAAGTAAGTTTCCAAGACCTGTGTTTTTGTATTTTATTGATCAGAATAATAATGCAGGCTCAGCTGTGACATTGCAAATATAATTAATTAATTTGAACCAGAAAATGCTCTTCCACGTTCAAAACATGATATATTAATTAAATTGAACTCTGATAATATTTACCATGAACTTAAATAATACCTACTGATGTATGCCTACTTACGTTTTTAAATTTTCATAGAACTCCATCATTTTACTTTATAAGCGCTTTTACTAAGTAATATCTTCGGATCTAAAGATTGCGTGCGAAGCCGCGGGTAACAGCTAGTTCTTAATAAATTCTGATTCAATTTCTTTGAAATATTCAATCTTTGAGTGGTTTAGTTCTATCTAGGATTGTAACATTGAATTTTGGATGTTATATTCCTATTTTGAAATATTATGATTTTTCAGGTTAAATATCGTAATACCTGTACTGATCTTGTGCACTTTGTAGTTTAATACAAGTGGTATAGGTAATATATCCTGCTTTATGACATTATCTAATTGATTTTTTATCAAATATGATACATTAAATAGAATATAATATACAGAAGTGAAATTGAGAAGGAAAAATAAAAACAAAATATAAAATCACGACGTTGCTAATGAAGACTTGAGAGAGTCCATTACATCACACAGATGTCTGACTGCAGTTGGCAACCCTTAATATATCTCCTTCTGTCGAGGGTTAGTACCAGATTTCTATCCTTCCAGCCTTTACTGTTTTTAGTGAAAACATGGTCACACATGGAATATATATAATATTTAATTTATTTATTATACTCGTCGCATACTTATGTGATATATTTAACAGTACCCTTTTGATAGGATAAGGTGAATATTTACTACCATATGATAGCCGCTGTGTAGGAATGGTAGGACATTATTGGAAAACGTTCCTACGCTGCCGTGAGAGGGGAGGGAACTTGATGCGATGATATGGTGGTGAATGATTTATACGTATTTGTACCACTTGAATACTGTTAGTGAGTTGTTGTCTTTTAAGTTTTAAATAATGTTTTGTACAAGTAATTGGTGTAAATATTATTTATAATATCGAGCAAACTTTGGGAATGGCGATGGCCGAGTGGTCTAAGATGTTGGACTTGGAGTCTGAGTTCGAGATAGCGCAGGTTCGAATCCTGTATATGACCCTTGCACTTTTTATCAGTACCATCGACCTTGTACTGTTTCACTCCCTCCCTTATTCTGTTTAATAAGATCCTCGCACAGGCCAGCGACCCATGAGGATGGGCAGAACAAGGCTTAAAAGGGGATCGGCTTCTCCTTAAAAAAATTTTTAAAAAATTGTTTACATATATACTCCATTTTATTGGTTCTGGGAATTTATTTAGTCACCAAGAATTTCCTTTTACGGTGATTTTATCAGACACCTAAATAGTGTTATTCCTATACTATAGATTTAAAATGTTATGTCACAAGTAATAATAAGACAGTAGTATCTAGTTTAATTATTCATTTTATTTTTTTATGATTTTGCTTGTATAAAGAAATAAAAATTGTCCTACCGTCTGCAAAAGATATACCAGATTAAGTTCTTGTGTAAATATACGATTCAATAAGCGAGACACTGCGGTATATGGTGGTGAAAAGTATTCAAACCGGGGGAGGATCTGCGGAAACAGTGAACAGCCTAACAAATAAGTGGATGATAATAAATATACGATTCAATAAACGAGACACTGCGGTATATGGTGGTAAAAAGTATTCAAGCCGGGGAGGATCTGCGGAAACAGTGAACAGCTAACAAATAAGTGGATGATAATAAATATACGATTCAGTAAACGAGACACTGCGGTATATGGTGGTGAAAAGTATTCAAACCGGGGAGGATCTGCGGAAACAGTGAACAGCTAACAAATAAGTGGATGATAATAAATATACGATTCAATAAGCGAGACACTGCGGTATATGGTGGTGAAAAGTATTCAAACCGGGGAGGATCTGCGGAAACAGTGAACAGCCAACAAATAAGTGGATGATAATAAATATACGATTCAATAAGCGAGACACTGCGGTATATGGTGGTGAAAAGTATTCAAACCGGGGAGGATCTGCGGAAACAGTGAACAGCCAACAAATAAGTGGATGATAATAAATATACGATTCAATAAGCGAGACACTGCGGTATATGGTGGTGAAAAGTATTCAAACCGGGGAGGATCTGCGAAAACTGTGAACAGCCAACAAATAAGTGAATGATAATATATATATATATATATAATATATATATATATATATATATATATATATATATTCATATGTATATATATATATATATATATATATATATATATATAATATATATATATATATATATATACGATTCAATAAGCGAGACACTGCGGTATATGGTGGTGAAAAGTATTCAAGCCGGGGAGGATCTGCGAAACTGTGAACAGCCAACAAATAAGTGAATGATAATAAATATACGATTCAGTAAACGAGACACTGCGGTATATGGTGGTGAAAAGTATTCAAACCGGGGAGGATCTGCGGAAACAGTGAACAGCTAACAAATAAGTGGATGATAATAAATATACGATTCAGTAAACGAGACACTGCGGTATATGGTGGTGAAAAGTATTCAAACCGGGGAGGATCTGCGGAAACAGTGAACAGCTAACAAATAAGTGGATGATAATAAATATACGATTCAATAAGCGAGACACTGCGGTATATGGTGGTGAAAAGTATTCAAACCGGGGAGGATCTGCGGAAACAGTGAACAGCTAACAAATAAGTGGATGATGATAATAAATATACGATTCAGTAAACGAGACACTGCGGTATATGGTGGTGAAAAGTATTCAAACCGGGAGGATCTGCGGAAACAGTGAACAGCTAACAAATAAGTGGATGATAATAAATATACGATTCAGTAAAACGAGACACTGCGGTATATGGTGGTGAAAAGTATTCAAACCGGGGAGGATCTGCGGATACAGTGAACAGCTAACAAATAAGTGGATGATAATAAATATACGATTCAGTAAACGAGACACTGCGGTATATGGTGGTGAAAAGTATTCAAACCGGGGAGGATCTGCGGAAACAGTGAACAGCCAACAAATAAGTGGATGATAATAAATATACGATTCAATAAGCGAGACACTGCGGTATATGGTGGTGAAAAGTATTCAAACCGGGGAGGATCTGCGGAAACAGTGAACAGCCAACAAATAAGTGGATGATAATAAATATACGATTCAATAAGCGAGACACTGCGGTATATGGTGGTGAAAAGTATTCAAACCGGGGAGGATCTGCGGAAACAGTGAACAGCCAACAAATAAGTGGATGATAATAAATATACGATTCAATAACGAGACACTGCGGTATATGGTGGTAAAAAGTATTCAAGCCGGGGAGGATCTGCGAAAACTGTGAACAGCCAACAAATAAGTGAATGATATATAATATATACGATTCAATAAGCGAGACACTGCGGTATATGGTGGTGAAAAGTATTCAAGCCGGGGAGGATCTGCGGAAACAGTGAACAGCTAACAAATAAGTGGATGATAATAAATATACGATTCAGTAAACGAGACACTGCGGTATATGGTGGTGAAAAGTATTCAAACCGGGGAGGATCGGCGGAAACAGTGAACAGCTAACAAATAAGTGGATGATAATAAATATACGATTCAATAAGCGAGACACTGCGGTATATGGTGGTGAAAAGTATTCAAACCGGGGAGGATCTGCGGAAACAGTGAACAGCCAACAAATAAGTGGATGATAATAAATATACGATTCAATAAGCGAGACACTGCGGTATATGGTGGTGAAAAGTATTCAAGCCGGGGAGGATCTGCGGAAACAGTGAACAGCCAACAAATAAGTGGATGATAAACCAGGCGGATGTGGGGTGCCCTTATCGGCGGGAAGCAGCTGCTCTAAATCATCCCCCCACCCCCTCAGGCGCTGGGCTAGGCTTTAGTCACATTATAGAAAAATATTGCATCGTATGAAATACAGCGTAACTTGTTCAATTTCCCTTCCGATTTCGCTGAAATCTTCGTTTAAACTCGTGAGTAATTTGAACTTTTCGCTGTAAACGACGGAAAATTGTTGAACGTTTTATGGGACATTCGTTTCTTTGCTCTACAAAACTTAATAATTGTGATATGTCCTGCCAAAAATGTGAAAAAGACATCGTCTTGAAGAATGAGGAGTGTAAAATGCACATTTAACCGACTCTTATCTATTCAAACATATGTGTAAAAGTTGGTCTTTTAGCTTTACTAGTTTTAGTAATAGTAATTTTTAGTTTTAGAGATAACAATTTGTTAATAACAAAATACAAAATGGTGGCTAATGGCTTTAGCTTAGAATCACACATAGAATATGGTAATGCATAATACCTCAACCTTTTTGTTACACCTTATATAGATACATTGTATGGCAGTTATATTGAAATATAAAAATTACCGTATAATTAACATGAATAGTTGTGATTATTGTCACAATTACAAAACTATTTCGGCTTTGTTCTATAGTTGATAATATCTGAAATATACATATATTATTACTTTCTAAAAGTGTGATCGACTTATGTCTTAATTTTAATAAATTAAAATATATTGAAGTTATTTTAAATTTCCTATTGCTTTAAAAAGTGCTGTCTTTTGTTTAATATTTCAGGAAAGAAATGTGTGTACATAAAAGTGTTTGCCATTAAATTTGTATTAGTACTATTGGCTGAATAAGCTAGTAAGTAAAATGCCCTTATTATAGTGCCTATGCTCCAATACTTGGAAAACTTGTAGAAAATACCAAGCTTGAAGATATTGATTGAGAAATAAATAATAATATCTCATAACTGTACTTAGGAACTGTATTTTAGCAAAGAGATACTGTTATGTCGGTACAAGTTTACCCCACATTGGGAGTACTAAAACTAATTAGCTATTCGTCTTGCAGTCTACACCACATCCTTACGTTGAGGCTACTATATAACAGACAACCACCCTCGTATCTCAACTACTTCTGTGTGGTCTCACTTGATTAAAATCAGACATGTTATATTTTTATTCACTTTAAATTTAATTTCATACTGATTATAACAATACTGGATCGATGAAAGGTGTATGAATTGTGTTTGAGTGATATTTAAGAATTGTCCATAGAAATTTGTTGCTTTTGCTATTTGGACTTTCTTACTAATGCTTTATTTAGTACATGTCCGTACCATTTCAAGGTAAAATGATTCAAACAAAAAGAAATAGCAATCAGTTATACTATATGTTAATGGAAGAACTTTCGAATTGACTATGGCAAAAGACTGCGCAATGCATCGAAGAAGATCCTTTGGTTAATTACTTTTAGCCTACCTGATTGAGAACTAACATGAAATATTTTTTTCTATTTTATCAAGTTGAATGAAGGAAAAATGACGCAATTGTGTCATTGTGTCAATGGGGGCATTAATAGTTCTCCCACTAATTCCAATGGTTTAGTATTCCTAAACCTTCTTGAGTAAAAAAATAATTAAGAATTTAAATTTGGTTTCACATCAGTGTTTAAATAATAAACGTCTAAACACCAAATTACAATTAAATGATATTGTATGTGTTGGGATATTTGGGCTACGTGTGTTTCTACGCCACATTTTAAACCTCTTATGAGTGTACTGAGTTTGTTTAGACATTTATTTACACTGCTACTTTTAGTTGCCATAACGGTTACCCACAATATCAATATAAATATATTCGCTAACGTTCAGCCAAATTCGAAGGGGCGACATGCATACCATATCGAACTCAGCGTTCTTCACACAGAACTGAAGCTTCATGCATAGTTTCAAGTTCAATAGGTCAAGTGGTTTTCGAGATACCGTGCGATGGACAGACAGATATGTAGACAGAAGTTAAATTTTCCAGCCTCTCGAGTGATAAGCTTCGCTAGCGCTAAGCCAATTACAATACAATATTCACCAACAATTGGTATAATCTAAATCTAGTAATACATATTTTATTTGAATGGTTCACCATTTTGGTATTGGTGCCTTACTTATATAAGAGTAGCAAGAAAATAAAGATCCAGCGTTATTGTTGACACAAAATATTAATAAGATAACTTAGAAAATAGTGGATTAACATACATTTGTTTATTGATAACTATAGTGTGTGAATACATATTTGATAGTATATAAGCTGTTATGAGATTATGCTGCTTTATTCAAGGACGACTTTTAATGAGTAAAAATTGACCAAGTGGTAGTGAATTATATTAAGTAATTTAATTAAACTACACAATTACTGGAAATTTAAACGTGTGTAAACTCTTTTATTAATAGAATAATTAAATGGTCTTGCAGCAGGTACAAGTGCAAATTAATGTTCAGTGTTTTACTTATCGCGGCATCACAAAGACAAGTAATTTAAACAATGAAAGTAGCGATTCTCCAGATGCAGCGTGTAACAAATCTAGCCCTGACTGAACCGGCTCTGTCACGCCTCTGCCATCTGTTACACTGCGATCTTGCGGAGTCACGGCCTCCTAATGATAACGTCTAGTTAATGTGTTAACTTCGTCGATTAGCTCAACTTTGCTAGTGGCCTTGCAACCTACCTGTCTCGATTGTAGGTTTTACGTGAACCAGAATATAAAACTGTGGTCTTTCGAGAGTAAGAATTAAAAACACTTGTTACAGACATTAAATAAAAAAGATATACAATACACAATTGTTTTCATAGTCCTTGGTGGTTCAAACACAAAACACATGTTCCATCTTTCAAATAAAGGGAGTACCATTCGAGTCCGCATAAGTTCAGGTGTTGCATCTTTGCATACGAGCAATTTTCCCGCACTTTTGATCAGTTACAATCTGTTCACAAAAGTCACAATATTATTTTTTGGGACGACTAATAAGTTGAATTGAAATTTAAAATTGCATTACATTTTATTAAATAGCTTGTAACATTTTGTATTTTTAATGCAAATTTAATTATAGTCTCTTATTCCTTAAACATTGAACAAATTATCACGAAAAGTCATTGATAAATAAATTATAAATGTATATTTAACTCATATATTTGATAATAGTAGTTTTACACAAGGCAAACTATTCAGTAAACTGTATTGGAAGTGGGAGCTGTACAACAATGACACATAACTCATGTAAGCCATCAACTGTGTCATGGATGACATACTACAATGTGCCTCACGTGGTGTGAGCTATAAGTATATGCACAAATCATTGCAACTTGTTCTGTATACTATAGAAATTAAATATTATTGTGTGAAAAATATGTCGTTTCTGCGTAGACTAAATAGTTCGTGGAATTTTGCACTATCAAGTGTGTACAACGTATCTCTGGATTTAATCAATAATATATTCAAGAGCCTGAATGTGAAATACGGTATAGTTTGACAAAAATGTAGAACAAATTACAATTGTTTACTAATTTTTTTTGGGGATTTTCTCGTTGTAATTATCTTTATCTATAAGACCAATGTAATAAACATACAGTTAAATCCCATAGAGTAACACTCTCCGTCATCGAACTCGGTGCTGCCTATATAAAAATGAAACATGAAACAAACATTCAAGTCTTACAGTTAGGTTCGTTCTAGTGATGTCTTGCGGAGAGACAGACAGACATGTGTTTTCTAGCTCCTCGAATAATAATTTCGCTAATACTCAGCTCATCGTTTTCTGTAATACCCAGACAGATTTATAATTTTGTCTAAATTAGTTTTACGATATTGTTCTTCTTTCATTCATGTTGAAATAAATTGTACATAAATTTGTATAGTAATCTGTAGTTTTAACGTTACGCATCTTAAAATCTCTCCAGAAGACGAACCGTTTAAAAATTAAACTGTCTTCATAATTAAGTGTAAAGGTATTCGGATTTGATCCCTTAATTATATAAACATTACAATGTAAGTTTACCACATTATTAAACATAGTGTGCTAAAAAGGCGCTATTAATTAGGCAAAAAATTGTGTTTCCTTAGTTATTAGATATACTATACAATCAAAATTTGTGTCAGTTTTGACATTTTATAAAAGCTAGTAATTTTATAATCTATTCGCCCAAGCTATATGAAATAATATTAATAAGCCTAGTTATAGAGTATGGAATCAACTATTTTATGTTTTTATCATTGTATTATATCTACATCATGATTTAAAAGGTGTTGTTGTTTGTTTACTGTAAGATAGCAGTATGACGGCCTCCAGGACAAGTTACTTTACCATAATGAGTGTCTTGTGTTTTGATATCGTAACCTGTCATATTTGACAGCTTGTCAAAACAAGTTTCTGTTATTCAGAGATAAAAAAAACGATTTTCACTGTTACTTAAGACGGGCGTGACAGTATGTCATGCACTCAAACTCGTGACGACCTGTCATCTCCAGCTACTGCAAGCAACCAAAGAGTTTCTTCTTCTTCTTTATTCGGAAAACATCTGTATACATACAAGTATATCTTACTCCACTAAATATAAGTTACGATTATACATAAGCATAGCAGTACTTGGCGAATCTAGAATGGCGGTTGCTCTACATCGATGCAGGATGCAGTTCCCTACCACGCGGCATCCCGCCTCTACGTCATGGGAAAATAATTTTAGATCCCGTTAACACTTCTTTCCCGCTTCAGCTTGCGGAGACCTTGCCTGTTGAAATTACAGTAGCAAAAGTAATTTGAGTTGAAGTTTATAATTTTGATAAAATGTTTCTCTCTGCACATTAAAGACTTCAGCAGTATAATTATATGTTATTCTGAGGACACATTTTCATTTTCTAATTTCATAACTTCATTGATTGTGAAGGAAACAGGATTTTTCCGGACATTTTCCATCGTTCAGTGATACAAAAAAAGCAGTAACCATACGTTTCGAAATCTGCAATCTGATCTCTTCTTCAGGTAAATAACTAACCTAACATATAATTACAAACTTGGTTAAATTAAAAAAAGTCAGATATCACAACCACTATGTTGCGTGTCAACTTAACTAACTCTAAAACATGCACTTAATAAAAAACTAAACAGAACACTTATTATTAAAACAAAAATACAAAATACAAGTCACAATATGTCTGCATTCGTCGAAGAAGAGATCAGATTGCAGATCTCGAAACGTGTGTTACTGATTTTTTGTATCACTGAACAATGGCAAATGTCCGGTAAAATCCTCTTTCCTTCTCATAATTTTATTTATAAATAAAATGTCCTTCATGTACTGTGACATTATAAAATGATATTACTCCTAAACTATTTATTTCCAGCACTTTGGTACAAGAATTCTTTATAAACTCCACTGGATATCACCTTGCGTAACTTCAAGGAAAGACTTGCCAAATACAGTGAGAGTGCCTTCGAGACTGAGCCATTATGTGAAAGGTGTGGTGTTATGGAGGTCGAAATGAATGGTTGTTAATACAGATAGACGTCAGTTGTTAATCATCTCTCCAGCCTTTATACATGAACTTTGTGTTGGATTCCTGAAGAGACTTTCCCACTCTTCCTTTCCGTGACGAGTTGGCTTCTGCCTCCATCAACGCCACGCTTGAAGCCCGGCGAAGCCTCTCTCACATATCTGACATCATCGCTCTATTACTACCTCAGATTTGATCTGTCACGAACCATAGTTTATCCTTCTAATATCAATTGAAATAGAATAAAAATATGTAGTAATCTTGGTTTAATAGTATGCTATACGACACAATAAAACGATCAATAACATCATTCGTTCAGAGCAGCCTGCACTCTTCGCCATCTTGATTTTATCATCATTCCAACTAAATATACTTTAACGATATGATTTGTACTAATCGAAGCGATTTATAGTTTACTCCATACTATTATTAGTTGTTCAGAAAAATCTCAAAATTTGTTCTTGTTCACTACTCAAATATTTAAAACAGTTAAAAAGAAAAAGTAAATAACCGTGTGTATGCGTTGTGCATTATTATTACCTTTTAAATGAGATTGAAAAATAAGGGCATGAGAGTGTTCAAATTGAAGATCATTTCATTACCAAACCTTGATGTAAACATTTCTACAAAAATGTACTAATTACAAAAGTAATACAATAATTTACAATAATTAATCACAAAAAAGTTACTTCGGTCTTACCCGGTAGTCACTCTGACCCTATCTACTACTTGTTAGCGCATTGATAGCCAGGGCTATTCTGGTCGGTGCTTTCTGGACCTCAGACCACACGCCAGATCGTCCAACGTGATCTGTCGTCGGAAAAGTTTACACGTATGTATTTACTACTCCCTAATAACAAACAATAGAGAGGAACAGAGTGGCGTCCGGATAATACCAAAGTACCAAAAACAATAATACACTGATAAATTTAAAGAAGTAAGCAATATTTCTTAAAATATTTTCCCAACTGTGAAATATTACAGAAAGGATGAGAACAATTCGACCCCGTATCGCCTGGAGGAATGCAGAGAGACGGCCTCTCTTATTTAGGGATGAAAGAGAGAGTTGCGAAGTCTCGCTTTGATCAAGGGAACTTTTGTGAGAGTTACAGCCAAAGTAATTTATTTATGATTTGGATTGAATAAAATCATTTCTAAACCGTCATTATATTTTCACTCTTTTCTCATTGATATTAAAAATGCATTACAAGTTTCCAAAATTGTTACATATTTTATGTCAAACAATAAAAATACAATAAGCGTCTAAGACTATTGATCCCATTTATCCCACTGTCCCATTTATCCTATTTATCCCACTGTCGGGACCTGTAGGAAGCGGGGTAGCCAGCTTTGAAGAATGATTCTAAAAGTCTCTGTCCACAGGATAACTTCAGGACGTCCTATTGCAGAGCCGGTTCCAAGAAAAGAGAGCAGCTAACTCTCTTGCAGAATAAAATCAGTAAAGAAACCAGTAAATATAACAGCTGCATTTAGCAACGATGTTAGAAAAGTAGCCATGGCAGACAACAGTACCAGCTGTAGACGAGAAAGGCTTGGTATGGCTATTGGTCCGACCACCGGCCAACAAAAAAAAAAAAGTGGCAGATGCCACAACTCGGTATTTATTAAACTAAGGTTTATTCAGCTAATCCTTGTTATTAACTTGTAAAAGTATTTTTACTACTACAAATTGTTTTGATCTATTACTGACGGTGACATCTTTGATGTCCACAGGCCTCATGGCCCAAAGGCCTTACAATTTCAAAATTATCGGAGCATTGTGTAATCTATTTCTTTTGTATTTGAATTTCAGATTACATTGTATGTATATAGTTAAGCATTTTACAATTCTACAAAGAAGTATTTACCCTAAAGGATGAAACTTCAAGATTTTTACATTTCTCTGAATTTTCCAACCGAGAATGTTGAAATAACATCTAACCAGCCAAAGTTGATTTTGAATTTTTAAAATTTAAGATGTTTTGTATCTTATTAACACAATGAATTTTCTGAAAGTTAATTGCGCTTGACCCAATGCAGGTAAAGCTTAAAGAAATACAATTTGGTTGTGGTGAAAATATAAACTTGAGGCCCATGTAGGGATCTGCAAACCCTCGTAAAGAGTTTGTTTTATCTGTTTGACTTGGCAGCAAAGGGTGTTAGCAGAGCCTCGCTCGGGTGTGTATAGCGATTTATACACCAGTCATCGTTTCATACTGCAACTTCTGTAGTACCTCATCAGCTTTTACGATGTATACATTCGCTAGGTATTACATTATTTTAAAATAAAGCTTTTTTAAACAGAACTATAAAGTAAATTATATATCTGCTGATATAATTAAATTAAAGCAATTATTCTACTGTTGAATTTCAACAATAAAATACTTCATCATGGTTTTTTTTGTTAGAGATAAAAATGTTTTACTACAATTTGAGTTCAATTCAGATAATTATAGGTACTTTAACTGGCTTATATTTAACGCAAGTAACTTATATTTTTACAACAGGTAGTAAAAGGAAATGACGTAAAAATTAGCTCTACGGTAATTTATAAAACTGTAATGTATTTTCTAGCTCAATTTACTGTGTAATGATCCACATAAAATATAAGATACAATGATTAAGTGTGAAGATGATAATGTACTTACAGTTTTTATGTTATCTCTGCATACATTTTAACCCCACATCTGTAATTGATTTAAATTAATGTTTTTACATTACATACAACATGGATGTTAACAATTATCAAGCTTTTACTTACCATATTAATGGTGTAACAGAGTGATAAATATTTTATTCTGAGAATTGCCTTTGCAGCAGTTGTTGGACAATGCTACTAAAGTATTCTCTTGCAAAGAAAGTCTTGATAAATTAAACTCTTAACCTTTTTAATAAACTCTTAATCTTCTAGGTATCTTTAAGAAATAAAAAAATATATTTGTAACTATGATGATCTTCACTTTTCTTTGTAATTGAGATGAACTCAGTTTAACAAAAAAATCACTGTGGAATCTTGGGCCAAAACCAACAACTAATTAACAGCGAAAATGTAAATTGATCAATAGACTATTTTTTAACATAGATAATATGCTATTGAATTACTCTTACGGAGTAAATAAAACCTGATAAAGTCATAATTGCAGGTTTTAAGCTAATCGAAACTAATATACTGTAAATTTCTAAAATATCTGATTGTTCCGAAATATGAGTTTCGTGCTGAAAATAATCTTCTGGGTTACTGCTTTCTCGTAACAGCGAGAATTTCTTTTACCAAAAAAACTAATTTGAGACCAACATCTAGAATATTTAATCACAATAAGGAAGTGTGATTGTGCACAAAGAAGGTCATGACATAAATTTGAATAAAAACAATAATTATAACCCATATATGACTTTCTTTGTATCTCTTTTCCAGAACATAAAAATCAATGTTCTTAACTGAAATATAAAATAACGATTTTTAATAATGCTTTTACATCTTTCCTGTATTGAGTACTTTTTAATAAAATCGTGTAAGTAAATCCACAAGGCTGAAGAGCAGGTAAGACTCTCAAAATTAATTGCACTATCTCTAAAATAAATTTTGATTGATATATGAATTTGGTTTTATTGAATAATCTGAAATAACCAAGATTTCGTTTTTTAAAATTTCATTAGCACTGTTGTATATACCAGTAGTTACAAAAATGTGTATATAAACATTCTTATTAGTTTACTCAATAGACTGTATTTGTAAATAAAGAGTACATACTTTTGTATATTTTACAGAAAATAAAATACTCCGTGTATATATTGTTATTTCGTTAAATCAGTTTAGTGCTTGAGAATATTGTCAAGAACAAATGATGCTCGCCGGAAAACATCGGTTTGCCCGAGCGTCTGTCTCATAAAGTGCAACTAAACGGCTCCATTTCCTTGAGTCAGCGAGACATTTCTCATCTTTATTGTTTCCTTATTCTATTGATTGTATTTGAGAATCCACAGCTCTCCATATTTAAATTAGGGAGCTTACTGTTACCCAACTCTTACATATATCACTTATATAATCCAATCACTTAATAAAAAACAAATACTGATTTAATGAAAATTAAATTTCCAAAGAGTGCAAATGCTGTAAAGCGAATGCTCTGAAATTTTGATGAGCAGATTTAAATTTTGACCGATATATCAAGGACCTTTTTAGAATAACTTTTTTTAGAAAAACGTGCGTTTTATGTAAATAATTTAATATTTAAGTATATAATTTGTAATCTGTAAATTATATTATGAAGCTACTAGAAGCACCTTGCGGTTCTAACTGAAATTGACAAGAACCTTTACGTTGGTGTCGACTCTTTCTCAAGTATCACTAAAATCTCTCCCAGTTTTTAGAAAAAAGTTATAGTTTACGCCCTAACTCTCCTAAGTTCTCTAGGCCCTTAATCTCATAGGTTCGAATATGGGTGTTATCGAGTACTATTACATTCATGATTGTAAGGAAACTCTTTTAATTTCCAATCAATATTTGAAGCCTTGACGGCTTCTAATGTTAACCAAGAGTCACGATATCGATATACCAAGAGTGATATCGTAGTTTGGTCCTCGATACGTTGTGGAAACATGATGACGAAGCACCCACATATGATGATGATAAGCGAAAATAGCCTTGCAGATATGTCTTATGACAACGTTGCCATAATGCATTTATAGTTGCAATGCAACCTTATATTGCATATTTAGCTGGGCAACAGACAACTTTTTTGGAAAAGTCCTTACACAAAATAGCTGAAACAGACATTTGTTTTGAAATGAGAAATTAGTTTAGTATTTTAAAATGGTATTTTCTTACACTTGAGTGCGTAATATTGAAATGATGGAGTATTCATATATTTTATATAAATCTCGATATCAGAATTTTGTTTGCTGAAGTTAGAAAAAAGTGTGTATACTTAATAATAAAAACTATTCCCCATATTTTACGTTTAAATAATGGCAAAAATAAATAGATCTTTCTCAATAAGACAACTGTTACATCCCGGGAAAATATAGTAGATAGAATCGCTAGATTGAACGAAGGTAACGGAATTACTCAACATTTATCCTTCGAACCTGAAATGTACAGTGGTAAGCTCTCTGTCAGCGATATTGCTGAGCTTAAACCTTAAGAACCCTTTATTGTAAGAATGAAGTTGTTTAAACAACATCACTGCGAGTCTTGTAAAGGACACAATTGAAGTGGAATTATGATATTGAATAAAATAAATATATTAAGTGATTTATGAGTGATTCACATATAAGGCACTTTCGATTGTTTTTTGGAAAATAAAACCCTGTCATTGTACAATTACAAATAGGAGGTTTCGCTATTACCACTTCGAAGATTGAAATGATCATTATAACACTGGAGTTGGGCAACAAATTATAAGAGCCGGGTACATGCCTTTTACAATATAATATTTTTTCAGTTAATGAGATAAGAATAATTGGGCACTTAAATATAACAATTCGTTTATAAAAGAAAACCAGACATCCATTTACTTAAATAGTCATTTGTATTAAAAAATTAGTCATAAAGTGTTATTATTTTTCATGAATAGTTTCTAAATGTATGGGTTATGTTCAATTTTTGTGTATGTCAAAGACCGTATGAAATGACACAACAGCTTCTGTGGTTCTCTGCGATAATTTAAAATTCAGATTGTGTGAAAGTAATCGATATTCACAAGATAAATAGCTGAGCGATAAAGAATTTTTCTTCATTCTTTATACAAACGATTAGACAATCAAAACATCGCCTATACATTTCAGATTAGTATTAATTGTTAGTATACCCTTCTAACACAAAATAAGTGCAGATTTTGCATACTTTAAGTGAAGTCCAACACTATATTACCTTTTTAAATGACCTGTTAAAATTTCGAATGTGAGTAAGCAGGATGGTTTTATTTGAAATTTGGTCTTACAATAATAAGTGAAATATTATATAATGATTGGAACATTTAACAAAATATACAATGGATAATTACTTATTTATATATGTAAACAAAGACTAATACTATTTATAAACCTATCTCAGATGTACATTTCTTATAATAAAGATTGCCTGGTTGAATTCCTAGTATAACTTTGGAGTTTTGGAAGTTTCCTCTGGATTACCTTTCTATCGAGATATGTTCATTGTCCACATCAACTCCCAGTTTTATCAACCGTGAACTATAACAAGATTTTCGAAACTCGTTTTAAAAATCTTCGTTTTTACATATGTAGTAATAATATCAGTTATCAGTTAGACTCGGTAGAAGGACGTTTGGACTGTGCCCTGTGATAACGAGTAAGCCTGTTGATTGCGTGATACATCGTGTTTGATTGTGTGCGAGTGCTGTAAGCTTTAATTAAACGTACTTTAATTGAATACTTAATTTATTGTAATTGATTATTCGTCTGATTTTTTATTTATTTATTTTTTTGTTCCGTCGATATATGAGTGAAATGGTTTGCTGCGCAGTGTGTAGAGCGAATATTGACAATGAAAATGTGACAGCAACGTGCTGTAGGTGTAAAAAGTCTTTTCATATCATTTGTAGCGTGCGGGCAAAAAAATGGAATAATATGACTCTAGAAAGAAAAAGGAAGTGGGTCTGTGCATCGTGTTAAAGTTGAAGCCGGTACAGTTCTTGGAAACACAATTGAGAGTAGTGACACGGACTCTAACGTAGATGATGAAGAATCGGTGAAGAACATGTTTCGTGGCATAAATAAAAAACTTAACGTGTTGGATGAAGTTAAATCCAAAATGAATGTTTTGGATGATTTAAAAAAACAAGTGGATGAATTAGGCCGTGATTTTTCATTCTCAACAGTACGATGACATGATAAAGGAAGTAAATAAATTGCGCGAGGAAAATAAAGAACTAAAAAGAGAACTTGTTTGTGTCAAAAATAATGAAAGTGGTACTAGAAAAGATTTGATGGGACTGTCTCGTCGCTTTAAAACACTTTGGAACAATACGGGACGGAAAC
The DNA here is from genome assembly GCF_021130785.1 of Homalodisca vitripennis. Taxonomy (NCBI): domain Eukaryota; kingdom Metazoa; phylum Arthropoda; class Insecta; order Hemiptera; family Cicadellidae; genus Homalodisca; species Homalodisca vitripennis. The sequence goes on from NC_060209.1 coordinate 7,443,494, forward strand.
AAAATATTGAAATTCATGGTATTGAAGAAACAAGAGGGGAGAACATTGAGGATCTGATTAGGAAGGTGAACGGACATATTGGGTGTAAGTTTTTCTCAGAATGATATAGAGGCTGCCAAAATCTGTGCCTGTGTTTAAGAAAGGACAAAGTACGTCCATCGAAAAACTATAGGCCAATATCATTACTTTCAGTTTTCTCAAAATTATTTAGAAAAAAATCGTTTAAATCAAGACTTATGCCATTTTTAGACCATTATAACTTTATAGCTTCAACACAATTTGGTTTTAGAGAGGGAATGAACACGGAAATGGCTCTACAAAAATTTTATATCGCAAATTCAATTAAAATTTGAATAATCCAAAAAGTTCCAAAGCATCGGGTTTGTTTTTGGATATCAGCAAGGCCTTTGACACAGTCAACCCATGAGCTGTTACTAAAAAAGCTGGATAGGGCGCGGGAGTGCGTGGTGTAGCTCATGAGTGGTTCAGATCATACCTCCGTGAGCGGAAACAGTTTGTTTGTATTGGTGGCTATGAAAGCTCGACTAGCACAATTATGTGCGGTGTGCCACAAGGATCTGTTTTGGGTCCATATTATTTTTAATTTTTTATTAATGATCTTTATAGAGGCCCCTTTTATGGTAAACTAACTGGATTCGCTGATGATACAGCTTTATCTTATAGTGCCCCAACTGAACTACTTCTATGGAATTATATACAACAAGATCTATACTATCTTCGATTATGGTTTAGTAACAATGGACTTGCATTAAATGCTCAGAAATCACTATATATAAATTTTTCATTAACTCAAACTTTCAATTATGATGAACCTTTGAAGTACCATAATTTGAGTTGTCAACAGAATCAATGTGATTGTGTCACCCTTAATCAGGGCAACACTGTGAAGTACTTGGGACTCCACATTGATGAAAACCTTCTTTGGAAAGTACATATAAAAACAATTAGAAACATATTTACTTGTATTTCTTAGAAATTTTTATTTTATTAGACAACTTTGTCATGACAATGTATTAATAAAAATGTATTTTGCATTTGTTCATTCTAAATTAAACTATGGGTCTGTCATGCTGGGGCAGTACATTTAAATCACATTTAAGAAGAAAATTACAAGTATTCAAAAAATCATTCATTAGAATTATTTTTCGGAAAAATAGACGTGAACATGCTTTTCCATTGTTTTTAAGGCTAAGAATACTTCCACTGCGGCATCTATATGTTTTTAAAGTGCTATGGTTATTTTTTCCAAATTAGTGGTAATCCAGGGAGTCACTGTTGATCTGCAAACAACTCTTGGAGGTTATATTACCAGGCAGAAACGGCATGATCAGGCCACCGAGAGTTAATAGCTCTTTGCTACAGAAGTCTTTTATATACCTCGGACCCAAGTTTTACAACAGTTTACCTGTTTATATTAAAAACTCACCCACAATGAATACCTTAAAAATCCGTGTCAAGGATTGGCTCTTGAATCATTGATACTAATCAATTGGAAAAATTGTTTGCTGTATTAAACTAGTTAATAACTACACTTTTCTTAAACAATAATATAATAACCAAACAGGTAAGATAATATGTCCCTCTAAAGAATAAGTAAAAATCTATTTAAAAAAATAAAGTTTATAAACAAATTTACTTTTGCGTAAATTATTTTTTGCCTCAAATGTACAGTAGTTGCCTCAAGACAGATAAAAGATACAGTAATGATATTACATGTGATAGCTTGTTTTCATATTGGATGTGTGGATATGTGTGTTTTGTGTGTGTGTGTGTGTGTGTGTGTGTGTGTGTGTGTGTGTGTGTTTGGTTAACAGGAGACAACAGTAAAATTCCAAATTGAAAATATAAAATACTGGTAATCCCACGCAAAATCAGAAGAGTTTATCTTCTCTTGCGTGTGTATTATTCTCTCAGCAGTTCTGCATCAGCTTATATTTCTGTTTTGTTTAATAATTTCTATTATAAACATTTGTTTTCAATAATAGAAAAAAACATCCTAATTAGTTAACACGTTATTTGATCAAACACTAGGTATAGAAGTATAATATTGTTGTTGTTTTGTTACAATTAATTGATTGTGAAGAGAGAATACACGTTTCATTTCATTTCATATATATTTCCTAAAAACTTAGGTAAAAAAAATAGTCAATATTAAAATCAATTTCAATGATATGAATTTATTTTTTGAAATTAATATAAACTCAAGTTCTACTGAGCAATTAAATATACAAAGGAGTGTCTTAGATTCAATAGTCTCATGTCTTTACATTTACTGATCATACACATACTTGTTACAAGCACTGTTTGATTTCGAAATTGATAGAGGGAATATTTTGTTTACAAACAAATAAATTTTATGATTTAATATAGGTTCAGAATAAAAGCACAATTATTATGAAAAATCTGTACGTATATTAGGGTAAGGAAAAAAGAGGTTTTAGACATATATTAAAGTATTTAGGCTGTATCAAATACTTAAAAATCGTAGTATTCTAAGAAATTACATTTAATTCTTTTTGGTGTCTTTATCAATTAAAAATAAAAACAACAAAAACCTGCACTTTAATGTGTTTTTATAAAAATTAAATATTCTACGTCTCATAATAGAACTGTCCGTATTAACATTTATACACGCGTACATCTTAGACGTACAAGTCATTTCACATTAGAATCAATCAAATAAAGCTGGGTTTGAAATTAAAGAAACAATAAATATAGGTTGTCTGTGGAATATTGTATTAACAGTTTTCACAACTGTAAACACAAAACCAATGTACTGCGTAGCAGTATTTTAATCTCTTGCTCATACAAACAAAGCTAATGGGGAGCAAACAATCAACGCTCCAAAAGTGATTAAGCTTAAATAAATAAATGGTGGCACGTAGAATGGAGTTCATGTTAGCTTTCAATTACAGTACATTACATTGTGTTTGTCTGGTCAAGGTTGTACTGGAACCATACATCAGTACAATGAATGGTTTTATTGTAATTTAATTATTCAAGTCATTGTGCAGCCTGTTTACCGTATAGCTTCCAAACAATATATGTATACTCTTAGAGCAGTTTTAAAAGAAAACTAAAAATTATTTATCGTGCAATATTTTGTTGTAATTATGTATATAACTAGGCGCTTATCAAACTACTTTGTAATTGTTTTGCAATTTTCTTGAAACACCCATATAACACTTAAGATATTTATATTACGAACTGTATATATACTTCCAGTATGGCTGAGAAGGAATATTAAATTGTAGAAGAATTTAATACCTTTTCATAAAAAATATAAACTGGAAAATTCTACGAAACAAAGGGTGTTTTAAGTTTTGATAGACATAGTTGTCCTAACTGTTTTAACCAGTTGTGTTACATATGACTTGCGAAATGGGAGATAAATGTGTTACAGTTTGAAAGAAATTTACCATCGATAAGAGTAATAGTGTAATCAAATAAATACAGACTACGTTATTTACTCTTTTTCTACTTACAGGATGTGAACATAAAAATGAGTATCGTGAACAAGACAGTAGATATTTGTAACATTCCATTTATTCTGTAACACCTCCCTACTTATGTTGCGTTATACTATAGTACCATCAGCAGTGCATCTCTTACTGAGGTTAGTAACTAGTACCCCTATTTACAACACGCTTTTTACGCTAGGTCTCATCGGTGGCAATACTATACCTGGTCATCGGAATGCACTGTAAATAGTTGTACTGTATTCTGTAAAGAGTGTACTGCGCATTGCCATTGATGGAGTACGCAATGTGCCATTGCTTTCGAGCCGGAATGCGGAGTCTAGAATCTGAAGGCGTCAGAACAGGCAACAGGCCGCTCTGGCCGCAGGGCAAGCATTACAATAATGCTTACAAAACCAGGTCAGAGACTGTAGATTCTTTCAGTCTACAGTATTTTTATTTTATATTTTGAAACTCCTGGTAATTTGTTTTATACCCACTGAAAATGTTTTATTTTCATTCTGAACATAAAGAATTGAATTTGTCTTGTTAGTTTATAAACTGTGAGTACCTATATTAATTACTGAGATATTAAAATGCCATTTAAAACAAAACAGCTTTTTCTGTATTGCTTGTATTTAATTTCAAGCTAAGAATTTGTACAATATTTAAATGTATGCTACATTTTGTAAATCTTACTAAAGACTTTCATTCCTGTGTTTAATTTTCTAAATGCTAATGAGAGTGTTTATTTATAATTTTTTGAGAAATTATCTTTAAAATAGCTTAAATAGAAATTTAAAACAGTAAATCTGGATTCGAGTAAACGCGTGATTATATAGACCCACTTTAAAAGAGCTGAATCCGAAACTCTTAACGTTAAATCTTACAGTGATTATCTTATGTTTGAATACTCACAATTTTAGATCCATTGATCACATGATCTAATTAATTTCAGAGAAGCGAGTAAACCTATGTGTCCTGAGTTACTGACTGGAGTTACTGACACCCCGAGTAAGGAACTACAATTTTAGCAATAAGTTTCTCTATCTTGCTCACAATCACTCAACAGACGTAATATAAAATTTCATCCCAAAAATTTAGATCCTGTAAACTTTCATAATCACGCTGTTAACCTCGCTGTTATCACTGTTTGCCAAAACACACTGGTTAGGACCTAACGCCTATGTGTGCGCTACATTGTTATTTAAAGCAGTTTCCATTTTTAGATGCCCTGATACTATATCAAAACGAATTGCACAACTGTTTTTTGTTCAGATTGCCGTTTCCCCTACTCCTTCAAGTCTACTTAGCAAAACAAAATGAAAATAAATTTAAAGCGACGATTCCAAAATGTTGCTTAATTTATAATTTTTGAAAATATTGGCTCCAACCGTTTTTGAGTTATATGTCAAAAGTTAAAATTACAGAGTACGCAGAAATTAAAATAAGTGTTTATTACTCTCCAATATTTTTGGAATAAAAAATAGGAGGCAAGATTTCAGAATCGATAAGGTTCAGATTTAACATGGCTCTAACAAGAAAACTGACGTTGCATAACTTCAAGAATAAAACTTGGCGTCACGTAGATTTTTATCATGTTCCACGATTTTATTTGGAAACCTCCTTAAAATAGTAAAAATAAACTTTATGCTGTTTTTGATATCCGAACTGAAATATTGAGTCTAGTAACTTTATTGAAATACTACCAGGTTACATAGCACATTTTCCTATAAATAATTACAATCCTTAAATATATATATAGTAAATATATATATATATATAGTATATATATATCTAATGATGTATCTGTCTGTCTAAGAGGGAAAACGAAATTATTTGTAAATAGAACTAAGCACGAGTGAAGCCACAAATTTCAGTGACGAAAATGTTTTTTCTCTCTATCTGATTGACATTTCGAAAATATAAGCTAACATATATGAGCTACCACTACCACCGCCAAAATGTAATTCTGGGTATGCCCCTGAGTTTGATCGCATGTTACTATATACTAATAAAACATTCATGCTGTCAAGCCTTCAATTATGTTTTGTGTGAATGTTTGTATGAACATAATATAAGAATTATTCGCTGATAAAAGCTACAATATATGAAATGTTTACATTTGCTTGCACAAAAGTTTGATAAACATAAATCTTTTAATGTTTGAATGTTGTAAAGATAAATCAATTAATAGGTAAATAGTATAGTATAATAAAAGGTATATATTTACAAATGTACAGTTTTAATCTGCAAAAAGGTAAACGTTTTAATACATGTATGTTAAAGATACAAGAAATATTAATATTACACCAAATGAACATGAATGATATTACGGTGGTATTACATTTATCTGCTACAGCTACGTTGCATTAAACACTGTTAAATTGAATTTCATTTGTAAAAGCTTGCCTGCAGGTAAAACTGTTCCAGTAAATTATTTAATTGAAGAGCCACATTTCTCACTTACACCGCCGCCGCCACGTTAATTAATACCACATTCTCCTGCAGTCATTTCGCTAACGTTCTAATTAGTTATCACAGCAATATCTATTTGTGGTGTTACATTTTGTAAAGTACATCAAAATAAATGTAAACGATGTGTGTATAATTTATTTATGGATCATGTTAAGTTAAAGGATGAAAGAGAATTCGAAAGTGTAACTACGAATTACATTACGTATATGTGTATTTTTCTGATAGTTAATATTATGTCTTGTAGAGAATAAAGAGCTTTTTAATTTATCTTATATTAAATAACCTGGTAAAACTTAAATAAGTATTCCATTTGAAGGCTAGATAAATCGGAAATTTCCCAATAAAATGGTACACGTAAGAGTCAGCTTACGTAAATAGTTCTGTTGTTTGCAAACTGTTGTCAAGTTAAAATAAAACTTGGCTTGGTTATGTTTTTTATTTGTCTTAAGGCACTAAAAACACGCTGTGAAATTGTGTCGTAGTAGCAATAATGAGGCTAGAACCTTAAGAGTTTAAGAGATATTATAATTTGAGGTATTATCAATGAATATTATTACATAATCGTAATGTAATAAAGTATACTGCGAAGTGTGGTCCATAAATATGTATTTCTTAGAAAAACTGAACGTGATAAACCAGTGATCAGATTTATCGGTCACAGGTATTTTTACACGATCACCACCCATTCTACAGTACAAAAGACCTATGGCAAAAGCCTGAAAATATTTAAAACATACTCGTTCACGTTTGAGTATGACCATTTCGTGGAAATTACATTATTATTATAACAACAGAGAGTTCCAAGAATATGACGTAAATATATTGTTTGAAATAAATGGATGTTACATAAATATTGTATTTTCTTCTCTAATGCAATAACAAAACTTTAAGTTTTCAAGAAAATTCTTCCTAAATACATGTACCACTAATTTATTACCTAGAACTGATTCAGTATTGCTATATATATATATATATATATATAATATATATATATATATAAATATATAACTCTGATCAATTCACTGTAATAGATTACAACACACAATGATATTAGACCGTAGACCATCATTATATTATACACAATTTAAATACTGTATTATTTTTGAATGCTCTTTTGTAAGTGATTTTTTAAATTTTGCTTGCCGAGGGATGTACAAATTTATAATTGAGTATATAAATTTATTTATTTATTTTTTAGTTTCATTTATTTTGTATATTAGTATATGTGCTACCACTACACTCACCCAGCAAGTGAGAGATCCGGGTTCGAGTCCCGGCGGAGCAAGTACTTTTTGTGATTCAATGTATATTAAAAAATTGAATTAGGCTATTGCCATTTATACAAATTTGATTAAATTAAATAAAAGTCGTTTGACAGGTATTTGGTTTTTCAAGCATATGTTAGTTTGGTTATTTAAACGCATATGTGACAGATACGGTCCTGTGCTGTAGTGGTAGCACGCTTAACCAGCAAGTGAGAGATCCGGGTTCGAGTTCCGGAAGAGTAAGTACTTTTTGTAATTCAATCTTTGTTGAAAAATTTAATAAAACGTATATATATATATATATATATATATATATATATATATATATATATATATATATATATATATATATATATTGCAGTAAGTATTTAGTTTTGACTTAGTTGTTAGTTTATTCCAATCAGACTAGTAGGTTTACACCTAAGAAACTGAATACTGAATGGTTGATATAAATTAATGATCCAACTGGAATTACTTTTCCTCTTATTCTATATTTCCTGTTATATTTTGAAAACGTTTATGAACGTTAAATTGTTTGTTTAACATTGTGTTAAAAATTGAATTCAAATCGATATTTTGTAAATTAAAATTGTTTCATTACAACATACGCGTTTAATTTTTACGATGAGTTAGTAATTCTACATGAGTCCTACTCTAACAATATATTGTAGTGTTACAAAACACCTTATCAGTTACTCGCAGTGAAGAGGAGTCAATGTTACAGCAAAGGCTGACTTTGTAAACAACAAAACATGGGCTGAAGCAGAATATGTTTACCTCTGAACTCCCCTCTGGTCATAAAACATAATTCCGTGCTCAAAAGAACGTCAAAAATAATACTAAATTTGACAAATTTTGACATGAGAATATTTAAAATTGCTTTATACTAAAGTTAGTTAAGCGTGTTCATTAAACTCATGTACTTTAACTAAGTAAAACACGCTGATTTAGTGTAATCCTGTAGTTAAACATAATGGGATTTATTGTTTGATGAAAGAACAAACTGTGTTTCTAATCACTCTTTACATTCCCTTTAAAATAATGAAATAATCCTATAAACTGTATTATTTTACTTACAACTCTCAGGAACTTTCCGGACCGACGGTCCTGATTTACTAATAATATTTCGATTAGTTTAATTCTCTAAAATAAAATGTTTGCTGACTTTGCGGGCTACCCAGCTCGTTGTCTTTGTTTGTACAGTCGGTATTCGCATGGATATCTGTGAACTTAGTACAATGCAGCATATGGTCTTGCCTTCGAACTACATTAAAATATTTATTTGGTCCATTCTAGTAACTATACAATTTTTTCATTTTTATATACCTAACTAGCAGTTACCCGCGGCCTAACACAGAATTTTCAAAATCAAAGGCATATATTTTAGTGAAAGCATTTATGATGTAATAGGATGGAAGCCCTACAATATTTTAAACATGAGTAGCTATAAAAAAAAAATACATACAATTGTATTTCCGAATCCACGGTTAAGAGATTAAAAATGTAAGTAAAGTTTTGACTGGTTCTATTTTAGGTTTTATTTTATGAGTGTATATTTAAGGCTCTAAAACCTAATTTGTTGAAAAAAGTGTTAGCTTCCGTCGGTTTAGATTACTTTTATATCGAAGTTATTTCAAGGTATTTAGTGCCATAGTGATAGTTTGGTTTTTTGTCCCAATAAATAAACCTATAATTTACGTATGACTGAAAAGTTACTGCGTTCCAAAAGAGTCAGATACGACTGAATACATTTACTTCCGCTCGGATTTATTTACGGCTCCACAGTTGAGTATGTGTTGCTGCGCTGACAAAGAAAATAAACACATTTGTGGGTTTTGGAATCCAAGTTAGATTTAAAAGCGTTTATTTGCGGTCTGCGATGTTTCTGGTGATATCATTAATATTGAACTTTGTGCCGATTGAGAAAATATGTCCATAAGTAATAATGCGGTGGATAATTTAAAAAAAAGATTTAATAGTGTGTTATGTTTCTTGCTGGAAGTTTTGCAGCCATTTCTTGACTTGCAGTCTTTGACAATATAATTATCTATAGACTAATTACATGTGAAGGTTGCTGGCCCTTCACACCTCCAAGGTGACCTTACCACAAACTTGGGAGTGAAATCCTTTGGTTCATTAAAGGTCTATTCTTGCCTGGGAGTGAAAGCTCTGTCACTTCCCATGCTCCGAAAAGTAGCAATTACCACCTCTAGGCGACCCTGTCATCAAAATTATAGATGTTACCAATCATATTTAAGACTGCAAATTCTAACAATAAAATAATGTTTACAAGAATTTTCACTAAGATCGCTAATTATTCTTTATTACATCATTATATATTTATATGGAACAGAAGTTAACTATGATTAATAAAAAACAATATAAAAAGAACTACGACCGGGCCGTAACAGGTAAGCTTAAAAAGACTAATTTAGTCAAAACACATCTACTAACTTCCGTCGCTTATATACTGCTACTGATATGAGGAGAAGAGTATGCCATCCCTTTGCTTTTCCTTTAACTACAGTAACATTGTTAAGGGAGACAACCAGTTTCGATAACCTTATGTGGAAAGCATTCACAGCTTTGTTCATAAAGTTGGGTTTGAGAACACCGCACCGTTTAAATAGTATTTCCAATGCATTAGATAGTTTATTCGTCACTGGTGCAATCTAAAATAGAAATTTGGTAGTAACTTTGTCTTAGCAATCTGAATAGCACTACTGATCAAGCGCGCTATAATTATTTAAAAAAAATAATGTAAACAAATATTTCTGCCTCTTTGGTGAACTTCAGATGAAAGTATCAACAGCTGTTTAGGGTAAGTTAATTTTGGATTCAGTGTTTTAAATATTATAATTATTTTCCAGAACTATAAAACATTCTGAGAATAATTTCCAATGTTTCTCACATTTTCCTTGCACGTCTAAAAATATTTCAAAAGCAAAAATTGGCCAAATCGGTGTAGTACTTCATGAGTTTTAGTGATACTAACAAACGTAATTTTATTTCTATATTATAAAGATAAGATTACTATCGTATACCTCAACAGCGGAAAACGGACGCGCTGACTGTTATTTACGGATTTTTTGTTATTTTGTTATTAACGGATATATTTTTGTTATTTATTCTATTTGCTATGGCCTTGGACTCACTGCGCTTACTTTGTAGTCACGGATGCAATAGTTCGCTGAAGAACGCTAGTTCTCGGTTCCTCCGTTTTTGTTCCTTCAGTTACTGTAAATATGCTGTCCTACGAGGTCTAAGGGCCCCAATTTCTAGTATGTTACATGTACATATTTACAAATGTTTCATTATGTAATACCAAGAATAAAGCAATTTTGAGTTTCTCAATACTGTCATCTATAATAAGCAAACGTTAGATAATACTACCGATCATTAATGTTCGCATCGACAGCTGAATGATTGGTTACACAGATACACACTTCTGGGCCACTGGAATGCACGTTGCATTATCAGCTATAAAAATAAGTATGCAATATCTTTAGAATAAATAAAACCATTAAAATACTTTCAAGAGTATCTATGGGTGATATTTAAGAACACAAATACCTGTATGTCTCTTTTATGTATTTAAGTAATGAACATGGGAAAATCTTTCCAAATATGTGTCCTAGGTTCTGTGTTTTACGTAACAAAAACCTTTACAAACTTACACGTTTATAATATTAATAGGAGTAGTATTGGTATATTTATATTTTTGCACGATTATTTTGTGTATTTAATATTAAAGTATTTACTTATTTAGCCTACGACCTCGCAAAAGTCATAGTCCACACATATAATAAACCGTCCCTGATGTGCTTCATTAGTAAACCGAAATATAAAAGTTCACTGCAACTAAAAGTATTATCTCTAGGGCTTTTTTAGATATTTACACGCTGAGTTCCAACGTCCCTGGTTGTCACAGAACTCCGACATGCTTTATTAAAAGAGTTTCCTGCTCTCCGCCGGAAGGTGTCTCTTTGAATAAATATAGCAGAGGTATAAAAAAATTACAGTAAATGCATTAGTAAAACAAAGGATGTTGCTTTTTGGTACGTGGTTTATTTGACACTGACAAGTTTGAGTTTAAAATGTTAGAGGCGTTGAGTTTATTTTTATTATCTATTCCATGATAAAACTACCTTAAACTTTCATTAACAATATTATTTCCATATAAAACACATTGATGAATGGACTTTCCTGACCAATATGAGTAATTTTCTGTATAAAAATAAGAAGGAGATCTCGCTAGTTATGATCATATAAACCAAACGTAAAGCTCATTCATTAAGTATTACATTTGGAATTATACTTGTGGTATCAGTCTTGCCCTAAAATCTAGCAAACATAAATTCCAGTTATTAAATAAATTAACTGTACAGAAGATGGCAGTAAAAATATAATAACTCATAATTGCTAACTATTAAAATATAAAAGTATTTCTATTGTTCTCTTGGTAATAAATCTAATACACAAGCTGTATATGAATTCCGAATATGTAATATTTACAATTATACAATATAAACTAAATATTTCTTTTTTTTTAATTTGAAAAGTTGGATAATCATAAATTCACTATAATATTTTTGTCAAGTAAATGGTAAATAGAAACGACTAAGTTATGTTAACGGTACAATACAAGTGTAAAAGTGCATGCTTTTAAATTTAAATATGTAGTTTTGATGTTTTTGATAAATACTTTCTCTCGGTTATAAAATATCAAGTAACTGATGTTGAAAATATAAATAAATAATTTGATTTTAATATACTATACAGAATACAACAGTGAGTAGGATGACCGTATTTTCTTTCTCCCTTAGGTTTAAATGATTCATTAGTTTCGGATAACAGGTATGCAGGCTAAACAATTGTTCGATAACTTATGCTATCTGAATCACAACTGGGTAAATGCTTACATGTTGATAACTTTGCCGAAATTCTGCTTTCTTCAACTGACTTAGAAGTACACGAAAATGTCATAGGACTTATTCCTAAAACAAACTTTGGACTTAGTTCCAGAGTGACACGATATTTAGTAGATTCGTAAGTGTGGGAGTAAAGGCCGCCTCCTGTCAAGATCCCATGAGGAGAGATGGAGGCACTATATCTCGGCCATGTCACATTGTAAGTGGGTTGGTAAGTGTGAGAGTAAAGGCCGCCTCCTGTCAAGATCCCATGAGGAGAGATAGGGGCACTATATCTCAGCCATGTCACATTGTAAGTGGGTTGGTAAGTGTGAGAGTAAAGGCCGCCTCCTGTCAAGATCCCATGAGGAGAGATAGGGGCACTATATCTCGGCCATGTCACATTGTAAGTGGGTTGGTAAGTGTGAGAGTAAAGGCCGCCTCCTGTCAAGATCCCATGGGGAGAGATGGGGCAGTATATCTCAGCCATGTCACATTGTAAGTGGGTTGGTAAGTGTGAGAGTAAAGGCCGCCTCCTGTCAAGATCCCATGAGGAGAGATGGGGGCACTATATCTCAGCCATGTCACATTGTAAGTGGATTGGTAAGTGTGAGAGTAAAGGCCGCCTCCTGTCAAGATCCCATGAGGAGAGATGGGGCAGTATATCTCAGCCATGTCACATTGTAAGTGGGTTGGTAAGTGTGAGAGTACACGCCGCCTCCTGTCAAGATCCCATGAGGAGAGATGGGGGCACTATATCTCAGCCATGTCACATTGTAAGTGGATTGGTAAGTGTGAGAGTAAAGGCCGCCTCCTGTCAAGATCCCATGAGGAGAGATGGGGGCACTATATCTCAGCCATGTCACATTGTAAGTGGGTTGGTAAGTGTGAGAGTAAAGGCCGCCTCCTGTCAAGATCCCATGAGGAGAGATGGGGGCACTATATCTCAGCCATGTCACATTGTAAGTGGGTTGGTAAGTGTGAGAGTAAAGGCCGCCTCCTGTCAAGATCCCATGAGGAGAGATGGGGGCACTATATCTCAGCCATGTCACATTGTAAGTGGGTTGGTAAGTGTGAGAGTAAAGGCCGCCTCCTGTCAAGATCCCATGAGGAGAGATGGGGGCACTATATCTCAGCCATGTCACATTGTAAGTGGGTTGGTAAGTGTGAGAGTAAAGGCCGCCTCCTGTCAAGATCCCATGAGGAGAGATGGGGGCACTATATCTCAGCCATGTCACATTGTAAGTGGGTTGGTAAGTGTGAGAGTACACGCCGCCTCCTGTCAAGATCCCATGAGGAGAGATGGGGGCAGTATATCTCAGCCATGTCACATTGTAAGTGGATTGGTAAGTGTGAGAGTAAAGGCCGCCTCCTGTCAAGATCCCATGGGGAGAGATGGGGGCAGTATATCTCAGCCATGTCACATTGTAAGTGGGTTGGTAAGTGTGAGAGTACAGGCCGCCTCCTGTCAAGATCCCATGAGGAGAGATGGGGGCACTATATCTCAGCCATGTCACATTGTAAGTGGATTGGTAAGTGTGAGAGTAAAGGCCGCCTCCTGTCAAGATCCCATGGGGAGAGATGGGGGCAGTATATCTCAGCCATGTCACATTGTAAGTGGGTTGGTAAGTGTGAGAGTACAGGCCGCCTCCTGTCAAGATCCCATGAGGAGAGATGGGGTGCAGTATATCTCATCCATGTCACATTGTAAGAAGTGAAAGGCAGCTCTATCCCAGCATTATTTGAAAGCAGATAGAGGACGGTGCTCCCGTATGTATTATACTTGGAAAAACTTTTGTAAATGTGGAACTCTTCATCTCGCTACAAAAGTTATCATTCGCAGTGAAGTAGACCTTGGTTAGCAGCCTACAGCTTTTGTTTTAGTGTTTAATATCACTGGTATTGTATGACTATTTTATGAATTATTGCACTTAGTGAAATTTATCCTGTAAAACTCTTAATATATAACGAAACCTAGTAAAGCACTATTTGTAATAAAAGAACAGTAAAACTGGTATGAGGAGCATAATAACGTCATTGCAGAGAAATACAGATTTATTTTAACATTTATGGATTATATAAAGTACAATATATAAATGTTGTTATTTCGCGGTACCAAACAAACACGCAGGTAAATTGCAGACGTAATACAAGCGATAAATTGTAATTACGAAAACCTCAAGTAAACAAGCGTGATAATTAATGTCGCATTTAATTAATGTTGCGGCAGTGGTACACGTTCAGTAACAATGATATTGTTAAAAAGTACCAGTAATTGATTTATCTACGCTATTAAACTTAAATGTTAAGGATTTGATGTTTAATTACAAAATGTAATTGCTTAAGAACATAAAAAATAAAGAAAATTGTTCAAATTCTTAATAAATGTTTTTTTGGATATCCTTAATTCTTTTAGAATCGAAGTTAAGGATTTTTATAGAAAAAGTGTCACATAGCTAAGTTAATAAAGTGTTTAGATTACTGGTGAGTTACCTTTAAAGCCTATATATTATTTTTAAAGCCTTTATTATTGTGTAATATTAATTAAGTGAACCAATTCATGTTTCTGCATGTTGCGATGACAATAAATGTATCCCAAAAAGCTTGTTTTTATTAAATATAAGTATTATTCCTGCTACATTTTGATCCATATGTCAGTGTGACAGAGTTACAGGTGGGTGGCTTAATCTGCCAAGGGAGATCTCCAGTTATTGTTTAGGGGTTTTGGGATATAAAAGTGTCAAACTTGTCACCTTTTACTTCTATGGCAATGAAGTAATATTTCCATTACTTCTCTAAAACACAATACATTACTATACTACTATACTTATGTATAGGAGTTTATAAATTCGAAATTCTCCGAATCCATTAACACCTTATTACATATTATTAGTACATTTATGACTATCCACTATGAAAGCCGGATCTTGAAGCCTGCATTGAGAATGAGGAAAAAGGTGACAAATATAGGCATCGAGCATCTATAAATTAAAAATGAAAAGTTTTTCACAGGTACCATTCACCTGATATTACTAAAATTAAAATCCAAGCTATTTAATTATGATTAAACTCGTTTTAGTACATTATAAATTTCTGAAGAACAGGAGGTAATCATAATAACAATTACTGTAAGTTGCTTGAATCTTCACCGAAAGCTACTTCCAATATTAAATGTAAGAAAATGTTATTTAATGTATATATACAAAATAACGTTCTTCTTATGAATTATGCCTAAAGAAATTGCAAAATTAACTTTAGTCAGTTTTATTATTATAATAACTGGAACAGGATGAAGTAAAATTTGTTTTCATAATTCAATCTCAAAAAGCTTCACATATAGTTTAATAATCATTTGGACACAAAGAGGTAATATCAGGAACAAAATAAGACTGAAACTATGTTAACACGCACAGAATACCATAAACTATATTTCATTTAATTTGTTAACTACCGATAATACTTCACTTGTCCATTCAATAAAAACATAAAATTATTGTGCATTTTCTGTTTATTTGTACAGCACCTGTTGGTTGAATTATGTAATTTGAGTTATCAAAGATTCAAGAAAAATTATAAAACTTTTAACAATAATCGTAATGGCAACTAATTAAAGTTATAAAAATTCAACAATTAACCGTATAAGAACGTTCAAAAGCCAGAATAACATGGGCTTCCTGCTTCCCTGTTTGATTAGCCTTCAGCATCTGCACTACACTCTGTCGTACTGAAGATACATATGCTGCCTTTATTGCATATATCACAGTTGACTTAAGAAATCAATGAACTTATCTACGTATTACTATCATGGTCTTCTTAGGTTCAAATTATTTAATACATTTAACAAACACAAACTCATAGTACAAACATGATATGTTTACTTAGTTTACAGCACACGTTTTAATATACGAACTGGAACTGCTTGATAAAAAAACTTTCTGTTATTTAATATTAATTCCAGTATTTGTTCGAATATTACATTGATAAATTAAAATATTTTAACAACATTTTAAAAGGTTCAAAATTAAGATTACTTTCTGAATTACAAAAAACTAATTAATATTTCGCTTGTATAATATTTTGAATCTTATTTTACGATTAATTTAATTTAAATTGGACAACTGCCTTTTTTTAAAGATCATGTAATAAGAGGAGAAATTCACTGAAGATATTCAGATAAGTCACTGGAATATATTCTAAACTCCAGATCAGTTTTATATTTAAATTTAAAGTCGGAGAGTGCAACTGATTTTTATAAGTACTTTTGAAAATCTCTAATTTATGTCCAATACTTCATGATATTGTATTGAATAGCTCCAACGATTTTAGTAGTAATTTAACTATTTCAGTTCAGTTTAGAGAAATCCTGAGTCTAAAGGGAGAATACATTTGAAGTCTCTAGCTCATCAGTTATCACACTTATGATGTAATAAACTATGGCATTTTACTTTAGTTGATTAAAATCCCAATAAAAGCAACCCCAGTCAAAAAAAACCTTCTGCACGAACGTGGCATTTTTAAAGTGTAAATGACTTTAACAGAAGGGTAACAACAAACCTCTACTATAACATGTGTAAATTAAATTGTTTTATGATAGAGTATAGATTGTACATTTATTTTAACTTTTACAGTTGATTGAAATCACATACACCATCTGCTGATTAGCTATAATGAAAGTTTTCCAACTCAGTGAGGCGTGGGTATATAAACCTGGGATCCTATAAATGTTCATGTAAATCTTCAGTCAAGAAGTCTAATAGTGTATAAGTGATTGAGTAACACACACAACAAACGCACAGAGAGACATCATTAGACTGTTTTATAATAGAATACAGATTGTACATTTATTTTGTCTATTTTCAATCCTTCAGGAAGCTATTCAATCCTTTTATCCTATACCTATTTATTTGAAATTATCCTCTAAAACCGGAGTGAATTGAATTCATTCCGCAGATAGACTGGGGTATAAGTAATTTAGTCCTTGTGTCTATATTCACAGCTGATTAACCTAAATTCAGTATGTGGGCAAATTAAAATAAAGATAATTATGTGGAAATATTCAGACAGAATATAATGGACAGAAGCACAATAGGATGTAAATAATTTCTAACTTTTATACATGAGAAGTGTAAAATAGTTAATGCTAATTTAGATTTTTTAAAGATTTTGCTAAACGTAAGAGCGAAATTACAAAAAGTAGATACTTTTACTTTAGAGAAGTTTTACAGAAAGCGTCAAAGAAGTTAAACATTGTTTGTTGATTTGGAAGCTGTGCTAGCTAGGTTATATATAACTACTTATAGTGTACAAGGACGTTATCTGATTTATGTTGTGCTAGGAACAGACAATATAATAGAGAGGTCTTACCAAGGACTACGGTTCGCAACTACGAAGACCTAGTACTACCACTGATGGAGCCTAGGGCAACAATATTAATATCTGTTGATGAATTAGTTACCAAACTCGGTCATTGACGTCACAGACTAAGGACAACTTAGGTTTGTTTGTTTCTCTGGGTGATAACTCAGTAATATTGATAGAATCTTTTTACAGTTCTGTGTTTAAGCGTTTTGAAATATCGTTCACCTGCCATTTATGGGGAAAATTTGAATAAAAGAACATCTTAAGTTCCCTGTTAGCAGTATTTGTTGTGGAAAATGTTCAATAATTGTTATCAATTTTGGCAAGGATTCATTAATTCTCCTGAATACGGATAAAAGGTATTGAACAATCCTACTTCCCATTTAATTCATTCATTGTAAGAAACAATGTAATTTAATTTTAAACCCGCGGAACTGGACTATCGCACATTTGGGAGCTCGGTTAGCAGCATGGCGTAAATTTATTGCATTACTAGCAGTTACCCACGGTTTCAAAGGCAATTCCGTGTTGAAAAACAACGATAAGATAAGCAGATCCTTTTTAAATGGCATACAAAATACTTCAAAGATATAATTGAAAGTTACTGGAATATATTCCACACTCTTGATCCTTTCTAGATTTAATTAAAAAAAAAAAAAAAAAAAAAAAAAAAAAAAAAAAAAAAAAAAAACGGTGATTGAAACAGTTTTTATAAGCACCCGTAAAATAACTCCAATTTCTCTCCAAAACTGCATGACATTTTATAGGTCTTCTTTGAATAGATCTAGCGGTTTCAGTAATACTTGAATTATTATAGGTCCAGAGTGGATGAATTCAAAGTCCTTAGATTTTGTATTAACGCAATTAAGATGTAATAAATCATGGGGCTCTATGTTGTTTAAATATCTTAGGCATATTTTAGGTACGTATCAGTGTTCATAGTTAAAAGCTTCAGATGTAAAGCTAAATTGCTAATGGCTTTTACTTTAGGCTTTCAACGTGTATAAGCACTTCTGGTTCGATTTTATTATATTTCCGAAGCCAATCTTTAGTTATTGCCACGATTAAGAAAATATATCTAAAAGATTATAAAGACACAAAGATACACAGGTCTAAGAAACGAACCTCGGTAAAATGACAAATAAGATGGGTCTTTCAATTTAAAATAAAAGTTAGATAATAAATTTGTCTTTGATATATGAATTAAAATATTTAGCAAGCACTGCGTACTTAATATGCGTTAAAATGCACTGTTAAAAGTATATGTTTTCTAAAACATACAATTGTCTTTTTTGGATACTCTACGATTAACAGCGATCCCAGAAGCAATTGATATAAAAAGTTTTGTTACTACCAATCTTACTTTTTGATAAATAGCCTAAAAAATTATAATAATAGCAAAATTAATGATACCTATGGTTCTGTTGTCATGAAAGAATGTCTACACATAACAGTTGATTATATTTAACAGGCAATTTAAATGAATGAGATTTGCTTGCTATAATGCATTTCAAAAGGAATTTTTCGCAACTTTAGAGATCAGTGGGGTGTAGTCTGGAGGGATTTTCGAAGTAGGAAAAGCCCTGTATGTTAACCTGGGAACTAAAAAATGTCCATTTAAAATTGCAGTCCAGTAGGTTTTACGCGATTTATTTTAAAAAATACACTCACAATAAATTTTTATAACAGTATAGATTATAAAGTACATCTGATATTAATATTATTGTTGGGGAGTATAACTCATTATAAATAAGGAAACTAATAGTCATAATGATAATGCACAAGATAGAGCGATGGCGTGATTTGTTGAATTAGTCAAGAGCTTGTAGACAGAGTAAGTGGTGCCGTAGAAACACGAACATCAATAAACAACGGGGCGTGATTACAGAGCGGTAGATCACAAGGTGGGTGTATTATTATTTAGTCAGCACCACAAACGCAAATCTAGGAGCTCTTTAAACAATATTTGCTTAGACGCACTTCATGCTACGAAGTGATTAAAAACATTTATACGTATCACGCTTTATCAATTCATTAATTTTTACAAACCCAATGCAATTTAAGTTTAGTGTTTAACATTAATTAACTGATAAATATAGATGTGAAAGTGATTAATTAAATTGCAGCAATAATTGGAAATCCACTTAATAACGCTTCGTCAAAGACTTAAATTCGTTTGAATGAGAAATTGAAGGTCCCACCCAACATTACTGTCAAATACCGGATTAATCCACATGTAGAAGACACCTTAGTGATCGATAGGTTGGTCTGGGGAACGGTTTTTCATGATTGGAGAGTTTTTAATGGGAGAAAATGAGCCGAAATCACCAAATAATCAGAGTATCAAAAGTAAGCCCAGATGCTACAGAGATTTGCTACAGTGGATAGCCCAAGTACTCGGTTACCTTACGAAAATACTCAGAGAGTTCCGGTCTATCTTATCTGAAAACCAGTTTTTTGTCTACCCTAAAACTAGGAAATTTGTCTTATAATATAAAAAAAATTGTTTCAATGAACCGGATTTTTCAAAGACCAGATTCATCTAAATCTAGAAGGTAAATACTTTTGCTGTCGATAGCTTGCCTAGGAAAGTGTTTTCAATGATTGGAGATTTAGTAATGTGAGAAAATGAGCCTAATACCTCAAAAATGTTTCAAAGAACAAAAGCTGCTTGTAAGTATAACTAACTAGCTAAAGCTAAATGTAAATGTAAAACTCGCTGCCAGAGATTTCCACCAAAACAGACAATACTTTTGGTTTTAGATCCTCAACCTGTGAATTTATTCGGTCACAGCTTTTTATGTGTTGTCATTGTTTCGTCGTTTTATAGTCTATTATCCTTGTTAGAGAGAAATGTACTAGTAAAATGAGCGCAATTTTAACATGTCAAAACCTACTTGAAATAATACTCTAGTTCATAAACTCAAAATTGCTACTTTTAGTTCCCTCTAAATATTGAATTAAGGTACGTCGAATATAAAAGACGATTGAGTTATTACGTGACAACGTGAGTTTGCAACAGCTCTGACATATTTTAAAACATGTTGGAATCAGCACAGAAAACAACACACAAACAATTGATGATGTTGTGTTGATGATGTGTGGTATCTTTGTTGTTGACAACCCAGCGAGATTCTAAATAATTTGGTGACGAGAAACTAAATTGTGAAAATGCATATTTAACATTGTGCCTCTCCAGAAATCGTGTGCGTAAATCTTTGAGCAAATAATTGAAAATAAATTTCCTTTAATCTTTTTACACAAATTGTAAACAGATTTACTTTACATTAATAGAATATTGATTAATCTTTATTTATACAGAATATTCTCACTACACAAAACTTGGTCAGAGATGTTTCCTTTCAGAAAGAGAGAGACGAAGACTTTTCTGTTAACTCAGTTTCGTTCTCAAAGCCAGTCGAAATGGCAAACGGCTTTGTATAGAGAACGTAACATCAGATTTTGCCGAGCTCTTTTAGTGTCCTGTTTTGAAAGCAGAGTCATGTGTTGGAAACGTTAGATGTTTGCGTGTGATAGTGAAACACTAAAATAAAAAAATATCTTTCAGTTAATATCAACTGAGAATTGATATGCTAAAACTGCATCTTTATTTTAGAAGATATATAATATTTACACCCACTAGTAACATCCAAGACGTTTTATGCCGATTAGAATCAGTTCTACGGACTGACTAAGAATTATCACCAACATCCAGAATATTTGTTTCTGCTTGTTTACACTATAATATGGGATTGAAAAATTCTAGTTCAAGAGTTCTTTCTCCTCTTAAATGAACTAGAGTAGGAAGGAAAATAAGTATAAAAGGTACAAATTGAAGACGATCATTTATGATTGTTTGATAACCAATGGAAGAATAATTAATCGCCATCCACAATTCGACCTAAAGGTACAAAATAACTAATACTATCAGACGTATATAAGCTGCTTTTATGTTGCTAGAAGCCTATTTTTTATTCAAAAGTAGTATATAAATACAGGGAAACCCTAATGAAACTAGCGAAGAGCAGCATTGTTGTCCGTGGTTGAGGGCTTGGTCATGAAGGCATTATTCCAGGAAAAAACAGCGGACGCCCAGGCCAAGATTGGCTCTGGCAGCGTATTAGTTACGGTATTCTCTTCTTCTACAGTAAAGCTCTTTTAATGGATGGGAAAAGTGGGTCCCATCCGAGACGAAGAGAAAGTTCTAAGGACTCGGGCAAAAAAATTGATCTCTTCTCATACTAAAGGACGGGATAGGCTTTTAGATCTAAGTGAGGAGAACACACGCCTAATGCTTGGAATTTAAAAATGAAAAGGCTCTCTACAAAAATATATGACGCAGGTGGTTTGTGACAGGCTGATGATTGCAGACTTTGGAGACGCAGAAAAATCAGCGGACCATTGAGGATGAACTCTGCTATTAGTAAAACCAGTAAAATGTTTCTAGGAGCTTATCTACTGAACCCAAAGGTATTAGATTGATCGAGCCCAGAAATCAAATTGGGTTTTGCAGAAGATTCAGATTTGAGAGATAAATACAATTAAGGGAAGCGCAAAGAACATTTAAGGACTAGGAGAGGGCTCCATAGACTTTCCCCTCATCTTTTAAGTTTCCATACATTTTTGAGTAGTACAGGTTATTAAGAGTACCAGCAATCATCTTATATGTTATGAATAGTCTTTTCATACTTATCCTGCAAACTGACGAAATCACTTGTTACTTCCAGCAAATCGTACATATTTGTTCTGTAAACATAATTTTTCATTTTTCCGGAGTTTCATAAGATCGGAGTCAAACGTCACGGACATCCTTATTGAGAATGTGTAAAGGTATAAGTATACTATTCCAGAATAACTGAATTGATTATAATAATTCAAGAGGTTGACATTTATCTTTATAAATGATCTGTTATCACGTGCCGAATGCTATCATCTATTATATAAAAATGAAACTGTTCGTGTGTAACAGCATCACTCACAAACGGCTGGACGGATTCGCCTAATTTTTTTTTAAATTTGTTCGTCTTGATCTGTAGAAGGTTATAGGATACTTTTTATCCCTTTCCCGATTCAGGATTCCGCCCCACTGGTTACAGAAATAACCGTAAGAAATGCATTGCAGCAAACATATGTTATTAAGTGAAAGAGTCTTTTCAAATTTTTAATCAGCTGTTCTTTGTAAACATATATAATGCGACAAAAAATATATTTATATATAATTTAATTACTACACTTATAGTTTTAAAGCATAGAGTAAGCTTAAGAGAAACGACAAATTTTGTTTAAACTGTTTCTGCAATCACTGTTAAACATAGACTTTACTATCCAGATAATACAATTCAAATTTGACGTAAAAATTCACCTTTAACTGCAATATTTATTTAATATAAACCATGCTCATGCTTGATCAGAAGAGCAATGCAGATATCATAATTACTATCTTACGTTGGCTACAAATATAAAGAATGTTATAAAATCAACCTTAGTTGTTTTTTTTTGACAGAAGTATCAGGAATGTGGTACATACCTTCATAATGCGCCCAAGAAGCTCACGAAGGAACGACTATCAATTATCTCAGCAATGTTTAGAATGTGATAGAAAATGAATAAGTGAATATAGTGTACTGTTTTCAACGGGAAATTGCGTGCGAAGCCGCGGGAAACTTATTGAAATGCGCAGCGAAGCGCGCCGGGTCCGCTAGTCTATTATATAAAAATGAAACTGTTCGTGTGTAACAGCATCACTCACAAACGGCTGGACGGATTCGCCTAATTTTTTTTTTAATTTGTTCGTCTTGATCTGTAGAAGGTTATAGGATACTTTTTATCCCTTTCCCGATTCAGGATTCCGCCCCACTGGTTACAGAAATACCCGTAAGAAATGCATTGCAGCAAACATATGTTATTAAGTGAAAGAGTCTTTTCAAATTTTTAATCAGCTGTTCTTTGTAAACATATATAATGCGACAAAAAATATATTTATATATAATTTAATTACTACACTTATAGTTTTAAAGCATAGAGTAAGCTTAAGAGAAACGACAAATTTTGTTTATACTGTTTCTGCAATCACTGTTAAACATAGACTTTACTATCCAGATAATACAATTCAAATTTGACGTAAAAAATTCACCTTTAACTGCAATATTTATTTAATATAAACCATGCTCATGCTTGATCAGAAGAGCAATGCAGATATCATAATTACTATCTTACGTTGGCTACAAATATAAAGAATGTTATAAAATCAACCTTAGTTGTTTTTTTTTTGACAGAAGTATCAGGAATGTGGTACATACCTTCATAATGCGCCCAAGAAGCTCACGAAGGAACGACTATCAATTATCTCAGCAATGTTTAGAATGTGATAGAAAATGAATAAGTGAATATAGTGTACTGTTTTCAACGGGAAATTGCGTGCGAAGCCGCGGGAAACTTATTGAAATGCGCAGCGAAGCGCGCCGGGTCCGCTAGTATACATATAAAGTGCTGTAAATAGTAAGCGGCTAACATTTAATGGGTTGTAGTTACGTATTTGACTGGATGACATAATTATTTGTTAGATAATGTAAATATAGGCCATGTTAAATAAATAATGAAAGTAAAAATTTTTATTACATTTAATTCAATACCAATATTTATGTTAGGTTTGAACTCTTATTATAAATTTTACTTAATTTTTCTGGAGAGAAAAATAAATTACAAGATTCGGATGGATTTAACAGCGTTCTTTTGAAGATTATTTATTGTTTTATTTAAATCATGTAGAGAGGAGATAAGGGGCAAAATGGCATAAGAAGGTTAAATTTAAGTATAAATGCGGTTGGAAACGTAGATCATAGAAACATTCTTAATGCCTTTAAAATAACAAGTCAGAACAAAATACATATCAATTTTCTTTCAACTTCCAAATACAAAAAGATACATCGTTGGTATTAGAAATGGAGAGTAAAATTCCAAATATTTCATACAAAAGTAAGGATATGCATGAATAAAATATTTTCCCTAGATGCTGACAGAATATGTATCGTGTTTCAGAGCCTTCGAGCCGGATGTGCACGATTGGATTTATGTGCTGCTCCTTGTGAATTCTATATAAGTTGTATAACAATGCAGTCTAATAAAAAATGTTACAGCCTATAGTTATTCGCACTTCAACTTTTACTGAAGTAATACTTGCAATACTTACTAATACATTTTGTAAGATTAAAAGTTACAATAGCATTGAAAGTCATGCTTCAGAAACGGTTTTGCTGCTTAAGAACTTATTTTTAATACAAAAATAATGTTGATGTCCCCATTATTGCTTGTTTCCTAACTTTATTTAACAGTTCCACTTCGTATTTTAAACGAAAGGAATGTTTGTAGACAAGATCAGAAATATTATTCTGCACAATCTCTTTTATTATGGTCCTGGACGTCTTTAAACATATCAAATAGTTGTAAAGCTGTTGCAATGATTTATGCAAAATCTCATCGTAAATGACACAAAGCTGATTGAAAGCTCCTCTCAAGAGCCTTCAAACCCATCAAAGACAAAACAGTGACGTCACTGCTCGAACGGTCCACGTAAATTAAGTAGATGAAGATACTACGGCAGTGGTAGTGTTCTTGTTGATATTCATGCGTTCGTGAGTTGTCATCTAAGGTGTTATTTACATGATCACCAGAGTCTTATTTAATCAAGTGGATGCAGAGACTACGGCAGTGAAGAAGGAATCATTTTTTAATTAGCTTTTCCAGTATTGTAACTGTACCTAACTGAGATTCTTAAATAATATATATGTTGAAGAGCATTTAAAACTAATGACATATGTTCAATTCAGTATCAAATATAAAATTTTTAGCATAATCGATTTAATCTTGACTTATCCTGTAAATTTAAAATTGTTAATTTAGGCCTCTAATTAAGATAATGTTAGTCAATTACCAATCCACTTCCTCACTTTCCGGAGGGACTTTGAAGCAGTTTTGAAGCGCATTATAAAAACTTAGCGTGGCCTTATTCAAACTGTAGTAATGCAATTTAAAATTCATAAATATAAACGTTTTACATGGAAACCCCCTGAAAGTGTTTAACCCTACCGTATCCGAATATTCCAAATAATATCTATTAGGACGAACCTTATGTAACACGGCGTTTGATAGTTTTTATTTATTGATAACGCCGCTGAGTTACAGTATTCCCCAAATGTCTGTTGCTAACAGATACAGAGTATTTCCCAATTAACTGATAAGAGTCACATGTCAGAACCACGCCGCCATCTCCCCTGAAACATGAGGGTAGAACGGCTTTGTGGTTCATGACTCTCACTGTTTAATCGTTTATACGTTTGACTGAATAAAGTAGGACGTTATCAATTAGATCATTATCAATTAGAAGCATACGTTTAGAATTTAGGTTTAATCTTACTTACAGTCTTATTACATTTTATTACATAAGAATAGAATAACAACTGTAATGTTTCATATAAGATATTATAAACGTAGTTGAGTGTATTTATTGATCCATATTTTAGTTGCGGATACTTGATCATATCACTCACAAGTCAATTAATTATTACTACAGTATGGCATCCTCAAGGTTCTGTAATATGACCCCAATTGTATTTGAGTGATATACACTGAGTTAAGCACCAGCGGTAAAATTGATGTTTGTTCTTTTGTTCTAGTGCCGTATTAATCTAAAAACCTAGTATTAAGATCTATTTTACGGAATGAGAATTTCATGGAACGCATTATATTTGGAAATTTTATTTAAACTTTTTAAGACATATCATAAACTAGACAAAGGCACGTGTTTCGGCTATTTTCGGCATCTTCGTGTCAGGGATGTCCATGGAAGAATGGTTGTCTTAAAACCTCATGATTTCTAGCAAGCAAACCTTTACATTCCGTTCCCTCCTTTTTTACTCTCCTTGATTTCGCATAATATTTTGACCTATCCCTAAAATTTAGTCACTACGCCAAACTAGTCTTTCTTGGAATTTCCAATCATTTCAGTGTTAAGAAACAAGTTTTGAACTGATATACGTGTATCGTAACTTGTGATTGGCTTTAATAATTACAAGTCAATGAGTTTTTACTAGAATACACAGCTTTTAATAGTGTGCCACAAATAAAAATCTTTAAAAAAACGTTAATAGTTTTAATATAATTAGCAAAAAACGTTTGTTTTAATTAAATTGAATAAATCAGTTTTAAGTTATTTAGGGATGGATACAACATGAAATATATTGTCAAAACATCGTTTAAATATAAGGTTGTAACAATTCAGTATTAATTTTATGTAAAAATGTTATACTGTATTCATATTTTTGCTGATAGAAGCGTTACATTAAATAAAAACAATTTAAAGTGTTTATTTAGCTAAGATAATGTTTAAAACTTTACAACTAATACTATTTAGCTATTTTTATGTATTAGTATACATACAATTTTCAGCACGTTACAGTATTATATTTATTAATAAAATATACATTTTGAATAGTTTGGTTTTTAAGTGCTCTAGTTGTTATGAAAACATGATGGGGATTGATGTTTTTGATGGGGCTTCAACAGTGGCATCATCGGGTACTCTTAGCTAGATACAGTGAAGTGAACCAGTGATCTACACTGGAGAAATATCCATCCTGGAACCCTATCTAGACTCACTTAACTGGACTACGTGTAGAATTTATTGGGCTCCAGTAATCAGAAACATCTTATTTCCCAGGCAGCCAATGGATTGTTGTCTGAATACTGTTTTTATTGCAATTAGATTAATCTAGTTCATTTAAAAGCTAGTGAATTTTGATTTGCGAGGTAAATCTAATTTCTAAATGAGCAACTTGGAATTTGCACATACGATGTATATATGGAGATGTGATACTAATGTTTAGAGTTTTCGATATTGTAAGAGTATTTTAGCTTAAAGGACAGTGGCTAAGATGGAACGTCATTAAATTGGGTGAGAAAGTCCCCTTAATATTTAGGGTTTTCTAATTAAGAAAGTGAGAGAGGGCGCCTTAATAAAACATTGTTTATTTATAAGTATATTGCTTTTAATAGTTTCTAAATGTTATGTTACTCTATGTGTTTCATGTAACCTATGATTTACATATTAAACATTTACAGCTATCATCCCTTACAACAAATAAGCAGTAAATGAAGAAATCCCAATATATGAAGGACGAGGGTTGACTGATCGGTCCCCGCAGTGCAATCATATCGCAATCAGCAATAGTCACCATATTGCTATTGTTATTGCTCACACTGGAGCAATTACTGACATACGATATTGCCATTGTTCCCGGTCGCCCACACGGTGTTTTTCACATTGAAGCTCTGGCTTTAGTAAAACCAATACTATTCGGCTCAGAGTATACTTGTCATGTAGGGGGGCCTCGTTGGCATCAATGTTCAGGATAATTAGCATTTTTATATATTGATTTGTATAATTTTGAAACAAACTTACAGAGAACTATAACAAATTACGCTCAAAGTATTAATTATATATGTTTATTATATACCCGTTTTTTCATATATACATGAGATACTAAAATATATATCTTATTTAAATTTAAAATTTGACTGAGCTTTAGCGAAGCCTATCACTCGTGAAACATTTAATTTCTGTCTGTCTGTTCACACCATGATGGAATAAAACAGCATAATAATGAACAAATTTGTAAACGATCTCAATACATCGTTAAGAGTTTCAAATGCATGACATTTTAACACATGTAGCCTAATTATCCTAACATTAGAACATGCTTTGATTAAGAGGTAATGGGTAAATTTAAATGATTTAAACACTGATATGATACTCGATTTATTGAACAAAAATATGAATGTATCGTGTGTAAGATACATTCGTGTAACGTACTCCTTGAAATTTAAAGAAAACTAAGTGACAGTTCTGTTGTGAATCTTCGTTAATTGACTTTGAGACAATTTCATAGGTCACGACGCTTGGCCGTCCATTTCTTTCGTCATCATGCATATTAATTCGGCTATTTTTAAACCTAATGCACGACTGAAGCACTCCATTTTCAAGAATCACATCGTTTTCATAAACTTTACAGAGTTGTGAATAAATATTAATTGTTTTATTTTAGTTTAGTCAACAAAAACCGTATCGCCAACCGCACTTCACAACTCGCGAGATTTTCAATTGCGTCACACATTTTAAACTGCTATTGTAAAACAACAAGGAGGGAAAATAAACTATCACTAGCACAGTTGTATAGCCACTGAACGGAGAAATGCGCTGACATCAAAATGGTCGCGATAGACCTGTCTCTAGTGGCTACAGAGCGAAACGTAATTTACTTTCTGGATAGTCCTTGTATGTTTATAAAAATTACACATATAAACTTTCAATTTTGCATGAATTTAATTTGTACAAAAATGAGTTCTATGATGCGTCGACTTTACTTTGTTACTTTGATAACCCTGTCTGTCTATCTTCCAGGAGCTGAGAATGAAATGAGCCACGGAATTGACATTGTGCATGTCAATAGTTGTGCATGTTGTAAATAGTTAAATTTGAAAAATATGTACTAATCTTTAACCTGTTTACCATAATATATAGTAAAGTAAATATTTATTTCCTCAAGTGAGTTTATTATTTTGGTGCATTTCAAAGGGGACAATGTATACATTGTAACAATTTAATTGTAAATTTAATTTAAATACGCGTATTAGTGCAAAATATGTGATTTAAAAGTCACGTTGTGGATTTAGCAACTAAATAACAATAGGGTTCTTTATAACGCAATTTTATACAATAAAGAGAAAATGAAACGGATTACTTTATAAGTTTATTTGCATAAAATGTTTTCACTACTTTCTTTCTATTTATTGTGCTCAGTTAGGAATTTGACTCCATTGCCACAAAAAAATACTAACAGGACACAAGACCACCACTTGGCCAAGGGGAGGGGGAGGGGACGGCCGGCCATTTGTGGTAATTATTGTTTATTGTGACACGACGGTCAGACCACTCTCGTCCCTTGGCGCTCTGCGGGACTGTGGCGACCGTAGGGTTTACAGTTGACACCGTGTGGAGAGGGAGTGGGAGGGTTGAAGTGAACCGGGGTAAACAATACGTGTCATGCTGGAAATGTAATTTAAACAATCAAATTCCACACCCTAAAGTATATTAATTACAATCTATGTATTAGCATTATATATAGTTTCGTATTATAATTACACGTATTTACCTCTTACATTGAATGGGACTGCAACCTAGATTTCCTTGAAGCGATAGTGAAATTGCCTTAATATAGAAATAAGCAGTAGTCATGCTAATTTAGGTGTGCAGCGAAATAAGAAGCTGATAAGTTTAAAAAATACTAAATCATAATTTTATGCAGGCTATAATCTTTAATCTTAATAACCACCAATTTCACAAGCGGAAACTTGTATATAGGTTGTTATCATCATTCTAGACTTATTACAAGATTGATGATGACGAACAGGTCATTTTTGTCTCTTTATCTAGCTTGGCTGAAACCGCTACTAAATTTTTTATTTATTTATGTGTAATATGATAAATTAACTATTAGTTCTTAACTACTAAGTCTTGTTATTTACATTCACCCATAAACTCAGAATGCCTTTGTCAAAAGGAAATATTCTTCAATATTCGTAATTAATCAAATTAAAAACTCTAATGTTAATAAAAACCAAAAGAATAATGATATAACATTTATAACAAAATATTTTCCTGGCTTATATAAAACAAATAATATTCTAAGAACGGCACACAAAAGTCTTAAATCTTCACCAATAACGAAAAACTCATTTTCAAAACTACCCAGGCTAGTGTTTAGTAGACATACTAACCTAAAATATCTTCTGGTACGGCCCAAATTGCCACCTACTAACGTTTAAAAATTCAGAAAGATATGAAATATTTTATGTGTTAACCCTGTAAAGCCAAACAATGTAATAATTTCAAAATTATATCATCCAATTCTTTTACTAGTAGTAAAACAATGGAAACTTATCTTATTGCAGAAGAAATTAATTATAAAGTAAAAATGTAATTTATCTGTTAACATGTAAAAATTGTGCAATGGATAATGTTGGATTAACAACAAACCTATTGCACATAAGAATGAATAATCGTCGTTGTTTTTCTAAAAAAACAAGATGAAAAATTGTTTTCCCAAGACGCATTAAGCCATCAACAAAATTTTAAACAATTCTATTCATTAAAAGGTATTTGCAAAGTACCCGAAGATGGAAACAAAATTTACAAAAAAAAAAAATTAGAACAGGCACATAAGTTAATTTTAAAATCAAAAGTACCCCTTGATCTGAATAAAAGATGAACTGATTCGTTAATACGAATTGTATTCAATATGTATTAACTTTTGTCAACATTCTTTCTCATTTTATGATATTTCTCTTAGCTGTTAATCACATGTTCAAAAGTTTATGTTTCTTATTTATGTAAATTTATATTTATTTAGTTGTGTTGTTTTTTTTTTTGTTTGCTGTAATATTTTATTAATCGTTTTTCAATACAACAAATGCCGAAATATTAAAGGACATTTGTACCAAGAAGTCTAATTAATACAAATTAATTAGACTTCTTATTTTAAAAGGCTGCACCGAAGGATAACATTTAAGATAATATCAAAACTATTTTTTAATTTTTCTATGGGTAACCATCAGAGTAAACAAATTTGTAAAAAGATAAGTAAAATATATCACACATTTTATCTTGTGAGAAGTTCCTTTTTCGGATTATTAGATGAAACTTTCAATACCTTTTGCCAGATCCTTTCATGCTTCGTTGCATTGATTTATATCAAATTCCTTGAAACCAAAAAACGGGAATTCCTTACACAAAAACACCGCAATTATTCCAAATTGACATTTACTGCCACCGGTGCAAGCCCCCATTATTTCCAACTCTTCCAATGAGTACATGATAACATTGGTGAGTGTACAAACATCCTTTGTGCTGCTAATAAATACATTCAGTGTTGGTATTACAAACAGGTTCGTGTTACAAATAAAGTGTGTTTTTAGTACAAACATAGACCTGGTAGCGTTTCTGACTATGTCACATCAGCTGCTGGCGTTTTGTGTTCGATCAAAAAACATAACAAGACACCGTGTGAGAAGTGCAAGTAAATATACTCTTAAAAGACGTTTACTTACACTTGAGTATAAATGATTATTACTTTGATTTTTGTAAAATGTATTACGATTTTTCAAAAGACAAATGAACACTTTTTCCACGAAAACATATAAATCAAGAACTCTTTGTTTGAAGTTTGTTTTTGACGATGGAAGGATTGCAAAGGAAATAGGATTCATCTGGAGACTTCCCATCGTTACAAAAATTATTTAAAACATGATGTTTTGTAGCACTGAACAATGGAAAATGTCCGTAAAATTCTTGTTTCCTTAAAAATTAGGACAGTGAGTAAATCATTTTGGAATAGAATCGGATAGTCAATGTACTCCTTATTTAACATAGACTTTGATTTTGATTACTTAACATCACTTAACATCACTTAACATCACATAACATCACATGAGAAGGACTAAATGTATTTAGAAGTGACTTGGGAGTTCATTGTTCTCTCTCAGCTCTACCAGATCTTTATATTTTGGGGAATTTATTCGAACTGAAGAAAGCTTAGCGGTGTTGTTTGTTTACCATTTCCAAAATATATTTATAGTATTATTTATTGCATTTTTAACGAAAAAGGATGAACATACCCTACCCGTGTTGTTTGTAAAGAAGTTGCAATTTGTTCTTATGCTACAAATAATAATTACAATGAATATGATACGCCTTTTAGTACTTAGTTTTGATGGTATACTAATAATAAGAATTTAATACTATATTACCTGACAATAATTTAGAATATTATCTTATCATAGTTATAGTCATATTGCTGACTTTAAAAAGATATGAAATCTCGCCTATGTTACATTAGTAGATCTTTTTCACCTAACTCCTACGGGCAAACTCCTTAAAAAGTAAGCAGTCGATAGTGGTTGATAGAAACAAATGTTAGCCCTATGTTGTATGCAGAGGTTTATTTCAATAAGTCATATGATTTGAAAATCATTTGACTTTTTACTTTTATAATGCTTTGTATGTTTTACAAAAACTTCCTTTTTTCTATACTATAAAAAACAAAGTACTATCTATTTTTGTAAAAAAAATTAGTAAAACCTGGTTCGGTACCGGATTAAGATAGATGTATTGTCTGAATCGTACAGACATTTCTAACGGTTGTGGTCGGTAATCTCATAAATAAACATTGGAGCCATGATTACTTTAAGTGGCTGTGTTCCACACGTGATTGTGTTTACCGTGTCCGGGCGTACACAAATTGTGTTTACAAAAGCTGCTCTATGTACAAACACTACATTTGTAAATCAAATGAAAACCACGTACAAACTTTTACGGTACGTTATATCTCCATGGCAGTAATTTTATATATTAGCAAGGATTTAATTATTTTAATAATTTTATACTGTGAGTATATCCATTGTTATAAAATATTTCTGTTCAAATTCGTACAATATTTGCATTTAAAGATACACCAATTAATTACTTTGTTAGTACTATGTTGGTTTTATTTTTAAGTAAAGTTTGAATTTTAGTCAGACTTTTAGTTAATCTCAAACGGAAGAATGAATGCAGTTTTTAGTGAACAGTTAAGGGGAGGCGGTAAGGTAAAAATTTAATAAAAAAAAATTTTTTTTTAATTATTTTATTTTGAAGAGAATTTATTTTCTGAACAATTTGATATATAACACATTGCTATTAAAATATGTTATCCATTTGAAAAAAATCTGAAACAAATATGCATACCTAGAAAAGTTTTTACATTACAATATTTCGCGCTGTCACACTTGTATTTATACAACCAGTCTTTCTTTTGTTTGCTATTTCTTGTCCATATGTTGGCTACACTGCATAAGTAATGTGTCTGAACTGACTCACAGCTGTCAAATTGAATTGAATTGAATCAAACATATCATTAAACTTTTGTCAAGATTATTGGTGTGTGAGTGTGTGTTATTGTTTACTTTTGATAATTCAGGTTGGAATTAGATTAGATATATTTTATAAGTATAATGCCGCGAGCTATTGGTAAGATTACCAAAAGTAGAAAAGGTATTGGTGGTCGTAGGAAGAAGAAAGTGGTAAATTTAATAATGCAACAGAAAGTGCTGAAACTCCACAACCTAGGCCTAACTTGCCTGAAACTTGCAAGCCTTACAAGGTATCAAGCTCTTCAAAGAAGATTGACTTTTCTGAATATGATAAGTATGACATTGACAATAGTTATATAGAATGAACTAATTGATCTAAAGTATTTTTGTCAGATATATTACTGCAAAATACTATTTGTAAAAATTGTAAACAATACGGTTTACAAATTCGTTCTGAAAACTGTGTTGGTTTGGCCCTCTACATTGATTCTGCATCGTTTTACATTGTGATTTTGTTGTAAAATTCAGTAACACTAAGGAAGTTAAAGTTCCTGATGTAAATAAAACATACTTTGATGTAAATATTAGGTTAGTGTATGGCTTACGATGCATCGGAAAGGGATTACTTGCTGGTCAAGCTTTGTGCGGAATTCTCAACCTTCCTCAACCTCCAACAAAGTTTTCTCCATACATTACCATACTACATAACAAATGTAAAATAGCTGCATTTGACTCTATGAAAACGCTGTAGAAGAGGCTGGTGCAAGAAAATGAAGTGATGAATTGAAGAAGAGAAGCGTAATGTACCTGATGTTATATTGGAACCCCGAGACATATCAGCTGGTTTTGATGGTACATGGCAGCGTAGAGGCCACCAGTCTCTTAACGGAGTGGTAACATGTACTAGCATTGATAGTGGTAAAGTTATGGATGTGGCAGTGTTGTCTAAATACTGTATTTGTGTGGACAAGCAAAATCATGATGCCTACTGTTACGCAAACCATAAAGGCTCGAGCGGCAGCATGGAGGGTGCCGGTATAAGACAAATTTTTCTGAGGTCTGAAGAAAAGTATAAAGTAAGATATGTTAGTTACCTAGGTGATGGAGACAGTAGTAGCTTTGAAAGCATTGTTGCATTAAAAACCCTATGGAAATACTGAAATTAAAAATTAGAGTGTATAAACCACGTTAGTAAGAGAATGGGTGCTAGATTGCGCAGACTGAAGCAGGATTTGAAAAAACAGAAGCTCGACGATGGAAAGTCTTTGGGAGGAAAGAATCGCCTAACAGATAAAAAAAATTGACCAGATACAGTCATACTACGGCAAAGCCATAAGAGAGAATAAAACTGTTTCAAGATATGCGACAAGCCATATGGGGCTATTTATTGCCACACAGGATCTTCTGATGAAAAACCCGAGCACCGATTGTGCCCGCAAGGTGAGAAATCTTGGTGTAAGTACAACAAGGCCAAAGGCTGAGGGCAAAATGTATGAGCACAAGAACAATTTACCAGAGCCTATAATGCAAGCAATCAAGCCCATATTCAAAGCATTGATTGATCCAAATTTATTAAAAAAAATGCACACATGGCAAGACACAAAATGTGAACGAGAGTGTCAACAGCGTTATATGGGACCCAGAATTCCTAAGAACAATTTTGTTACATTACCAAACTTTAGAATTTGGTGTCTTTGAAGCTGTGGCCCAGCTACAATGATGGTAACATAACTAAGTGTCGAGTGTTAAAGTCATTTGGGACTTGAACCAAGTTATAATACTATTCGTGCCATGAAGTTTTTGGACAGCGAACGCATCCGCAGAGCCGATCAAGCTATCTCAGGGTTTTTGAGACAGTCAAGAAGACTAGAAAAGTTAAGGAAGAGGAAAACTTGAAGAAGATGAAGAAGCAGCCACTTCATATGATGCTGGAATGTTTTAGGTAGTCAAAAATAACAAAATATTTTCATTTAATTGCCGTTTTCCGCAAGTTTGTATTTTTTTAGTTGTAATGTTCCTTTTTTCAGGAACCACTATAGATACAGAGTTTGAAATTTTTACTCAAAATATATATTATTGTTCTATACAAGCTGAGTTTTTTTTAAGGTCTTAAGTTGAATAACTTATAAGAAAAAAAAATAAAACTGATAAAATATAAAATATTTTTTATACAGGTAGAACAAAAATCATATCTAGGCTAAGACTTGATTAAAGTACATGAAAAAAACTCAGGTTATGTATGAAAACCAAATAAATAACTGGTAAAAATTACAGAATGATAGGCCTAATAGATTTTGAGGAAAAGGAACATAAAGTTAGCATTACGGAGATAGGGATTCCGCCTCCCCTTAACAAGATATAACAAAGTTACAATCGTTATATGCTACAACGGTAGAATACTACGCTGAGAATTGGGTGTCTAAGCTAAAAAAACTGGTACCTTCAAATTACGAAATATAGCTATTCTAAAATATTTATATTGCAAAATAACTACACAATTATCCAATAATGTTAAATTTCACAAAGCCTTTCGACCTGCCATCGCCAGGTATGAATTCAATTGTGTATTTATTTTACAGAAAATAATTGGTTTTTGCTTCTCGTACAATGGAATATATTGATATTGCAGTATGCTGCAATGAATTTAATTACATTTTAACATAAGATACGATGACACAAACATTAAAAGTGTACTTTACAAATATTACTTATTGCGATTTTGTGTCTTTCTATAAGAAATATATAAAATTAAATAGATTTTTCTTAATTCAAAAAAAAAAAAAAAAAAAAAAAAAAAAAAATGGGATTGGGAAATCTAAAATTTACTCACCGTAGAATTAATATATGATTGACAGAATAAACTAATAATGAAACAGGCGGGAATTAGACCATATTATATTCCTATTCACATCAATAAATAATTTGAATATATTTAATGAATTTAGGATGTGATGTTCGAATAATATTTAGGTTTCTGTGGAGAAACATAACCCCAATATGTCATAGCAGCATTGAATTACTCTATTATCTTTTGCCTTTTTCTATTAATATAATTTATGATCGTATATTATATCTCAATGTGTTAGCGTCCATAGCAATTGAGCAAAACGCTTCAAGCTAAGAAAAAATTGGACTGGTCAAGTTGTTAGTACACAATATAAGCCTTTAAAGATCTTAATTACAAAATCAGAAATCCTAGATCCTAATGCATCCTTATTGATGGAAAAAGTTTTTTGTAAACACTGGTAGGGGATTGAGCGATATCCTTAAGTTTTAACCGACGTAAATGATCGATGTCTGTTTAATACACTTTACTGTTCCACTCGGTCGCCAACTTTTCCCATCAAACTTGGAACTTCTGCAGTCTTATTAACATTCGAGTCAGTATTGCAGGGGCGTTTATCAGTTCTTAATGTAATAAAAAGTGTAATTAAAAATATCAGTAAATAATAAAACTTCTGAGGTATTTTTTAATATATGATATCAAGTAAATCATAATAGCCATGAATTAATTCGCATTAAGTTGTACATCATTAAACTCAGAGAATAAAATGTAATAATATTGGAACTCGAATAATAGGCATTCCTTGAAATATCTGCACTACTCCT
Organism: Homalodisca vitripennis; assembly: GCF_021130785.1. Taxonomy (NCBI): domain Eukaryota; kingdom Metazoa; phylum Arthropoda; class Insecta; order Hemiptera; family Cicadellidae; genus Homalodisca; species Homalodisca vitripennis. Next base: position 7,480,553 of record NC_060209.1, read on the forward strand.
CGTTTTGTAGTAAAACGTTTATATTTAGTGCGTGATATTTAGTGTTCTTAAAACACGTTGCAATATCACAAACAAAGAAGATGAAGAATAGACATGAGCAACCGTTGAACACAAAATAACAACAAGCGGTTCTATAGCATTTTTGACATAGAGAGTCACTTATTTTGACTTTTGAAAAACTAAGGTAAATTCTGTAATCTTTAAACAATGGTTATCAATAGATTAGCCCACTTAGTTAAGCCTAATTATCTAATATGATTAGGACCTAATATCTAACAATAGTGTTTGACAACTAAAATAATTTTGTATCTAAAAAGTGCTCTATGGCCATTTATGCTATTTTTATTCCTGGTAATTGTTGTCCAAAATGTATTCAGAAAAAATAAACGTGGGTATTTTTACTCAATATGTTCGTTTAGATTATGATTTTTATTTCGCTATATACTATAGTACAGAGCTAATAAATGTAAAATATGCGTTAGCATACAAAAAATAAAAAAGTTAAACAACGAGCGTAGTTTCTAAATAAAGAAAAAAACATTTTCTTTAATAGATGTCTCGAATCGAACTTAAACATAAACTTAGTCTATTTCCTTTTGTTCACAACTTAAGGCAACGAAGAATTCTAATTTTTTAGTAAAAATGTAATAATGAAAAGGGGATGAAGGCGAAGAAATGGAGAAAATCTATTTCAAATTGAAAACAGTTTTCCTTATTAAACAAACGAGGAAAACTCCGTATTAATATTCCTGAAATTCCTACGGAATATTAATATCACCTGAATCACCTGAATATTCTGAGAAAACTTTATTTAGGGCTGTAATAAGAGTTTGGTTGCATTACACTACCGAGTAACCGTGCCCGACATAACTCTCCTTGATACGTTCAAGAACCCAACATCCCTAAATTGGTGAAGTATATTAGTATTGGAATTTATATACAAGTAAAATGTGAATAATAACAATATTATAAATGTGAACGTGGCTTTGTTTGTTTGTTTTGCTTTCATGTGTCCATGGGATGAATATAGGAATATTATTATTTAGGAAATCCATCTTGTCCCACTAGTCTTTAAAGTAGCGAAACGACCTAATTGGTCTCTAAAGTTGTCAAATATTAATTGAAAGAGCATGTCTAATGTAATAAACTGTTATATGTAAACATTGTTACTTATTTTCAATTTGTTTACATTTATAGTGTGTATATTCTGTAAGGAATGACCATTATTTTTACTAAAACAGATTGTAACTATTAGGTACTCTATCTGAGAAAATGTCCTAAAAACATAAGATGTCAAAATTTGATTACGGAGACTCCCTTTGAACCAATCGGCAAGAACTATGACAGGTCAAAGTTACCTGGACTGTACTTTTGAACTTATGCATTAAAACAAATAAACCATAAAATAATGTCATTAATATGCTACTAAGTTGATTTATTTACACGCGTCATATAAAAGTCAACTCCATTTTAATTATTTCCAGGCACTTGCTCTATCTGCTGATGCTAGGTGGAAGTAATAGGACTAGAGTTCTAAAAAGCAGGAGCAAAAAGTTCTTGTCAGGTGCTGGGATCGAACTCATGTCTCACCAACTGACGCACCGCGCCTTAGCACTGAGCTATCAATGCTTATCTGTCAGTGTGTAGACACTAGTGTAAGTGTAAGCACTAGTGTAAGTGTTGCGTGTTGTGAAACAGCGTAAGATGTCAGCATGTGCTTTACTGACTAGTACTTGAATGTTAGCACGTAATTAAGGTCATATATTATCAAAGCAATTACTTACCCACACTAGCGTTCCAAAAGAGTGATTTATAGTTTCAAAAATATATTATACAGAAGAATTTTCAATTTTCCCAATTTATATAGCCGTGAACATTGAACTATAGCAGTACTGATTATTGGCTGTACGTTTTGTCTGTGAAATGAAATGAAAAATGCCTTTATTAGAGGCGAAGTTAGGACTATAAAGTCCTCTCTACCACTTAACCTCTCTCCTCTGTGTGTCTTTCTTTCCGGATATCTATCTATCTGTCGGTCCGCGATGTCTCGAGAACGAACTAAGTCATAGACTTGATATTTTGCTTGAAGCCTACATTTATACAGCCAGAACTGAGAGTTCAATAACGGCGTAAGTCACCCCTGAGCGTTAGCAAATATTTTCACGTTGATTTTATGGATAACCATAGTGGTAACGAGAAAACCGTAATACACATAAGTTAGTAAATAAATGTATTACTGTTATACGTCGTTTAATAATCAGAATTAAATCTGTTATAAACTTGAAACATCGGCGAAGCCTGCCTGCTACATGACACGATGCATGGTTACTCTTACCTTGTTATATAAATATATGGTTCGTTAAATGTATGTAAAACATGTTGTTTCGTAGTTATATAAAACGTATTTATTTATTAGCAATATTTATTTAACAAATTTAAACTGTACTTGAATAAGAAATTATACAACTATTAGATGTGTTAGATGTGTAATCGTAAAGTCTTGTTGCTATGTTTTAACCAGGTGTAAGTCTCTGCAAATCCCCAGTAATACCAACTGACCTCTATGAAGTATATTTGCAATGTTGGCAATCCTCCGTGTAATACTCTGCATGTGAAAACACCTGGGTTCTGTGAACTACGCCCATACTTCTGTACTGCTCAACATAACTTTTCACAATTTTGTTTTATTAAATTATTTTTATTAAAAAAAGTTTAAGTACATACGAGAACGGGATCAAACCAGTTAAATGTCCGAGTAAATTTACAATAATACCAATTAGTCCGTATGAACATATTTGTAATGTTGGCAATCCTCCTTGTAATACTGTGCATATGAAAACACCTGGGTTCTGAAAACTACACCTGTACTTGTGTACTGCTTAACATTAGCTTTTTCTGTCTCCGTTAATTAAATTCATTCTAATTCTCCCATCGGCACAACAGGCTCGACATTCAATAGGCATTCCCTTGTTTAAGATATTACTAACCAACGAAAAGTGGAGATGACCAAGCAGCAGATTAACACATTTAGTGTTACTGTTGTTAGTGTTCTTAATTTTAACTGGGGTTTCATAATACTTTGCAAGAAATTTAAACTGGCTATAGACGTGAACAAAACGAATTAAATAAAGTTTACGGTTGTTCAGTCTGATCGATGTGAGACGTGTGAGGCCGCTTAAAAAGTGATTAATTTCATTTTTCGATCGCCGCCACAATTGAGTTCGGAATGCAACGGTCAATCAGTGCCTTTATCGCTATCTTCTGATAAGACTGTGCGGTCCTTATCGCCATCGTCTAGCAGTCCCAGGTCCGTATCTGCTGCAATGGCTCCTCCAACTGATAAGAGCGGCTACTTTTCCGGCGCTGATGTCGTAACCCAGCTGGTAGCAAGACTCTCCATGGAAATAAAATTGTTGTTGGGGAGGCGGTACGAACTGCGCTCTCTGTGTTCAGTGAAGAGGTCGGAGGACTCCGTAGCGAGGTTGCCAAACTAACGGACACGGTGCAGCTGTTGGAGGATATGCTGATGACTAGGTCCGACGAGTTGGGACAGTACCAGCGGAGAAACAACATCCGGGTCTTCAGGATCGAGGAGATGAAGGACGAAAACACCGACCAGATCGAGGCTGACCTTTGTCGGAGACAGGTCGGTGAGGACTTGCCTGTAACTGTCATCTGCAGGTCGCACCGAGTCGGCAGTCAACCCCAACCCGGACCTGACACAAGCCCATCAAAGTCTGGTTCGTTACTTATCGCGAACGAGGTGTGTACGGGTTAAAACACGTTAAAGGGTACCGGAGCAACGATCAGGGACGACGAAAGTATAGCGGATGGAGGTTCTAAGGAGAGTGGCAGTTCAGCATTATCCGCATACATGGATCCAGGATAGCAGGTTTCTGTGGATCAGCAAGGATAGAAACAGTGACGTCGCTACTTGTCTGGCCGACCTCACCATTCCACTCCATTTTCTAAAACTACAGTTCGTGCAGAATATTTTGGCTGTCTTAATTTGTTATATTTTTTCTTTGTAACTGTGTTTTCACTTGTTATTACCATAAAAATTAACTAATAAAACACGTTTAATTTGGGGAAATAAATTGAAAACGTGGAACTTATTAATATCCATTTAACATTATTTAGGCAGAATAACTAATATGTTGCTAAATAACTATTAATGATGGAAATACATGTCAAAATGTATACAACAATTGTTAGTTGTAAACCCGCGGTGATTAGTAACCCAGCGCAGCTCTGTGCTCGACACAACATTATGCTAACTGTTTGACAAGTGCTGCGGCACATGTGGTCTGGGGACCGTATGTATGGCAGCTGCAGTCGTTACTCTTTATTGCATTTGTAATGTAACCAATCTTATCTACCGCATTTATCAAGTAACACATTTTAAAGGGAGAGACCACAGTACTTTAGTCTCAGGACATGGGGAGTGCCCGAGTCGATAAATCTCAGTTTGCCTGTGGACAAAGAAGATTGTGTCGTACATCTTGTGGAACCATCAATAATACAAAACCCGATTCGATGTTTGCTTTTACAAAACACACCTCTTGTTTATAGCCCAGAAGTCTTTATTCACGCTGAAAGAGGAAGACCGCAGTGTCTCAGGACAAGGGGAGTGTCCGAGTCGATAAATCTCAGTTTGTCTGCGGACAAGGAAGATTGTGTCGTACATCTTGTGGAAACGTCAATAATACAAAACTCGATTCGATGTTTTCTTTTACAAAACACATCTCTTTCTCTTGTTTCTAGCCCAGAAATCTTTATTCATGCTGAAAGAGGAAGACCGCAGTTGTCTCAGGACAAGGGGAGTGCCAGAGTAGATAAATCTCAGTTTGTCTGTGGACACTGAAGATTGTGTCGTACATCTTGTGGAACCGTCAGTAATACAACACTCGATTCGATGTTTTCTTTTAAAAAACACATCTCTTTCTCTTGTTTCTAGCCCAGAAATCTTTATTCACGCTGAAAGAGGAAGACCGCAGTTGTCTCAGGACAAGGGGGTGCCCGAATCGATAATAATAATAATAATAATAATATTTTATTTGTTCTAGTTATAATACAATTGAACACATCAAAGTGAATGAAGTGAATTGAGGAAATCAAATTGATGAACTTTATGTTTGAATATCATTTATATTTTGACAAGTTATATTCAAGTAAAACACCTAATGAATGTTATACTTTATACGATTTCGATTCTCTTTTGTCCATATGTCATCTCACAAGGCGCTAAGACCACTTAATTTAAAAAAATGTGTAAATTTTAAAATCGCTCTAATATATATATATATATATATATATATATATATATATATATATATTATATTATTACCAGTTATTATGCACCAGTTCTATGTTTATAGCCGGTAAAACATGGTAAAGGAATGACTGTATCGGTCGAGGACTGGTACTGTCTTAGTTTATAGGTGTAAATTCCAAAAACATGGTACTCCGTAAAGACATGCCACTTTGACCGACAATAAAAACTATCTATCCAAATTAAACCACTTCCTCATTTCATGAGTACTTCGGAACCATGACGTCGAGCCCGACCATCAAGTGCCATGATGTCGATTGTCGCCGACATTTATGTACAGTTACCTCCTATGTGTTTTAGCAGAGCATCTGTGTTATGCTGTGATGTTCCGTGTGTACTGTAAGGGCTCTGGTTCAGATACGCTTGTGACATTTCTTGAAGCATTCTTTGTTTAAAATTGGTATCTTGATTTGTTTACTGTCATGCTTTAAAAGTATTTACTTTCCTACATGCCTAGGATTAAACAGCGGTAGAAGAGAGCAATCTCTGGTCTTCTTATTTATTTTGATAAGTATAAATCATAATACTATCTCCTATAAAAATTCTTAAATATTTGATATCTCGGTTACTAAACATCACAAAGAAAAGTTAATATTTTTACTGGTTTAAAAAAATTGTTATATCACTTGATGTATACGATCACAAAAGTATTTTTTTTTTTTAATTCAGGCTTATTATTGATAAATAGTTGTAATGATTTTCTCAAAACCTGTGACGAGGGTCGCTTAAAACAACTTATTTTAGGGATACTTATAATTGATTTTGAGATCTGCATATCATGACTAGCAATATTCTCCAGAAGTTCTCTTATGAGATTCCATGATAAATGGATTAATTAAGGTGTCATTAATATCAGAATATTTACTAATTAAGTTATTACAAAAGACTCCAAAGACTGCTCGATTTTCGATCAACGTGGAACGACAAGACAATGATTAGTCAGTGCAAGGGTGATGGTTAAATGTTACTGCCATACAATCATACGTTCAGCTCACCATATATAAACTGCCTCTTCTGGAGAACCTACTCCACTGGTGTTCCTCCTTTCATAAAAATTTCACATTATGAAGGTGATTAAACATATTTAACTATGTGCTATATGAATACTTGATAATGTTGTCTTGACTGGTTTATTATCTATCTAAAATATATAATCTATCTATAATATATAATCTATCTATATATTTATCTAACAATAACACTTGCAGTTCAAAGTATAAAGTATACAGGTGTAAGGTACGTTAGTAAAATGTAGCACTGAAAGGCTCACTACACACTTTGAGAAAGAGTTAATCAATAAATTATGTAATTCACATAAATACGACACACCACTGTGTATTTGTAGATCATATATCAATATCAAATTGTAGAAAACGATGATTCCATACTTCTCTCTGTAGCAATTCGCGCACAACGCGGTGAGTTTAGCGGCAACTCTTGTTACCTTTAAACTTGGTTACTAAACTCTTATGACATTCTCGAGATCATATTATCTCAGGTGGAAGTTAGATCAAGAGTGTTCATGTAACTCAATATTGAGCGCAAAGTCATTATATTAGCAAGACTCGAGTAACTTTAATTGGCTGAACTTGCTAAGAGATGAATTCAATAAGTACACGCAATAACATCAACAATATTGTTCGTTGAATATAATAAAAAATGTTTATCAAATTGATATTGAACCGTATTTAAAATCCATATTAAATGTACCCTTTTGTTGTTAAGTCACATATTAAATTAAAACTGAATAAAATTATAGTTAGAAAGAATATGTACATACTTTCTGTACACTTTACCAAACATCACCCTACAAGAATACTCAATTTAGCCCAAATGTGAAAAAGTTAAAGATAAAAAGTAAACTTACATTGGAAACCTCTAAGATAAATAAAAGAAACAATAACTTTGGCGGATATGGATTTGCAACTACCATGGAACAAACAAAGAATGGATGGGCAACATTCAAAACTATCCATTGAACCATACTCTGATACAAATTTCACAAAAATGTACTGCTTTATACATAAATAAAGATGACTAATGTATTGTTAGGTCCTTAAATTTTGAAAGTGTCTCCTAGTTCAGGAACAATTATTATGTATTATCTAACTATTTTTCAGAAGCATTGTTTGAAATGAAGACAGTTAAGTTAGTATTTTATCAGTACAATAAATGTACAAGATTAAAAGTAAATTTAAAGCGCTATTCGTATCCATTATTTGATGAAATGATAACTCTAACATCATGCGATTGACATATATTATGATCGTATCTTCGTGACAGTGAATTGATACTCAATAAACAATATGAAATGTGAGTTGCGGGTATGTGTGCTGCCATTGTCATAGGATACATATGGTATGCGGCAAACATTTTCCACAACACGACCTTCAACCTATTCATTATATATATATATAAATAAAATGTAACTAAACTAAACTAAACAAACTAAAATGTGAATGTGTAATTTTATTTGGATTACAAAATTTAAATGGCAACTATATTTTGAAGTGTTGTCTCGGCTCCGAAGGCTGTCAGTTTGAGTTACGAGCACAATTTGTTCCAAGTCCGGGGATTGTAGTCTTGTCACAGCGGTTGACAATGACGCTTACACAATGAGGTTTACTTCATCATTGGACGTGGGCACGATTACTTTTACAAAAACGATACGATTTTTTATTTGATATCCTATTCACTGTTTCCATCACTCATAATATTGATACTATGAAAAGCTGTGGCACTCGTATATCGCACTTTTGTGTTTTGAAACGGTACACAACTAAAAACTTTTATAATATAAAGCATGTACTAATTTGTAAATTAAATGGTAAAATATTTCTATTAAAAAGTGTCCTAAGAACAATTTTGCATTCCCAATATAAATTATACATTATATAACTTTGGATGAGACAAACATTTGGTCAAAAGGTCCCATGGCATGGGTCTCACAATGACTTAAGCTAGACATTGGTTTGTTCCCTGCCTACCCAACTCGTTTTTTTGATTCCTACTGAATATACTGACTGAAAGTCTCTGAACCCTAACTGTATTAGTTTCGCTTCCAAATTGCAGTATGTTGCGCCAACAAATTGAAATACCACTTTCTGGTGTGCAATCATATTTTGTTCATATACAATTTTAAATCCTATTTTTATCAAACATATTCCCCCATATATTCGAATAAAATATTTTGAGGAACAGGTGTGCTTTCGTCCTAGGATATACTGAATGAATCGATTTTTATATACAGTATAGTGATTCTTTAATTTGCTACCTACTAAACATTCGCCTTCGAACAACAGGTAGATAAAACCCTGAACAAAGCTAAAATTCTCGGATTCTGATTTGCGGAAATTTCGAATCGTATTTTACAATACATTGCCTTCTTTCCCATTTCTACCCAATTTGCTTTCTACTTCTACATTGAACTTACTGACTGATTGTTTTAAAGCACTAAATTACTGGCAATTACTTTAAAGTGCCAAATCTGTCCTCCTGCCCGGCAGAAATCCATTTTGATGTTCCCAGAGAAGTGACCTAGTGTGGCATAGCTCAGCAAACTTATCTTTAGCCATTGTTTCATATATTTGTGCTACTGCTATATATATACATATGCTGATAAATCACCGCTATCCTATTCAAGTTGTATGACAAGGACAAAAGACCTGGTAGTAAATATTGAATTGAAGAATTTACAGTAAAGCAAATGATTTAGTCTTTTCGTTGACGCAGCCCCAGGCATCACATAAAAGTATTCGAATTTTATTACTAGAAAGAGCTAGAAAGTGGAAAAACTTTCTGTTTTTAGAATTATTTTGTAAGGAGAAAAGAAATTAAGTAATGTGAAATATTTTTCAGTGAATAGAACAAGTTTAGTGGTTATTTCTTTGCATATGTATATTGGTTATCATTTCAACAACCTTCCGACGTTGAAAAAATCTACTACGCTAAATTCTAGATGATCATAAACACAAACTCGCTACACACAGTTTACATCACTCTGGCGTGGCGGAGGAGCGACATGGCACTGTGGAAATATTGAACAGCCAACAAATAAGTTGGCGATAAAACAAGCGGGTGCGAGCAACGTCCTTATCGGCGGGAAACAGCCTCTCTAAATCACTTCACAACCGCACAGTCGTGGATAAATATTTATAAATACTTTTTAAGCTGTACTGTATAATATCACTCAGCTAATTCTTCATGTAATATAACTTCTATCTTTTATTAACTTGTCGTTCATCATTTCATTGTTTTTTACAATATTAAAATATTTATTTCGCATTTTTTAATTTTTTGCTTAACCACTTACCAATTAATTGCGACAAAGGAAGTATCATTTCCACAATGGTGCAGTTCAAATGTTAATAAGCCACAACTTTTGTAATGGAACAAAACATCAATACATATGGCGTTTAAAAATAAAATACACTAATAGACTAAAATCTATAAAAGATGTTGGGAAAAAGTGATGTGAACGTTCCATTGCAGTAAAACAAATAATGAACCTAAGTCAACAGGTAGTTTTCTCAACATAAATTTTGTAAAATTATTTAATATTTTTATAGGATTTACTCTCAGAAAACCTGTATTAAATTTATAAATTACTTAGCTGAAGGAAGCTGGGTTTAAAGTTCAAAGGTAACGAATGGAGACCGATGATGCGGTGCTTCCTGCCTCCAATTTGAACAACCCACTCATTTACTTCGCCCTTATTGTGATGTTTTCTGGTTTGAATAACAACTCTTTGTGTTTCATTCGCCCATATATGTGAAATAAATATATAAAATGTCTAAGAGAAATCCCTACTTTAGGATATTGTTTCATGGACCAATATAAGGTACAACCAAATGCAACCAATGGTGTATTTTTACTTTTACAGTCTGTCTGACAGAATGGGCTTTGTAATGTTATATTTTTTTAACCAGTCAAAAAGTTATGAGAAAAATTAATATTATAAAATCATAACAGTTTAAGATGATGTATGGTTGAAAATTTGGAAACTTAATAAGGCAATACAATTTCGTTTAATAATACAATGTGCTAAATTTAATTAAAACTCTTCTAATACCTTGATGATAAAAATCCGAAAGGGCACTTATTACATGATAATGCGAAATCCCATGGAATTTTTAAATGCAAATATGTGTATATATCACATAATATATCAGGTAGCCTATACATTTTCAATGTTCCTTTTTAAGAAATTAAATTAAATTGTAAACTGTTCTTATTTCTGGTTTGACGCTTGTGGGAATATTTTGTAATTAAAATTTGCACATAAATCGCTTGTAACTTAGACGTACGCATTTCCAATTTAGTCCATAAGTAAAACCAAAGTAAAGTAATAGCTGTTAATTAGTAACTGTTTCTATCTATAATAAATTTACTATATTAATGACTCAACCACTGCTGATATTTAGTCATAAAAATGCAGAATACTTGTATAGATCGAGATACGTTTCGTTATTTGATTCGACCAGCTGCTAAAAATAATTGTTTAAGTTTCTTTCAAGATGAATCGATGTTGATAGTTCGCAATCTTTATTTAGGTTTGCCTTGGGTTTTTATTCTTATATCTAAATAATTTCAACACAAAATTTCGTCAATTAATTTTGAAGATTGATTTATAAATCTTTTGAGGAAAATTTGTTGATAAAAAGTGGTGCAAATATTCAAATTATGATAGGATGAAATGTGAGTGTGGGTCACCACTGAATCCCTAAAGGCTTGGAGGGTTTGGTCACAGATGTGAACCCTGCAGCCGAGTTTTACTGCATACTTCATAACTCGCTTGGTGAATCTTTCATATATCAGTGAATCATATTGTCTAATATCTCTCCATACTAATTTAGCTCACCGCAGTAGAAATTTAAGTCTGCTTTAAAAAAAGTTAATTTCAGTTTCCCAAAAAGGACGGTCATTGAGTGAATATTAAAAAATTTATACTTATGAAGTTGCAAGAACTATTTTCTCAAAAAAATCATCTAATTTAAAATCCTGTAAAACAGACATTCAAATAGCGAGTACTTTTAATACATTCTATTTCAGATGGCATTACTTAACAGTATCTTATATCTATAATTACCTGTAAGTTATATACGACTAGTATTCAGCATACAATGTCGGTTGATTTAAAAGATGAAATACAGACAGCTGTAAATATTTCATAGCTAAAAGATAAGGTGAAATGGAGTACTTTAAACACAAATGTTTTAATGCGCCACGATTTACGTCAGAAGAAGAATTGTAATCAATTAGGAATGTAATTAATTGATCACAAATTCACCGGTGAGTTGGTTATATTATGAAACTTAAAAATACGTTTGAAAACTTGAGGAGAGAAAATTTTGCAACTCCACCACATTTACCAACCCTTCTTCTAACAGATCATTATCATGTTTGGGAGAAAATCTTGATAGTTTTATTAGAAGCAAAAATAAAAAACTATAAAAAATTAAATGTGTCTTAACAAATCAATTATGTAATAAAAGTAAAGTTAAAAAATATATAAATTAACTAGAATCAATAATAAAATTTTTAAGGTAAAAGTTGTGTGGATTCAAGGTATCAATACCAAGCCTAAAAGATGAGGTGGATCAGTCTGCAAACATACACAAAGAGTTTGTTCTATCTGTGTGACTTACGAAAGCAGCATTCAGCATGTTTGAACAGGCTCGCACACAGAATATAATCTTACTCACACAAACACAATATGAACACACAATGCTCGTTAATACGCTGTTACGTGAGATGAGTAATTCTGTGAATTTCTTGAAATAATAATGATTTTTGACTTAATTAATGCATTTAACATGATATGTTCTATAGGTCAATTAATATGTATTTAATAGTTGACTAACAATATTTGGGAATATTTATATTGTCCAATATAAACATTTAAGCACATTTATTAAATTTTGTCGAATATAAAATTTGAATTTTATAAACCTGTTAATTATAAAGGACGTCATATAAAAGTCATTTTTAATTTCAAAACGTATTTCAATACTTAGTACAACTATACTAAAATAAATCTAAGGTATTTCAAAACAATATCTTAGTGGTTGGAAAAAATTCGTATTTTATCAATTTATTTATCAATGAATCATTTTATGCACTTGGTTGTAGGTCAGTATAAATATTCTCTCTGTGATTACTTCAATTAATACTCAAAGATATTAGTAATTATTTTGTAATGTTCTTTTGAATTACATAAGTGTCCCATATAATAAACCCCTTTTCATAGTAGATATGAAATAACATTCTGTTTGCACGTGATATTCAAACTGATGTCTTATAAGATATTCAATGACAAAATGAATATTCGATTTACTTACCCAGAAAATTAAATTTTCTTTAATTTTTGCTTGTTATATTTAAAATTTTTAAGTAAAAATATAAGCGGTCAATGGACAGAAATTCTGAATATTAAGATGTGTCTATTTAAAATAGGTTCCTGATTATATGATATAATAGGATAAATAGGCCTATATAATATGCATTTTAATATCTATAAGTATCATTAAGTTTAATTGAAAAGTGTGATTAATTTCTTCACTTTCACCGGTTAATATTGAAAGATTATCTTAAAGCGATAATCTAAAGTATGGCAGGTTAAAGTCACTATAACAACCAGAATAAAATTCGAATAAAATAATAATAAAATATTATTATATCTAGAATATTATTTAATTAAAATTAATCTGACAATTTATAAAAATTACTTAACTCGCTCTTTGTAATCATAATTGATTTGTTCGTGATTTGATTTTTAATTTAGAATAACTCAAAAAAATACTTGAGTTGAGATACAATGATTTAAAGAGGAATTCTTGAGCTTAAAAATATGATAAAATATTCTTAAATTTTATTTATAATAAAACCCCCAAAACTTAGTGTTATGTAAAAGCATAAAAGGAATAATTTACATTGTAATACTATCATGTACCTATGCTACAAAGTAATACTTTTATAGGTTTTATTAGCTGTGCTACTATGTGTAATGTTGAAACAGTTTAATAAGGTGTCTAAGCATCTTTCTAAAAGAAAATGGCCAGTTTGTTTCTGTATTTTGTTTTACAAAAGGTGTTCCTTTTATTCGTAGTAGAGGAATGTTAATTAAACAAAGTAATTAACACAGTCTTTTGTTAATTAGCCTTTGCAAGCTGAGAAGTAATTTTAGTCTACGAACACTCTTGGCGTGTTTTATTATTATTAATTATCTCTTTCAGTTTGCTCTCAAGTTAAAGGTCATTTCAGTATAGCTCCAAGTTTGGTTCGAAAAGAACCTAAACCTTTTGGAAACGTCGAACGTATTGTGAAGCACATCCCAAAATTACATACTGTAGGTCTTTTAGTGATTTATTTCACATATTGGATTGTTGTACGTCTGCTTCAGTATGTCTGAGGAGAGTATTCGATTGGGTTACTCTTAAGAGTAGTCATTGTCAAAAGGTGGCTCTAAATACGTTTAGAATGAACAATGTAGAAACTAAAAATTGTAATGGCAAATGGTAAAATATATGCATAAAACACAGATACAGTCTTAATCAGAAAGAACTATTGTCTGAACCAGAAATACGTCGCAACAAAGACAATGTAAATGAGTTGTACAAAATGGAGGCAGAAAGCACCGCACCATTGGTCTTCATTCGTTACCTTTCCACTTATTTTATTTCTGCAGCAAACCAAATTTTAAACTCACTAAACTCTATTGAACAATTGTTATCGTATGTTAAGAATTTGCAATAGAGCTTCTATTTCAGCATTTTCTCAAATTTGAAAGTAATCAATTGTTTTAAGATTTTAGTATTAGCAATTCCAGAGCGTAAGCACTAATTGGCAAGATCTTTTTATTCACAACCAAACAGCCTTTCGCCTAACCTAAGTAGATTAATATCAAGAACTTAGATTTCTTATGTAAATAACTAATTGTATTGAAAAAACTTTTGTAATGCTGACTTATATTTCAATCAAAAAGTCTACTTGAATGTATCATTAAATCTTTTCATTGCGTTTCAGCAAAAACTTCGGAGACCTTTGCTTATTTGAGATTTTATAGAAACGGTATGACCTGAATAATATCCGTATTATCCATTTTCTGAATTCTAGCAATGTTTATGGGGAATTAAGAATTAAACAATGGCGTAATATAATTTTACGTCAAGAGCATTTCCATGATGGCTCATGTGTATTTTGAGATTGTATCCAAAATATTTACATTCACAACTTCTTGTTAAAATTCTAAGCCTTTTTGAATATTTCGCTGCACCTCATCGTACTTTTCAACTCGATTTTTTGTTTTTATTAATCTAAAGTGATGAAATATTGTAATTTGCCTCATATGATCTATCACCATACTTCATATATGAGCATATTAATAAAATATTATAATATCAATGGACATTCCCATCGTTAAGTGGTAGAAGAAAAACTGTGAAACTACGTTTTGAGATCTAGGATCTGATATTTTTCTAAAGTAACAACTTACCTATCACATAACTACAATCTAGGTCGCATTAAAAAAATAAAAAAATAATTTTAGAGCACTATGGCACACATAAGACACAAATATTAATAAACAAATTGTGTATCAACAACATGGTTGTTGTTTATAAAACATTTACTTATTGAACAAATTATCCGTCAAAAGAGGTCCGAAAGTCCAAAAGTTTTATCATGAATAATACAGGATTTGTCTTTAAAAATCCGCAATTTCGTGATAATATTTTTCATCATACATAGATTCAGCACTGTTAGATTAGTTAAGTGCAAGAGGAATTTGTAGTCCTAACATTGCCATAAAGCCAAGTCTCAATTCATACTCGTACAATATGATGAAATTATTCAAAATGAATTACCGAATTTTTAATAGCCCAGTTTAGTCCCAAATTAGATATACATTTATGAAAATTTATCTTATTCGCTGTGTATAGAAAATAGAAAAACTGACAGTTCCCGTTGACTTTACTTTATAAATAGGTTTGTACATTACGGTTTTTTCTTGGCAAGAAGTTGTCTTAATCCTAATATTATTAAATCACTGAGTTACCGACATACACGTACATGTCTAAACTACTATATACTAGAAACTGTTATATATATTTGGCTTGAGCTCAGTAAAACAGTAAATTAATACAGTTTTAAACATTACCAATAATACAAACTGTGCAAATTGGAATAAATTATCGTAATAAATCTAAATATATATTCAACACGTAACCAAAACACGGACATACTTTAAATATATATGACAAATATTACTATTTGATTTATATTAAAAAAAAAATACTAATAAAGGGAACGGGAGTTAACTAGGTATAAGTCCGAGTAAATCCCCAGTAATACCAACTGAACTCTATGAACATATTTGCAAATGTTGGCAATCCTCCGTATAATACTCTGCATATGAAAACACCTGGGTTCTGAGCTCTACACCATACTTCTGTACTGCTCAACACATCTTTTCACAGTTTTATTTTATTAAATTAAAGTCTCTAATCGACGATCAATGGATATTACGTCGAGTTTTATGTTACTCAACCAGCATTAACGGATGACCTATTATATGCATCATTCGTTATTGTTGCTGATTGTGTCATACATGATAGAGTACTGTGTGGCACGTATACTAAGAGAAATTTAACAAGGTTCTGAAGAATGTGTAATTAATTTCTATATATTTGTGATGGAAGTTTTGCCATGTTTTAAAACTAAAAAAATAGGCAGAAATAGCAATAAAATTATGATGAGACTTCTTATTTGGCTCCACAATATTTTAAAACCGTAACAATGTAAGATCACTTTTCAAAAACTGAAACATTCCCTGTGAATAGCCTGTGTAAGAGCCTGTGAAGAGCCAGTGTAAGAGCCTGTATAAAAACCTGAGTAAGAGCCTGTGAAGAGCCAGTGTAAGAGCCAGTGTAAGAGCCTGTGTAAGAACCAGTGTAAGAGCCTGTGTAAGAGCCTGTGTCAGAGTCTGTAAAGAGCCTGTGTAAGAGCCTGTGAAGAGCCAGTGTAAGAGCCTGTGTAAGAGCTGTGTAAGAGGGTAATGTGTCTAGTTTACTAGAGGGGGTAGCGTAGTATAAATGTTAAGGCTTGCATAACTGATTGAGGGAGTGAATGGCACGTTTTATTGTATTGTAACAACATACATTACATGTCGTCACATTTATAAAAGAATTGAATTTAAATTTGAAATTGTATACACCAAGTTCCACTAGTAGGACTTGCCTACAACGGTCTGTACATAATATGCGCTAAATATATCAGAGTAAATTAAACATGTTTTTTAATAAATAATAATGTATAGTTCGCTTAACTGCCTTAAATTGTATTATAACAACTTACCGATATTTCTGGTACGATGTCGGTGTTTTTACACCACTCCCATCGGCCTGGTTCTGTAAATAAATAAAGACCACGCCTCTTATAAATTGTCTGTAATTATAATATAGCTAAAACACATGTTATTTAATCTTTGGACATTAAATAAAAACGTAAATACCACTAAAATGAAATTAGTAACTCAAAATGTTAATTAATATGATTCATTCAGAGAGACGCTAAAAATCTGAATGAATAAAAGCGATAAATACATATGATAATGGTAATAAATGATCGAAAGTTGAGGAAACATGGAATACAGTAGGCCATGCTTTACTTGTAGGGGATGGACTCTAAAGCACGCAGTGTAGGTTTTACTTCTTTAAAACTAAACTTGAATAAAATTAAAATCTTAAGATCCTCGTTACTTCGGAATAATGAAGGATGCTTACATTACTCAGAAATATATACGATACTCTCTTAAATAGTTGGAATAATAATGTAAACAAGACAATGTTCCTGTACATAAATTAATTCAGATATCGTCATGGATTACCAAGTGGGTTAACATAATCTAAAAAACAGTTAGTTTATGTACAGTCCTCTGGGAGCAAGGTGGTGGTGCTGCTGTAGCAGACAGGTTAGTCTAGTATACTCTTGTCTAATCGCCAACTCTCAGATGCTGAATAGTGATATCAAAATGATCATTAAATCAAGTATTATTTGTTGAAAAATACATACACAATCTATGTGTAACTGAAATTTATGTTTTCAGCAGTGTTTCTTATTACAAATTAAAGTAATTAAAGAATGCAAATTTCATTATTATAAAAAAACATGAAGAATAACTATATAAAAAATAATAAAATTAATTATGTAAACAAGTTAGTCGTACAGATCTGGTGACGCGCTCATTGCAGTATTTTATACCTTTGTTCAAACAAATTTGATCAAACCACTAGAATCCAGATAATTCCAGTTTTCTTCAAATTTAACTGCTTTGAAAACTGACCTGATCAACCAAGGGAAGACGCTTGGATCCAGAAGTATAAAAAATTATTGTTCTTCACTCGTACAATTCTATAAAATAAAACATTTGAATACATTATTTTTTTTCTCTTTCCAAAGAAGATTTACTGTTATTTGTTTTAAGAAATTATATATATATATATATATATATATATATATATATATATATATATATATATATATATATATTGTACCTGAAGATGAAAATCACAGATTTCGAAATGTGCATCGTAAGAAAAATAAAAGTTTAAAAAGTGTTAAAGGTTTATTCATATTGTGTTATACATAAAAATTTTAATGTTTTCTTAAATTGAGAATTGTTTGATTAATCCAAGTGTTGTGCTTTTTGTCTGATCGCTCTTTGAATGACTTATAAGGGCAAGTGATGTTCAAATAAAAGTTAAAACTGTCTGTAAACGCAGAAAACGCTTCCTCCGCATGATAAAAACTATCAATAAAAAACCAGGATTTTCCTTGGAGAAATCTGTTAAGAATTTGGATATTTTGAATTTTAAGATCTCTTCTTATATTTACCGAAAGAGGTTCGATCTTCGGACTGAGATTCCCGATCACGGCCTCCTGCGCGAAGTGGTCGGAGATAGCCGCGTCCAGAACGGAAACCGAAACGTCCAATGCGTTTGTAATGACGTTGTCGATGGCCGTACTCGATGTAGCACTCACTCGTGTTGGCGTGTTCACGGACCAAACTAAGCCGAAAGAGGTGAGAATATCGCGTAGCCGCTGGGTCAGGAGGTTGGTGTGGTCCAAAACATCGATGTTAAAGTCACCTGAAATGATAAACTTCAACGAATTAGAACAGAGAAAATTTAGAAGGGATTCAAATTTTTCAAAAAAATTTATTGAGCAACCATTTGGGGATCTGTATAAGCCAATGATTGTAATTTTTCCTACGGAATTTAGATTGACTTTTATACCTCCCACTTCAAAGTCTAGATCACAACTGTAATCAACCTTGAAGGGTTGGAATATCAGTCTTTTCTTAACGAAAATTGCCACACCTCCGCCTTTGCAATGTTTTCGGTGAAATATTGCTGCCAATTGAAAATTGTCAATTTTAAACACAATATCCGCTTCAGGTGAGAAGCTATGCTCAGTGACTATGAAAACGTCCGGATGGAGCTCCCCAGCCATGAGCGATAGCTCATCAATTTTATTAGAAGCTGTTTGTGCGTTTTGGTGCACAACAGAAAATTTTGATTGTGAAAACGGAATTTTGTTATTTTGTTTTTGTTTAGAATTTAGGTTATTCTTTTGTACATCCGATGCTGATATCCTTGATTTTAATTCACATTTGATGTCACTAGAATTAAAGAGTTTTTTTTTTGGATGTAGCCACTTTTGTTGTTGTTAAGCTTCACTACGTCCGCAAACGTCTCAAAGGGCAGCGTCGGGGGCTCCCCTGCAGCCGGTGTCTTACAGGCAACTGACTTCTTCGACAGGTGGTCAGTCCGGGGCAGTGACGGTCTACGAGCGGACGCGATGTAACAGAACGGCAGAACCTTCCCATACACTCCACCAGCAGCTCGGCACAGATGTGTGTAGATGTTGCGCTGCTGACCGATGGCGACATCGTTCGTGCCTGCAATAATCACATAGCACCTGTCTGGCGGAAGAGGACTGTCAGAAGTGACACTCAGCAGCCCAGCCCCGGGTCTGCAGACACCCTTCACTTTCGTGTCAGCAGTCACCATACAGCGGACGAGGTCGACAACATCACGGCTGTGGCTATCCCCGGCGATGTGGATGCTACGAAAAGGGAGAGATCTTATTTGATTGAGGACCTGCTGTCTAACTTGTTTGGTCCTCCGTTTTGCTCTAGACCTCCGTCTCCTTCCCATAGGCTTGCGAACCTCTTGCTTTACATTCTCCATTACGTTGTTTAGCACAGTAAAGCTGTTTGTCGTCTCAAGTGGTAGTGGGCTCTTTCTTCCGCGTTGAACTGTCCATTCGACTTGCCTACCTCCCACACCACACTCGCGACTAGCCATAGATCCCTTTAGGCACTTCAGTTCGGCCTCGAAAACCTCCACTGTGGTCCTCAGACTGCTCACTAGCTCTCTAGCTTCGACACACAGTTCGTCCGTACAGGCAGCAGCAGTTCGTCCGTATGTGTGGCAGCAGCAGTCGTTACTCTTTACTGTATTTGTAATGCAACCAACCCTATCTAAATTTATCATCAATTGTTAGTTGTAAACCCAGGGTGATTAGTAACCCAGCCCAGCTATGTGATCGACAAAACATTATGCTAACTGTTTGACAAGTGCCGCGGCACATGTGGTCTGGGGACCGTATGTGTGGCAGCAGCAAGTCGTTACTATGTACTGTATTTGTAATGTAACCAACCTTATCTAAATTTATCATCAATTGTTAGTTGTAAACCCAGGGTGATTAGTAACCCAGCCCAGCTATGTGATCGACACAACATTATGCTAACTGTTTGACAAGTGGTGCGGCACATGTGGTCTGGGGACCGTATGTGTGGCAGCAGCAGTCGTTACTCTTTACTGTATTTGTAATGTAACCAACCCTATCTAAATTTATCATCAATTGTTAGTTGTAAACCCAGGGTGATTAGTAACCCAGCCCAGCTATGTGATCGACACAACATTATGCTAACTGTTTGACAAGTGGTGCGGCACATGTGGTCTGGGGACCGTATGTGTGGCAGCAGCAGTTGTTACTCTTTACTGTATTTGTAATGTAACTAACCCTATCTACCACATATATCAACGAATGTACTACTTTTTTCCCTCTTTAATAAATTGTTAACTAATCTGTAAAGCGCAATACATCTGATGTTGCCCTTAAAAACATTTAGTTATTTCATCATTTCCCCAATTGCGCAATCACTCTTCTAAACTACTAAATAATCCTCTTATAATCTAATTGTATGTGGTTGAAATATGTTCATATGACCAAAATACAGTTTCCTTCTCGCGACTCACTTTACAAGAGAGGACACCACACAATGCGTATAAGTTAATTATCTCGACTTGCCCCAAGTCCAGATCTGTGTCTCATTTGTAAAACAAAGGGGCTCCGAAATAGGGTCATGGCATCATGATGTATGATGTGGCTTCTCATACACAGATTAAGAGTGTCACTTACTATTTGAGATTAAAAATAAAGAATATTGACAAGATCTGGAAACATATTCTTTGATGAAGTAAAACAATGGCAGAATGTAAAATTTTAATTGATTCCCTATATATTTATTTAAATGACTAATAATTTTAAAATAATTAACGTAGAATTATTTATTTTAATTGAAAACAAAACTCGGGCGCTGAATGTAACCGTATGAAAATATAAAATATTACAAAACAGGTAATTTGTGCCTTGATAATATATTGGTATAAAATATGATTAGAAGGTAAAGTTTTACTTGCTGCTAGTTACATGTACAGGGTTTCAAGGAATCCAATGGTGACCTTGCAGTTATTTGTTATTTGAACCATACAACAGTCCAACAAAGTCTACAAGATGCAGGTAACAATACTTAACTTACTTTTCACGGCAATTTTACTTTAAATCGTTATAATAAACAAATTATTTAAGTTGCATTGTTTATTCATGATCATTCATGGTGATTTTTTTTTTTCATTCATGGTGTGATGGGGGGTGAAGTTGTTCGCGTCCGTAGCTTGCTACACGTGCTCCCTGGGTAACGCTAAACGAACAGCAATTTTTGGTAGCTGGACCGTCACTCTTGTGATCTCCCAGTTATGGCAGCTATCGAAGACCAAACAAACGGTCCTTCTCAGGGCCAAACAAATACTGATTTTTTAAATATTGGCTCTCTTTTAAATATATGTTATTTTAAACGCCGAGGGTCTGAGCAGATCTAAATGTGAGTGCCTAAGCAAAATATGATAAAGAACAACGTCGATGTCCTAGCACTCCAGGAGACTCACATTGAGAATTCTAACACCTGTGCAAGAGGCAATATCCCTGGATATACACTTGTAGAAGCCATTGGCCACAGAAAATACGGAGTGGCAACTTTATGTTAGGCAGGGCATCGATGATGTGTCCCGATTTACAAGAGCTGTGATGACGATATTTTTGTACTGGTGGTGAAAGTGTCAGAAACAACTATAGTAAAATGTCTACAAACCACCCTAATAGACAATGGTCTGACACAGTACTTCCCATATTTGGACACCCCGTCCTTTACATTGGGGACTTTAACAGTCATCACAGCTCGTGGGGATACTCATCGGATGACGACAATGGTACGAGTTTAACTAGTTGGGCTGAAAATAACAACTTAATATTAATACACGATGCCAAAGACGCCCACACTTTTTATTCAGCCCGCTGGCGTCGTGGTTATACTCCAGACCTATGTTTTTGCTCTTGTGCTCGCTCTCTTAAGCCTCTTAGCAGTTGGGAGGAAAGTTCTTGGTGCCTTTCCTCATTCTCAGCATAGGCCTGTGCTTATTTCAGTCGGAATCAAGATTCCTCTTGTAAGATCCTTCCCTCGGCCTCGCTGGAATTTTAAACAAAGCTGATTGGAAAGCCTTTACATCTAGACTTGATGATGGCATCAGGTTCATCCCTCCCACGATAAGAAACTATGACCGGTTCACAAAGCTAGTCCTGGCTACTGCTAAACTGTGCATTCACGAGGATTTCGAAAGAGCTATGTGCCAGGTTGGAGTCAAGAGTGTGAGGACCTTTACAGTGAGTTCAATGACACCGGGAACACAGAAACAGTGATCGGCTGCTACAATCTCTTGACAAAGCAAGAAGAGAAAAGTGGGTACACACAATGGAAAAACCTTAACTTCACCCATAGTAGCCGTAAAGCTTGGTCCCTCTTGAGAAAGCTCTCCACCGGCAAGCCTTCGACGAACAGTTTCTTTGTCACATCCGAAACCCTGTGCAATAGCAAAGCGTATTGTTGCTTTGTCCAAGTCAGTTCGCCACCCATCTGACAAGCTGGTTAACTACAAGTTAAACGAATTTAAAAAGCAGTCGGCAAGCTCCGTTGGAAATATCGAGAGCATTTGAACTTGATGAAATTGAAGTGGCCATCTCCGCTCTGTCAGTTGGGAAGGCAGAGCCGGTATCGATAATGTCTTCCCAGAATTCCTAAAGTACTCAGGAATCAAAGTTAAATACTGGCTACAGGTAACCTGCCTGCAGCATTTAAAAGATCTAAAATAATCGCAGTTTTGAAGCCCAACAAAGACCCAGAGCGTATTGAGAGCTATAGGCCCATAGCCCTGTTGAGTGTGTGTTATAAGCTGCTGGAGAGGTTGATCTATAATAGAATATTTCCCATTCTCAATGCCAGCATTCCTATAGATCAAGCTGGCTTTAGACCTGGTCGTAACTGCTGTGACCAGGTGCTTGCGCTAACAACTTTTATTGAGAATGGTTTTGAAAGGAGAGCAAAAAAACCTCCTACAGCCTTTATAGACCTTACTGCAGCTTACGACACTGTCTGGAGAAAAGGCCTTTTAGTAAAGCTCTATAATCTAATTCCTTGCCCTTTCCTTCTTCTGCGGCTTCTTAATTCAATGATTAGCGACAGGCTTATAAAAGTATGCCTTGGCCGTGAGGAAAGTTCTTTCAGGCAACTTAAAAAACGGCCTTCCACAGGGCTCAGTACTTGCTCCTTTGTTGTTCAACGTGTTTACTCTGCCGACATCCCAACAACGTTATCCAGAAAGTTTATTTATGCGGATGATATTGCCTTAGCATACCAACAATAATGACATAAAGAAAACAGAACAGGCACTCACTGATGATCTTTCAGTCCTCGCAGATTATTTTAGAGCCTGGAAGCTAAATCCAAATCCTAATAAAACTGAAGTATCATGTTTCCACCTAAATAACAGGACTGGCGAACTACAAGTTAAATATAACTCTTGATGGTATCAAATTGAACATAATGAACATCCGCAGTATCTGGGAGTTACCTTAGACCGATCTCTCACTTTTAAAAGTCACCTTCAAAAGACAGCAGCAAAGCTGAAAACAAGGGCTAATATAGTACAGCATCTTGCTGGATCAACTTGGGGCGCCAACGCTAAAGTACTGCGTACCACTTCTTTGTCCCTTGTGTACTCCGCTGCTGAATATTGTGCTCCTGTGTGGCTTAATAGTGCACATGTGCGAGAGGTCGATGTCGTTCTTAATAGGGCCATGAGGACAATTACTGGAACTCTCATGGCAACACCAACACCTTGGCTCCCAGTGCTGAGCAATATAGCACCACCTGAGATTAGACGCAAAGAGGCTCTTCTGAGAGAGTTCAATAAGAATCGTGTCCAATCCCGAATTGCCCGTTACGCGCGACCTTCCTCAGCAAGATAGCCGGCTCAAATCACGCAAGCCATCACTAACGAACAGCATCCCAGTTGATAGAGGAGAACTTTACGCCTAATGCTAACTGGGCGTCATCCTGGGAATCATTCGATGGACGGAACAAGTTCTTGATATCCGATCCTACGAAAAGCAGCGGGTGGCTTGGAAATTCCTCGAAAGGAATGGGTTTTATTGAATCGTTTTCGAACTGGGGTTGGGAGAAGCAATCACTGGAAATTCAAGTGGGGTATTACTGACGACCAGACGTGTGATTGTGGCGCAAACTCTCAGACAATTGAGCACATTGTAAACGACTGCCCTTTGCGATTGTTTTTCTGGTGGTCTGGCTGGTCTGAGTGGTTTAGAGGATGGGTCTCTAAACTGGCTCAGTTAATTTGGATTTAGCTTTGTGACGGGAGATTTTAATATTATTTTTAATTTATGACTCAAGAACTTTGTTCTTACGTACTTTTTAATAATTGTAATTTTTAATTTATTTATTTATGGATAGCTGCCTTTGTCCCCCATACGATATATATATATATATATATATATATATATTATATTCATGGTGATCTAAATTTATGAGAACCTAAATATTAGCATGTTCCTATACTCGGAAATAAATGTTTGGCGGGTTCCTTAAACGTGGTTTCCTAAAAATGACTAAGTAGCAAACATGTGCGGCGTTACAAATTAACAATTTACTGCTTCAGAAGAATTGGCTATAGTATAATAGGATTTTTATTACCATTACTAATTTACTCAGTTTTCAATAATGATATTGTAAATAAAGCAACTTAAAAATTATGTGTTTATATGTATTTGTCAAAAATTCACAAAAGCCGTCAAAGAGTTTGAACTCCAATCTTTGAGTTCCACAAATGCCACATTTCACACAAGGATTATTATGGTTCATTTTCTTGATTGCGCTGCAAAGAAAATGCGCATTTTTAAGACAAAGGAAAGTTTTTCATTGTAAATGACCTGAAATACTGTACACATAGCTAAAACAATTTGTTTTATTTAATGATAAAAGATAAAGTTTTAACAAGATATTGTATTATCACCAGAAGAGTCATAATATTTAATAGTTTGAGACAAATATTTACTAAATTATCGATATAAATTTGAGGATGTCATGACATACGAGGCAAATGAAGTCATTAAAAAACTTCACTTAATTTCAAAAATTAAATTTTGAAATTAAAAACTTTGTTTTTGAAACAAAACAAGGATTTTTAATTTCAAAATTGAATTTAAAAGATTTGTGTTTTTACATGTTTACAGTTTAACATTTTTAACCTAAACCCTAAAACACATGCCTCAACATTGGAAGAAAATATTGTTATAGAAGTCTAATTGTATAATTTGATAATACTATATTTCAAATTGAAATTACAAAATTATTGAAAGCGATACATCTTAGTAAACGGAGTTCATATACATCGGCCTTGTTTGCACTTGGCGTCTTGCTATTGCTTGACAAAATAACAAACTTGTGGCTGTAATTACACATAGTTTTATTCATTGTTTGTTTATAGATCAGCAGTATTTCTTCACGCTGAAAGAGGAAGACCGCAGTCGTCTCAGGACAAGGGTGGTGCTCGAGTCGATAAATCTCAGTTTGTCTGCGGACAAGGAAGATTGTGTCGTACATCTTGTGGACCCGTCAATAATACAACACTCGATTCTATGTTTTCTTTCACAAAACACACCTCTTTCTCTTGTTTATAGCCCAAAAGTCTTTATTCATGCTGAAAGAGGAAGATCGCAGTAGTCTTAGGACAAGGGGAGTACCCGAGTCGTGGACAAGGAAGATTGTGTCGTACATCTTGTGGTACCGTCAATAATACAACATGCGATTCGATGTTTTCTTTTACAAAACACACCTCTTTCTCTTGTTTATAGCCCAAAAGTCTTTATTCATGCTGAAAGAGGAAGATCGCAGTAGTCTTAGGACAAGGGGAGTACCCGAGTCGTGGACAAGGAAGATTGTGTCGTACATCTTGTGGTACCGTCAATAATACAACACTCGATTCTATGTTTTCTTTTACAAAACACACCTCTTTCTCTTGTTTATAGCCCAAAAGTCTTTATTCATGCTGAAAGAGGAAGATCGCAGTAGTCTTAGGACAAGGGGAGTACCCGAGTCGTGGACAAGGAAGATTGTGTCGTACATCTTGTGGACCCGTCAATAATACAACACTCGATTCGATGTTTTCCTTTACAAAACACTCCTGTTTCTCTTAGTTTGATACATTCTAAACACTAAATCAGTTTCCTTAATAAAAACACTTCATCGTCAATTGATTTCCATACCTTTTAAATGAAAGTAGTGTGAGACACAAATAAATAGGTTTTTACTTTTCGATATATAGTGTGGACAGACAGACGTACAGACATTATATTTGTTTAACCACTCGAGTGTTAGGCTTCACTGAAACTCAATCAATAATCTGAAATTCTACTCACTATACAAGATAAATATAACAATAAATAACAATAATTTAGCTCACAAAGCGACAAACTATCAGCTGATAACAAGTGATAAATATAGTAAACAATCCGTAACAAACAGAAATTGGTTACTGACTTTAAACTAGACGACTAAGCTTCTGTGACAATTTCGAGATTATATTATGTCTGGTGAAAGTTATATCAAGCGTGATCGTGTAGGTCAACACTGAGCGCAAATTATTATATTTAAGAGTTTTATTTTAATAATTTTTAATCAACAAATTGCACAAATATGTGTAAATCTATTACTAATTATCCATTTGACCTCTTTCAGGATTTCAAAAAATTAAAAGTCACGTTGTAAGATATCTTTTCAACCTTTGCTGCATAGCATTCTAAAAAATGTACTTATATTGTGTCATGCCAATCCGTATTAAGCCAAATAGAAAACGAATCAACTCCATTTTACAAATGTAAAACGTTTTACAAATATTGGTGTTTCAAAAGACGAACACATCGGATTTTATAGCACTACAGATATAGGATTTTAAACGATAAATGTATATTATTGACCTACATTCAGATGGAATACGACAGGTGCATACGTCATTGTATAACTTTTAATTAAAATTGCGGAAGTATTGTATAATTCTGAATAAATAACAAATAGACGAGCGAAATGCTAAAACACGGATAGAAAACTATTTTAAAATATCAACAAATATTTATGTACAAAATATAAATTACATTTTTTGCCAAGGTCTTTGAACCACGGATGGTTATATTGATATATATTGATACGTTTGAAATCATCGTTTATGTACAAAACCTGGTAACCAACACAACAAAGCTATCTGATTGGAACCATATTGAAAGCGCTATTAACCTGTCCATTATTTGATGAAACGATAACTCTAACGTCACGCGATTGACTTGTATTATGATCGTATCTTCGTGACAGTGAATTGATATTCAATAAAAGATACGCAGTAAAGCACCTCAGCGCGTGTGTTACCGTTGTCATTGGATACATTTACAACCCATCTAACACGTGCTAGCAAAAAAGCTAAGGCTTTCTGGTTAGTTATTTTATTTTCTAATTCGAAAAAATATTTCAGTCACAAGGAAGCGTCTATGCTAAATCTCTGCGAAATAGTTTTTATTTTATGGTGACCATTGAGTAAAACATATTTAAATAACATTAATTCATAGTATGGTTATTTCTGTATTAGTATCTCCTTTATTGAAATCTTAATATTACTTTCATATTAATGTTTACAAAGTGTATACAGTAATATACATTCCTTAATGTGATTATGAATAAAAACATGTATAATGAGTATTTGTCTTTATTTATGTCTATTATGCCGTATTAGATGAATTAATTCCATATAATCATGATACATTTATCTTCTACAATCTAATAGTTTCATTAATTTTTGATAGAACTCTTTTTTCAGTAATTAAATGAAATTGTAAACAAATACCTCAGAAATTAATTACAGAAATTTAAACTGCTATCGAGTTATCAGTTAAATAGCGATTTAAATAGATTTAAATATTTGATAATATAATTAATATTCAGAATAAGTCAATCATATGATAAAACATATATTATATTTTAATATAAGGATCAAAGTGATCATTTGCCAATGGCGTAGTGTAGCGGGTATAACGAATGTCGCAACAAAACCGGATCAAGCAACGTCGATCGTGGCTGCTGCTTGGATGGGTGACCTCTGAGCGACCCTGTCCTTGCAAGCAGTACGCCTGCTCGGCCCTAGGTAGTGGTTCGGAAGTCACCTTTAAGCCGTTGATCTTCAGGTTAAGTGTTACAGAGGGCTTCTTAGCCCTAACTTCGCCTAGTAAAATAGGACATCTTTACCCTACTTTACTTTACTTTTACCTTAAAGTTTCGTGTGAATACTGAGCTATTCCAAAAATACTAACGATACCTCTCTGTGTTAAGTATTGCTATAAAATGTTTGTCGTATGAGAACAAATTAATAATTCAATTTGAATTCAATTTGCCTTGGTTTTTTCTTTTAAACTCGTTTAATTAGTTGTTATCAGTCCATAAATCATTAGTTTTTGTTTTGGATCAAGAGGAACCTATTCACCTAGTTTTAATGTTCTAGGATATTTCTATAAAGAGTTACTGCACGGGAGAATATACAGACGGACCAAGAATATCATATTTACTGTCGATATATTTATTACATAGAATGTCTTGTGGAGTACTAAATAGGTAATTTTTATTACATCGTGGTGTTAATTTACTAATATTATAGATATATAACATTAAAACGATCAATGGAAGACGAAATTTCTAGCAAAATTCTTTTAACCCCACTCGTTAGAAATTTCAATTAGTTTTATTTCAATATAATAAATTGTAAAGTTCAGGACCTTAGCTCGTTATGCAACGAGTGAGCATGATAATAATGAAGTGATTCAAGGAAAACTTTAAATGAAACAAAATTTAGAAAATGCGCCAAAGATGAGTTGTTTTAGCAAAAACTAAATTCTTTTATTTGATTCATATTTGATTATGTGTACTTCAAAGACATTCTCTAAATTTAAATTAGAATAAATCAAATTAATTGCAGTACATATATTTAGCATTAAATAGTGTTAGGAGAGACCTTACATAAAGCAGATTGATCAAAGGTCAGAAGAGAGTAGAACACACACATGAGTAGGAGTAGGTTGGAGCTGTGTATGTAGTGAGTAGACTATTCCCAGAGTAGTTTATAACTACACTGAATTATTTACTTTTTTTCACGAAACAGAAACTCAGTGACACACCAATGAATGAATCCGTTATTCTTTACAAAATGTGTCGGTTTGGGCACAATATAGGAATAACACTGGACACTGTAATCAATATAAGCAGTGTCTGAAATAGAAAAAGTGCAATTACCTAACAATACATTGGATTGTTATGAATTTATTAAAACAAAACAAAATCAATAAAACAAAGTTTGCTCTTATAAGATTAAAATGCTAGCTAAGCAACCATTTAGAGCTATTATAATTCTTGGATGTAATACTTGTGTTAATATTTCCAGTAACGTATTGAGCTAAGTGTCTAAGCATCAGGAAAGACAGGAAAATAAGAGAGTTGTCAGAGAATGCCAAGATTATAAAAATAAATATTTATAATAATTGCAAAAATATCTTTTCACCGACGAAAACTTTTCACTATATTTGATTGAAGAAACAATGCACTTAATTTAATTTTAACAACACGTATAACGTGGAATTACAAGCAGATAAAAAAACTTGTCAAACAGTTAGCATAATGTTGTTTCGATCACATAGCTGGGCTGGGTTACTAATCACCCTGGGTTACAACTAACAATTGATGATAAATTTAGATAGGGTTGGTTGCATTACTAATACAGTAAAGAGTAACGCGAATATGCCATTTTAGTTAGGCCACACATTTAAAACGGAAACTACTTCATTTTGAAGTTTTGTCTCGGTTGCGAAGACTGTCAGTTTGAGTTACGGGCACAATTTGTTCCAAGTCCGGGGATTGTAGTCTTGTCACAGCGGTTGACAATGAGGCTTACACAATGAGGTTTACTTCATCATTGGACGTGGGCACAATTACTTTTACAACAACAATTCATTTCATCTGTTTGACACTCCAATCTTTTGTTTGAGTTACCGTCATGTAAGTAATATTGGCGATTTGTAAAGATCACTTGTGAAAAAAGAAAGTATGAACTATGAACTGTAATTATTAAGGAACCGACAGTGACAAGCCTTGTATTCCTGCAATCACTAAGGAATGAAGATTGAAGGGTACTAAAGTCTTGCAATTCGGTACATAGTTTTCCCTCTTGGTGCAAGGAAGAAGCTGTCGAATTTGTGTTGAAAACGTTAAAATGTATGTCTGTCTGTCTGTCTACCGTTTTCTGTTTATCTCTGTCCGTTGATCTGTTTATTTTACGGCATAATGTCTTACAATACTTTGAGAATTCAATGGAAAATTATTTTAGAAAGCTTATCATCTTCATGGTGTTTTCCGAAATTACATTCTCAACATAAATTAAGTATTTCTTATAGATGGCCGGTATGAACCATGTCTATTGAATTTCTGCAATCATGCAAAACATATAATTAGTCCTGTACTCCCGAATATCACCACAGTAAACGTAACTACATAAAACATGAGAAACTTTTGTTTTTGGGAAAGTAACCTCATACTTATTGGAACTAATAAACAAATATAGGGTACAATAATTGAAATTATACTTCTATTTTAAATTTTAGTACGATTTTATTAGTTTAGTTTTTTTATTTTCAAATATCTTTGACGAACAAATTTTGTAATTGAGTTCAATCCAAATTTGGAAGAATAAAGAGACTAATTAAAAATATAACTCAGAACTGGATGACAATGCAATAACATTTAATAACAATCACATTATTCTTGTACCTTGTTTTTATTGTACATGTTGTTACTGTGTTACTGAAAAGTCATATTATATCAATCGACTTGAAGAAACATGTTTTTTACCTACGCTCGTATATAATATACACATTATATGTATATTTATTTAACAAATAAGGTCGAAGAAAACACAAAGCATTATTGTTTAAACCTGAAAACGTCACAATAAGGGCGAAGTAAATGAGTGGGTTGTTGAAATTGGAAGCAGGAAGCACCGCATCATCGGTCT
This sequence comes from Homalodisca vitripennis, assembly GCF_021130785.1. Lineage (NCBI taxonomy): Eukaryota > Metazoa > Arthropoda > Insecta > Hemiptera > Cicadellidae > Homalodisca > Homalodisca vitripennis. The sequence goes on from NC_060209.1 coordinate 7,511,735, forward strand.
CCATTCGTTACCTTTGAACTTTAAACCCATCTTCCTTGAGTAAAGCTATTTGTGAATTCAATAAAAGTTTAAGATAAATAAAACCTGTACATATTGGATTAGTTACTTTTAGTTACACAAATATAACAGTTCTAATATTACAAAGGAGTGAAGTATTTCCTTGGACCATGGCAATTTCTTGGTTCTTGTTACTCTTCGTCAGATTGAGTTTATTATTGGACAGTTACTAGATCACTGAAATAAAAGAAATATCTTTTAGAAAATATAATCGTGGCAGCTTATTCCCCGAATATTCATGAACACTCAATACTCACTACTGACGATACAAGGAGAAATTCTTACTAGGTTTATGTAACATTTCATAATAATCGTATATATTAAGTCGCTGTTATTTTAACCTACAATTCTAGGAACAATGACTGATTGAGAAGTAGTGGCGATTATTCCTCTGTTTTAGGTCAGTGTAAAATATCATATAACATTGTCAAGGATGCCAAACAGTTTTAATTTGTCATTGGATTAAAATTCACAGCTTTGTTCATGAAGGAGAATTATATAATATTTCAATAGTGTTTACAAAATCAAATTTAAATAGAGTATTTCTAATGTATTACATATTTTTGAATCGTCATTAGCGCAACCTGGAATAAAAGGTATGAGGTAACTTTGTCTCTGTTATCTGCATTCCACTAGCGATAAAGCACTGCGTACTTAGTATTTATATAATTAATTTATCGTAAAATGAAAATGTTAATACATTTTGCAACCTCTTTGATGAACTTTAGCTGCATGAAAGCAGGTTGAAAAGTGGCAACAGCTGTTTCATGTCAGTGAAAGTTGTAATGGGAAATATAAATTTTATCATAGTTTTTCCAAACTCTTAAGTTATAGAAGTATACAATTATTCCGTTATAAGTAAATATGTTTGCAAACACAATTTCTTATAGTTGCAGTTATGTCGAGTCTTCATAGAAATGTATATGCCTGTAACAATTTTTATTTTATTATGTTTCACGGTTACGGAGTTTCTAAATGTTTGAAAGTGTTACGATTATATAAACATGCCAAATTTGAGAGTTACTGTGTCACCAGTGTTGTGCGAATTAAACACCAAAAGTAATAATGCATCTTCATTTTGCATTTAGAGATACCGGTCACATGCGAAATCTACATTTGCTCTAGCTGGGCCAGATAGGATATTTTGTGAAGTAAATTGTATATGAAGTAAACTTGATAATAGGTTTCATTATACAGTACTTGTTATTCACCAGAATATTTAAAGGTAAATAAGTTATTCAGAAATTTTAAACATACAATTTCGAGCGTTTATTTAAATTCTAGTTCCATCAAACCTTTTTTAGAAACCATAAAATTATGTTATTATTAGCTCACACTACTATTTTTTAGTTTGGATAGTAAATAAATAAATACATAAACAGAAAAGACTTTTCCTGTCTTGTAGACTGATATGATGTATTTGAAGAGAAGAGACATTTTTAAAGAGGTCTCATCGTTATCCGAGATTCTCTTCCTGACCAAGAAGCCAATTTGTGCTGAGTTATTCCAAGAAATTCCAGGCTTTTAACTGGAATACTCAAATCTCTAGTATCTTGTTATCTTAAAATAAACAGTATTTTGTATGGCCTTACACTGTTTCTAAATACTAAAACACGGCGAATATTTCGGTAAATATGTTTGTTGGTTTGGGTACTGATAAGTGATATGTTGTCCCCCTTTTTTTAAAGAAGTAAATAACTTCAATCGTCGCCCAAGCTTAACCATTACTTGAGAATTATTTGTATTTGTTGTCCCTTGGTGGTAGTACCGAATGCGTTTGCTCTTTCTATTGAAATTAACCTAGTGAAGATATAATATATATAACCTTTATTTAAATGATAAACAGAACAAATAAAAAATCAATCTTTTTAATTAAAGATTAATTAGTATGAACAGTATGTTCCCTAGCAACTTTGTGTCAAGTTATGACTATTTGAAGAAAACTACATCTTGATATCTTATTCCGTCTTATTACTTCATGCCATGTTTAATTTAAAGGACTATTACGGGAGTATTATGTGGAAACCTGATGTTGAGTAGGGAACTTCCCACAGCAATATTATTGTGGGGTAACTTATAGTGATTTTAAAAATACATAACCCCTCAATTAATCCTGTCCCATTAATTCAAGGGTTCTTTTATCTATTACCTCCAATAGGGTCATCATTCCGAAGCCACACGAAAAGTGATGTTGCCAAGCAGTTCTGAGGCATTTCGTAGTAATTTAATAAACTCCGCGAATTGATTTTTATTGGTTAAATACTTCCATGATACTTGAAAAGCTAAAGTGAAATCAGGGGGTATTTAAACAAATTAAGCCTTCTTTCATAAAACAGTTTTATAAAAATCCCTTCAGTAGTTTCGGATAAATCGGTGACAATACATAAAAAAGAAAAATAGAAACAGGCAGAATTGTATAACTTCCTCCTCTTTAAAGTCTGTAAACACTAACATAACAATTTCCGTAAAAAGTTAATTGAGCTAGTAATACAAAGTAACGCTACTAACGCTGTAAATTACCAATACTATTTGTAGCTACGATCCCTTGTTTTGGCAAATTTAAAAGCAGATACTGAACAGAGGAGCGAAAATATTTACATATTAATGATGTGAGCGATAGCGAAGCTTGGCACTTGAGAGTCTGGAAACATGTCGCTTCTATCCGTCTGTCTAACAATATTTTTGTCCGCACGATATTTAAAAAACAAAGTGAGATAAAGACTTAACATTGTCTATGAAGATTTATTTATACATGGGCATTACTGATTGTAATTATGGTGCATGGCACTTGATTGGAATTTGGCTGGGCTTTAATATTTGAAACATTAGTCTATTTATTATGTGAAGAAATTTACAAAGTTACTCACCTGAGGTAACAAGGTAATATCACGCTCTTACTGGAGCATTGTGTGCAGCATGTGTTTGTGTAGGATTATATTCTGTGTGCGAGCCTCCTCAAACATGCTGAATGCTGCTTTCTCAAGTCAAACAGATAGAACAAACTCTTTATGTGTGTTTGTTGACTGATTCACGTCAACAAGGTGATAGCTAACGTAGGTCTGAGAAGTTTTCATTAGCACTTTAGAGTTAGGTATAAACTTGGTACATCTATTACAGACAGTTAGAAGTCATGACCACAATGACTTTCCATTTAGTATATAGTTAAAAATAAGGAATTTTATGTGTGTTATATCAAACGCCACCTTAAATATGCAGTTTTTGTATAAAAAGTGCATTGCATTACAAGAATGAGGATTAAAGTTATTATGGTAACATTTTATTAACTATCATGACATTTATAACGCCCAAAGAAGAAGACATTATTTTGTAAACGCTCGATATGTCTATCAGATTCCTTACGTAGGGATCTATGATTTCTATGCTATAACTAGCAAGCACTTAAAGTGTTGAACGTATAAGTGTTATCAAAGTATATTACCCCAAGTATCAAAAGTCTATAACTTAATTATGTCTTTCATAATAAAAACATAGTTTAATAAAACAAAAATAAAATAAAAAAATGAAAAAAAAACTTACATTTATCATCAACACCAGCATAAAATGGATATATATTCATATTTTTAAAATAACATACTAAATTAGAAGCTCGCCATTTGCAAACGCACTTCCAAAGATATAAGTAAAGCCAAAACCTCCTGGTTACTGATGAATGGCGTACATCTATGGCTTTTAGTATAACTAGGACTACTTAATAAGATCATCAAAGTTCTAATTGTCTTAGTAGAAACAACATGAAATAACCACAAAGCAACGAATTGTGCAGCAGGAGCGTTTCTTTTACTGGAAGTACAGGAGCCTGAAAAGCTGTTTTAGAAACATGAAGCCTTTCACGCTCTCCTGTTTCAGGCGTCAGTAAATTATCTTGTTCAAAGTTATAAAACAATTACTATATATAGGTACTTATTTAATTATAACTTATAGAGTGCATCATAAACTATTACTAATCACCCAGTATATTCAAATATTAGTTGTCAGTTCGAGTCTTTTTAGAAAAAATATTGAAAAGTATGCTGTATAGGTTTTGAATTAGACAATACATTTATTTAATTTAATTAAGTTTTGTTTTATGGTAGTCCAAATTATGATTTTATCCTTAATTGTAAGTATTCCACCTCAAGGTTCAGCCCTCACACGAAGTTAAGCATTACTGGCATAAGGAGGATCGTCGTTTATTTTCTTTGCAGATGGAAACAATGTTACGTTTACTTATTGAAAAATTTAAAAGTTAAAAGACTAATCCACTTTTAGGTGCGGATGTAGAATTATATTTTACAAACTCTGAAAATTTCTCCTGTGACCTATAATTTAATAAAATATTTTTATTAATACAGAAGCAGCGATGTTAAAGAACGTACTACTAATAAATGAAAGATTCACCAACCGTTTTATGAAGTATGCAGTAAAACTCGGCTGCAGGGTTCACATCTGTGACCAAACCCTCCAAGCCCTTAGGGATTCAGTGGCATTCCATACACATGTGACCCTTTCATAATTTGGATTTTCTTCACGATTTATTCATAACATTTACGGGAAATACATCTCTCAAAACGAAGTGGCTGAGGAATCCATGACTTATTACTACATATTATATAATTATTATTGTGTATTAGGAAAATAAATGGCACTGTACCCTTCGAGAATAATTAACTCTGATGTGTGTTTCAGCAATAATGCCATTGTCACAATCATGTCATTATTATATTATAGACTGTACGTCTCCTTCTGTGGTGCGAGGAACATGTGTATATGTGTTTAGTTGTGTGTCCTCATGCTGATGTACAGGTACGAGTATATATTGAGTGTATTATGATGTACAGGTACGAGTATATACTGAGTGTATTATGATGTACAGGTACGAGTACATACTGAGTGTATTATGATTTACAGGTACGAGTATATACTGAGTGTATTATGATGTACAGGTACGAGTACATACTGAGTGTATTATGATTTACAGGTACGAGTACATACTGAGTGTATTATGATGTACAGGTACGAGTATATACTGAGTGTATTATGATGTACAGGTACGAGTATATACTGAGTGTATTATGATGTACAGGTACGAGTACATACTGAGTGTATTATGATGCACAGTTACGAGTATATACTGAGTGTATTATGATGTACAGGTACGAGTACATACTGAGTGTATTATGATGTACAGGTACGAGTAAATACTGAGTGTATTATGATTTACAACTTTTCCTGTTGTTAATTATGCTTTAGTGAGTTTAACGCCATATTTTCTAAAATTTTTAATGTTTTATGCTTTTTTAACGACATACATCATGTTTATTTTTGACACCCAAGCAAGAGGGTATATTCCAATGCTCGAAATGTATATTTCTACTTTTTTAAAATACACATGTGGTAAATGTCGGATAAATTGTGAGCTTTTCAAATCATACATTATTAATATCAAACTTTAAACAAGGAATAAAAAGCTGACATACCTAGTTATTTATACAATGAAAATGACGAGATGATTTTTGCACTTTTATTAACTGTATTGATTAAGCTTACATGTGTTGTTTATATTCCCATAAGTAGAGCAATATTTTCCCCCAAGGAGCATTCTATGTGTGTTTTTCTCCTTTTATTTACAGTAGTGAATAGCTGGTCAAATTTTACTAACTCATGGTATCATAAAAGGTTTTTGCAACTGCTTATTTTCTTAGAAGTTCATTACACCTCTCTGCGTATACAGTAGAGTGAAGTTTAGGTTGATTTTAATGGCGTAGGATGCAGATTTTCTTTATGTACTATTATAACGAATATTATTACACCAATTTATGTAGCCTAAACCTACACACTGAGCAAGTGCTCTGACACATTCATCAATGCAATTTGAAGTGAAAAACTATTCAATTGGTTACGAAATTTCCTACCATAAACGATATCTGAAACAAAGGCTATTAATTAATATTTGTAAAAAATAGATTCTTAGCATAGAAGCTTTTATTGTAATAACCCTAGTTCCAACGACTGTGTTTATCTGACGTAATTTATCTTGATATAATCAGTGGGATAGTGGCTAACATTACTTTAAAAAATAGTTAACTTTGGCAACGACAAAAGGATGAGGAGAGTAACATTACTAAGTGCTAGGCTTCGGTGATTTTGCATGCCAAATTTCAAGTATATAGTTCATTCAAATTTTTCTGGTGTCCTTGGAACAGAGACAGATTTAAAATGATTTAGAAAAGAATTATTTTAACCCGTGGAACAAACAAAGGGATTTCTTCCAGCCTACTGAATGAGAGGATTCAATGACGCTCATCCAAATCCTATGGATAGAGATGCAAGGATTGAGACATGGATCATCATAGAAATCATTCCCTGTAGATATGGCGTTTCATGCAAAGTCTAATGATTATATTTTCCTCAAGATAGCTTTGTATAGTTAGTCTATATGTGTTACTATAACAAATTTTGGAATGTCATAAGATTGCTTGGAAATTGATTTATTCTGCAAATATTTCTCGTTGCGTCATGGTTGCCAATACGTCCGATGCAAAAATTTTCACTACCAATCTGTAGGTCAGTTCGTTGTCAAGATATATTGCCGGGAGATAATCATATATTAATGAAACATTTTCAGTCCCTTGAATTGTTTCATTCCTTCGCCTACGCTCAGCCAGTAATCGTGCATGTAAACAATTTGAGGGATTTCGTCACTTTTAAAGTTCTAAACAAACTTTAAAAACCACATGAAATGATACAATTACTGAAACTAATCCACCAAAAGTAATCAATAATCATATACTTTCATAATTTCGTGTACCTTTGTTCAGGAACAAGTGACATATACAAGTGACAATTCCCCGGTCAATAGTGGAGGGGTGGCTCTGAGATTAACGATGGGGCAAAATGAAATTCCCAACAGAATTGATAGCAGCAATCACAGACCAAACGTGGACATTGGCCGTGAGAAGTCACTGAATAGACTGTTTTTTTTTTTTATTTCTATGAGCCTAAAACTGACCTTTCATACATGATAATATTTCATTTATGTGATAATAAGCGCTTAGACATATAAAATCTAAACAAGAACATTCTTTTCATGATATAAAACTTATAAAAAGTTTAGATATTTGAAATAATCTGAACGAAATGTTTGATTGGATAAAAAAAAGAAAGAGCCAAAACATAATTAAAGCGTAAGAAAATTATAAATAAAGCATAATAGTTAACAAAGGAATGGGTCCATTGCACAGCATAACTATTTAATACTATAAGCATTTCTCCATAACGTGACTATCTCTGTGGCTCTGAAATGATTTAGAGAGGCTGTTTCCCGCCGATAAGGACGTTCTTCATAGCCTCTAGCTTTATTACGAACCTAATTGTTGGTTGTTCAATATTCCCATTGCGTCATGTCGTTCTTCCAACAGACCAAAGTGGAGTGTGTAGTGAGTTTATGTTTTGGTTTGGGATTTTCAATCTTAGACTTTTACACGCTGTTCCGTTCGGTAAGGAATACAAAATTTACAAATACAAACACTCATATCTGTATATAACTTTATATACTAACAGATAAAAGTTATTCACGCTTTACTTTCTTGCATTGTTATTTGGTAAGATAACTAAAAAACTTACTCACTCTTTCCCGTTTACATTATTCTGATCTAGGAATATCCCAAAACAGGATATGCAACAAATCAGGAGTTCATAAGTGCCAATAAAGCGTAAATAATACAAGTATGTTTTCCCAAAAGCCTACATGGCTGAGGTTCAGCATGTTCACTCCGTGTATTAGTCAATAGAAGCTATAACAAGTGACAGGTGGCAAAAACCCAAAATGTACTAAAGTTTGAGATTAACTGTTGGATAGTTACAACCCCAAAATATTAATTAACTGGCAAGGAATTTCGGGAATTCACCTATAAATCCAGGAGCACCAATGAGGGAACCAGCACCATTGAGAATATATATTAGTAGATGATGTGTGAAGCATCTCCAAGGACCATGAAAACCTCTTTTCCTCAACCCATGTTGTGCGGAGATCTATTTTTTTTACAAAAAAATACAACATTATATCTGAACGGGGTGGTAAGTAATTACATACAAACAGAAGATTACGTTTGAAAAGGTTTGGTCATGAATATAAACGATCCAAGGACAAATTAATAACTAATTAATTACCAGATTCCAGAAACTCGTTATACCCGATGTTATGATCATATGTGGACCGACGTTCTAATAATTTAAATTGAGAATGGCTACTTCAGAAAATAACATAAAATTGATAGATTTACAAAACTTACAGTACTTTCCATTAGATTTACAAAGGAATATATGATATATGTTGTAAAATAATTGGATATTATTGCTTCTACTTAAATTTTCTCAAGTACAATGTTATCACCAATATTATTTTAAGACGAGAAAGTAGAGTATCGATAAGCGGAACTGAATTGTTGTTGTAAAAGTTATCGTGCCCACGTCCAATGATGAAGTAAACCTCATTGTGTAAGCGTCATTGTCAACCGCTGTGACAAGACTACAATCCCCGGACTTGGAACAAATTGTGCTCGTAACTCAAACTGACAGCCTTCGGAGCCGAGACAACACTTCAAAATGAAGTTGTCATTTTCAATGTGCGGTCCAACTGAACATTTTGTTTGGTATATTTATAGTTAAGTTTGATATTTATTTGAATTAAATGCAATAAATGTACCACGATCAAACATAACGAATATTCGGTCTAAAATAAAAAACTACTACTTTAAGTTCTACTATTTCGAGTGACGAATGTAAAGGATGATATATCTGTAAGCGTATATAAGTACATATTTGTTTCTGTGATAGAAGATGTTTCACGGATAACATATGCATCCAACTGAAATATTTTGTTTTGTATATGTATAGTTACATGTTAGATAAAAAATAAAATAAAATCCAATAACAGCTCCACAATCAAAGATAGCGAATACTCGGTCTAAAATAAAAATCAACTACTTTAATTTCTTCTATTTTATGTGACGAATGTAAAGCATGATAATTTTGAAAGCGTAAATAAATATTTTTTGTTTCTGTGCTAGAAGATGCTTGTCAGATAACATATGTATCGAATGGCAACGTCTACACGCGCACAGGCGCAACCTTACTGCATATCGTTTATTGAATATCAATTCACTGTCACGAAGATACGATCATAATATACGTCAACCGCGTGATGTTAGAGTTATCGTTTCATCAAATAATGGACAGGTTAATAGTGCTTTCAATATGGTTACAATCAGATAGCTTTGTTGTGTTGGTTACCAGCTTTTGTACACGAGCGATAACTTGACCCATCACACTCTGAAAGGACTTTTTATGTTTTATAATGATATGTGAATAAGTAAAACACACACACACACACACACACAAACACACGCGCGCGCGCGCACACCAAGAAGTTTACGATCGATGTATTGAAATTTGACCCGGACATACGTCGTACATTCCATGATTGTGACAAGACCTATTTCAATATTTAATTCCTGCATTTTGTGTCTGATTTTAACAAATGTACGTCTTTACAGTTTCCAAATAATTATATTTTAAAATGTTTTGCTGTAAAGTCCAATATGCTATGTATTTCCAACAAAACTCAGTTTTTTAAAACATTAATATTATTAGGTCATTTAAAACATATTTAACATATTTAAAACATTTAGGTCATTAAAGTTTGACTTTTGCTTTCATCATTACAAAAACATATTATATTATAATTCAAGTATAAATAACTTTGAATTGTAAAATATGTCAAATTTAAAGTAAATGTTTAATTATATTCAACATACAAGTTTCAAGCAGTTACCTCGCACAAGTATTTAACCGTCTCTGCCGCTTGCAAGTTACAATTTAAAGATTACTAGTTTATAACTTGGAAATATAATAACTTGCTCTCCGTGTTAAGTTATTCGAACACTCTTGATCTAACTTTCACGTGAGATAATATGATCTCGAGCATGTCATAAGAGCTTAGTCGTTAAGTTAACGAGTTTCCGTTAATAACATTACATTGTCTAGAGCGCGGCAACAGAGGAAAACATATAAGCATGTTTCATAACACATTATTTTGTTTCAATTTACATGGGAGTCACAAGTATTATGACATATAATTTATAATAATATACGTAGTTGTAAGATATAAATAAAATTTAAACATAATCGGGAGAATGGTTTACGCATGAAAAAAAAAACAAACAAATAAACAAAGGAATTTTCGTATTTATAATATTATTAGAATAAAATTGCTGTTTGTTTTTTTAATTTCATTACAGAAAATACTACGTTTCCCGTTAAAAATTTGACGGAAATCATTTAAGTATTGTACACGGGACTGTGTTTGGATTCTATTTATACACTGCTAAAATAATAGATAATTTGATGAAATGTACTAAAGAAAATTTCAGTAGAACACCGTATGGAGGAATGGTTGATGAATAAAAATTAAAGTGGATACACATAAGAAACCGCAATATACAACATTACCCTCATTATAACCTATCTAATTTCCTCTTGCGGAAAGTTCCTTTGTTTCACAAACGAGAAACCGTCACTTTGCTTGAAGCAGGGCAAGATAATTACCTTTTGTTCAAAGTGACCGCTTCCGTTATAAAGTTACTCCCGAAAAAGAACAATGTTGTAATGCAACTAACACATTATGAACTGTACAGGTGTTAAGAAGGTTACTCAGTTTAGTGTACAAGTTGTAAAAATTATTTCAAATTGTAAAGGTTACAGGACGTATATTGAGTTTTACAGACAGAGATTAAAAATTATAGGACTGAGGTAAATAAATATGGAAGATCGGATTTATTAAATTACAAATACAGTAAAGAGTAACGACTGCAGCTGCCATACATACGGTCCCCAGACCACATGTGCCGCAGCACTTGTCAAACAGTTAGCATAATGTTGTGTCGAGCACAGAGCTGCGTTGGGTTACTAATCACCAAGGGTTTACAAATAACATTATATGGATAAGGGTTGTTTACATTAAAAATACAGTAAAGAGTAACGACTGCAGCTGCCATACATACGGTCCCCAGACCACATGTGCCGCAGCACTTGTCAAACAGTTAGCATAATGTTGTGTCGAGCACAGAGCTGCGTTGGGTTACTAATCACCACGGGTTTACAAATAACATTATATGGATAAGGGTTGTTTACATTACAAATACAGTAAAGAGTAACGACTGCAGCTGCCATACATACGGTCCCCAGACCACATGTGCCGCAGCACTTGTCAAACAGTTAGCATAATGTTGTGTCGAGCACAGAGCTGCGTTGGGTTACTAATCACCACGGGTTTACAAATAACATTATATGGATAAGGGTTGTTTACATTACAAATACAGTAAAGAGTAACGACTGCAGCTGCCATACATACGGTCCCCAGACCACATGTGCCGCAGCACTTGTCAAACAGTTAGCATAATGTTGTGTCGAGCACAGAGCTGCGTTGGGTTACTAATCACCACGGGTTTACATATAGCAATTGTTGATGTATATGGATAAGGGTTGTTTACATTACAAATACAGTAAAGAGTAACAACTGTTGCTGCCACACATACGGTCCCCAGACCACATGTGCCGCAGCACTTGTCAAACAGTTAGCATAATGTGGTGTCGAGCACAGAGCTGCGTTGGGTTACTAATCACCACGGGTTTACAAATAGCAATTGTTGATATATATGGATAAGGGTTGTTTACACTACAAATACAGTAAAGAATAACGACTGCTGCTGCCATACATACGGTCCCCAGACCACATGTGCCGCAGCACTTGTCAAACAGTTAGCATAATGTTGTGTCGAGCACAGAGCTGCGTTGGGTTACTAATCACCACGGGTTTACAAATAGCAATTGTTGATATATATGGATAAGGGTTGTTTACACTACAAATACAGTAAAGAATAACGACTGCTGCTGCCATACATACGGTCCCCAGACCACATGTGCCGCAGCACTTGTCAAACAGTTAGCATAATGTTGTGTCGAGCACAGAGCTGCGTTGGGTTACTAATCACCACGGGTTTACAAATAGCAATTGTTGATATATATGGATAAGGGTTGTTTACATTACAAATACAGTAAAGAGTAACAACTGCTGCTGCCACACATACGGTCCCCAGACCACATGTGCCGCAGTACTTGTCAAACAGTTAGCATAATGTTGTGTCAAGCACAGAGCTGCGCTGGGTTACTAATCATCCTGGGTTTACAACTAACAATTGTTGATGTATGTTGATAGGGTAGGTTACATTAAAAATACTTTGAGTAGTAACGACTGCTGCCGCATATACGGTCTCCAGATCAGGTTTGGCTTCATTTTCATAAATATGTTTCTTTTTTTTAAATATTGCTAATGCTATTATTTAGAATACAATATAACTAACAATGTGTACTTGGAATTAAACCACTTTTAATACGGCATGCCCTGACTTTTTCTCCTTTTAAAATGTTCTCCTTTTTAAAATATCAGTCAGTTTGTTTAGATATTTATTTATTCTGAAATTATAAAACTGCCTTTGTGTAAAATAAAACTCTCGTGTAAAAATGTTCACTACTATTCAGCCAAATACTCGTAATATGGAGTGACATGCATCATTACATATATAGAAATCAAGTATCAAGTCTGTAGACGAGATTTTTATCAAAATATTTATGGTCAGACAGATAGACATACAGTCAGACATAAATGAAATTGTTCGAGTCCCTTCAGTTACAGACTTAGCTAAAGCTCAGCCAATAAGAGAAACATAATATTCCTCTAATTTCAAACTCCTATTAATGAATTCAATCATTTTTCACAACACTGATATTTAAATTAATTAATATTATTGGGACTGATGCATTGAATTATGATAGAATTTAAATACAATGTATAGAATTAACAGTTACTTTAGTCACAGTTAGAGTGCTATCTTTAAAAACGATAAAAGGAATACAGTTAAATGAAGCCTATGAAAAAAATGAAATTAGTGTTAATTAAAACATTTCCTGATGAATATTACGGAACAGATCAAGTCTTGATAGAGCCTGTGACACAGGATTTACTAGTTTCGTCTAGACTTCTTCCGGCGGGATCTGAGCTCAGTCAGACTAACAAAATGTGGCACGATCGTGTAAAATTGTATCTTTCATGATGAAACCAATTTTACCCTCATTGGTAATACATTTAATATTGATTAACGTAATGTTTAGATTATAAATTCTCAGAACACGTATTTAGAACCTTTCAATGCCGAAAATAATAAAGTGAAGTTAGTTATAATATTTTAGTTTGCAGAAACAAAATCTGAACGAAGTGTGCGGTTGAGTTATAAGTTGGATATAACGGAGATTGTAACCAGTTTGCAAGCGTAATGTAATGTAAAGGTGAAAATGAGAAAAGTTAAACGAGGTTGCAAAATAGCCACAGAGAATAGCCTTTCATAGCCCGCTGTGGTGTACCGCCGCGCCGCGCCGTGTAGTCTGATAACATCTGTGTGTGTGTTGTGTTATTTTGAATATCACTGCTTATATTTTATTTATTACGGACTGCTGTTTATATTGTAAATAAAAAAGAATAATAATAATTTTTTAGTTGCAATATAATCTTTAATATTAGATATATTTATAATTAAACAAATCAACATTTTACAGACTTACGCGATGAATAATACATCCATTGTAAATAAGTTTTATATCCAATATTGTGACATGATATCTCACTTGCTTTTTAGTGATTAAAATTATTAAAGGCAGGAGCAATTAGCCTAGTAATAATAATAATACCGTAGTCTGTTATCTAGGGTAGGGCGCAGCATAGCAAAGGCTTATCTCTGTCAAAATCTTAACCTCACTTATTTCGAATCTGGTTACTAATTGCAAATTAATATCGTAATTTATTCTGTATTTTACGTGTTTAATGTTATGTTATTTATAAGATAGTATGGCTATTATGTTATCACACAACGAATATCTTAACTAATCCTATAATTGCAACAGAACAAAGTATTTTGTTTATTAACATATCATTACCAATTAATGCAAAGTTTTGTACTATATTAAGATTACAAAATACGTAACACCAACTGGTTTTTTACATTTAAAATGCACTTTAATAAAATTTACAGCAAAGAAATAAAGTTTAGGTTTGTTGCAATGCCAGTTTCTTATTTTATCGTCTGCTACTGTACTTTCAACTTGCCACCCCTCTGCTATCGCTGCTGCCAACCTGAGCGCACTAAATTACGCTACTGTCCTGTGCACGTTGAAATGTTTTGACTTGTTCATCCATGGAATATTCTTCTGTCTATCATCTCGATCAGTTTTGGGACTGGACTGTCATCTTAGTAGTACCCACCAATCTTAACACCAAACTTCTGCATACTACAAAGTCTTGTGGGCCGTTACAATTTGAGCAATGTTATTGTTTCATGGACCTGTACACAATCAGCTGGGTTATGACGTTGTGTGATGACGTCATCATCCACATGTGGCGAGTCTCATACTCTCAGGTTTTCTCAAATATTTACTTATGGAAATAAAGAAATATCTCTGAGCTTCGAAAATTAATTTGGTTAACTGTTGTTTAGAGAAGGTAATTTCTCACGAGTATTTTCTCAGTATTTTGAGTTAATGAGTTTAAATAGTATTTAAAGTTAAATTTTACGTTTATAACGGCAATTTGTAGAGAGATTGTATTGTAAGTTTTGTTGATCTCTACTCCTAAACTCTGTTAATGAATAATGTAATTTTATTTCTTGTTTTGTAGCGTTTTACGGTTAATTCTATGCATGTCATATTTTATATTTCTCTTGTTATTGTCTTAGTACCTCGTATTTGAAATTTCCTCCGTAATCGGCATATTGAAAGATTATTTATGTGTCTGATTATTTCATCATGCTTTTACAACAGTTAGGTTGTAACGAATAAACGGTTGATACTGAGTCATAATTGCCCAAGATAAAAATTATTTTCCGGTTTACTGCTCATTGAACAGTTTGCTTCTGTAAATCTCTTGTTACATATGTTTTATTTATTATCTGCGACTACAATATGTTTCCGGTTTACTGCTCATTGAACAGTTTGCTTCTGTAAATCTCTTGTTACATATGTTTTATTTATTATCTGCGACTATAATATGTTTCCGGTTTACTGCTCATTGAACAGTTTGCTTCTGTAAATCTCTTGTTACATATGTTTTATTTATTATCTGCGACTACAATATGTTTCCGGTTTACTGCCAATAACAGTTTTTGCTTCTGTAAATCTTCTTTGTTTAGCATATGATTTTATTATTATCTGCGACTACAATATGTTTTTATCCGGTTTACTGCTCCATTGAACATTTGCTTCTGTAAATCTCTTTTTACATATGTATTATTTTTAACCTAGCGACTACAATATGTTATCCGGTTTACTGCTTCATTGAACAGTTTTGCTTCTGTAAATCTCTTTGTTCACATATGTATTATTTATTATCTGCGACTACAATATGTTTTTTCCGGTTTTACTGCTCAATGAACCAGTTTGCCTTCCTGTAAATCACTTGTTACATAATGTTTTTTATTTATTACTGCGACTACAATATGTTTCACGGTTTTTACTGCTCATTGAAACAGTTTTTGCTTTCTGTAAAACTACTTGTTACATATGTTTTATTTTATTATCTGCGACTACAAATATGTTTTTCCGGTTTACAGCTCAATGATACAGTTTGCTTCTGTAAATCTCCTATTTTACATATGTTTTATTTTATTATTCTCGACGACTATATGTTTCCGTTAACTGGCTCCAATGAACAGTTTTGCTTCTTAAATCTCTTGTTACATATGTTTTATTTTATTATCTGCTACTACATTAGTTTCCGTTTACTGCTCCATTGAACCAGTTTGCTTCTGTAAATCTTTTGTTACAAATGTATTATTTATTATCTGCGACTACAAACATGTTTTCCCGTTTACTGCTCATTGACATGTTTTTGCTTCTGTAAATCTCTTGTACATATGTTTTTATTTATTATCTGCGACTACAATAAGTTTCCGTTTTACTGCTCATTGAACCAGTTTTTTTTGCATCTGTAAACTCTTAGTTACATATGTTTTATTTATTATCAGCCGAACTACAATATGTTTCCCGGTTTAACTGCTCATTGAACAGTTTTGGCTTTCTGTAAATCCCCTCTTGTTACATATTTTTTATTTTATTATCGACTTACAATATGTTTCCGTTTACTGCTCTTGTGTGAACAGTTTGCTTCTGTAAATCTCTTGTTACATAGTGTTTTTTTTTATTATCTGCGACACAATATGTATCCGGTTTAACTGCTCTATGGACAGGTTTTTGCTTCTGTAAATCTCTTGTTACATATGTTTATTTAATATCTGTCGACTATAATATGATTTTACCGGTTTACTGCTCATTGAAACAGTTGCTGTCTGTAAATCCTTGTTACATATGTTTTATTTATTATCTGCGACTATAATGATGTTTTCCGGTTTAACGGCTCATTGAACAGTTTGCTTCTTGTAAAGTCTCCTGTTACATATGTTTTAATTTATTATCTGCGACTATAATATGAATTCCGTTTTAACTGCTCATTGACCAGTTTGCTTTCCTGAAAATCTCTTGTTACATAGGTTATATTTATTAACTTCGACTATAATATGTTTTCCGTTTTACTTGCTCATTGAACATTTTTGCTTTCATGGTAAATCTCTTTTTACATATGTTTTATTATTATCTGCACTATAATATGTTTCACGTTTTACTGCTCATTGAACAGTTTGGCTTCTGTAAATCTTCTTGGATACATATGTTTTATTTTATTATCTGTGACTAACAATATGTTTTCCGGTTTTACTGCACAAAGGGTGGAACAGTTTTTGCTTCTGTAAATCTCTTGTTACCTATGTTATTTTTATTTATTATCTGCGACTATAATATGTTTCCGGTTTACTGCTCATTGAACAGTTTGCTTCTGTAAATCTGCTTGTTTATACATTATGTTTTATTTATTATCTGCGACTAGCAATGATGTTGTTCCGGTTTACTGCTACAATTGAACAGTATGCTTCTGTAAATCACATTGTTACATATGGTTATTTATTAATCAGCGACTATAATATGATATCCGTTTTACTGCACATTGAAACAGTTTTGCTTCTGTAAATCTCTGTTACATATGGTAATTTATTAACTGCGACTATTATATTTTCCGTTTTAACGTCTGCACATTGAACAGTTAGCTTCTGTAAAACTCTTGTTACATATGTTTTATTAATTATCTGCTGACTACAAATATGTTTTCCGGTTTTACTGCTCATTGAAACCGTTTGCCTTCTGTATATCTCCATTTGTTACATAGTGTTTTATTTAATAACTGCGACTATAATATGTTTTCCGGTTTACTGCTCAAGGACAGTTTGCTTGTCTGTAAATCTCTTGTTACATATGTTTTTATTAATTAATCTGCGACTATAAATATGTTTTCCGGTTTACTGCTCATTGAACATTATGCATCTGTAGAATCCTCTTGTACATATGTTTTTATTTTTATTATCCCTCGACTACATAATATGTTTTCCGTTTAACTGCTCATTGACAGTTTGCTTCTGTTACAATCTCTTGTTACATAATGTTTTAATTATTATCTGCGACCTATAATTGTTTACCGGTTTACTGTCTCATTGAACAGTTTGCTTCTGTAAATCTACTTTGGTTACATAGATTTTATTTATTTATCTGCGACTATTATAATGTTTCCGGTTTACTGCTCAAATGAACATTTTGGCTTCTGTAAATCTCCTTGGTTTAACATTATGTTTTATATATTATCTGCTGCGACTATAATTATGTTTTTCCGGTTTACTGCTCAATTAACAGTTTTGCTTCTGTAAATATCTTTGTTTCATATGTTTTTTTATTATCTGCGACTATAATATGTTTCCGGGATAACTGCTCAATGAACAGTTTGCATTTCTGTAAATCTCGTTGTTACATATGTTTTAATATATTTATCTGCGACAATAATATTGTTTTCCGTTTTACTGCTCAATGAAACATTTTGCTTCTGTAAATCTCTTGTTTACAATAATGTTAATTTATTATTCTGCGACTATAATAATGTTTTCTCGGTTTACCTGCTCAATGAACAGTTTGCTTCTGTTAAATCTCTTGTTACATATGATTTTATTTATTATCTGCGACAATAATAAGTTTCCGTTTTACTTTTTACTGCTCATTGAACAGTTTTGCTTTCTGTAAATCTCTTGTTACATTGTTTTAATTTATTATCCCGACTAGTAATATGTTTCCGGTTTACTGCCTCAATGAACAGTTTTGCTTCTGTATAATCTCTTGTTACATATGTTATAATTTATTGATCTGCGACTATAATAGATTCCGATTACTGCTCATTGAACAAGTTTGCTTCAGTAAATCTCGTTGTTACATATGTATTATTATTTATTATCTGCGACTATAATATGTTTTCCGGTTTACTGCTCATTGAACAGTTTTGCTTCTGTAAATCTCTTGTTATACATATGTTTTATTTATTATCTGCGACTATAATATGTTTCATACTAGCCTTAACCTCTGTCTGCTTGCCTGCTTCGTGAACTTGTGTTGTTATCTTAATTATATCATTCTATTCTTTTATGTAAGCATGGGCAATGACACATACATATATACACATACATATCTATGTAGTAGTATAAATGTGAAGCTTCTAAATTTCCGGATATAATTACTTGGAATTGTTTGTGATCTTTAATGTAAAGCTTTTACGCCTGTGGCGCTCGGTTTACTTTGAAAACTATAATACATTAGATTACATTTTGCAAAATAATTAGTGGTGTTTCAGAGATGTGTATAAACCGAAAACAGTTTACGAGTTAAGTTCTTTGACTATGATTGAGGTAAATATGTCGGCAGCAACTACTGAATCTTGGACACCACGGGAAACTGAAAAGTAATTTCTGGGATCAGGCAAACAGCCCTTTAAATTTAGATATAAAGTGTTCCGGAAGTGAATTTACAAATTAGGATTAGATTAAATAGCCATATGTTTTCAGACATTATCAGAAATGGCAATTTTAGAAACAATTTTAAAACATGTTTTATGTCACCTAACATGTTTAAGTATGAGGAAATGCATGAAAGACTGCAAAATCTAATTCTTTATTTTAGAGACTTTGTTCTAAGACAGCCCTTCTAAACTGCGAGTCAGAAGGATGATCTTATAAAGAAAGGAACTTATAAAGAACCATGTCAGATAAAATACTTTTGCAACTTAATAATAGAATGCTTATGTGTATATTAGAATATCGTTCACATTTACACAAATTTACTCTTAATTGTATTCGTATTGTATCGAGAATTCATGAACGTTCTGCCAATACTGAATACCAATGTTAATAAGACTGTAGAAGTTCAAAGTTTGATGGGAAAAGTTGGCGACCGAGTGGAACAGTAAAGTGTATTAAACAGACATCGATCATTTACGTCGGTTAAAACTTAAGGATATCGCTCAATCCCCTACCAGTGTTTACAAAAAACTTTTTACATTCATTAAACTTTTAGGCCTTTCAATTTTTTACTGAAGATCGTAAAATTGGTTTCCATACATTTATAGGCTGAGTAAAAAAATCAACTGCCATATAATGGTAACCTGTTTATATTACTTTAATTATATCTATTTTATGATATCTATAAAAATAAAAACATAGTTCTAATCTTATGTACTGACTAAAATATTTAGTATTAGTATTTTGTATTATTGGTAATAAATGGTGAATGCTAACAAGGATATAAAACGTAACAATGATCGTTTTGAGGTGATTTTCATTTGATTTACAGACGTAGTGTTTGTACATAAAACGGCTCGTGTAAACACAATTTGTGTACGCCCGGACACGACAAACACAATCATGCGGAGAACACAACCACTTGGAGCAATCATGGCTTCGATGTTTATTTATGAGATTAACAATAACAACCAATCGTTGGTAAAACGCTCCTTTCATAGAACCATTTTGAATACTCACACAGCTTTAAATCTTATCATTCTAGATCAACGCTAATCCTATAAAAATCAAAATTTGACTAAAACTAATAATTTCTCAACTAAAATATGAATGAGAGAAAAATTATGTTGTTTTGTATAACATACGAATATCTGGGTGCCAGAAAAGTTAAAAAGTGGCTTAGTAGTTTATTTAAAGTAGTTTCACGCATACGAATAAAACTATTCGTATAAAAATGGAATGTATGGAAAATATGTGTATGTGTAATCATAGTTCAAAATTGATTACACTTTTGTAAATATCAATAATATTTGAAACATAATCACTGTATAAAATATTTGAATAATAAGAAAACCTTAATTAAGTATGTAGATTTTCGAATTTCTGACAGTTTTCTTAAATGGCACAGTGTAGCAAGTACGACCGTTACCAGAATATAACACAATCAAGCAACGTCCACCGTGGCTGCTATTTGGATGGGTGACCGCTGAGCGATCCTGTCCTTGCTAGCAGCCCGCCTGCCCGGCCATTGGTGGTGGCTCGGAAGTCACCTTTGAGCCGTTGTCTCCAGGTTAAACGTTAGAGAAGGCTTCTTAACCCTCACTTTGCCACGTAAAATAAGACATTTTTTTTATTTGACTTTAAGGAACTTTAAATAAAGAAGACTAAATTGGATGTTGTATATATTGTAGTTGTTATCACACACATATAATTTGCTACATCCCTCCAAATTTTGCTTAGATTAAGTTATGTATAAAAGTGCAAACAACTAATGATTTTAGGATTTATAAATAACGCGAAAAAGTTTGTTATCAAGCAACTGGTTTTAAGAGCCGCCTGTGCTTGCAGCCATTTTAATTTTTACTTCCAAAACGCCATGATTTTCTGGAGATGTAGAGAAAGTATATGTAGAGATGTAGATATACTGTTTACTCAAAGATGTAGAGTAAATAGAAATACTTGATTAGATAATTTTGGTTTTTTAATTATCACTTAATCCAAATATAAGGTATAATAAAGTTGATAAGAGAAAAGCACGGTCCAGGTATAGTTTTAAGTAGGTTATTCATAGACGGTACTGATAGAGGTTCTGATACACTCGAAAAAGAATCGGACATCCAATCTAATTTCAATGTTATTTACTGAACAATTGTGTAACCCACAATTCATTATGTGTAGAAAATGTTCCCTTTTTTCCGTCTTGAAACTAACGTTATGTGTTATGATAAAACAGCGTAAGTGTGGCTGCTCTAAATCATGGAAAGATTTTCCAACTGCATCACTGTTTCACTTTTAACACCGTGTCCTTGTAGCTATGTTTGTTGTTGGAACAGCGAACGACAGCAGGTGATGGGACATGGTCAGAGACGCTCCCGGGGTTTGTTTGTACTACAAACACGGCTTTGTTTGTAACAAGCGGTCTGTTTGTAATGCAAACACTGAATGTGTTTAGCACCGCAAAGGTGTTTTTATACACACACCATGTCATCAAGTAGTTTTACGATAAAGAAATTGGATTTGTTTATACCGACTGGATAAATATTGAATTTGTAATAAATTGATTAGAGTGAGAAACTTCTTACAATTGGTTCTTTGGAATCAAGACAGTTTATAGAATACTCCATTGATTTAAAACCTTTTGAAATAAACATAATAATTAATATACAGGATGATTTATATAAGGTGTCCTAAAATTATGTAGGAAAAAACGATCAGACCTACAACAAAGAAAGAGTTTTTTCTTATCCTCCTGATTCAGGCACCGGAAATCCATTTAATATATTTGCATTATAATTCATTGGCTGAGATTTAGTGAAGCCTACCACTCTTGGGGCTGGAAATATTTCTGTCTGTATATCTTTCTGACTCCAGAATATCTCGAATATGAACTGACCTATAGACTGGAAATTGTGAATGAACCTCCTTTTGTAAATGAGGAACACTGAGCTCGATTATGGCGCATTTCGCTTCATTGATAGTTGCTGAGCATTAGCATTAGTGAATGTTTTCACATTGGTCTTACGGGTAACCATGATAGCAGCGATACAATTCAGAATAAATAAATCTGTAAGCAAACTCAATACATCGATAAGAGATTCAAACATGCGACATATTAACACACGACGTAGATATGACATTTTGCTTGCAACATCGGCGAAGCCTGATACGACAAGTGGGCTGATGTACTTTAATCTTGTTTATAGGATGTTTCCAACATTGGAGATCCCAAATACTAATCTCACAATTGTTTTCAAAGTAAACCTGCAACATATGACACATATTTTTAAAGCCTTAGTAAAAAAGATATTTCTGTTTACTATAGTTTTTTAAGTTCGTACTGCTAATTAAGTTTCCTTACATATATTATTGAACTCAAAATATATAGCTGAGAGAAGGTCAATATATTTTCAGATTAAAAAACATGTTTCACCCTTTATCTGTTTAAGTCAGTTACAATTCATAAATGCGATGTTACATGCAGAACCTATTTTGTCTAGTTTGTTTTTATTTGGATTTTAAACAACTATGGTATAATTTCATCATTTATTACTTCATAAGCGTGTTAACTGGAAAGATAAGGACTTTAGCCTCCATTTAGACTTCTCCACTCTGGCATAAAAAGGCAATTTTTTACTAAAATCGTTGGAGCCCTTCAATACCATGCCATTGTTGTATAAATTATTGTATATTTTATTGTCCCGGCATGACATAGATTGTTTACCCCGGTTTACTTCAACCCTCCCTCTCCCACACGGTGTCAACTGTAAACCCTACGGTCCACAGTCCCGCAGAGCGCCATGGGACGAGAGTGGTCTGACCGTCGTGTCACAGTAAACAATAATTACCACAAATGGCCGGCATCCCCCCTACCCCACCCCTTGGCCAAGTGGTGGTCTTGTGTGCTGTTAGTCTTTGTTTGTGGCAATGGAGTAAAATACTCGTAATATGTCTTTGGGAAATAGAGAGACAAAGTAGGAACTTGTTTCGTGTGTACGAGTGTATCCCACGCAGTTACAGTGATAT
This sequence comes from Homalodisca vitripennis, assembly GCF_021130785.1. Classification (NCBI taxonomy): domain Eukaryota; kingdom Metazoa; phylum Arthropoda; class Insecta; order Hemiptera; family Cicadellidae; genus Homalodisca; species Homalodisca vitripennis. Next base: position 7,534,855 of record NC_060209.1, read on the forward strand.
TGACTCCCTAGAAATGTGATTTAAGTGCTTTCTTATAGAAACACACATTTTTGTATATTTATAAAATTGCCATATTTATTCTATTTACTATGGAACAATCGTATTTTCAACAAGAATAATGTATCGTTGTAAAGGATATTTATTCCATGCCAAATCTACACTAAGACACTAAAACACACTTTTCCACCTACCGGCATTGAGTGTTTAAGCTGAGTCTAAACCTTGTACAATATAAAAACATGAAGTACTATCTGGAAATTTCTAATGTATTTAACTTACGTTTAGTGTTGGTAATAAAGTAAACAGTTTTAAATTTAGCACTAAAGCCTATAATACTTTTTCACACTGAAATGTAGTTTTATGAAGTGTAATAAGGTTTAGAGAGAAAGTTCAATCTCCATAGCTTCCAAAAACATTCGTACCGAATAAAAATTGAACTTATTAACAATGACCTTTTATACATTCGTTTTAAAAAGTAATATACTAAATAGAATAAATATTTGGAACGTAATGGGTGGCTCATGTTTATAACCTAAACATAGATATGTGTAACATAGAACGTCATGTTTAATTTTGTAAGTTTCGGTTTTAAGAATGTCCAAATGAACGCAAATAATAAATAAACTGGATAACATTAAAAAAGAACGGTTTGTTTTGTCTTTTCTGTGATAAATATATAATCACTAGTAAAAAACCTCAATTGTTTTGGGGCAAATATTTAAAAGGGAGGGTTTTTAATCTTAAGCTCTTCAACATCAATGACAATATTAAAATAAATGTTTGAACATGGTTATAAGTGCCAGAATTACCAACTATAATATTTTCATAAATAAACTTTTACATTATCAACCTTTATCTCAACAATATCCTAAGTAGGATACACATTTATCAAAGTTATCTTTGTGAAAAACACCACATGAGTGACCGGACTATGACAATATCGTATGTCAGTAATTGCTCCTGGGTGTGTAATAACAATAGCAATCTGGTCACTATTGCTATTGCTGATTGCGATATGATTGCAATGCGGGGTCAACTAGTACCGTTCATATATTGGGACTTCTTCATTTATCGCTTATTTGTTGTAATGTACGAAAACTAAAATTATTAAGTGCATATAACATAATTATTCAATTGTTCATAACATGAAATAATAAATCCTATTGCTTTGCTCTTGTTAACTAAGGCTAATATTGAACTAAGATATATTTAATTACAAGTCTAGGAAAATTTATGAAACAGACAATAACATAACCAATTTGCCAGTAACAATACTTGTGACATATGTCAATAAGAAAAAGTTTCTTTAAATTTCTCTGAAAACTCAGTTTACATAAAATCCCCCTTCAAAATGAAAAACTTCACAAATTACGTTTAACTACATGTTTGAGAACAAGTCTGCCAGAACCGGCCTTCATTAGCGTAGTTCTCGAAGTGGGTCTTGCTGTTGTCAAAATTTTCGTAAACATTCTTTAGTTCCTGGTTGGCATGTCCGTGCGCCACAGGTGTTTGGTATTGGCATGTGCAGGTGTCTCTTGCTCTGTTTTGGTGATAAGAGGTTTATGCTTATTAGACATACGCACACAGGACATTATTTTTTAAGCCTAAATGCCTTTTAAGATACCATGCCATCACATTGTCCTTTGAGCGTTATTCGCGTCCTTGTGAGTCCCTGATGACAACCGAGTAGTGTTTTCAACATAACTGAGTGAAGTGCAGACGGTATTACTAAATAAAAATATATGCAACACTCATTAATAATGTTAATTACGTAACGATTAAAACTGTTGAGTTTCTCTAGGTAGTTTTGATTTATTTGGCCTCTCTTGACTAATAGTTGTTTTAATCGGGAAACATGGCCACATACCAGATAAACTTATGTTTGAAATACGTCTTTTTTAATATAATGATTGGGCTATAATCTAAATGTTTACATAATGAAACTAATTAGTCGTGATATAATATTTAAGTATATATTAAACGCATACAACTAATTTTGTTAAAGATAGCTTCTATTTTATTCAGTCAAAAGTACATAAAATTTAACAGTCAATGTCATGAAGTACAAAGCCCTCCTACCCCCTGCATGACTCTGACATGTTACCCTTATCAATTAATTGGAAAAATACTCTGTACCTGTTTGCAGCAGACAGTTGGGAAAACCTGTATCTCGGCGGCGTTGTCAACAATTCAAAACTACTCTAGAATGGTATATAAGGTTAGACATTTGCTGAAAATAGTTTAATTAGAAATCATCTTAATAGTAAACAGTAGGAAATTGCAATTACGGTAAAGTGAATTAATGTTAAATAATCCTTAACAAAAACAACACAATTATCATTTTTATTCAATACTTTTGAATTATGAATATCCAATTATATTGAAATGGTGTGAGAAAGTAACTTTAAATTTTTACTTTGTTCTCCAAATTATTTATATTATGAATGTCTCCTTAAGTTAATTTTACTATTTACAAATACAGTTATATTTTTCTAGTACTTACGGAAATGTAAGGTTACCTTGAAACATTAATATCGATGCTAAAAATGTATTATTTTACACATATAGTAAGTTAAAAATAAATAAAACACCTATATGAAAGATTTAAAATCAGTTACAGAAAGAATATAAAATTGAAAAAAAAAAATTTCAAATTTGTATACACGTTCGATTAAATAAAACAGAGGAGATAATAGAAAATACTATTTACAATGACAAAGTCAAGACGCGAGTTATGAAAGTTGAGGATACAATTGTCATGGAATCTACAAGAGTCTGTAACATATAAAGTCAAACAGCTCAACGATAAAGAAACTAAATTAAAAACTAACATCCTGTGTTTTACCAATACAAGTATTTTAATGTTCTTTTTATACCACTGTCATTTGCATTCAAAGGGACGCCTTCCGGCGGAGAGCAGGAAACTCTTTTAATAAAACATGTCGGAGGTCTGTGACAACCAGGGACGTTGGAACTCCGCGTGTAAATAACTAAACAAGCCCTACAGATAACACTTTTAGTTGCTATGAACTTTTTTTCAATATCCATTGACATGAAGCAAGGTTTTTTTAACGGTTTAGGATATTTCCAAGGTCTTAACTTTACAACTATAACTTTTTTAGATATATAAACATTTCTAAAATATATTTGTTGTCAGCTTATAAACATGCCTCTTGCACACAAATGCATGCTGTTTTATACATGCTGCACACAACACAATGTTTTGTATGAATTGTGCATTGTCGTAACTACACTGTTTCCTATTATAAACATTTTCAATTTCTATTTTGTTTATTTGTCAATTTATTTATTTCATCTTTGGCATTAGAGCCGATAATTCTATTTTCTGATATTTATTGTTTATCTTTTAATTACTTTAATTTTGAGATATGCTCTCAGTTCATAGTTCACTTACTATAAATACTACTTGTAGATATCTCATAATAACTGGAATTTATAGATACAATTATCTTTAAAAAGTTATTTGTTACGTGTTTATGCATTTGTTTTTCTACTGTTCTTATATTCAAAACTTATTTGAGTTTGAATCTATTTCAGAACTCATTATTCCGTTACACGAGCCTTATTGTAAACTGTATGCATTTGGTACGGTGAAAGACGTGTTTTAAAACCGTAGCGCAGCCGTTACATTCTATGCATAATCTTTTTCCGAAAGAGAACATCACTCACACAATACATTTCAAATGCTCGCAGATCATGTTCGATAGATTTCAAAATTCAGCAAGAAAACTTAGTAGCTAAATCTGGCACTGGTTATAAGACGAAGTAGAGGGTGTTAAAACATTTTTTTTCCTTCAATATACAGGTCTAGCAAATAATTAAAGTTGTAGTATATTTATTTACTACATTTATTGCAAGATCTACTAAACATGTGGAGTTACAAAATTAGTACTACATATTTAATAGATCTTACAATAAAATGTAGTTTGCTTTTTTTGTCATACTTAATGTTCATTTTCCAATCAACCTAGCAGGCTAAAATAAAGTGTAAATTGGATTATTGATATAAATATGTGTCATTAATTTTCTTGATCAAATCGGGACTTATATCTAGAGTATATTTGCTCCCAAATTTAAAGAAAATGTTATATATTTGTAACATAAGACTTGCATTGTGTTAAAGATACGTTTAAATCAACTTGACGATAACAGTTTAAATCTTATCATTTAAAATTGAGTTTTGCAACTGTTAGTATCCCTGATATACAAAGTGTAGTGTAACAGAACTAGATGTTAGTGGCTCGTAGTAAAGAGAAACCACTGCTGACGTTCTGGGCCACAAAACATGGGCTCAGGCAGAATATGTTTGCTTCTGACCTCCCCTCCGGTCACAAAACATGGGCTCAGGCAGAATATGTTTGCTTCTGACCTCCCTCCGGTCACAAAAACATGGGCTCAGGCAGAATATTTTTGCTTTTGACCTCCCATCCGGCCACGAAACATGGTTTTTTCAGCCGAGTTTATTATATATGAATATATATTACATTAAATTATTTGCTCCAACTACTATGTTTGAGCTATTATAAATACATAAACATAAAAAAACTTTTCCTGACTTGTAGAATGATATAATGTATTTGAAGAGACATTTTTGGAGAGGTCTCATCGTTATCCGAGATTCTCTTCCTGCCCAAGAAGCCAATTTGTGCTGAGTTATTCCAGGAAATTCCAGGCTTTTAACTGGAATACTCAAATCTCTAGTATCTTGTTATCTTAAAATAAACAGTATTTTGTATGGCCTTACACTGTTTCTAAATACACACGGCGAATATTCCGGTAAATATGTTTGTTGGTTTGGGTACCGATACGTGATATGTTGTCCCCTATATTTAAAGTAGTAGATACCTACAATAATCCAAGCTTAACCATTACTTGAGAATTATTTGTATTTGTTGCTTCCCTTAGTGTTGGTACCGAATGCATTTGCTATTTCTATTGAAATTAACCTGGGAAATAATTATGTAATAAATATAATCTTTATTTAGGAGATAAACGGGAAAAATTAAAAACTAATCTTTTAAATTAAAGATTAATTAGTATGATTAATATGTTCCCTAGCATATTTGTTTCTAGCAAGCTATGAATATTTGAAGAAAATTACATCTTGACATCTTATTCCGTCTCGTTACTCCAAAGTCATGTTTAATTTAAAGGACTCTTACAGGAGTATTACGTGGATCCCTCATTTAGAGTAGGAACCTTCGCACAGCAATTGTGGGGTAACTTATAGTGATTTGGAAAACTTAAAATCCCGCAACCAATCCTGTACCATTATTTCAGGGGAGTGTTTATACATTACCTCTTTATTTTGTATATCGATAAGAAAGAGTTTAATGATAGGGAATTTCAAACCTATAGAATTTGTCTCTCAATCCCTCATTAGGCTAACCCAATGTTGTTTTGTCAGCCAGTGATGTAAAAATTACTTTTATGTATGATTGTATGCCTGTATCTCGTCAGCCTACAGGTATCTCGTAATTCAAATGAGATGTAGTCTTGCAATATCGCAATGCATCCTCAGTGAAGCCTGGTACGACACAAATGGTGTGGCGTAATCCTGCCATGTCAAATATAGTATTATCTTTCAAATGGTACAGTTTACTAATTACTGTAAGAAATTATTGGTTAATTGTTAGGAAAGCAAATAAATTTTATAAGAAATCTTTTTAAACCACTTCCATGATACATCGGAGATGTGATATAACTTAACACCGTCTACCAGCTCCTTTCCCATAATGCTGTTTGTTGCGTCTTGCTTCTATCACGTAGCAATTTACTATACTTAAATTTGTAAAACACAATTCGTTCAAATATTACTAACACATTGTTTTATTAGATGTATAAGTCCTTGCATTTATATCAACAATTTCGTATGATAAACATTACTGTATAATAGACATATAAACTGTGTTTATTTTGATAAATTAACCTAAATAAAACTAGCTTTGTAGAAATAATTGTACACTAGCCATAACACACTTTACTAAGTCACGTAATTGATCACAGTGTAACGGTAGAAATATGATGAAATTAGAAGAACCGATTTCAATTTTTAAATGCTCCTTTAATCTTTTTCAATTTTGAATGTCCGTGGAATACGGCACTGGAAAATTTTTGAATTTTAAATGCCGTGACTAGAAATGAGAACTTCAGTAACCCATTTAAATAATACAGTAGGAAGATATTGTTATGTCTGCAAACTTTAAACTTTATATTCCATGGAAGTTGTATATAAAATATAGATGTTCCAGAAACTAGATATATCAAAAATAGTAATAATACTCGTATATCGTTTAATGCATGCTTTCCTTATTTCAAACATTAATCTATTATGTTAAGGAATTTACAAAGTTACTCACCTGAGGTAACAAGGTAATATCACGATATTACTGGAGCTTTGTGTGCAGCATTTGTTTGTGTAGGATTATATTCTGTGTGCGAGCCTCCTCAAACATGCTGAATGCTGCTTTCTCAAGTCAAACAGATAGAACAAACTCTTTATGTGTGTTTGTAGACTGATTCACGTCACCTAAGCTATTAGCTAACATAAATCTAAGCAGTTTTCATTAACACTTAAGAGTTATGTATAAAATTGGTACATCAATTACAGACAGTTAGAAGTCATTACCGCTATGACTTTCCAGTTAGTATATATATAAAATAAGGAATTGTATATGTGTTATATCAAAGCCACCTTACAAATTCTTTTTTTTTAATAAAAATTGCATTGCATTACGGAATGAGGATTAAAGTTCTTATGGTAATATTTTTTAAATAAAACACTGAAAGAAGAAGACATTATTTTGTTAAAGCTTCAGCTAATATGGCTATCAGATTCCTTACGTGGGATTCTCGTTTTTTCTATTATACAACTAGAACTAGGTGATCAACGTATAAGTTCGATCAAAGTATTTATTTTATGATAAAACAGTTTCCAATAACAAAAATGAAAGGAAATGAACACTGATCCTCAACACCAATATCAAACTGATATAGATTTATCTTTTAAAATAAAATACTAATTTAGAATCTTCCTTTTTTCAAACACATTCCAAAGAAAATGTATAAGCAAAGTCCAAACCTCCTACTTACCTATGAATGTAGTAATTCTATTGATTTTAGTATAACTAGGACTACTTATTAAGAAGATCAACGTTCTAATTGGATTACGAGCAAAAATAAAAATAACCACAAAGCAAGGAATTGTGCAGCAGGGGCGATTGTTTTACTGGAAGGAGAGGAGCCTGAAAACTGTTTTAGAAACATGAAGCCTTTCACGCTTTGCTGTTTCAGGTGTCAGTAAATTATCTTGTTCAAAGTTATAAAAAAATTACTATATTAATTTATTCTTTTTTAATCATAAATTATATAGTGCAATATAAATTATTACTAATCAATACTAATCATCCAGTATCTTCAAATATTAGTTATCAGTTCGAGTATTTTAAAAATACAGGAAAACTATTTTGAAAAGTATGTTGTGTAGGTTTTGAAGTAGATAATACATTTTTTAAATCTTTTTGAGTTTTGTTGTAAGGTAGTTCGAATTGTGATTTTATCTTTATTTTTAAGTTTTTCAGGTCAAGGTTCAGCCTTCACAGGAAGTTAAGCATTACTAGCATAAGGAGGGTTGTCGTTTATTTCATCTACAGATTTTTCATAAACCTTTTCACTTTTAAATATTGCACAGTTTAAAAGTTAAAGGACTAATACTACAATCTTATGTTCCGATGTAAGATTGTATAATTACAATATAAGAACTATGAAATATTTCTCCTGTGAACTATAATCGAACTATAATTTAATCAAATATTTTTATCAATACAGAAGCAGCGATGGTAAAGAACGTACTAATAATAAATGAAAGATTCACCAAACGTGTTATGAAGTATGCAGTAAAACTCGGCTGCAGGGTTCACATCTGTGACCAAACCCTCCAAGCCCTTAGGGATTCAGTGGCATTCCATACACATGTGACCCTTTCATAATTTGGATTTTCTTTACGATTTATTCATCACATCGACGGGAAATACATCTCTCAAAACGAAGTGGCTGATAAATCCATTACTTATTACTACATATTATTAATTGTATATTAGGAATATAAATGGCACTGTACCCTTCGAGAATAATTAACTCTGATGTGTGTTTCGGCAATAATGCCATTGTCACAAACATGTCAGTATTATATTATAGACTGTACGCCTCCTTATGTAGTGCGAATAAATTGTATATGTGTATAGTTGTGTGTCCTCATGCTGATGTACAGGTACGAGTATATACTGAGTGTATTATGATGTACAGGTACGAGTATATACTAAGTGTATTATGATGTACAGGTATATGTATATACCGAGTGTATTATGATGTACAGGTACGAGTATATACTGAGTGTATTATGATGTACAGGTACGAATATATACCGAGTGTATTGTGATGTACAGGTACGAGTATATACAGAGTGTATTATGATGTACAGGTACGAATATATACCGAGTGTATTGTGATGTACAGGTACGAGTATATACCGAGTGTATTATGATGTACAGGTACGATATATACCGAGTGTATTGTGATGTACAGGTACGAGTATATACAGAGTGTATTATGATGTACAGGTACGAATATATACCGAGTGTATGATGTACAGGTACGAGTATATACAGAGTGTATTATGATGTACAGGTACGAGTATATACCGAGTGTATTGTGATGTACAGATACGAGTATATACTGAGTGTATTATGATGTACAACGTTTCCTGTTGTTAGTTATACTTAAGTGAGTTTATCGCCATACTTTTTTTCGTTTTTAATGTTTTATGCTTGTTTCACGTTATACCTTATGTTATTTTTGACACGCGAACAAAAGGGTATGCTCCAATACTCAAAATGTATTGTTCTACTTTTATAACATAAACCTATGGCAAATCTCCGAAATATAGTGAGCTTCTCAAATCATGCATTATCATTATCAAACTGAAACAAAAATTAAAAAGCTGATATTACTTAGTTATTTATACAATGAAAATAACGATTAAATTTTACACTTTTAGTAACTGTATTGACTAAGCCTGTATTTATTGTCTATATTCCCATAAATACAGCAATATATTTTTGTCCCAACCGCACTCTATGTGTTTTGTTTCTTTTGATTAAAAGTACTGAATAGCTCAAATGTTACTAACTCATGGTACCATAAAATATTTCCGCAACTGATTATTTTCTTAGAATTTCATTAAACCTCTCTGCGTATACAGTAGAGTGAAAGTTTAGGTTGATTTTTCCTTACGTACTATTATTACACCAATTTATGTAGCTTAAATCTACACAATGAGTAAGTGCTCTGACACATTCATCAATGAAAAGTGAAGTGATAGACTATTAGCAGTTTTATAGAATTTAAGACCATAAACGATATCTTGAACAAAGGCTGTTATTGTAATAGTATTTGTAACAGAAAGAGATTCAAGTTTTTAACATAATACCGCTAGTTCCGACGACTGTTGTCTGAAGTACCTGATATTGATATAATTAGCAGGATAGTTACCGTATGGAGCTTTACTTTAAAAAATAGCTAACTTTGACAACGACAAAACGATGAGGAGAGTTACATACTAAGTAATAGGCTTTGGTGATTTTGCATGCCAAATTCAAGCAACACATTTCATTTATAGTTTTTAGATGTCCTTGGAAGAGAGACAGATGAAAATAATTTCGAAAGGAATTTTTAAAACCCCCAAGAAACAAAGGGATTTCTGCTAGACTACTAAGTGAGAGGATTCAATGACGCTCATTCAAATCCTATGGATTGAGATGCAAGGATAGAGCCACGGAACATCATATAAATCATTCTCTTCTTTTTAGATATGACGTTTCATGCAAAGTCTAAAGATCACATTTTCCGCAAGAAATCTCTTCTAAACATGTAAAAATTTCATATGGTTGCTTAGACATTTACTAATTCTGCAAATATATCCCATCGCTATTGTGTTTACCAAATTCAATTTATTTTCAAATAAAAAAACTTATTAATTTTAAAATAAAGAAATTACAATTCCATAATAAATTAATTTTTACTGTAATGTTTATAAAATATGATTAAAACGAACATTTCTTAAATTATAGGAAAAAGTACCCACATAGGCAAGCCTTTGCGTAAGTATCAGTCGTTAAAAAAAGATAGGTCGACCTAAAAAGCTGATATAATTTAATCCAATAAGACCGATGCAAAAATGTTTACTACCACTCAGCCAAATCTCAAGAAGTGAGGTCCATCACCACCAAAATGTATTATCCTATAAATAAATGAGACTTTATGCAATATTTTATATCTTTAGGTCAGTTGGTTGTCAAGATTGTATATTAATTGTTTTATTAATTGATGAAAAATGTCCAATCCATTGAGTATAGGCTTCACTTACACTCAGCCAGTAATCGTGCATGTAAACAATTTGAGGAAGTCAGTCACTTTTAAAGGCTAATTCCAATTTAACTGTGAAATTACACGAAGTCGGATAGACTTACTGAAACGAATTCTCCAAAAGTAATAAATAATCATATAATTTCACCATTCCATGTACCTTTGTTCAGGAACAAGTGACATATACAAGTGACAATTCCCCGGTCAATAGTGGAGGGGTGGCGCTGAGATTAACGATGGGGCAAAATGAAATTCCCAACAGAATTGATAGCAGCAATCACAGACCAAACGTGGACATTGGCCGTGAGAAGTCACTGAATAGACTGTTTTTTATTTCTATGAGCCTAAAAACAAACTTTCACACATGATGCTATTTTATTTATATGATATTAAGGGCTTAGTCATAAAAAAATCTAAAAAAACGTTCTTCTCAAGATATAAAACTTACAAAAAGATCAGATATTCGAAATAATATGAAATAAATGTTTGATTGTATAAATTAAATTGCAAACTACAACCCAACAAATAAGCAATTCAGATAATAATTTATGAACAAAGAAGGGAGTCAAAACATAATGAAACTGTAAGCAAATTATATATAAAGCAGAACATTTAACAAAGAAATGGGTTCATTGATCAGCTTAACTAATAACTACTGTATAAGTATTTCTCCATAACGTGACTATATCTGCGGCTCTAAAATGATTTAGAGAGGCTGCTTCGCGCCGATAAGGGCGTTCTTCATAGCCCCTGGGTTTATTACCAACCTAATTGTTGGTTGTTCAATATTCCCATTGCGTCATGTCGTTCTTCCAACAGACCAAAGTGGAGTGTGTAGTGAGTTTATGTTTTGGTTTGCGATTTTCAATCTTAGACTTTTACACGCTGTTCAGTTCGGTAAGGAATACAAAATTTACAAATACAAACACTCATATCTGTATATAACTTTACATACTAACAGATACAAGTTATTCACGCTTTACTTTCTTGCAATGTTATTTGGCAAGATAACTCAAACACTTACTCACTCTTTCCCGTTTACATAATTTTGATCCAGGAATATCCTAAAACAGGATATGCAACAAATCAGGAGTTCATAAGTGCCAATAAAGCGTAAATAATACAAGTATGTTTTACCAAAAGCCTAGATGGCTGAGGTTCAGCATGTTCACTCCGTGTATTAGCCGCTAGAAGCTATAACAAGTGACAGGTGGCAAAAACCCAAAATGTACTAAAGTTTGAGATTAACTGTTGGATAGTTACAACCCCAAAATATTTAACTGGCAAGGAATTTCGGGAATTCACCTATAAATCCAGGAGCACCAATGAGGGAACCAGCATCATTAAGAACATATATTAGTAGATGATGGGTGAAGCATCTCCAAGGACCATGAGAACCTCTATTCCTCAACCCATGGTGTTTGGAGATCTATTTTTTACAACAACAAAAAATACAACATTATATCTGAACGGGGTGGTAGGTAATTACATACAAACGGAAGCTTACGTTTGAAAATGTTTTATAATTTGGTCATAAATATAAACAATCCAAGGACTAATTAAAGTTACAAGATTAGAGAAACTCGTTATACCCGATGTTATGATCATATGTGGACCGACGTTCTAATAAAAAATGTTAATTTAAATTGAGAATGGCTATTTCAGAAAATAACATAAAATTGATAAATTACAAAACTTACAGTACTTTCCATTAGATTTACAAAGGAATATATGATATATGTTGTAACGTAATTAGATATTAATGCTTCTACTTAAATTTTCTCAAGTACAATGTCATCAACAATATTATTTTAAGACGAGAAAGTAGAGTATCGATAAGCGGAACTGAATTGTTGTTGTAAAAGTTATCGTGCCCACGTCCAATGATGAAGTAAACCTCATTGTGTAAGCGTCATTGTCAACCGCTGTGACAAGACTACAATCCCCGGACTTGGAACAAATTGTGCTCGTAACTCAAACTGACAGCCTTCGGAGCCGAGACAACACTTCAAAATATAGTTGCCATTTTCAATGTGCGGTCCAAATGAAATATTTTGTTTGGTATATTTATAGTTAAGTATGATATTTAGTTGAATTAAATCCAATAAATGTACCACGATCAAACATAGCAAATATACGGTCTAAAGTAAAAAAACTGCTTCTTTAAGTTCTACTATTTTGAGTGACGAATGTAAAGGATGATAAATCTGAAAGCGTATATAAATATTTTTTGTTTCTGTGATAGAAGATGTTTGTCGGATAACATATGTATCGAATGGCAACGTCAACACGCGCATAGGCGAAACCTTACTGTATATCGTTTATTGAATATCAATTCATTGTCACGAAGATACGATCAAAATATACGTCAACCGCGTGATGTTAGAGTTATCGTTTCATCAAATAATGGACAGGTTAATAGCGCTTTCAATATGGTTACAATCAGATAGCTTTGTTGTGTTGGTTACCAGGTTTTGTACATAAGCGATAACTTAACTCATCACACGCTAAAAGAATTTGTTATGTTTTACAATGATATGTGAATAGGGCTGAGTAGTTTATTATCGACGAATTGAAATTCGATCCGCGCATCCGTCACGCATTCCATGATCATGACAAGACCTATTTGACTATTTAATACTTCAATTCCGTTTTTTTTTATTTCAATAACTGTACGTTGTACGTCTTTACAGTTAGAAAATAATAATATTAAAAAAATGTACTTCCAAAACAAACATTTATATCATTAAGGTTATTGAATCTTGGCTTTTAGCCTCATCATTTCAAACATATTAGATTATAATATAAGTATAAATACCTTCAAACTGTAAAATATATCAGATTTAAAGTAAACGCTTAATTATATTGAACAAGTTTCTAGCAGTTACCTTGCGCAAGTACGAGTATTTAATCGTCTCAGCCGCACGCAAGTTACAATTTAAAGATTACACGTTTGTAACTTGTAAATATAATAACTTGCTCTCCGTGTTAAGTTACTCGAACACTCTTGATCTAACTTCCACGTGAGATAATATGATCTCGAGCATGTCATAAGAGCTTAGTCGTCGAGTTAACGAGTTTCCGTTAATCACATTACATTGTCTAGAGCGCGGCAACAGAGGAAAACATACAGTATAAGCATGTTTCATAACACATTTATTTCAATTTACATGGGAGCCAAAAGTATTATAACATGTAATTCATAATAATATACGTAATTGTAAGATATAATTTCAAAAGTAAATAGTAAACTCTACAACAAAATATGACGGAGGGATTATTGAAATAAGAATGGGCTTATATTCAAATTAGGAATCGAATACCCGAGTTAAAATTTACGCATAATAGGGAGAATAGTTTACACATGAAATAAATATAAATAAATGAAAGGCATTTTCGCATTTATAATATTATTAGAATGAAATTGCTGTTTTGTTTCAATTTCATTAGAGAAAATACTACGGTATCCGTTACAAAATTTGACGGAAATCATTCAAATGTTATACATGGAACTGTATTGGGATTCATTTTATTCGCTACTAAAATAATAGATATTTTGAATAAATTATAAAAAAATTAAGTAGAACACCATATTGAGGAATAGTGATGAATAAAAGTAAAAGTGGATAAAGATCAGAAACCGCAATATACGTCATGAGCCTCAATATAACCTATATAATTTCTTGTTGCGAAAAGTTCCTTTTGCTTCCGCCACTTTGCTTCAAGCAGGGCAAGATAATTACCTTTTGTTCAAAGTGACCGCTTCCGTTATAAAGTTACTCCCGAAAAAGAACGATGTTGTAATGCCATGAACACATTATGAACTGTAAAGTATTAAAGAAGGTTACTCAAAAGTTTTAGAATACAAATGGTTAAAATCATTTTACATTGTAAGGGTTACAAGAGGTGTATTGAGTTTTACAGAAATAAATTAAAAATTACTGGAGTGATGTTAATAAATATGGAAGATCGGATTTGTTAAATTACAAATAGCAACGACTGCTGCTGCCACACATACGGTCCCCAGACCACATGTGCCGCAGCACTTGTCAAACAGTTAGCATAATGTTGTGTCCAGCACAGAGCTGCGCTGGGTTACTAATCACTATGGGTTTACAACAAACAATTGTTGTGAAGTGTAGATAGAAACGGTTGTTACATTACAAATACAGTAAAGAGTAACGACTGCTGCTGCCACACATACGGTCCCCAGACCACATGTGCCGCAGCACTTGTCAAACAGTTAGCATAATGTTGTGTCGAGCACAGAGCTGCGCTGGGTTGCTAATCACTATGGGTTTACAACAAACAATTGTTGATAAATGTAGATGGTTAGTTACATTACAAATACAGTAAAGAGTAACGACTGCTGCTGCCACACAAACAGTCCCCAGACCACATGTGCCGCAGCACTTGTCAAACAGTTAGCATAATGTTGTGTCGAGCACAGAGCTGCGCTGGGTTACTAATCACCATGGGTTAAAACTAACAGTTGTTGTGAACTGTAGATAGAAACGGTTGTTACATTACAAATAAAGTAAAGAGTAACGACTGCTGTCACAGATACGGTGTCCAGATCAGGTTTGCCTTCATATTTATAAAAACGCTTCTTTAGAAAAAATGAATTTATGTATCCAATGGTTAGCGAATTGTAATATTTTAATACAATATAACTGCCAATGATGTATTTTAAAATAAAATATCAGTAATGATGTACAATTAGAACTAAGCCACTTTAATTTAATAAGGCTTGTCCAGACTGTTTATCCTTTCTAAATATTCACCTTTTTAAAATATTACTCACGCTGCAGAACTAATTATATTGATTATGACCAAATGAACTTGTTATATTAACAAGAAAAATTTATTAATGGATAGGGTAACAATACAATCATAATTTCAACAGGAATAACTTCGTAGACAAACTGTTACAACTCTTAAAACAAGTTAGGAATATGCTACGGCACGGGTCGCTAAGATTGCATGCACATCTTAAGTCTTTAGCTACATATGTTACTATATTACATGTTAACATATCGTATTATTGTGCTCAGTTTGTTGAGAAATTTATTTATTATTTATTGCAATTTTACAGCTGCCTATATGCTAAATTAAAACTTTCATGTAAAAATGTTCACTACTATTCAGCCAAATACTCGTAATATGGAATGATTCATCAAAATATTACATATATAGAAATCAAGTATCAGGTCTATGGACCAGATTCTCTTCGAGATATTTATACTTAGATAGAGAGACAGACATAAATGAAATTGTTCCAGCCCCTTCAGTCATAGGCTTCGCTAAAGCTCAGCGAATAAGAGAAACATAATATTCCTCTAATTTGTTACTCATAATAATGGCTTCAATTATTTTGAAAATATTAATATTTAATTAATTTACGATTATTGGGATTAAAGTATTGAATTATGATAGTATTGAAATACAATGTATCGAAATAACAGTAAGTTTTACTTTAGTCACAGTTAGAGTGCTATATTTAAAAACGATACAAGGGCTACAGTTAAATGGAGCCTGTAAAAAAGATTAAATTAATGTTAATTAAAGTTTCTGGCTGAATACGGAACAGATCAAGTCTTCATAGGCAGTTTGACAGAGGATTTGCTCGTCTCACCCGGCGGGATCTGAGCTCAGCCAGACTAACAAAATGTGACACGATCGTGTAAACTTTCATATATCTTGATTAGACAAATTCTTCCCTTATTGGTAACTTATTTCGTTTTGATTAATGTAATGTTGAAATTAGAACTTCAATGCCGAAAATAAAGTTAGTTATAATATTTTAGTTTGCAGAAACAAAGTCACGACGGTGTGCGGTTGAGTTATAACTTGGATATAACGGAGATTGTAACCAGTTTGCAAGCGTAATGTAATGTAAAGGTGAAAATGAGAAAAGTTAAACGAGGTTGCAAAATAGCCACACAGAATAACCTTTCATAGCCCGCTGTGGTGTACCGCCGCGCCGCCGTGTAGTCTGATAACGTGTGTATGCGTGTTGTGTTGTTATGGACGCTACTGCTTATATTTTACTTATTACGGACTGCTGTTTATTTTGTAAATAAAAAAGAATCGTTATTATTTTGTAATTGCATTATAATTACTCTTTTATATTAGAAATGATTTAGAATTAAACTAATCAACATTTTACAGACTGACGCGATGAATAATTCATTCATTGTATATAAGTTTTATATCTAATGTTGTGACATGATATCTCACTTGTTGTTTTAGTGATTAAAATGTTTAAACGCAGGAGTTGTTAGCCTCTTAACAATAATAATATTGTAGTCTTTGAGATCAAGGATACGGCGCAGCAGAGCAGAGAATTATCTCGGTCAAAATCTTAACCCCACTTATATCTAATCTCTTTACTAATTGCAACCTAATATAGCAATTTATTCTGTATTTTACGTGTTAACTGTGATGTTATTTATAAGATAGTATAGCTATTATGCTATCACACAACGAATATCTTAACTAATCCTATAATTGCAACAGAACAAAGTATTTTGTTTATTAACATATCATTACCAATTATTGCCAAGTTTTGTACTATATTAATATTACAAAATATGTAACACCAACTGGTTTTTTACATTTAAAATGCACTTTAATAAAATTTACAGCAAGGAAATAAAGTTTAGGTTTCTTCCAATGCCAGTTTCTTATTTTATCGTCTGTTACTCTACCTTAGACTTGCCACCCCCTGCTATCGCTGCTGCCAACCTGAGCGCACTAAATTACGCTTCTGTCCTGTGCATGCTGAGTGTTTTGATCCGTTCACCCATGGACTATTCTTTTGTTCATCTTCTTTAATTCTGTTAATTGTTGTGGAATATCAGATTGTGCCCTAGTATTACTGAAAACTTTATCTCGACTCAGTTTTGGGACTGGATTGTTATCTTTACACCAGACTTGTGCATACTAAAAAGTTCGGTGGGCCGTTACAAGTTGAGCGATATTATTGTTTCCTCGACCTGTACACAATCAGCTGGGTTATGACGTTGTGTGATGACGTCATCATCCACATGTGGCGAGTCTCATACTGTCGGCTCAGTTGTAAATGTGGGAATTTTCTCCAATATTTATGTATGGAAATAAAGAAATATCTCTGAGCCACGCAGAGTAATTAGTTTACTATAGTTTAGAGTCGAAGATAATTTCTCTGAAGTATTGTCTCAGTATTTTTATGTTAAAAAATAATGTTAATTAGTTAAAATTGCATTAAATTTAGAGTTAACTTTTCCTTAATAACTACAATTTGTAGAGATTGTATGATAAGTTTTGTCGATCTCTACTCCTAAATCTGTTAGCATAGTTAAAGCAAAAATCTTCCAATGATATAAATAATATTTTTCTCTGGTTTTGTAGTGTGTTACTGTTAATTCTAAGCATGTCATATTTTATCTTTTTATTTTTATTTGTATTGTCTTAGTACCTCGTATTTGAAGTTTCCTCCGTAACCTGGCTATTTTGAAAGTTTATTTATGTGCCTGATTATTTAATTATGCTTTTACACAATGAGGTTGTAACCATTGATTATTAGTAATTGCCCGAGAATCGATATTTTCCGTTTAACTTCTCATTGAATAGTTTGCATCTCTAAATCGCTTGTTATATATGTTTTATTTTATTATCTGTATAAAATGTATCATACTAGCCTTAACCTCTCCTTTTGTTTGTCTGCTTCGTGAATTTGTTTTATTATCTCAATTATATCAATTATTTTATGTAAGCATTTGCAATGACACATACATATATCATTATACAGGGTGTACATAAAGTCCTGCACAGGTATAATATTTTTTTGAACGATAATAGATATAAATAAACAAGATTTGGTACATCAACACTACACCTAAAAATCTACTTTTTGAAGGAACTATCAGTTTTCTGTAATATCATGGAGACGTCCCCCGAGGAGTCAGAAGGAAATCTCTTAAATAGGAGCATAGGTCAATATCCACATCATTTTAAAGGGCTTATCTAGCAGAGTGTAACGCCGCAAACCGCACTCAAAAAGATTGATCCAGTACAAAATTGCGGCTGTTCAAAGGTTTTACTTGGTTACATTTTATTAGTAGCCATAACCCCAGTAAAGCAAAACTGCAACCAAACGAATACTGCAGGTAAATATACTACATTATGCTTGTCAGTTTTACAGAAGTGAATCATGACGTTAGTTACCCTCAAGGGTTACAAATTTGGTCCTAATATATTGATAATGGGAAAACCTTGATAAATCTCCGGAAATAGTTACTTGGAATTGTTTGTGATCTTTAATATCAGGCTTTCACCCCTGTAGCACTCGGTTTACTTTGAAAACTAATGGTATCAATCTCGTATCAAATAATTTATATAACATTTTGCAAAACCATTCGTGGTGTTTAAAATATGCGCGTAGACCGAATACAGTCTACGAGTTAAGTTCTTCGACTCTGATTGACGTAAATGTCTCGGCAGCAACTAGTGAATCTGGGAAACAACGGGAAACAAAAAAGTAATTTCTGGGATCAGGCAAACTGGCCTTTAAACTTAGATATAAAGTGTCCCGGAAATGAATTCTCAGAGGTTTGATTAATTAAAATAGTCATATTTTCTCAGGCGTTGTTGTAAATGGAAATCTTAGAAATAATTTAAAACATGTTGTATGTCACCTAACTGTTATAGTGTGAGGAAATGGATGCAAGACAGCAAATAAAATCTAATTCTTTATTTTCGAGACATTGCTCAAATTAGGACAGCGCTTCTAAACTGCGAGCCAAAAGAATGATAGTGTACAAGTTTGTAAAGAACCATGTCAAATCAAATACTTTCAACCTTAATAATATAATGCTTATGTGTATACTAGAATAGTGTTTACATTAATTTACTCAAATTTACTCTTAATTGGACTTTTTATTGTATTGAGAATTCATGAACCCTCTGTCAATATTGATTACCAATGTTAATAAGACTGTAGAAGTTCAAAGTTTGATGGGAAAAGTTGGCGACCAAGTGGAACAGTAAAGTGTATTAAACAGACATCGATCATTTAGGTCGTTTGAAACTCTGGTGTAAGGACATTGCTCAATCCCCTGTCAGTATTTATAAAATACGTTTTATATCAATGAGAATTCATAAAATTCTAGGCATTGTACTTTTTGACTGGAGATCTTAAAATTGGTTTTCATACATTTATGAAAGTGCAAGCCTTAGTAAAAGAAAATCAACCATATAATGGTAACCTGTTATATTACTTTAAATTCATCTATTTTATGATATCTATAAAAATAAAAACATAGTTCTATTCTTATGTACTGACTAAAATATTTAGTATTAGTGTTTTGTATTATTGGGAATAAATGGAGAATGCTAATATGGATATACAAATGTAACAATGTCCGTTTTGAGGTGATTTTCATTTGATTTACAGACGTAGTGTTTGTACATAAAACGGCTCGTGTAAACACAATTTGTGTACGTCCGGACACGACAAACACAATCATGTGGAGAACACAACCACTTGGAGCAATCATGGCTTCGATGTTTATTTATGAGATTAACAATAACAACCAATCGTTGGTAAAACGCTCCTTTCATAGAACCATTTTGAGTACTCACACAGTTTTAAATCTTATCATTCTAGATCAACGCTAATCCTATAAGAATCTAAATTTTACTAAAACTAAGACTTTCTCAAGTAAAATATCAATTACACTAAAATTATGTTTTTTTATATAAATTAAGAATATCTGGAGACATAAAAGTTAAGAAGTGACTTAGTATTTTATTTTAAAGTAGTCTCACACATACAAATAAAACTGAAAAATGAAATTCTGAAGATGTAGAGAAAGTACATGTAGAAATAATATTTACTCATAGATGTAAAGTGTAGTAAAGATGGCTTATTTTACCAGACGAAGTTAGGGCTAAGAAGCCCTCTCTAACATAAACGGGGTGACCAACTGCTTAAAGGTGACTTCTGAACCGCCGGGCAGGCGGGCTGCTTGGAAGGACTGGGTTGTTAGCGATCACCCAACCAAGCCCGACATTGCTGTGTCTAGTTATCTTGCAATAACCATTGAACCCGCTTTAATGCGACATTGGCATGTAGAGGAAATAGAGACGACTTGCTTATATACTTTCTGTTTTTTAATTATCATTTAGCCCAAAATATAAGATGTAATAAAGCTAATAAGAGAGAAGCACGTTCCCAGAATAGTTTAAAGTAGTTTCAGTTATAGACGGTACTGACAGAAGGTCTGATAAACTCGTCAAGGAATCGGACACCCAATCTAATTTCAATGTTATGTATTCAACAATTGCGTAACCCTCAATTCATTTTGTGTAGAAAATGTTCGCTTTTTCCGCCTTGAAACTAACGTTATGTGTTATGATAATAACAGCGTAAGTGTGGCTGCTCTAAATTATGGAAAGATTTTCCAACTGCATCACTGTTTCACTTTTAACACCGTGTCCTTGTAGCTATGTTTGTTGTTGGAAACAGCGAACGACGGCAGGTGATGGGACATGGTCAGAGACGCTCCCGGGGTTTGTTTGTACTACAAACACGGCTTTGTTTGTAACAAGCGGTCTGTTTGTAATGCAAACACTAAATGTGTTTAGCACCGCAAAGGTGTTTTTATACACACACACCATGTCATCAAGTAATTTTACGATAAAGAAATTGGATTCGATTGTATTTATACCGACTGTATAAATATTTAATCGGTAATAATTGTTGTTAATAAATTAACTAGAGTTAGAAAAAAAGACAAATATCAATGGTAAATATAGCTATCTATGGTATTATATAAAAATTAATGTATTGGACTCTTTATGCTTGTGTTACTTAATCACGTTAAAACTAGTGGAGCGGTTTTACTAAAGTTTTACATTCTTAGGGTACTTGGTTAACATCTTTTCCCATTAATTAATCAGGTTAAAACTAGTGGACTGGTTTTACTAAAGTTTTACATTCATAGGGTACTTGGTTAACATCTATTCCCATTAATTAATCACGTTAAAACTAGTGGACCGTTTTACTAAAGTTTTACATTCATAGGGTACTTGGTTAACATCTATTCCCATTAATTAATCACGTTAAAACTAGTGGACTGGTTTTACTAAAGTTTTACATTCTTAGGGTACTTGGTTAACATCTATTCCCATTAATTAATCACGTTAAAACTAGTGGACCGGTTTTACTAAAGTTTTACATTCATAGGGTACTTCGTTAACATCTATTCCCATTAATTAATCACGTTAAAACTAGTGGACTGGTTTTACTAAAGTTTTACATTCTTAGGGTACTTGGTTAACATCTATTCCCATTAATTAATCACGTTAAAACTAGTGGACCGGTTTTACTAAAGTTTTACATTCCTAGGGTACTTCGTTAACATCTATTCCCATTAATTAATCACGTTAAAACTAGTGGACCGGTTTTACTAAAGTTTTACATTCTTATGGTACTTGGTTAACATCTATTCCCATTAACATCAAATCGCTCCTGGCTGCGCCTCACTGGTACTAAAAAAAATCCTTTTTTGCGTAATTAGCAGATATTATTGAGTTTTCAATTGCGTGTAAAAGTCAACAATAATAGGTATAACAATTGATACTCATTTAAACTGGCGATTATAACCATTTGTTGTTTATTCATTCGTTAAAGTTAGTTACATTTTAAAAATGTCATGTTATGTGCAGAGGCTTTTTTGTCTAGTTTTGATGTGGATTAAAATAAACTATTTCATTATAAGTGTGTTTACTGGATATACAAGGACTTTAGACTTCTCCCCGTGGCATAAAATAGGTATTTTTGCTAAAATCGTTGGAGCCCTTCAATATAATGAAATTGTATTATTATGCTATATTTTATCGTCCCGGCATGACACGTATTGTTTACCCCGGTTCACTTCAACCCTCCCTCTCCCTCTCCCACACGGAGTAAACTGTAAATCCTACGGTCGCCACAGTCCCGCAGAGCGCTATGGGACGAGAGTGGTCTGACCGTCGTGTCACAATAAACAATAATTACCACAAATGGCCGGCCATCCCCCCCCACCTCTTGGCCAAGTGGTGGTCTTGTGTGCTGTTAGTCTTTGTTTGTCGCAATGGAGTAAAATTCCCGTAATAAGTCTTCGGTAAATTGAGAGACCAAGTAGGAAAATGTTTCGTGTGTACGAGTGGATCCCACGCAGTTGCAGTGATATTAGCTCCGTACAAATGTGATTTAAATGCTTTCTTGTAGAAAAATACTTTATGCAAGTTTATAAAATTGTTTTATATATATATATATATATATATATATATATATATATATATATATATATATATATAATGGTAGCACATTCACCCGGCAAGTGAGAGATCTGGGTTCGAGTCCCGGCGGAGCAAGTACTTTTTATTCAATATTTATTGAAATTATATATATATATATATATATATATATATATATATTCTATTTACTCTAGAATAATTGTCTTTAAAAAAAAATAATGTATCGTTAAAGAATCTATATTCCATGCCAAATATGCACTAAGACTTTAAAACAAACTTTTCCATCTACCGGCATTGACTGTATAAGCTGAACGGTAGAAACCCCATGAACACTAAAAAAAAAACATAAAGTACTATTTGAGAATTTCTAATTTATTAAACGTACATTTAGTTTTGATGATAAAGTAAACATTTAAATTTGACACTAAAGCCTGTAGTTTTTCACTCTAAAATATAGTTTTAAGAAGTCTACATGGGTTTCACTAACGTTCGTACCGAGTAAAAATTAAACTTTTTAATAATGACCTTTTATAAATTAGTTTTAACAGTAATATATTTAATGGAATAAATACTTAGAACGCAATGGTTGGCACATGTGTATAACCTAAAACAAAGAAATGTGTAACATAGAACGTCATATTTAATGTTGTTACGTAAAATTCCTATTTTGTAAGTTTAAGTTTTAAGAATTTCCAAACGAACTCAAATAATAAATAAACTGGATAAGATTAAGAACAGTATTTTTTGTCTTCTATCTGATACATATATAATCACAAGTAAAAACCCTCAATTGGTTTTGGGAAAATGTACGTGAGGGGCTAACTAATAAAACTTAAACTCAATAACGTCAATGACAATAATAAAAATAAATGTTTTAACATCGTTATACGTAAGTGCCAGAATTGCCCATTATATTTTCATAAATAAGCTTTTTAATTATCATCTTTTATCTCAACAATATCATAAGTAGGATACATATTTTTTATCAAAGTTATCTTTGTGAAAAACACCACATGAATGACCGGACAATGGCAATATCGTATGTCAGTAATTGCTCCTGGGTGTGCAATAACAATAGCAATATGGTGACTATTGTTGATTGCGATATGATTGCACTGCGGGGTCAACTCATATCGTTCATATATTGGGACTTCTTCATTCATCGCTTATTTGTTGTAATGTACGAAAACTAAAATTATTAAGTGCATATTACATAATTATTCAAGTGTTCATAACATGAAATAATAAATCCTATTGTTTTGCTCTTGTTAGCTCAGGTTAATATTAAACTAAGATATATTTAATTACAGGCCTCAAAAACATTTATGTAACAGCATAACCAAATTTGCCAGTAACAATAATTGTGACATATGTCAACAAGAAAAAGTTTCTTTAAATTTCTCAAGGCGCTAAGCGGAACGCCAAACAAAAGCATTTTATTAACTGACGAGTCTGATGTGATAGGTAATATACTTCACAAGAAAGTATATTACCTATGATTGGAACGAACTTCGCTAAAGACCATTTATACCACCATTACCATTCCCATTACTTTCTGCACCTTTTTCGAATTAGATGGAGGGTCTATTTCCAGTATGGCTTTTTTATTTCATTACTTTATATTATAATTATATTGTTAATTTATTGTAAGGTACTTAGTTATGCTTAGGAAATATAACAAATTAATTACTCCAAATTCATCTTATATGAAATTTTCCTCATAAATTAAAAAATTTAATGCACAACCGTTTGTCAGAAAATGATGAAATGGTTGTTAGATAGATACATTTCTGGATAACAGGAAAACAGGGCAAACAGCATGACCTTCCCACTGTTTGACCTAGTCATTATCAATATCAAATACAATAATTGCGCTTTGATTAAATACATTTTCTGATGCCACATTTGAACAATAATGACTTGTTCATGGTACGAGAAGGGTGTGGTTAAATTACGATTCTATAACGGGTAGTGTAGATACAAATATACAGGGCGTGTAAAATGGCTGGTAACACCTTAATATTTGCTAAAAGGCAACACAACCTTCTGCATTGTAAACTTTGAACAATGTTATAGGGGTATCTTAACTATTTTTTGTTCAATAACTGTCACAAGTACACAGTATACGATTGGGCGTGGGGTGCTAGCGGTCCGTGCCGAGTGTCTTATAAATCTTAAATGCCTAGGTAAATTGTTGTGAAGGTCTTTATTACACCATTAGATGTATCTGGTAGGTGTTGAAGTACGATAAATATTAATATTGTATAAGATCAACGTTTTATGAATCACTCTAACAGCAAAGAGTGGACTTTGGTTATTTACAGTATATAAGTTTCTAAAAATATTGAAACTGTGAATGTTAAACATCGGTTCTAAAAATTAATAATTGGATGTTTACAGATATTTTATCAGCCTTTCTATGTTTGAAATATTTAAATATATATATATATATATATATATATATATATATATATATAATGATTATACTATAATCTATACGGTTACATAATGAAACTAATTAGACGTGATATGATATTTAAGTCTGTACCATACACATACAAAGAATGCTGTTATAGATAACATTATTTTATTTTATTCAGTCAAACGTACATAAAATTTAACAGTCAATGTCATGAAGTATAAAGCCCTCCTACCCCCTGCATGACTCTGACATGTTACCCTTATCAGTTAATTGGAAAATACTCTGTACCTGTTTGCAGCAGACAGTTGGGAAAACCTGTATCTCGGCGGAGTTGTCAACAATTCAAAACTGCTCTAGAATGGTATATAAGATTTGAAATTTTCTGAAATTACGTTATTAGCATCAACAGCCATTGTGGTCGTCATAATAGTAAAAAGTAGAAAATTTCAAATATGGTAAAGTGAATTAATATTAAATTAATTCCCTTTAAAAACAACACAATTTGCCTTATTATTCAACACTGTTTAATTATTAATATACAATCATATTGACATAGTGTGATAAGGGTGACTTTAAATGGTTATTTTGATCTCCGAATTATCCATGTCTCCGTGAGCTAATTTTACTATTTACTAATACAGTTTTATTTTTTCTAGTGATTTCTGATATGTAAGGTTACCTTGGAACATAAATATCGATGCTAAAAATTTATTATTTTACACATATCGTAAGTTACAAATAAAATAAAACAAATAAATGAAGCATGCAAAATTGGTTACAGAACAAATATAAAACTGAAAAAATATTTTCATATTCCTATACATTCTATTAATAAAACAGAAGAGATAATAGAAGATCCTATTTATAATGACAGAGTCAAGACGCGAGTATATGAATATCGTTGCCAACACTCCACCACTCGTGGTATCTGTTTCCACTTGATTTACTTGGGCCGTTCAAGCAGTGACGTCATTGTCTTATCTTTGATGCCGTTTGGCTCTTGAGAGGAGCTTTCACTTCATTTTGTATAATCTACATCAGAGTGTGAGCTCGTCACACCGTTACAAACCCGCTATCACATATGATTGCTTTATGTGTAACTAATGTATGTAATAACATAATCAGTTTATAACGACTTGGATTACAGATATCCAAGACGATATAAAATATTTTTTGATTAGTAAGCTCCGAGTGAATATTCAGTAAAATTTATTACTAAATTTTTAAGTATTAAATATTATCCGGATTGTCTAAAATAAAAATCACAGTTCTAAATAAAAATAATGTATTAATTTTAAACTGGCAAATTAAAAGTTCAATGTTTCAGAATTTTCATCACTCTATTTTCCACAAAGAATTGACAAACCGGTTATTAGTATTAAAAAGGTCCTTTGGCAAGAAATATAAATTTCAGTCCAATATATCAAACTAAAAATCAGAGCTCTCTTCTGAAATAAAATAATAAAGTTTTCAAATAAAAATCAAATACCACTTGCAAATAACTAAAATAAAAATGTTCAATTCTAAGTTCACGCAAAATTCAAAAATAAAAAATAAAACTTCTCTTTCCACTAGTACCTTAACTTTCAAGTCTTTGCAACTCAGATACAACTCTCTCAAACAATTGTTAAAGTTCAATTAATTTCCAAATAATAATTTACAATAAAACAGTTCCAATTAAATATTAATAAATTTCCAAACTTCAATCAAAGTTATTATTACCAAAATTCAGTTTTAATTCACTTTTCTTGCAAGTTTGAACCAAATATAACTTGTTTGATTCTATTGTGCTTTATTGTTCATCAAGAATCAGTTATGCAGATTGCTCTGTAGTTTCTATAAATTTTATTTTTCCTATAAAAAAGACAACAAAATTAATTTAATATCAGATCTGAAAGACTATTTCAATATAACGTACAATAAATTTGGTGCTTACCTCAAAATCCCTCGCGGAAAAAAATTTAGAAACACGGCGCGCACTGTCAACTTAATTCACGATAATTACCAAAAGAAGGCCGAAAATTATGAGCTGGCAGTTTTATAGTTCTCCTTCCTCCCCCTTTTGATGGACATCCGCGGCGTTCTCTCATTGGCCCAGCCGTATCCAATTTGAGAACAATAGCCCTCTCAGATCTGACGTAACTGCAGTACACAAGACAAGATCTGATCATTTCAAGCCAGTGAACCGCCTTCCTAATATGTTAAATATACCAGCACTAACTTGCCAATAGATTACATATTCGTTTTATCCTATCTTCTCACAATCTGATTAAAATTAAATCCCAATATTTCTTTCCCAAACTTTTCACTTAATTTAAGGTTTATTAAAAAATCTACCAATGTAGCTTTAAAAACGCTACACAGTTATTATACTTTAAGATTTTATCTTAAAGAAATATCATTTTATAAGTTGATCCTAAGTTATAAAATCAGAAATAATATATATATATATATATATATATATAATATATATTATATATATATATATATATATATATATAACAGGGTGTAACTGAAATACACCGACAAACTTCAGGAGGTTGTTCCTAAGGTCAAAACGAACCAAAAAGTTCCTATAAATGTATGTCCTAAAATGCATCGTTTTCCGTCTGTCCGTCTATTTGTGTTTATTACATTAAATTTTTTTTCTAAACAACCATTAAAGGTACAAAGTTAAACTTTTCAACATATGCTAATCTAGTAAAGATTGTCAATTAAAAAAAAAAATTGAAAATTTTTACTCAAAAAAATTCAAAATGGCGGCTAGTTAAATCTTTGATGGTGAATTTCTCAAAAACTACTTCCTGTATAAAAAAATTTACCAGAATATAAAAAAAATATAAATTTATGTATAAAACAAACGGTACCTCATTTTTTGAAATCTCGCTCAAGAAATAAAAAAAGTTATGGCATTTTTCTTAACTTTTAGTAACATATCACATTTACAAGTTTTTTTTTCTTGTTTTCAAAAGTTAATGTAAGTATTTAGGCAATATAAAAATAAAACGATATTTTTGGTTAAAAAACTTTAAACATGATAATTAGTATTAAATTTTAAAAACGACATTGTAACAAGCAATCTACATGACTCAACTTTCATGGTTTAAATAGCTAAATATGTTTTCATGTTGAGACACAGCTGATTTAGAACAACAATGAATTCAGATAAGTAAGTCATTTCCTTGTTTATTTTTGACAAGATATGATCTGTTACTTTCACTTGTATAAACATTATTAGTCGATAGTGCTCTTATTCTATTGAAGATGGCAGGTTACCCATTTAGCCATCAAGCTGACATGATATTTATGTATGGAAAAGCTAACGGTAATAGTCGCCTAGCATCCCGCCTGTATTACGAATAATTTCCAAATCGACAACAACCTACTCATTCAACATTTGCTGCTGTTTTTAACCGACTTCATGAGACTGGCAATTTGTTACCTTCTACTGCAGACCGAGGTGTACAGAGACAGCGTAGAACTCCTGATTTGGAAGAAAACATCTTACAGCGAGTAGAGGAAGATCCAGGCGTAAGTACTAGGCCAGTTAGGAGCAATACTCAACGTAGACCACCATGACAGTATGGCGAATTCTTACATGAGCAGATGTTATATCCGTACCCATTATCAGCGTGTACAAGCCCTTGGTCCAGCTGACTTTTCCATTACGTTTACAGTTTTGCCAATGGTTTTATCAGCAAGCTAACAACCCTGGTTTACATCATTAGTTGTGTACACAGATGAAGCTTGTTTTAATCGAGATGGAATAACCAACTACCACAATATGCATCAATGGGCTAATGAAAACCCACAAGCCATTCATGATGGGAGACATCAACAGCAGTTTAAAATAAATTTTTGGGCAGGCATCATTGGAGACTGTTTATTAGGTCCTTTTGTATTACCTGACATACTAAATGGTGAAAACTACAGACATTTCTTACGACACGAATTGCCTGAAATTTTAGATGATGTTCCCTTGGGTGTGAGAGAGCACTGTTGGTTCATGCATGATGGAGCTCCCGCGCATTTCAGACTAGATGTCAGGCAATTTCTGGACCAAACTTATGGGGAAAGATGGATTGGCAGAGGGGGACCTGTATCATGGCCGCCTCGGTCGCCAGATCTAAAATCCAATCGATTTTCTTCCTTTGGGGCCATTTGAAAACTCTAGTTTATGAAAGACCAGTTAATACCAGGGATGACCTTTTACAGCATATCACTGCAGCCTGTAACACTGTAAGGAATACACCAGGAATACTTGAAAGAACTCGGCAATCAATGACCAGACGTGTTAATGCATGCATCGCATCAAATGGAAGGCATATTGAACATTTGTTGTAAAGTGATCCCTAATATTTTGAAATAAATGTTGCCTCTGTTAAGTTATTCCGTATTTCTTAATAATACAGCTTAAAACTCTTTTTGTTTAATGTGAGATATTTTTTGTTGAATGTTCTAAACAATTGTAGGCTACTGTAGTTTTTTTGGAACAAGAAAAAAACTTGTAAATGTGATATGTTACTAGGTTAAGAAAAATGCCATAACTTTTTTATTTCTTGAGCGATTTCAAAAAATGAGGGTACCGTTCGTTTTATAAATAAATTTATATTTTTTTATATTCTAGTAAAATTTTTTATACAGGAAGTAATTTTTTGAGAAATTCACCATCAAAGATTTTTAACTAGCCGCCATTTTGAATTTTGTTGAGTAAAAATTTTCAATTTTTTTTAAATTGACAATCTTTACTAGATTAGCATATGTTGAAAAGTTTAACTTTGTACCTTTAATGGTTGTTTAGAAAAAAAATTTAATGTAATAAACACACACAGACGGACAGACGGAAAACGATGCATTTTAGGACATACATTTATAGGAAACTTTTTGGTTCTTTTTGAGCTCACGAACAACCTCCTGAAGTTTGTCGGTGTATTTCAGTTACACCCTGTATATATATATATATATATATATATATATATATATAGTTTTTACAAAACAGAAAATGCTAAGTAGTAAACTGTTAACTGGGAAACAGAGAATCTGTGGATATAGAGTATTATCTGTAGTATGGACGTCAGGATATACAGCTAACCGAATCCAAAATTCGAAGGGGCAAATAAACTAAATCGTTTGTATCCGGCGAGAAGGGTCGAACAGTTTACACGATATTCATATTCTGAAGCGCATCAGGGGAAATAGTTTATTCAGTTACATCATTTAAATCTGCGAAAAAACTGATATTCTATTTTAAATTTTAATCCAAACGTCGTTTTACTGTTTTAAATATGGGAACTGTTAATTGCAATTAATTCCTATCTGTTAAAATACCTTGACATTGTTATGTTTGTTTTTTTGTTTTATTTGATTGTATACTTATTATCTGTTGTTGGTTTCATTCGGATCTACTTGTAATATTTGTAAAATTGGCGTTGTACCGTTGAAATAAATAAATAAACAAAGTGTTAATTTTAAGTCTCTCAAATACTACAATTTAAAACGTTGTATATATTAGCATGTTTTTTTATTTATTTGTACTGATTGTCTTTCATATGTTGTTAGTTTGACGTTGATCAATCAATAGCACAAGTCATAATTGTTTAACTATGAATAGTGTTTATTCCTTTGAGTGTTTATAATATTTTCTGAACACTCTGTGATATTTAAACAAATAAAATTGTTTTAAAGAATGTAAACAAATGTCTATTGGTGTATAACTTATTAAATATTAACCTTTAAAGAGATTTTTATGATTTTTTGAGGTTTATACTAAAATAAAATAAAATTATAATGTTGAAATGTTACTAAAACGTTTTATACGTAGTCAATTTATCAATTTATAATTTTTCAATAGCATTTAAATTGAATTATAGTTTCCCTTTAATTTTCAAAATCAATTTTAAATACAGCTTAAATTATTTTAACATTAAATGAGGTATAACCATGCTGTGTTATATAAGTAATTTGAATATTTAGGAATAACTATGATCTGTGTAATTTAATACTCTACGTTCATGATTCCAAACATTTTAAATTAACGGTCTGTCGATATGACAATATACAAATGTGGTATACATTTAGGAAACTTTCTTAAAAACTTACACTGTTTGTGAAAACATTTAATTTTAAAATTTTACTTATAGAAATATGTTTTCTTAGAACAAAAATGGTTCTTAGAAAAAAAAAGGAAATGGTACGCCACACGACATGTTTTCAATATCAATGGGGCGTAGCCTTGAGGTATTTTCCGACTAGGAATAGGCCAATGAGTTAACAAGGAACCCTAGGAGGGTTCATATTAAATTTCAGTACAATCAGTTCAGTTTTTTTTCGTGATTGGTAACACACAAGAAATCCACACAACCACACCATTAGATTAGTTATATAATAGAATAGACTTTATAGTCGCCATCGTGGTTACCCATAAGAACAATAAAATATTATTGACTAACGCTCACCCAAATACTTTGGTGAGTCATACAATATTATTAAATTAGCAACTTATCAAGTTGTCACGTAATAACTCAATCGTCTTTTATATTCGACGTACCTTAATTCAATATTTAGAGGGAACTAAAAGTAGGAATTTTGAGTTTATGAACTAGAGTATTATTTCAAGTAGGTTTTGACATGTTAAAATTGCGCTCACTTCACTAGTACATTTCTCTCTAACAAGGATAATAGACTATAAAACGACGAAACAATGACAACACATGAAAAGCTGTGACCGAAGAAATTCACAGGTTGAGTAATTAAAACCAAAAGTATTGACTGTTGTTGGTGGAAATCTCTGGCAGCGAGTTTTACATTTACATTTAGCTTTAGCTAGTTAGTTACCCTTATAAGCAGCTTTTGTTCTTTGAAACATTTTTGAGGTATTAGGCTCATTTTCTCACATTACTAAATCTCCAATCATTAAAAACCCTTTCCTAGGCAAGCTATCGACAGCAAAAGTATTTACCTTCCACATTTAGATGAATCTGGTCTTTGAAAAATCCGGTTCATTGAAACAATTTTGTTATATTATAAGACAAATTTCCTAGTTTTAGGGTAGACAAAAAACTGGTTTTCAGATAAGATAGACCGGAACTCTCTGGGTATTTTCTCAAGGTAACCGAGTACTTGGGCTATCCACTGTAAATCTCTGTAGCATCTGGGCTTACTTTTGATACTCTGATTATTTGGTGATGTCGGCTCATTTTCTCCCATTAAAAACTCTAAAATCATGAAAAACCGTTCCCCAGACCAACCTATCAATCACTAAGCTATCTTCTACATGTGGATGAATCCTTTTTTGTGACAGTAATGTTGGGACCTTCAATTTCTCATTCAAACAAATTTCAGTCTTTGACGAAGCGTTATTAAGTGGATTTCCAACTATTGCTGCAATTTAATTAATCACTTTCACATCTATATTTATCAGTTAATTATTGTTAAACACTAAACTTAAAAATTGCATTGTGTTTGTAAAAAGTAATGAATTGATAAGGCGCGTGATAAGTACAATAATGCTTGTAATCACTTCGTAACATGAAGTGCGTCTAAGCAAATATTGTTTAAAGAGCTCCTAGATTTGCGTTTGTGGTGCTGACTAAATAATAATACACCCACCTTGTGATCTACCGCTCTGTAATCACGCCCCGTTGTTTATTGATGTTCGTGTTTCTACAGCGCCACTTACTCTGTCTACAAGCTCTTGACTAATTCAACAAATCACGCCATCCCTCTATCTTGTGCATTATCATTATGAAGATTTGTTTCCACATTTATAATTGACTCCCTAACATTAATAATAACACACCCACCTTGTGATCTGCAATCACACCCTGTTGTTTATTGACGCGTTAAGCGTTGTGGCCGTGATCGTGATGATTCATAGATAGAGAATGTTTAAATTTACATACTCCAATAGGTCGATGAAAAATATATTTAACTAACTAAGTTGTTATTAATCCACTTAATTTGACAATACTGGAAAGATCTAAATATAAACGGAAAGATCGAATAATAATGGTTGAAATAAATCATTGAGCATTCAAAGTATGGTTTAAAAGTTTCATTTAAAAAGAACCAATAATCTAAATTTCCAACCGCCGTGCAGTTTCCTGACTTGCCGCTCTCTTATTTCTACCGTTATTACTCTTATTACTCCATTACTTACTGTTTGCTACTGGTCTGTTCCTTGTGGTTGTTTATTTGGTGCAGACCTATTGTCATCTGTATACTATTAGTTTGATTTGTAATGACTATTGTTAGTTTTGTTAAATATGTGTTGTATATTTAAAGTGGATGGAACTCTTACACTAAATATTTGTTATGTTTTCTAAACTATACGTGTCACATCGCTTTGATATATTCACCTACTCATTTACTTGAGGAAGATATCAGATTGCAGATCTTGAAACGTAGTTATACTGATTTTATATATGACTGAACGAAAACCTGCAATTTAAAATTGAGTATACTGTTCTGTTTTTCAATAACTTATTTTAGTAGACCACTTAAGTGTTACTGTGATTGGAAGACTAATACTTTGAAGATGAAGTACGAGTAAATATACCTTGTTTGTCTAATTTACGAAAAGTTCAATCTTATCCTCTGTCACTGTAAAAAATGTTACACGAAATTAGACCGTTTAAAGTTTTTAAGCACCCATATATAACTATGTACACATACATAATATGTACTTTCATATTATGAAAGTTTTATGCAGGCCTTAATACCGCCTTACACAGCGGATGTTCAGAATCTCTATTGAGCAACAATACAGTTTTGGAAAGTTTCAAATTTATTAATTACATGAACATGAAATAGAATATAAAATGTATTACATTTGCCATATAGCAAAAAATACTACTTCATTCTCAGAGTTGGAAGAGTAGCAGGCAACAAGTTTGCAACTTTTATTTCCCAAAATCCCTAAACAATAACTGGAGATTTCCCCGAGGAGATTAAACCTTCCACGTGTAACTCTGACACATTTATAAAACTTTAGTTGAAATAAAATATGTATATACTTACATAAAACTTATTTTCCTAAAAGTGACAATTGTTACTATAAATTGTATTATTCTGAAATATAAGAATTTTTACTATGAATTATACTATTCTGAAATGTAACAATTGTTAGTATGAATTATATTATTCTGAAATGTAAGAATTTTTAGTATGAATTATATTATTCTGAAATGTAAGAATTTTTAGTATGAATTATATTATTCTGAAATGTAAGAATTTTTAGTATGAATGTGAATTATATTATTCTGAAATGTAAGAATTTTTAGTATGAATTATATTATTCTGAAATGTAAGAATTTTTACTGTGAATTACACTATCCTGACATGTAAATCAGTAAACTTCTGTATAATTATTCTCTGTAGGATATAAAATGTTTTTTTTTATTTAAAAAAGAATCTTTTTTATAATTTGTTTGTGTTTCACATAAAAATAAAATAAATTTATATAACTTATTTATGTGCAACAAAAACGTAGTCAGTGCCAATTTTACAGCATTACGACAACATTATTTAACAGCAATATTGATTATCACAGAGTTGGTTCATTCGAGATTTTCGTAATTACAAAATGTATCGCTTGTAATATACATTTGTAATACTCTTCAGTGTTTGTTTAGGCCGGTAAATTAAACTATGTATTAGAAATGTGTAATTATTTAATGCATCGCAACGGTTTTAGTAAAAATTGTTTGAAATTTAAATGTTCTGAAAATTTAACTATAAATCATTCCATATATATTTAACGTTTATATAAAACATATACTATCATCATTCATTTCAACAGCAACTTTTTATTCGCTTCAAATCTTAAAAAGCAAGTTAAGTTCAGATTGTAATAAAAATACAACAGTACAGCTGATATCATACATACCACATTATCATATCGAAAGTTATTCTGCACTATTCAAGCGAAGTTCAATAAAGATTTTATGGACCTGTAAATCCCTGAAATTGATATAAATTGGATAAATTCACTGAATTGGAACTGCATTGCCATGTTATGCGCTCTAGAAATAGAAATAGTTTTGCAAAAATTGTAATACTAGTAACTTTGATATGTGAAAGTTTCGATAATGTACAGAGTTACACCGTAGACAATGGCAAAATGTACTTTTATATATTTTGTAAAATTTGCGTTGTATTTAGGTTTAAACGTTTAGTTCATTACAAAATGTTTAAGGTATTCAAGACTTATCGTTGACGGAATTGAAATACAGTAAAATCTGAAGTTAGCCTAAATGTAATTCTTCTTTGACTATGACACGTACTAACATTATCATTACAGTATGTGATACAAATAAATCTTTCCAATACAAATAAAAGTAGTAATTAGTTGTTTACAATTCCTTGCATAATATATGTGAACGCATAATAAATATACAGATTGTATATTGGTTTTATTGTCACCGCAGTAAAATTACAAGGTGTTTTATTTAAATACGTTAGATATAATAAATAATTATACTCTCACTACCAGATTAAGAACAGGTTATTTCAAAAACCATTACGGTTGATATTTCATATGTTTAATGAGGAAGTGTGGTATTGCAATTGTAATCTAAAGTTTTATACTTGATGAGCAGCAGGTTTTGTTAACAGGTGCATAACTTCCAGTCCTCATTCAAACATTTGTAGACAAAATGTTTGGTTGCTTGTGTTTTAGTTGTGGTATTTAGATACCAAGTCCGGAAAGATCACTTATGACTGAGATGTGAAGATATAGCAGTAACTGAAATAAAGCACACAGTACAATATGTGAAACGTATTGCTCGTTGTGAAAGTTGAGGATCAGGTGTCATGGAAACTAAAAGAGCCGGTTACATATAAAGTCAAACAGCTCAGCGATAAAGAAACTAAATTAAAAACTAACATCCTGTGTTTTACCAATACAAGTATTTTAATGTTCTTTTTATACCAGCACCGTCTGTATTCAAAGGGACGCCTTCCGGCAAGAGCAGGAAACTCTTTTAATAAAACATGACGGAGTTCTGTGACAACCAGGGACGTTGGAACTCCGTGTGTAAATAACTAAACAAGCCCTACAGATAACACTTTTAGTTGCAGTGAACTTTTTTCAATATCCGTTGACATGCAGCAAGGTTTTTTAACGGTTTAGGATATTTTCAAGGTCTTAACTTTACAACTATAAATTTTTAAGATATATATTTCTAAAATATTTTTTTAAATATGTTTTTAGCTCATACAGTTGTCTTTTACACACAACTACATGCCATAACGGTTTAAATGAATTGTATACTGTTGTATCTCTACTGGTTTCTATTATAAAAATTGTCCATTTGTATTTGATCTTTGATATTAGAACGTATAACTGTATGTCCTGTTATTTATTGTGTTTGTCTTTTAATTACTTTAATTTTTTTAATATGATATCAATTCACGATTCACTTACTATAAATACTACTTATAGATATCCTATAATAACTAGAATGTGTAGATAAAATGATCTTAATCAAAAGTTATTTATTATGTGTTTATACATTTGTTTTTATGTTCTTATATTCAAACATTATTTTGAGATTTTCTCTGTTCAGAACTCTTTATTCCATTACAGGATCCTTATTGCGAGGTACATGCATTTTAGTACAGTGTTATGAAGTGTTTTCAAAACTGTAATGCAGCCGTTACATTCTATGTACGAGTATAACATTTTTCTACCATCACTCACACAATGTATTTCGTAAGTTCGCACATCGAACATATAGAGCTTCAAAATTCAGCAAGATAACTAGTAGCTAACTCTGACATTGGTTACAAAACAAAGTGGAGAACCTTAAAACAGTGTACACTAAGATGCACCTATACATGATGACCTTAATATATATATATATATATATATATATATATATATATATATATAATATATATATAATATATATATATATAAATGGACCTCTCCATTGCCCTGGAAAAGATTATGGAAAGTCACGACTTCCCTCCTGGGTAGGCCTGCGTTGAGTTTTAAGTCGCAGATAATGAATGGCTGACTTGCTTTTCAATAATTGTTATTTCTTATATATTCAGGTCAAGCAAATGTAGTATATGTATATTTATTAAATCTATTTATTGCAAGATCTAATAAACATATGGTACTAATTTTCTAAATCCACATGTTTAGTGGATCTTACAGTAAAATGTAGTTAGTATTTTTTGCCATATTTTATGTTCTTTTTCCAACCAATCCAGCAGGCTAACATCAAGTGTACATTTGATTATTGATATATAAATATTTGCCATACATTTTTTTATCAAATCGGTAATTAATTATTAATTATATCTAGAGTATATTTATTCCAAAATTTGAATAAAATGCTAAATATTTTAAATATCAAATATACGTTTAAATTCTAATTCGTTATATCAACTTGACGATAATAATTCAAACCATATGACTTACTTCCGAGTTTTACAAATGTTGCCATCCCTGATATACAGAGTGTAGTATAATAGAACTAGTTGTTAGTGGCTCGTAGTGAAGAGGAGCAACTGCTGACTTCTGAACCACAAAACATGGGCTGACACAGAATATATTTGCCTCTGCACCGCCCTCCGGTGACAAAACATGGTTTTTTAGTCGAGCTTTGTGTCACCTCCGTTGTGATTTCAGGATTTAAATTATTCTATCTATGTTCGCAAAGAACATTCCAAACAAATCTTTCTTAATTGTGTATGCACTGTTTATAAATATAAAATTAGAGTGTCTTGAATATACAGGGGTGATTCATGAAGTTCTCCCCCCACTTCTACAGCACATTTTACTAGTAAAAATAATGAAAAAATGTTATATAAACATAGGGTCCGAAAACGCTTCGTTAGCGAGTTACAGCTAGCGAAAGATTTCGCCTGAATTCCTGGGTAAAGAGTAAAATAAAGCCATACTGAACTTTTGGAAAGGTTAATTAAGTAAGAAATATAGTGGATTCTTATGTATTTTTACCTGATAAAGCTAATATAAAATAGGTTTCAGAACTGTACCTGTATTAGTTTTTGAGGAATTCAGGGTTAAATGCAAAAATTGGGGCACGAAACAATGTTTTTTTAAGTTTGATGTACAATAACTTTGTTTAAATTGGTAATAAATACATAAAATCAACAAACATTAATTGTAGAGAATTTTAATTCTGAGAAAATTGATATAATCAAAGTCTAAATAAAACAGAAATAAGTACCAAAAAATCGATTTTATTCAGTATAATACATTACTAGTTTTAAGCAAAATTAATCAGGTTGGGCCAACCGTACGCACCTTTTTATAATAGATTTTCGAAAATGAGGCCATCATTATCAATACATTTTGCAGCACGTTTGTGTATTGCTTTTGTTGCGTTTCTTAATTTTTTCAGGACTTCCCTGTATCTGCACAGCCGAATCCATAATACGGGCAATTAATTTATCACGAGAATTCACTTTTGTCTTGTTTACAATGTCCTTTTCATCCATCCCCAGATGCAATAATCCAATGGAGATAGATCTGGTGTGATCTTGGTGGCCAAGGGTGAGGCCCTCCACGACCAATCCAGTGTCCAGGAAATTGATGATTTAAGTAAGCAGAAACGGCACGTGAAAAAGTGGGGAGGTGCTCCGTCATGCTGGAAGTAAAAATTTTTGTCTGAGATGTAAAGGAACATTCTCTAACAGCTGCGGCAACTCTTCTTGAAGGAAATGCAAAATAGAACTCAGCATTTAGGCGTCCAGGTAATATATGAAAGGTTCCAATCAGCCGATTGTGCAAAAGGCCACACCAGACATTGACGCTAAATCGGTGTTGAAAGTTCTGTTCCACTACCTCATGTGGATTTTCTTCTGCCCATGAGTGTTCATTGTGCAAGTAATTGACACCATCCCGAGTGAAATTGTGCCTCATCCGTAAACAAAATACGCTTGTAGAGTTGATTTATTAATATTCAAAAAGTTTCAAAACTCCAAGCGAAGCGGACCATCCCCTAGCTGTAGATGTTGAAACTTTTGTTTATGAAACGGATAAAATTTGTTTCGATTAAGTGACCTCCACACCGTTGACTGCGAAACTCCTATCCGCCTAGAAATACGTCGTGTACTTACACCTGGACTGCGATGAACAGCATTAATAACAATATCATCTTCAAGTTGGACAGCTCGTTCATAATTGGTTCTAGTACTTGGTAGTGATCCTGTTTCCCCGAAGAGTACGAAAAGTTCCTGAAATTGTTTTGGTATCTGGAATCCTCCTATTAGGGTAACGTAGTTCATATTCTTCTACAGCAGCTCTAGCATTACCATTACAGTAACCCAAAATAAAAAACCATATCAGCGTATTCCTCTGATGTAAATAAGTAAGGCATTTTTTCGCTGAATAAAAACAATCGAATTTATAACTCACAGAAAAATTGCATTTAATAAACACGATTCACAGAACCCGATCTCCTGCTGTAGCTTGCAAAAACACCACTAATACACAGTTGTAACGTAACAGTACAGAATACCATTGTTGATCAGCTGTTATTCGGTGCGTTACCAACTTAGAAATTAATAAAAACAAAAAACTGCATTTCGAATGAATAGTAAACAATAATGGGAAAAATGTTTGCTTCATTTATTTTCGAACATTTGATGTAAATTTTTATTAAAAAAAAAAAAAAAAATACAACGTAATAAAACATGATATTTTTATTTACAAACAAATTTATTTAACAGTTAATCTTGTTTTTCTCAATTTATCTCATCATTAAGGAACAAACATTTTGTTTTTGTTTTATTTTAACTAAATACCGTACGGTATTTCTTTACAGATAGTAATGTATTATATACTGAATAAAATCGATTTTTTGGTACTTATTTCTGTTTTATTTTAGACTTTGATTATATCAATTTTCTCAGAATTAAATTCTCTACAATTAATGTTTGTTGATTTTATGTATTTATTACCAATTTAACAAAGTTATTGTACATCAAACTTAAAATTGTTTCGTGCCCCAATTTTTTGCATTTAACCCTGAATTCCTCAAAAACTAATACAGGTACAGTTCTGAAACCTATTTTATTAGCTTTATCAGGTAAAAATACATAAGAATCCACTATATTTCTTACTTAATTAACCTTTCCAAAAGTTTCAGTATGGCTTTATTTTACTCTTTACCCAGGAATTTCAGGCGAAATCTTTCGCTAGCTGTAACTCGCTAACGAAGCGTTTTCGGACCTATGTTTATATAACATCTTTTCATTATTTTTACTAGTACAATGTGCTGTAGAAGTGGGGGGAGAACTTCATGAATCACCCTGTATATCTAAATCCAACTGGTCATACTGTTAAATTCAAATTTTCTTTGACATAATCCTGGAAAATCAACGATTACATGTGATATTAATAAGGTGGAATGTTAATAATGCAAAGATATTTTTAAATTTGAGTATATATTCTTAAAGAAATATATATTCTTTAAAATAGGTACAGTACGTTGCGAATCATTATCAACACTGCCGATAGTCGGCGGCTTCATTATCATAGCTTATTTTAGTAAACTATATATATATATATATATATATATATATATATATATATATATATATATTCATTTAGGTTGTGTAGTTGCATATATGCTCACATATAAATATAAAGTAAATGTCTTAGTACCGTTAGTTCTGAATAAAATACAAATAGATTAATTATATTACTTATGTATATAATCTTTTAAAACAATATTTATCTACTTTTTTAATTATTTCATGTTCATGACAGGTATTTCTCTTAGCTTTCAATTACATATTCAAAAATGTATGTATATCTATTTATGTTCATTTTGTTAGTTTATTGTGTACTATTTAATTATTCTTTATTAATCATTTTTGAGAACGACAAATGCCGAAATATTAAAGGAAATTATTGTTCTAAGAAGTCTGCTTTACATATATATATTTCCAAAAAGTACTTGTTAAAATATATATGACTCACAGACATGATTTTATTGAGATCATAGTTTTATCACTACATCATATCAGCATTAATGACTCTTCCCATGTAGACGACGTATATCAACTTTAACAAAGCCTTGATAAGGTTAGCAATACGAGATTAGAATTTTTTGTGATTCATTCTTTATTAAAATTATGTTTATACACATTGAATAAAAGCACGTACATGATTTATTAATATGATACACATATTTACTTTGAAACGCAAAATAATACATTTTTTAACTTAAATTAGAAAGGTAGCAAATTGCTTCAGGGGAATGTGCATTAATTAACGCGGAATAAGTGAGAAATGTGGTCCTTCAATTAAATCATTTACTGGTACAGCTTTCCCTGCAGGCAACCTTTTACAAATGATATTAATTTCAATTTTGTAAATTAACTGTACCAGTTTAGTGTAATACAACTCAAATATCAGTCACGTTAATTTGGTTCAAAGCTAGTATTTTATTTTTGTTTACGTCTTGTTCTGTAACGTTTACTCCATTCTGAATACAACTACACTTTTACATTTACTGCGAATGTGCAGACCTGCTTTTTAAAATTAGACTACAATATGTTATTATTGTTAACTGTTTGTATCATACAAATGTTTAATTACATACATGAAGCTTTATGTTTGCGAATAATACGAACCACTTTATAGTCTGTGATATATTTATTAATGTTTACCAGATTCATGTATCGTGTCAACAGTTAGTAGTAATAATACAATATTGAATAACTATGTTAGACAATTAGGTTTGCTTGGATTTGTAAATTAATATAACAGTTAAAATCTATCTTATTTTATAGTATTTCTTACTTTATGCTTCAACTTGTAGATATTATTTTCACTAATTTAGGCGTAACTTAACACCGCTTTACTAACACTCAGCCTCGGAGGGCTAAAAACCTGTATTTCTGTCTGTCTGTCTGTCTATCTGTCCATACGGTATCTCGAGAGGGAACTGAACTATAGAGTTAAAATTTTGCATGAGACTTCATTTTAATACTGTATAAGCAACATCAAGTTCGATGATGGTCCATGTCACTCCGTGGGGTTTGGCTGAGCGTTAGCGAATATTTATACATTAGTCTTATGCGTAACCGTTATGACAACGAGAAAATTGCAGAAAAATAAATATGTAAAGTACAAAAGTACAAATGACACTTCTATTACATGTGGCCTAATGAAATGAGTTGTTGGCCTCAGCGAAGGTATTTTGCACGCAAAATAAGTGAAGTCTGTTACGTGAAAAGTGGAAAGGTGGTGTGGTGAATAAAAAAGTGGTAAACAGAATTTGTAAAGAAGTTAAAAGTATTAAAATGAATAATTTTATTTTTGACAGACAAATGACTTTTCAGACGTTCTGTGTTATTCTGTTTTTAAGACTTATGCAATAACGTACTGTATAGTTACAAAACTGCAAACTGTATCACTATTTTTACCGTCTTCAAATATTACAGGAAATAGGTCAAACGATGAGTTGAATGTTGGACCTACCACAAAACACTGTATTGTAGTGATATGCGGTTCCAGTACAACCTGACCAGACAAACACAATGTAATGTACTGTAATTGTAAGCTAACATGAACTCCATTCTACGTGCCACCATTTATTTATTTAAGCTTAATCACTTTTGGAGCGCTGATTGTTTGCTCCCCATTAGCTTTGTTTGTATGAGCAAGAGATTAAAATACTGCTACACAGAACATTGGTTTTGTGTTTACAGTTGTGAAAAGCAATTGATGCAATATTACCGCAAATAAATTAGTGTGAATGTTTTAGAGATAAATTTATATATTTTCCTTTAAGCTATTCTCGTCTAGTTTTATTGTATTTTGAAGCTTTAAGCTTTTAGAATTTTTTTCAATTAACTGGATGTAATAACTAGTATTGATCTCCCTTTTTCTTTTAATTTTATCTCTTTACAGTCATCGGTTTACAGTTAATCAGGGTTTATTTTGATTTCAAACATTTAACAATTAAAAAATTATGAGTTATCAGTTTTAATGAGTGCTGTTTTATTATCATTATATTGCTATTTATTGTGTTGTAATTTTTTTAACTACTACGTTCATGTGTACATCATTATTAGACTGATTAAGTGTGACACACGTAAAAACAATGTTAAAGCCTAATAATTTTACGTCTTAACGGTACATATAATTACGAGAGTATAACTTTCACACTTTTTTAAATTGTACTCAAAAATAATTCTGTGTAATTCTGAGTGTTTCCAATAAATATAAATACCTATCCAGCAAGTTATATCATACTACAGCCTAGATTTATTCA
Organism: Homalodisca vitripennis; assembly: GCF_021130785.1. NCBI lineage: Eukaryota > Metazoa > Arthropoda > Insecta > Hemiptera > Cicadellidae > Homalodisca > Homalodisca vitripennis. The sequence continues at coordinate 7,578,268 of NC_060209.1, forward strand.
GAGAAAAATTTAATAATCAAATATTCTTAATGATAGTCACAATATTGTGTATAATTTTGTAATGTGTTGCTGAAAAGACAGATTTCATAAAAAAACCCACCTGAATACTATACATTATTTACTTTCTCTAAATCCTGACATTTGTTTAAATAAAAATTATATGTTCTAGAATGGAATTTCAAATGAATTAGTATGCCAAATCCAACATAATCGAAATTAATATATTTTGCTTTGATTTAATTAATATGAATCCTATAACAATAGGATAATATTCTATTAGAATGTGTGTCAAGTTAATTAGCTGACCAAAGCAATATCGCTTATACGTTATTAATATTTTGTTAAAAAGTTATTAGATTATAAAGATATTTAATAATATAAAAAATAATACCATAATTAAAATTATAGTATTTTAATAAAAACATTTTAAACGTACATCACAAAAATTCTATAGTCACAAAAACGTTTAATACTGTTTTGAATAAACTTGCATCATACCAATAATTATTAAACATATTATATAGATTCTATATTTAAGAGTCAGATAGCAGTAAGGTTGACTATGGAGAGCTGTGGATTCTCAAATACAATCAATAGAATAAGGAAACAATAAAGATGAGAAATATCTCGCTGACTCAAGGAAATGGAGCCGTTTAGTTGCACTTTATGAGACAGACGCTCGGGACGCCGATGTTTTCCGGCGAGCATCATTTGTTCTTGACAATCTTCTCAAGCACTAATCTGATTTATGGTAATAACAATACATATATTTAAAGTGGTTTGTTTCAACAAAAAAGAGAACTAGTATTCATTTTTTACCTAAAATCAAACTAGAGTAATGACTCGTGCAATAAATGTGGTGTTTTTAACGAGGAAATATTTATTAAATAGTTAATTTGGGTAATAAGGAAATATTTCCTACTTCATATTATATTATATAAACTTACAACATAGATAGTACGATAGTGTGTGATGGGGGAGGGTGGTACCTGAGGTCCTGGCTGTGTAAGAAATCCTTATCTGCTGTATAATGTGATGTCCTTCATTTAAATATACCAAAGCGTTTTATATCTTTAGTAATAAAGAAATTAAAAATACGAAACATAAAAGTCGTTTTCTGACATTTTACAGAAACATTGTATTTCAATTAAGCTTATTTGTCATTTTTGTAATATTATCTTAAATTTGGTTTTAGACTAACAATGTCTAAAGATTGTTTTATAAGGTCCTAAAACTCTCATTATTAAAAGAAAAGCAGTATTTAAGCGGAAATATAATGGATGGGGTACTTGCATACAGGAGTGCAATCAGATTTCGTATAGTTACGGTTTTATTTTAAAGGAAATGTAGGCAACTATAATATAATTTTTATGAAAAAATATAATATTTTCGATCACTTGAACAATTTTTTCCCTAGGAATCAAAATGTGATAATATTACATATCTTTTAACATTAGTTTTACATTAATTAATTATTTTAAATATAATATGTAATATATTAATTAATGGTAATAGCCTTATTATTTGACTGCCTTAGTTTTTTATACATTGTGTGTTGAGTAAATAATTCAATAGCTGGCGAATGTACGAGTATACATCGTAAAAGCTGATGAAGAACTGGGAAGGTTGCAGTATGAAACGACGACTGGTGTATAAATCGCTATACACACCCGAGCGAGGCTCTGCTAACACCCTTTGCTGCCAAGTCAAACAGATAAAACAAACTCTTTACGAGGGTTTGCAGATCTCTACATGGGCCTCAAGTTTATGATTTCACCACAACTAAAATTTATGCTCTAAAATGTACTCGTATATGCATCCCAGCAATCGGCCAATATGTTGTATTGACAGTTTGAAAATTAAATTATTCTACTAGTAGAACATTGTTTAGCTCCTCTAAGTTATAAATGTGTCAGCTATCGAGTACTTAGAGGAGGTTAAACATTAATTAATGGTTTCACTAAGCCATTAAAAAATAATCATTTAAATAAGTGAAGTAATTATGATTCAATTGATCACTTATTGATTCAATAAGTTATTGATTGAAGTAAATATGATCTTTTCGATTTTAGTTAGAGTTGAGAGTTTAAGATTCTCCAAACATGACATCTTAGTAAGGAAAGGAGATAGACATTGCGTTTTTCACAGAAGGGATAAAGCAGGACAATCTAGAGTGATGCCCGGTAAACAAAGTTGAGTTCACGTTTGGATACTGGAGACGGTCACAACGTTGGCGACTGGTAAAATGCAAAAAAAAAACGCTAAACTTAAATAAGAGAGAGAGAGAGAGAATTATTGTAAAACAAGTAAAATAATGCCTTACATTCCAGGTGAAGTTAGAGCTAAGAAGCCCTCTCTAACTCTTAACCTGGAGACCAACGGCCAGAAGATGACTTCAGAACCACCACCAACGGCCGGGCAGGCGTGCTGCTTGCAAGAACAGGATCGCTCAGCAATCATGAATCCAAGCAGCAAACACGGATCGCTCAGCAATCATGAAAATAAATCTCTACTACCAGTATATCACAATTAAAAACGGTAAACATCGTTCAATCAAGTAAACAGATCTCGAGACCAATATATCGTCTACACCCACCCTTTGGATTTGTTTGGCAACACAAGGTTACAGCTCACTTAGTACACCTCAGAAGTATTCATTGGATAAACAGAGACAAAATTTTATCACAATTGGAAAGTTAATCTCAACACATTCTGCTACTACCAGTGTCAACCGGACACTAATATTTTTCAATACCATTCAGAAAAACCTTTATTATCATAGTAAGATAGACAGTTGGTGATCGGGGACAATAATTACATCAGATTAATGAAGCGAGCTTCTACTTCTTGAAGTTAAGGTTCTACTTCCAAAAAAAAACCTTTAGGTTTTTTTAAGTTGTTATTCTAAATCCTACGAAATTAAAAATTATAGATTAAAGCGGAAAACTCGTTTGATAAAGTATTTTAACTCGATACGGCCAAACGTATAAAATAATCGGAATGTTAGTAAAAATACTCTCTTTATGTTCTGGAATATACAGAACAGATTGCAATGACTCACACAGAGGATAATGGCTCACACCACGGTAGACACATTGTAGTACGTCATCCATGACATAGCTGATGGATTACATGAGTTGTGACTCACTGATACACACCACGGCAGACACATTGTAGTATGTCATCCATGACATAGCTGATGGCTTACATGAGTTGTGACTCACTGATACACACCACGGCAGACACATTGTAGTACGTCATCCATGACATAGCTGATGGCTTACATGAGTTGTGACTCACTGATACACACCACGGCAGACACATTGTAGTACGTCATCCATGACATAGCTGATGGATTACATGAGTTGTGACTCACTGATACACACCACGGCAGACACATTGTAGTACGTCATCCATGACATAGCTGATGGCTTACATGAGTTGTGACTCACTGATACACACCACGGCAGACACATTGTAGTACGTCATCCATGACATAGCTGATGGCTTACATGAGTTGTGACTCACTGATACACACCACGGCAGACACATTGTAGTACGTCATCCATGACATAGCTGATGGCTTACATGAGTTGTGACTCACTGATACACACCTCGCACCTTGCTAGAGCCCTCTGAATAGTTCACCTTGTGTTGTAACTAAAAAGTAATTCCCTTTTTAAATTAATAAAATTATTTACCAAAAACGCCTCTTTTTATCCACATATTTCTACGAGGACTTTCCGCATTTACATTATACTCGTACATCATTCAAGTTACTCCAGTTCCTTAACCTAAATCTAGGGTTCATACAATTCTGTAAAAACTTTTGGTATAATTTGTGGGTGTTTATGATTGAGTAGATAAACTTTTATAAACTCATAATAACTGTGAGTTTTCTTACGAGTGTTTTGCTCTAGTTCATCTCTCTCTTGGTGCAGCGCCTGCAATCTGACGCGGCCACAGACTGAACTCTTGAAATCTGAAGTCATATTCGTTTAAAAAAAGGCGGCAACGAAAAGCTCGAAACAAACTATACAATTTTGATATCACAGACACAAACTACAAAAAGTAGTGTAAACTGTGTAGACAGGTATTCTCATTTCTCATGAGGTGCACAATTAAAAGCATGGAAATGGATTATAATCGGACCCGTTTTATATTAAATATGTCTTAAAGTATTTAAACTACTCCCAGGGACTACGAGATAGTTGCGTACCATTAGTTTAATTTATTAGAGAAGAGTTTGGAATTGCAGATCTCGACATACCACAGTGTTATGTTCTCATTTACGTAAACTTACTTACTTCGTACTTCTAATTCCGCAGGAGTTGGCCCAAACTGGGCTTCTGCAGGTCAAACTGCCCCAGGAAAGGGTCAGGGTGGGTTGGGTAAAGTGCCCGCACAAAATTAAAAATTCTACACTGAAGAAACAATTTAAGACTAAAAAGTTCTTTAGCTCACGCTTGAATTTTTTTACAGAATTTAAATCTTTTACACTAGAAGGTAGAACTTGAAAAATTTTGTTTCCAGAATAATAAGAGTTTTTTTCCAAAAAGAGTAAGCCTATGGTATACAGCAAAATTGTTTCTATGCCTAGTGTTATACGAGTGAAAGACCTACAGTCAAGACAGGTAGGTTGCTACGCCACTAGCAAAGTTGAGGTAATCGACGAAGTTAGCACATTAACTAGACGTTATCATTAGGGGGCCGTGACTCCGCAAGATCGCCGTGTAACAGATGGCAGAGGCGTGACAGAGCCGGTTCAGTCAGGGCTAGATTTGTTACACGCTGCATCTGGAGAATCGCTACTTTCATTGTTTAAATTACTTGTCTTTGTTATGGTCCCGATAAGTAAAAACTTTAAACAGGTTATGGTTGTAGAACTTGTATTAGACTGGTGATCACAAAAGTATGTGTATTTAATTTAGATTTAACATGATCGTATATTATTTCCCATTACATTTTGATTCAATAATATACCAACTAAAAATGGTTACTAGTGTATTTACTCTGGTCAACTCATTTTTTAAATTAAAAGTATTTCTAGTAACCAATTTACTTTAATTTATGTAATAATTGTAATAATATGTAATTTGTCATAAGCACAACTGTTTGGTTAATCTTTTATTTTAAATAAAACATCTTTCGATAATGTTTTAGCTATTAAAAATTCCTTTCCTTAGTATTATGTAGCAGTATATTTCAAGTACTGGTAAAATGTGTGAGTCAGTGATACCAGTAAAAAATAATCTGTATATATATTTTAATGTTATGTTTTTAGCTGATATATTTTTTACATCATTCATATAAAGCTTTAATGTGCAGGTTACAGGAAATGAATATCAAAATTCAGTCCAAACATCGATGACAATATTTTGAGACAGATATACACAATATACGTACGGTCAACACAAAGAGATATTGTCTTACTCTGAAAACGTCGCAATAAAGACAAAATAAATGAGTCGGTCGTTCAAAATGGAAGCAGGAAGCACCGCGTCATTGGTCTTCATTCGTTACCTTTTAACTTTAAACCTACCTTACTTAACTACAGCCATTTGTAAATTCAATATAATTATTCTTTTTAACAACCTGTTCTTCTTTTTAACACAGTCACTGCTATTGTTTACATAAAAGTAACAAGGTTAAACCCAGGAAGCTTCGTGTTCGCCACACGGCGGACAACATACTCAATGTTTGTGTGACTTTATTAAAGAAAAAAATCAAGACTAATGTACCAGTGTTACCATTTTTATTGTAACGCTGCAAATAGTTTTTTCGAAGGATTATTTTGAATATCTTCAGATGGATTTGGATTTCAGATTCCAGGAGTTAACAATGTCAGGTTTTAGACTCAGCACTAAACCGGAAGTTTAATTGGACTCAAACTTAAAAAGCCTTTCCAAATCTGATATGGTGAGAGCGGATGAATTATGTAGATTAGATTTATAGATTAGATAGAAATGATCACGGAATCTCGTTCGGTATGTTTCATCCCAAGATGAAAAAGGAAACACAAAATTCGAAGTGTTCCTATTCTTACATATTTCTTAGTAATACTTGGCTTAAATATTAAAAATACTAAATAGTCCTTATTTAATAAAAATATACATTTATAATTACGTACCGTCTATTCGTAAGTGATCCCTGGAGACTTAATGTGCAATTAATCGTCGTAAATTTGTTTGTGAAATAAATACGTCATAAGCGTGAACAGTGCAAATTAATTTATATCCGCTGGAATATTTCACCACATAAATATATTTACGATTTAAATTAAATTATTGTCTTGATTGATTTTGTAAATGCTGCTAATAACGAATATTTTTCAGAAATTATCAAATCGATTACTTCCTTTATCTGTGAATGAGCTGCAGTAAATAAACAAACAAGACAACAAACAAGATATTATGAGTTTTAGATGGTTGTGTACTTGGGCAGAGGAGGTATATTTTAGGGGTTTCATCATTATCTGAGATTCTTTTCTTTCCAAGGATCCACTTTGTGCGAAGGAATTCCGACAGTAACCAATAAGTCAAACTGAAATACTACAGATTTAAATAGATTTTAATAAATTTTTGTATTAATTATTTATTTATTTATTATTTGTATACAATTTTGAATGTAAAGTATATTTAGAATATTATTTAGTATATCAGTTAAATTAGAATGTAACTTGGGAAGTCTTACTAAAAATATTACATGCTTTCTAGTATTTTATCTTTCATTCTCCATGGCTATGATGTAGGTGTAGATAATTTTACCTTGACAGTTTCTGGCCATATTAACATTCGTAGCCGTAAAAGGCAATCGTTATAGGTACTAACATAAAGGGAAGCGACAATTCAATTATCTTTACGTGTTGGTTATGAGCGATTGAAGATTGTTAGTTTATAGTGAAAAGAGGTAAAATATAACGTATGTTAATGTACTGCATACCTATAATTCTACTGAAAGAATTATATGAACCCCACTTTGTAAGGAGATAGGAATTTCTTCAGCTCTTCTCTCAGACGTAGATCTATATCATCAGTTCCGTGAAAATAAAATATATTCAATCACTACATTCTACTTCGCTTTTCAGAGGAATATGAACTCAATTCAGTATCGATCCATACAGACTGCTGAAAACTAGCGGTTGTGTTCTATTACTAAAGCAAATGCTGAGAAAATGTCTTTGGTTAACCTGCTCCTGCCAACGTTAGTAATACTATCTCATAGTCAAATAAAAGATATTGTGGGGACTTTTTCTCAGCAGATTCACTCTTGAGAAACCTTTTTTGACTATACTATATTTTATACTATACTATACGAAATTTTTGCTTAACTTTAGTATTTTTATTTTCAAGAAAGTTGTCTTTTTCAATTTAAAATTATCTTTAACTTTATCTAATGTACCCTTTAAAATTATTTGTAATGCACGTACGTATGTTAAATGTAAGTGTAAGTAGGTAGGCTTGATTCAAATAAACAAACTCATATCTTGCCATAATTATAATTGTTTTATACAAAACAAATCAGATTAATTTTTTAAACATAAGATCAAGCATAACTGGAGTTAACCGTAATTGAACGTTAAGGGGTTGCTGTCAGCTAGATGTGGCCGTAACATAATTATTCACGCTGACAATTCATGTGCACAAGCCGAGGAACTGCTGCTGCAGCAATATCATTATGCTAACGGCTGGCGGTAATAGGCTTTAAACACATATCTGCGCAGTGTAAGTGATGTGTTTGAGGAATCCTTATCAAAACTGTAGTATTTGCTAAAAAATCGCAACATCTATAGACAAAACATACCTGAATGGTCTTACTTAATATTAGGCTACACATTCAAAAAGAATTTTAAATTTTTATTACCATCAATTTGAATAGAAACGTACTTCCTTCATTGATTAGACTAAGACCAAAAATTAAAGTATTAGATAACGAATCTTTTTAAAGTTTAAAGTTTGTTTTTGACGATGGAAGGATTGTGAAGGAAACAGGAGTTTTCCGGACATTTGTTTTCATTCAGTAATACAAAAAATCAGTAACATGAACTTAATGAAAAACAAAACAACACTAACTATTCAAACAGTTTTAGAGTTAGTGAAGTTGACACAAAACATTGGTGTTTGTGATTTCCTGACTTGTGCGTGTCACAACGCTCTGTGTGATTTGTTTATTTTTAACCTAGTTTGTAATTATGTGTTAGGTTAGTTTATTTACCTGAAGAAAAGATCAGATTGCCGATTTCAAAACGTAGTGTTATTTATTTTTTGTATCACTGAACGAAAGCAAATGTCCGGAAAATCCTATTTCCCTCACAAAGTATTAGAGTTCGAAAAAAACATCGTATAAGGTTTTTCTAAGATTAATGATATGTAAATGGATAATTAACATAATCAGTGATTGACTCTTAAATATTTTATGTTTGCCTGACGATAATGCAAAAATAGAGTCACCCCATAAAACGAACCTGGCCCCTGCTGCGAGGTGCTGACCATGTCGGTACCAACGAGGGGTTCATCGTTTCGTGTCAGGCCAAACGAGGGAACCCAAAGCCGTCCTCAAAACAAAGATTGAAACGGAATTTTTAGCCTTAAGGAAGTCTTTTATAAGTTCAAATATTTTTTATAGGTGATTCTGAAATCTTTCCTTCCCATAACGTGAATGTACTTGATCCCAAATTAAACTTTTTGGATCATAACGACAAAGTTTCAAAAAAATTACGTAGCTGCTTGTTTAATGTACAGACTGTATTGCTAGTGAGAAACCTCTCTTACTCACCTATTATGGATGTTTTTATCCTTATCTTAACTATGGATTGCCTATATGGGGAACTGACAGTACAAAAACTCAATACATCTTCCGCCAGCAAAAAAGAGCTACAAGGATCGTTTTAAAATTAAGTCGTGCGCAGTCCTGTAAAAATGTCTTTCGCCAAAACAATATACTGACTTTCCTGTATATTTAAATTTTTCAATGCCTTTCTTTTTACAAAGAGTATCCACAAAATTTCACTTTGACAAACAATGTCAATCATAATTATCAATTAAGGATTAGAAGTTACCTTATCTTACCTCTCCACAAAAGAAAATTATTTTAAACCAGTGCTGTTATGCCTCCATTTGTCTTTTTAACTCTTTGCCTCTTTACTTGAAAAGTGTTGCTGATGACAGGGAATTCCTGAATAAAACTTAAAAAGTTCCTTATTTTAAAAGAATACTACAGTGTTCGAGAATACCTAGAAGAGAGAAAAATGTAGACCTCCATAATTAGTTTAACTTATTTTAGGTTTCATGGGTAACTCTCTATTGATTACTTCTATATACTACATCGTATATATTGCATTTGTCCATGCATTTTATATTTTTTGACAATAAATGAATGAGTTGAGTTGAGTTGACTCACCGGAGATCGTATACAAACGTAGTTCTAGCAGCAAAAGCTTAGCGGGTACAGCTTTAAGCAAAATTTTGGCGAAAACTAATTTGAAAATTATAAATAACTTTACTCGAGATTCAAATTTTAACAAATAAGGATCCAAAAATTCTAAATTGCAATCAATAACACTATTGTTGTCAATGAAACACGATTAGCAGATGAATTCAGTAAATAATCTCCATCTGTTGCATCACGTTCATTTTTTAAAGAACCTCATATGTGTGTTGGAGGTATTCTTAGAGAATCAGTTGGATCCATGACTAGGAGTCCGAGATCTCTGGACTCTGACTGAATGCGAAAAAGACATTTGACGCCAATGGCATGTCAGTATGGCTACTCTACGTTTGTTCAGGCATATACTGAGACCACTCACAAAATTGAGAACATCTTTGAAACTAAAATTTTCCACCTCTTCTGAATTATGTATTTTACTGAAAAGAATTTGATAACAAATCAGTCAAAGTAAAGTATCGTAAGCTTTTGCCTTCAACAAGATGAAATTACAGAGGAGCCAGCTGTCTTTACGGATGATGTTCTGGAGTACAAAAAACACTTCACAGAGTTCCTAGGGATGATTTTTGATAGAGGATTGACCTGGAACGTTCATGTTGACAACTAACGACCTTGAAAAAAAGAGCAGTAAGGATTATTGGCAAGCCGAATTAGAAAGAATTGTGCTGGGAAACTTTTGAAGAATTGGGATGCCTGACTTGTCCTTGCCTCTATATGCATGAGGTGATCATGTACTGCAGATTAGAGTGCGTCCTAAAATGTGGGGGGACGTTCACCAATATGACACTAGGGGCAGGGCCAAGTTTAGAATACAGTTCAGATTGAGATTGTTTCAATATTTACCGCAACACGTAGGTGTCAGATTAATCAACAAGCTCCCTGAAGGTATGAAAAGCTGCAAAACCAAAATCAGTTTAAAAATCGTCTCAAACGCCTGTTGGTGTCCAAAGCGTGTTACTCTGTTAATGAATACGCTGCTCTGAGGTCATTGCAAATGCGTATGTGTGAGTTGTGCGTATTGTAAGTTTTACTGTGAATGAATGTTAGAGGTAAAAAATGTATGATTGCGATACAATTATCTTGTAAATGAAATTATTATTATGTCATTATATATTTATAAACTTTTAGTATTAAGATGAATGAAGACGTCATTTACAGTGTCTTCCTCTTATTAATCTAACTCAATATATATTTTCATTTAAAAAATAGATGCAATAGGTTACGTTTGGTATAAGGAAAAAAATCTATTTACTTAAGCGTTTTTTTTTAATTGTGGGGCTGTAATAGTACTAATCAATTTGGCAATATTGTTTTATTTCTTCCACCACGCATGTCTGTGTATAATTGAAACTTTGCCACAGTTAGTTATTTAAATAAAAAAGTGGTTTATTTGAGATTTTTTATATTTAGATTAATGTCAAACGAAGATAGTAAATCTAATCACTTTTATAAGATTTTCTTCTTTCCGGGCCACATATTTTTGCAATACTAGTCACGTGATTGTTGAGGGGTTTACATCTACAATACAGTATAACTTTTGATTCGAGCACGATACGGAAAACTACGTAATTTTATTTCTACAAATAAACAAATTTATACTCTATACGTTAATACTATGTATACACTTTTCATACCTACTTAATGGTTTCTTTTAGTTCACCTTAGGTAATTATTAGAAAGGCTTTATTACTTAATAAGCAGCAAGTACTTACTGTTTACTCCTTACATACAAAGATTTTATCGTTCGAAAAAGCATCTACCAACGTAAAAGACTTTCTATTCCCCTCCACCAAATAGTCATCGGTATTAACATGGTTAATTTTCGTTGAGAATTATTCCAGTTTCAGATTTTATTAGTCTGACCCTCGATCCTTACATAAATACGAATTACTATGATCGGAATTATATGATTAATGTTTAGTACGTCTTATAAACAAGTTCAATGTCTCAATATCAACATTTATTATTATACATAACTCCCTATACTATTTATCTCTCTTAACTATTTCTCAGTCTGCAATGAACAATATCTAGATTGTACCTAAGATCATGTTATTAGTTTATTTATAAAATTAATTTTTTATTACACCCCCAATCTTCTTGGTCAGAGATTCTACAATGTTCTGCATATAATGGGGTATGTATAAAAAATAGAAAATATTGTATTATTGCTGTTACAATATTGAAGATCGAGAGTGGAAGTGTCACATAAGTTGAAAAAGTTGGCGGAAGGGGCGTGGATCCCTCTAAAAGCAAAGCAGATCAATACTGCACTCATACACTCACTCTGTGCTCTTATATTTGCTATGTACAATCGAGATTCTTATATCTCATTTATACACATCAATATTTTGTGAACAGCATCGGTTAGAAACAGAAACTAATGTGTCTAAAGTAAGATACTTACATGTATAAAAAACTAAAAGTATTGTTTTTCAAACAGAAAGTGAATAATATACTATAGTATCAAGTTATCAGCCCCTGGGATATGAATAGTATTCGACACTCTAGGGTAGGTTATGTTACAACATGACATTCAACCCCTAACAATACACCTGTAATAGTAACAGCCCCCACATGGCTTGTACATGTCGTGTTCGTGTATTAACTCACTGGTGCTACGTTACCTAGGTTATGTTACAACATGACATTCAACCACTAACAATACACCTGTAATAGTAACAGCCCCCACATGGCTTGTACATGTCGTGTTCATGTATTAACTCACTGGTGCTACGTTACCTGGGTTATGTTACAAACATGACATTCAACTCCTAACAATACACCTGTAATAGTAACAGCCCCCACATGGCTTGTACATGTCGTGTTCATGTATTAACTCACTGGTGCTACGTTACCTGGGTTATGTTACAACATGACATTCAACCACTAACAATACACCTGTAATAGTAACAGCCCCCACATGGCTTGTACATGTCGTGTTCATGTATTAACTCACTGGTGCTACGTTACCTGGGTTATGTTACAACATGACATTCAACCCCTAACAATACATCTGTAATAGTAACAGCCTCCACATGGCTTGTACATGTCGTGTGTTCATGTATTAACTCACTGGTGCTACGTTACCTGGGTTATGTTACAACATGACATTCAACCCCTAACAATACACCTGTAATAGTAACAGCCCCCACATGGCTTGTACATGTCGTGTTCATGTATTAACTCACTGGTGCTACGTTACCTGGGTTATGTTACAACATGACATTCAACCCCTAACAATACACCTGTAATAGTAACAGCCCCCACATGGCTTGTACATGTCGTGTTCGTGTATTAACTCACTGGTGCTACGTTACCTAGGTTATGTTACAACATGACATTCAACCACTAACAATACACCTGTAATAGTAACAGCCCCCACATGGCTTGTACATGTCGAGTTCATGTATTAACTCTCTGGTGCTACGTTACCTGGGTTATGTTACAACATGACATTCAACTCCTAACAATACACCTGTAATAGTAACAGCCCCCACATGGCTTGTACATGTCGTGTTCATGTATTAACTCACTGGTGCTACGTTACCTGGGTTTATGTTACAACATGACATTCAACCCCTAACAATACACCTGTAACAGTAAACAGCCCCCACATGGCTTGTACATGTCGTGTTCGTGTATTAACTCACTGGTGCTACGTTACCTGGGTTATGTTACAACATGACATTCAACCACTAACAATACACCTGTAACAGTAACAGCCCCCACATGGCTTGTACATGTCGTGTTCGTGTATTAACTCACTGGTGCTACGTTACCTGGGTTATGTTACAACATGACATTCAACCCCTAACAATACACCTGTAATAGTAACAGCCCCCACATGGCTTGTACATGTCGAGTTCATGTATTAACTCTCTGGTGCTACGTTACCTGGGTTATGTTACAACATGACATTCAACCCCTAACAATACACCTGTAATAGTAACAGCCCCCACATGGCTTGTACATGTCGTGTTCGTGTATTAACTCACTGGTACTACGTTACCTGGGTTATGTTACAACATGACATTCAACCCCTAACAATACACCTGTAATAGTAACAGCCCCCACATGGCTTGTACATGTCGTGTTCGTGTATTAACTCACTGGTACTACGTTACCTGGGTTATGTTACAACATGACATTCAACCCCTAACAATACACCTGTAATAGTAACAGCCCCCACATGGCTTGTACATGTCGTGTTCGTGTATTAACTCACTGGTGCTACGTTACCTGGGTTATATTGCAGGTGCTTTCAGCTCAGTTAATTTATCAGTTAAATGTTAACATATCACCCCTTTGTGATAAAACAGTTGTTTTAATTTTTATATTTCCATTAATTTTCTGTCTCTTAGCAACTGGAAATGTCATATAAAAGTCTACAGATCATGAAAAATATAGTGGAAAAGTTTGATCAATCATTTACCAACTTTAGAGAACATTTCAGAATAGGTTATCTAAGGTTATTGTTCCTTGGGCCGAATGCAATATAGGGAATAATGTGAATATTGAGTTTAGCCGATGTAAGCTTCTGCTTAGTGCAGCGTCTGAGATCTGATACTGTCACAGACTTGACTCACGAATCTGAAGTTCATGTCTGAAAGAATAAAAAAAAGGTGACAAACAAAGCTTTTACATCAGAGATATATAAACACAAACTTTACTTCACATAACCGCTTGTGCGTCTTTACGACCCCCAAAAAGCATGGTAGTACCTGTATTTGCACGAGGTAACTTTCACTATTCGATAAGATGTTGAAATAAATATTTGAAAGATAATGCTTTACAGAAATACTACCCACTTAAAACAAATAATATCACTGCATTATACTGAGTTAAACTAGAAAAATCTTTCCATGAAAATATTTTTATAAAAGTCTGTACAGTTTATTTTATAAAAAATATGTTCACTAACACTTCTAGAAATTTCCCTTTATGCTCCCAGGAACGAGGGTACACTAATAATCGAATCCAAATGAAAATTTAAAGGATATAAGAATCTTAAACTATTATAATACCAATTTTGCTACTGCGTTTCAAGAATCCTCGAGACAGTACATTAAATAACAAAGCTTTTAATTATATAAACATAGTACTTTTTCTGAAAAAATGCTTCCAACAATGATCCGAATTGTTTTTTGTCCATAAGTGATATTAAAATCAATGTTCTACTTCAAGCTACAAGAAATAAACAAAATTTCGAAGGTTTTTAACCAACTTTATTTTTATCGTCGTGTTTTTATTGCTTCAACTAAATTAACTAGTAAAAATTTTTGTATATTCAGGTTTTGCTACATTTTATTTTTTTGATAATTCCGAATAAAAGCTGACACGCACTCAAAATTAATTTTATGTCTCCTTGGTTTCCACTATATCAGTTAGAGTTTATGGTTGCAAAATTTGGAAACATAATCCCTGTTATACTGCTGTATTTGATCCAAATTTCCTGAAATTAATTTGCTTTAAATATAAATGTGGTGGTGAACAATAAGTTACAAATGCATCTTTAGGGGAAAGTGGTTATTTCAGGAAATACCAGTATAAAAAATTATACAATATTAATGAAATTACCGGTAACCAAATAAGATATCTAAAAAAAGATGTAGTACTCAAATTAGTAAACAAATAAATGTATTTAAGAAACGTAATAATTATATTTTCCAATAAGTTGAATGAAATTGATCGTAAGATTGATAATTAAACCTACAATGTAACTGCATAGCACAGTAACATGTTTTAATGAAATCGCATATAATAAATATTGTAATCGGAGCGCAGACTCATGCAATCCGGTCAAACAACAAAAGGGTTCATACAGACGTTCGGATATCGCAACATATTGGTTGTTTTCGTCAAAATAAAATTAACGCGTAACTTTTAAGTCTTATAAGAACATAATACAAAACCATAATGAAAAGGTTACAACATGGATTAACATCATTACGAATACGTGCAATGATGGTCAGATGTATTTTTATAACTCTTTCAAATGATGAATACGCAATATGATAAGAAAGAGTATTTACAATAATGCAGCACGACTTCGTGTCTTGTGTTTATCATGCAGCACTCGCAATATTGTCGCGTTGAAGAGTTAAAAATATGAAATTAAATGAAAAATATCTTTATAAGACGCGAAGTTAGGACTATAAAGTCCTCTCTACCACTTAACCTCATAAGAAAATTAAACTAACATATTTATATACATTCATAGCTAAAAATAAATCTATAATCTAAAATAAAATAATATTTATTGAAGTTGTATATTAAATGAATCTTAGCTTTAAAAAAGCATCAATAATCCATGTAACTTTATACATATTTACAGTACTATAACAAGACACACTCGCATTCATTCAACTTGCATTCCATTGCCCTAAATACTACACTCCACAGCCGCCAACCGCTATACCCCCTGACCCCCATCATCAAGGCCCTGACCTCCGCCCCGAAGCGAGCGCGCGGGCAGAAACTGTAAACGACTTACTAAAGGTAGTTGTTCGATGAATTAGGGTAGATGATCAGAATGTATCCCTCCTTGTAATTAGTTCACTTATTTCAGACAAAAATTGGAAAAGGTTTGAAAGATAACTGGGTCAATTTGTTTGTATTTAAAAGACATATTGTAGACATCTTGGGTGTATGATTTTATGTCTCGTATTTATCACAATGCAGCATTTAACGATATTCACATGTTGAACATGTTGGGTATCTTAGTTGTTATTGCTAGTAGAAGAGTGCAAGGAAGCTCATTCCTTGAAGTGAACTCCAATAACGTGAGTGCCAGATGTGACCCAGTCCCAGTTTCCTTTACTGGATGTATGTATTGCCGTTATACATATTTGGTTTTTTCTGCCAATATATAGATTGCAAACGCATTCATCAGAAATCACTACGATTTATAATTAATATTATGTTTAGCTATAAAACCTCATGAATATAATGGGAGGCGAAATGCAAATTGTAAATTAAATAAATTATGTGACAGTCACGTTTAACAATAATACTTATTTTAATTAGTTTGATACTTATAAGTAGAATACAAGGACGCACAGCATCCCATGCATGTTTACAGAAGTTGTTATACCAACAAAAGTACTTATTTGGTAGATTTAGGAAATATTGACAACTAATCCAAATTATTTCAATTGTGGTTTAGAGCTAGCCTTAATTAATATTGAATATTTTGATATGACGTTAACTATGCAGTATTAAAACCATTATGTCTAGAATGCCAATATGATGAAATGTACTGTTATTCCCGACGGCTCATTTTCTCGGAATTACATAACGTAATGTACCGCGGTACTTCATTGGTCGCTTGATGCCGTGGGTAATTTTACATGTTACAATATTAACATCAGTATCTGACAAATTTCAGCCTCGGGATTCTTCAGGGCACAAATTTTTCATTATATATGTCTTTTTTTTAAGACGATTTTTTTAAAGTTAACTTTATATAGAGTTTCCATGTGAAGCACAGTTCATACATGTTGTGTCTTAAATATTTGGAACGATATCGTTACTAAGTCCCAGTCCCAAGCTATAACTCTCACAGATGGTGAGTTATGAAATCTTTGTATGTTGGTAAGTATCATATCAACCCATGATTGGATTTACAATTACACTGGAAGCTTTGAATAATTAGCTTATACATCCCTTACAACTAAAGCAAATAATAACCCGAATAATTGTCAAGTGACATGAACTACAGTACCCCGATGAAATATATTTTTAATCTAGACAAACTAAGAGATACTGCCGAGTTTAAGGAAGAAAGATATACGGCCCTGGCGGACCAAAAGAAGGCACAAGTGATATAGTAATAAAATGAATCAATAAATAATATTGAATAATTACGTTTAACTGTTCGGAGGACCAGTCGGGGTCTCGAGTTCCCGACAAATTCCAAAAGGAAACTAGATGAAGGAATATTTCAAAGAATGTGCCAGAAAGTCACTCATCAAGAGAATTAATTTCACGAATACCACAAGAGGAAGTGTCCCTGGACTGGCGTACAAGAATGGCAGCAGACACAGAAAACTCCGGGGTAGGGGGGCTCGAGAGATCCACACTGATGGATAGTACATGTTAGCGGGAGAACATACACTTCAGCACGCACAACGGGGCACATAAAGGGTGAAAAAGGTATAAACAAACAGGTAACACAATACAGGAGAATGGTGAGCTTGAGAGAAGTGAATGTGTGCAGAAGACACACAGGAGTAATGAGAGAGGTAGGTCCAGACAACCATACCGGGAAGAGATGAGCAGAGATGGGATAATGAGAGAAGTGAATGTGTGCAGAAGACACACAGGAGTAATGAGAGAGGTAGGTCCAGACAACCATACCGGGAAGAGATGAGCAGAGATGGGATAATGAGAGAAGTGAATGTGTGCAGAAGACACACAGGAGTAATGAGAGAGGTAGGTCCAGACAACCATACCGGGAGAGATGAGGAACCACTGCCTGCCGGCCGAGTGGCGCGGAGGTGCTGGATTGACCGTAAGAAATGTAGACTTTACCAGCTGATTATCTCTCTCGCTCACTGATTGGTTAAACTTAATGAAATTATAAATGTAAATAAATCCAAATATACACCAAGAATCCGATCGCTTTAGAATCCGATGACGTCTTTGAAAACTTCAACTCACTTAAAAGTCTATCAACAAGAAGAACTCTAAGCTTATGTAACATTATCTTATAAGAAACACCTTGAGATTAAATAATGAACAATGATTTTTGGACTAAATCAAAATTCACCTTTCCTTTAAACAGTAATACCAATTTTTTTCACCCCATATCTTTTACATATACTTGTAGTTACCCGCGACTTTGCTGCTCTCCGCCCCTCTTTAGATTTAGGTTTAAGTAACCGTGTGTTGGGATCCTGAAGTCGAAGAGTGAAACAGTTTTTATCAGATTTGAATTTCCCTCCAAGATTCTAAGATAATTTATTGCATTTCTCCGACGAATTCAGTAACAATTCAACTAATTTAGGCCAGTTTGGACGAATCCTTAAGACGAAGACAATAGCAATAATTTATATAATGCATGGTGGGTTATATGCAGTTTAGGAACGGAAGTAAGCTTATCTTCGAGTGACCGCTACAACGAGTACTGCCATCGACAATGTTGTCACCAACATTCCTGACCTGACAGTCTCTGTTTTGAACACTGCAATCTCTGACCACTTTGCGCAGGAGGGCCGTGGTTCATGGGTGCAAACTGGAAAGTCAAAATTCTAAATTTAAAGTTGCCAGGACAATTCGGCCCCAAAATATTCACCACTTGAATGAGATTTTGGAAGTCGAGCCTTGGCAGTTTTTTAGACAAGTTTGGTAATGTCGATGACATGTATGCAGCATTCAGTGATGGTTTCAACTATTACCTGGATGTTGCTTGTCCGTTCAGGAGGACCAAAAGTCAATCGCAAACCACAAAAAGGTACGTGGATGACTAAGGGAATTCTTGTGTCTCGAGAGAAGCTAAAATTTTTTCACAAAATTTTCATTGGAACCCAAAACGAAAATTTCAAAACTTTTTTCAGAAATTACCGAAGGATCTATAAAAAAGTTATACGAGCAGCTAAAGCGTATGATGTAAATTAGAGCCTTGGGTAACTGCGAAAACTTCTCAAAAACTGCTTGGAAAATCATAAACGACTTATCTCGAGATACAAATTTGAGCAAAAAACACCAAAGAAATTGCAATCAGAATTGAAGACAAAATTGTTGAAAATCAAGCTCAAGTAGCAGACGAATTCAATAAGTACTTCTCTTCCGTTGCTACAGTGAACTCGGCGTTCACTGAACCTCGGTTCGGCGGGGGAGATGCTGTTGAACCAGTTGCATCCATGGCTTTGGCTCCTGTGTGTGAGGGGGAGGTAGCACGTGTGATACAAGGACTGAACTCAAAAAAAAACGTGTGATGCCAGCGGGATGTCAGTGTGGCTTCTCAAACGTTGCTTCAGGCACATAGTGAGACCACTCACAAAAACTGATAAACTTTTCTTTGGAAAAGGGGACTTTTCCGTCTCTCCTGAAGACGGCCAAAGTCATTCCGATCTTCAAAAAGGACGATCCTTGCCTTGCAAGCAACTATCGCCCAATCTCAATTTCTGCCTGTGTTTAGCAAAATTTTCGAAAAAGATTTTTTATGAAAGACTTGCAAGCTTTTTAGAAAATAACAAATTCTGAATCCAGAACAATTTGGATTTTTAGGAAAAACAGATCTACAGTGGATGCTGTGAAACAACCTCCTGGACAATGTTGTCGATGGAATGGAAGGACGAGAGAACATGTGCTTAGCATATTCCTCGACCTATCCAAAGCTTTTGACTGTGTGCTTCATGAGACACTGTTGCACCAGTTGGAGAAATGCGGCGTGCGGGGGGCTCTCGCACTTGTGGCTCGCTTCTTACCTCAAGGATCGAGTGACCAGTGCGTGGAGATCTCGAACGTTGTTTCAAACAAAATTAAAATGACCCACGGTGTCCCTCAGGGCTCCATCCTTGGGCCTCTATTGTTTCTAGTTTACGTCTGTAGATTGAAATCAGTGATCCAGCATGGAACGCTGGTTCAGTATGCTGACGACACTACTCTCTGTCTCAAAAACAAATCAACCCAAGATCTGGAAATCAATTCTTTCCATAGAATTGAATGCATGCATACAGTATTTTGCTGAAATAAACCTGAAAACAAATCAGTCTAAAACAAATGTCATACATTTTAGCCTTCGACAAATGATCACACAGCGCACCCTGCTGTGTTTGTGGATGATGTTCGTTTAGAGGAAACTGATTCCACAAAGTTTTTGGGAATGTTCCTAGATAGAGGACTGACCTGGGCTGATCATGTGGACAATGTATGTGCTAGAGTAGCCTCAGGCATATATGCCTTGCGGCATTTAGCAAAGTTTTGTTCCCTCAGAGTTTTAAAAATCGCCTATTTCGGCTTAATCCACCCACACTTTGCGTATGGAGTGAGACTCTGGGGAGGTTGTGCCAGAAAACAAAATGGAAAGAGTTTTCAAGCTCCAAAAAAAAGCAATCAGAATCATTGCAAAGCTGAATTATAGAGAGTCGTGTAGGGAATCTTTCAGGGAGCTGGGGTTGCTGGACTTTGCCCTGCCTCTACATTCTTGAGGTGATCACGTACTGCAAATCAAAGTGTGATTTGGTTTCGTGGCGGTGACGTTCACCAATATGGGACAAGAGGCAGGGACAATTTTTCGAACTAGTCAATACAGATTGACGTTATCACAACACCTCCCGCAACAAGTTGGTGTCAGACTCATCAACAAGCTCCCTGAGAGTATAAAAAATTCCATCAATCAAAATCAATTAAAAACTCGTCTCAAATGCTTTTTGGTGTCAAAAGCGTTTTATTTCTGTCGATGAATTCATGATGAGCCGCTGGGAGGTCTAAATTTGCACAGTATTTAAATAAATCAGTTTGTATGTGTTTGCTCTGGATCTGGAGTAGGTTATGTATATGTTTGCTTTGGATCTGGAGTCAGTTTGAATGTGCCTGAGCGAATGTATGAATTGTAAGTGTGAATGTGTATGAAGGTATAGTTGGGACTATTTATTTTTGTTTATGACGATTGCGATACAATGTTAAATTGTTTTAAAAATGCAATAAAGAGATTATTATTATTATTATATCTTATATATATACATATATATAAGATACGTATATATATATATATATACACATAATATATGCATTATATTATATATATATATATATATATATATATATATATATATATATATATAATATATATATATATAAAATTAGTGTCTATGGTTCACGCACACACGCGCACACACAGCACACACGCGCACACGCACACACGCGCACACGCGCACACGCTCACATGCTTACACGCACACGCACACGCACACACACGCGCGCACACGAACACACACGCACACACACACACACACACACACACAAAGATTGGAAATTTACTGTTGCAAATATTTTATTAAGTTTTCTTCAAATCATAATTTAATTGTAGAAATAATTATAATTTTTAAAGTTGTTTATTTTTGCATCAGACGATGGCATTTTTTATGTAGGAAAGCATAATTGATTTAATTTAATATTTTTGGGCAGTTGTGTAATGCTATTATACTTCAATTCTCTACCATTGGTAAATTATATACTAGTATAAGATTGAATTAATTAAAAAGAAATAGACAATGCTAAAATAATATTTAGGAAATCTGGTGTAAAAAAGTATTTTTTTTCTCGCCGAATATAGAAATTAATTCCTGTATCAGTATCCTATGTTCCTTCAGATTGACGCCAAGATAACGGTACTCTCTAGTAGTATAAGCTTGAGGAATAAGTGCTATCTTCCGCAGTTGTTTAAATATTTTCATCTGGTAGGTACAGCCTTTCATCAATGAGGTACAGCAGCTTTTAACATCCCAAGATAATAATAATTTTGATCACTATTTCGGCAGGCAACGTGATTATGCTCATCTGCTTTTAGCACTAATACGAGACCTAGTCTTTGGCGTTTTTTCATATACAAATAGTCGAGTGGTTCCCATTAATGTACACATACATTGTTGATTCTATTATACAATTTATGATAAGTTGAACTTAATGGCGGTCTCTTGCAAAAAGAGTGAACTAGACAATGTCATACATGACTTGAACCTGTGTGCAGAGTGTAAATTAATGTTACGTAAGGTAATGCTCGAGCTCTTGACTCCAGAAAGCTTCTCGGAAGCCAGCTGTATGAATAACAAATGAGGATTTGCGTTTGATGTCTCAGATTTAAGTTGACGTTGAGACGATTCATTAGTCTCCGTTGTACAACCAGATGAAGACCTGTTTGTGTATTTTATATTTAAATTATACCTCTTATAATCTCACTCTTTTGCTATATTACTTATTGGATTAGAATACAATTCACAGATCCACCCTCCTTTATTCTGGTTTCCCTCTGTAGATGACATATTTTTGATATCCAGTAATGACGCAAAATTACTCTCAAGAATCTCTTCACGTCTTAATATATTTTCGTTACTGGTTATTATAAGTTTACTCCGATCTTCTTAAAAAACCTAAATTGTTGGCGGAATAATAACCTAATTGGTTAGTAGTAGTTAATGTTTATCTCTTGAACTCCTCGCGCGCCTTGTCCTAAGTATTTTATAATTTCGTAAAATAAATTAGCCCTTTCACACATATATTTTATTAAATGCAATCTAAAATAATATTGTAAATATTACCCTCTTTACATTTTACAAAAATCAGTAATAAAAGCCGGGTTTAAAAAAACCGAAACACTACCCCTCAAATCAGCTTTTTCAGGAGACAAAAATACTTACAGTAAGGCAGCTGTATATAAAATCGGTTTTGGTCTACACCTTCACGCATCGTGACTCAGTGATAACTGAGGTTACACACCAACATTTCACCAGACATGCACAACATGTTGGTATGCAGGTCCCCAGAGTAGTAACATCTGCTAATTGCACAAATTCTTTCTATGTCGCAAATTTTCTCTACAGAACAATACCTGCCCATGTGAGGGATCTGCAGGTTTCACTTAGTTTATACAAAAAACTGATCACCGCCTGGCTGGTGGAGGTGGGGGCTGACTACGCGGAGCTGCTAATCTGCCCTGAGTATACATGAATATGTCAAATTGCTGACTGACACCATCTACACAAGCACTGTGTCTGAGCTGGTCTTCCCTCGTCCATGCGTGTATTGAAATATTAAAGTTCTAAATTTTTTGCAAAGCCCTCAATTTTTTAATTGAATTTATTTTAAATTGAACTTTTTATCCTATTTTAAATTAATTGAAGTTGGGGGTTTTATTATTAGTTCATTACTTTGCTTTTATGTTTTAATTCATTAATTGTTTTAATGATTACTTTTTTTCGTAAATATTTTTCATAAAGTAAATGGTTAAAAACATCTTTGAACCTACATGAGGAAGAAAAGTATTTCTGTAGTGCTAGTCAAATACGGTGGTTGATGCATTAAGTGTAGTTACAACTATTCTGTAGCAGTCTTAGGTTGCACTTATTTTTATTAACGTAAACTGTACATATATTTCTAAATTTATTTAGTTCTTTAGTGTAATGTGTTTCTTTTTTATCTTTCTTTCTGTCTTTTTATATATTATGTAGTAAGCGCACAGTTTTTTTTAATGGAACTCAGAGCCACGCACAGGATTTCGTCCCATGTGGCTCTTTATTCATTTTGTAATGTGTGATTGATTAACAAATAAAGTCTTTCTGATTTCTGAAATACTATAGGAAATTACCTTTAATGCTGTTTTATTTGGCAGATTAATACAGATTAAGTTTTGGTGATGTCCCTCTGACGAGACCACGTTGTTGTGATAAATAGCTAATACCGTCCTGATTTTGTTTTAGGCGAGTTGACGAGTTCGAATCTTCGAGTACTTCCAGTTTTATGTTGTAGACTTCTAGTCTTCTAATCTTACTTTTTCCGACTACAGCTGCAATGTCGAGCCAAGATGCCGACGCCGCGCGTGTGAGTCGACATCGACGTGAAGGGAAGTCAATTTTAAATTTTTAATAAATGATTAGATCCGTAGGCAAAATTCTAAAGAAAATTGGAAGCATTAGGCTCACCCCAAGGGATTCTGCTGCCTTTGAAATGTAAGGTCAGTCGTAGGTTTATGCGTATGTGTTCTATACCAATTGCCCTTATCAACCCTGGTGTTCATTGAAGAATAATATCATCATGACTAAGAACAGTGAAGACTAAGGATTCACAGAACTTATATTAGTACCATTAGGTATCGTGACCCATAGAACACAGAAGAGATACCTTATTCGTTGCTAGTGAACTGATGTTACATTAAACCAGTTGTTTGGCGCTAAGAAACAGCACCATAAACCTAATATGGTTTGACTGTGTGACATTGATATCTCGAGTTGATAACACAATTACGAGTATACAAATGTGTACTCGTAATTCGATTTGTTGTAATTAGTAATTGTATTTTTGTCGGGCACTATTATTTAGAGCGTTATAAATGATGACGAAATCAACACGCTATTATATAATAAATCACTTTTAGTTACATTAAGAGTGTTTTAACTTTTACAAGTTATTTTCGGAAAACAACAACTCTATATATTTGTTTGAACGATAAAATATTTTGGTTGGAACAAGACAGGCAATTCTAGTTAATTAAGTTAAGAGAAAGCTTTTAGGCCCTACGTGACCCTCCCTATTGGCGTTCCGGAAGGCGTATTCGTATACAGTTGGATATTAGGGCTTACTTAAAAGTACCATCTTCAAACCGTTATACTTGTAAACACTTCCAACACAGGTTTCTTACAATGTGAACGAGGGATGTAGAAAGTCAACTAAGCATTCACGCCTTAATGTTTCTTAAAATACTGATGTAACAGATGGAATACAGAAAAAATAAATGTAGATCTTAATAATACAAACATTTACCTTTAATAATAATAATAATAATCTCTTTATTGCATTCTTTTAACAATTTTTACATCGTATCGCAATCGTCAACAGTTTTTATAAGTCTATTTACACGAGTTTATCCACACATTCACACAACCTCATACTCACAATTCTTACATTCATTCGGGTCACGATCGCATTGACCTCAGATCCAGCAATCTCAAATATCCCAGCGGCTTGACATGAATTTCATCAACAGAGTAGAAAGCCTTGGATTCCAAAAGGAGTTTGAGACGCGTCTTAAATTGATTTTGATTATTGGAAATTTTGATTTCTTCAGGGATACTACATTCTATCTAAACTGTAGAATGTAGTAGTTCTTTCAAGTAGCCTATATTGGGGGATCTAAATTATTATTTTAGAGTTTTACTTAGGTCCAAGATGCATAATGGGAAATGTATAATTTTCCGTAATGGTTTGAAGATCCCGTTTGTTTTTAATTGTGCATTAAGTATTTTGGAAAGTGAAGGAAAGACCAAATAAAAAGCGAACACAAAAAATATAAACATACATAAAAAAGTAAACCTGCCTGTAACAGTGACTTATTCACTGACTAATTGAAATTGCTGCTCATCGTTTCAAGGTTCCTAGGTTCTTGATAAAAAAAAAACTGTTTTGATTTAACGATGTACACTATAACTAGTAGTGGTTCTGTATATCGTCGTATAGATTATAGCTTGTCCATTAAGAATAAAATACAATCCTTTATTTATAGCTCGTTATTGCCTATGGGTGATTTGAAAGGATAAAAGGATTCGGACGTTTGTCATTGCAATGTTAAGATAGCTGAAACATATATCAATGATCCACTGATCCACATAAACTAAAATGTACATATAATATTATATTTTATGTATATTTAAAGTTTCGAGAGTTTAATCTTCTCAAATCATACTTTGTGAAACGAAGAGTATACAACTCTTAAGTTCTCGTCTTATTGTATTGGGAAACAGGTTCAGCAACAAATTTATAACTTCGCACGGTCTCAATATCAACTGGGAAAAATTATAATTGACAAAAAGATTAGCTCTGAACCCCTAAAATCACGAATAAAGTTATATTCTTATGCTATGAGTATTTCTTTGTTTAATAATCAATATCTGTGCCAGCAGAGGGTAATATTCACGAGCGTTTTTCCCAGATGTATAAAGTTTCTTCGACTGAACCAATCTTGAGCCGTAAATGATTAATACATCTTGCGGGTTTTGTAGCGAAGCACAAGTTGGATCGCCGAGAAACTTGTTAACAGGACAACTTGGCGGTACATTATATATGAGGCAGAGATGTTGGTAGGCCAACTTTGATTGTGCTTGTAAAAACTGTGTTTGTTTCGCAAACACCAACTGTGATCGTAGATAAAATTATTCCTTTTGGTGCAGTATAATAAGCAGCCAACAACATTATATGATCATTATTATCGAGTGGCATCCACTTGTTGATATTCATGACCATGTAAACATTCTGAAAGAAAAAATGTCGGACCACAAATAACGTAATAGATACTTCAAAGAACAATTTATAGATAGGAAATAGATTTTATGGTATTTAATAATACTGTACAATTCAAAAAGTACAAATATTCTTCAACAATATATTTTAAATACACATTGTAACCTTTTGTAGCCAAAGTAAATTAGCTATATTCCGACGAAATAGGTTCAATAAATACCTATATATTCCGATTGTTAACCAAATTCATAAAGGAGGCTATAAAGTCTGACTTGTTTCTAATATCATTATTTGTTGTTGAATAGAATACAAATATTTAGTATTAAGTCTTTAATATCAAAACATCAATGTAGTTTCTCATTAAATGTTTCTATGCACCTGACAAATGACAATTAGAAGTACAGAAATGTCAATTTATAAGTTTTAATACAGAAGAAAGTTGCCCCATCTGGTGAAACAAACACGCTTACAAAAGCATGAAACCGTGAAACACGAACATGACACATTTGCCTGACTGAAGTGTGGTCGTACCGGCTGTGGCCGCACACTGGCGCTTTCGTGGCTTTCAAACATTCGTTTATATTATAATCGCATTTTATAATTAAAATTGCTAAATAAAGTGGTATAATTTTAATGTTATTATTTTAAACTTAGATTGCCAGAGTGTAATAAAAATTTAACTGTTTTAGAATATATTTGAAAGAGTGAGATCATTTTAATAAAAATTTAAAGGAACAAAAATTGTTCATTATAATGACAATATATTTTAACAATATACAATATCCAGGACTTTGCATAAATTTAATAAGACAATAATGTATTCTCTGTTGTCTTGTGGCGAACAGTGCGTAATTATGTGTTATTATTTGTACGATTTCTTTAAAAAAAACCAATCCTAGGAACTTTTTTTGAGTGTAGAATGTTATATTTTAAAATATTTAAAGTTATTTTTACTTTTGAAATACAAGTAAATGTGCGTCTCTAATTCTTTGGCTTATTTATAATTTACCTTCAAAACTATGTTAGAATAAACAAATCGTTATGTATGTATTTATGTACAATGACAACTAATAATGCTCTTAACATTTTACCTTGAAAGTATCACATAATGTTTATAATACTCCATTACAATTTAATGGTCATTGTTGAGAGGTAAGAGGTTTCTACCTGAAAAACTCAGCACTTAGTTCAGCGATAGACTTTTAATAAATTGACATAAACATTCTGTAACACA
Source organism: Homalodisca vitripennis (assembly GCF_021130785.1). Classification (NCBI taxonomy): domain Eukaryota; kingdom Metazoa; phylum Arthropoda; class Insecta; order Hemiptera; family Cicadellidae; genus Homalodisca; species Homalodisca vitripennis. The sequence goes on from NC_060209.1 coordinate 7,605,902, forward strand.
AATACTGACCAAGCAGTCTAAGCCATTATTTATGTAATATTAAACCTTATTTTAACACTTCTTGTCTTCGTCTCCTAAAATGCACGATAAAATACCATAAGGACTACTTACATCAAGGTTAGCTGTTTATAGGGCATTTGATTAAGGCCTTGTACAATATCATTTAAAAATATAACATTATAGATAATTTTATAGCCACAGAAAAATGAAAAAAAATGTTTTTATTGTGTTTTTATTTCACAGTTATCCAAGAATAAAATTTAAAATTGTCTAGATAGATTCTAATATAGTGGGGTAGAAATCACAAGTATCCAAACACAAGGGGGGTGAACGTCAGGTACATATTGAGAATCCATGACAAAGGAGGGCACAAAATGAAACTCCGGCACCAATTTATGTGGACAATCAGAGAGCGAGTGTGGACAATGACACCAGATGTCGCAGATGTCTTACTGCCTCTCACAAACCGCTTACACATTTACTCCTCATCTATAGTGGACAATCAGAGAGCGAGTGTGGACAATGACACAAGATGTCGCTGATGTCTTACTGTCTCTCTCACTCACCGCTTACACATTTACTCCTCATCTCTACTGGACAATCATAGAGCGAGTGTGGACAATGACAACAGATGTCGCAGATGTCTTACTGTCTCTCACAAACCGCTTACACATTTACTCCTCGTTTCTACTGGACAACCACGTAGCGAGTGTGGACAATGACAACAGATGTCGCTGATGTCTTACTGCTGTCTCTCACTCACCGCTTACACATTTACTCCTCATCTCTACTGGACAATCATAGAGCGAGTGTGGACAATGACAACAGATGTCGCAGATGTCTTACTGTCTCTCACAAACCGCTTACACATTTACTCCTCGTTTCTACTGGACAACCACGTAGCGAGTGTGGACAATGACAACAGATGTCGCTGATGTCTTACTGTCTCTCACACACCGCTTACACATTTACTCCTCATCTCTACTGGACAATCATAGAGCGAGTGTGGACAATGACAACAGATGTCGCAGATGTCTTACTGTCTCTCACACACCGCTTACACATTTACTCCTCATCTCTACTGGACAATCAGAGAGCGAGTGTGGACAATGACACCAGATGTCGCAGATGTCTTACTGTCTCTCACACACATTGCTTACACATTTACTCCTCATCTCTACTGGACAATCACAGAGCGAGTGTGGACAATGACACCAGATGTCGCAGATGTCTTACTGTCTCTCACACACCGCTTACACATTTACTCCTCATCTCTACTGGACAATCAAAGAGCGAGTGTGGACAATGACACCAGATGTCGCAGATGTCTTACTGTCTCTCACACACCGCTTACACATTTACTCCTCATCTCTACTGGACAATCACAGAGCGAGTGTGGACAATGACACCAGATGTCGCAGATGTCTTACTGTCTCTCTCACACCGCTTACACATTTCTTACACATTTACTCCTCATCTCTACTGGACAATCAGAGAGCGAGTGTGGACAATGACACCAGATGTCGCAGATGTCTTACTGTCTCTCACACACATTGCTTACACATTTACTCCTCATCTATACTGGACAATCAGAGAGCGAGTGTGGACAATGACACCAGATGTCGCAGATGTCTTACTGTCTCTCACACACACCGCTTACACATTTTACATTTATTCCTCATCTATACTGGACAATCAGAGAGCGAGTGTGGACAATGACACCAGATGTCGCAGATGTCTTACTGTCTCTCACACACCGCTTACACATTTACTCCTCATCTATACTGGACAATCAGAGAGCGAGTGTGGACAATGACACCAGATGTCGCAGATGTCTTACTGTCTCTCACACACACCGCTTACACATTTACTCCTCATCTATACTGGACAATCAGAGAGCGAGTGTGGACAATGACACCAGATGTCGTAGATGTCTTACTGTCTCTCACACACCGCTTACACATTTCTTACACATTTACTCCTCATCTCTACTGGACAATCAGAGAGCGAGTGTGGACAATGACACCAGATGTCGCAGATGTCTTACTGTCTCTCACACACATTGCTTACACATTTACTCCTCATCTCTACTGGACAATCACAGAGCGAGTGTGGACAATGACACCAGATGTCGCAGATGTCTTACTGTCTCTCACACACATTGCTTACACATTTACTCCTCATCTCTACTGGACAATCACAGAGCGAGTGTGGACAATGACACCAGATGTCGCAGATGTCTTACTGTCTCTCACACACATTGCTTACACATTTACTCCTCATCTCTACTGGACAATCAGAGAGCGAGTGTGGACAATGACACCAGATGTCGCAGATGTCTTACTGTCTCTCACACACATTGCTTACACATTTACTCCTCATCTATACTGGACAATCAGAGAGCGAGTGTGGACAATGACACCAGATGTCGCAGATGTCTTACTGTCTCTCACACACACCGCTTACACATTTACTCCTCATCTATACTGGACAATCAGAGAGCGAGTGTGGACAATGACACCAGATGTCGCAGATGTCTTACTGTCTCTCACACACACCGCTTACACATTTACTCCTCATCTATACTGGACAATCAGAGAGCGAGTGTGGACAATGACACCAGATGTCGTAGATGTCTTACTGTCTCTCACACACATTGCTTACACATTTACTCCTCATCTATACTGGACAATCAGAGAGCGAGTGTGGACAATGACACCAGATGTCGTAGATGTCTTACTGTCTCTCACACACATTGCTTACACATTTACTCCTCATCTATACTGGACAATCAGAGAGCGAGTGTGGACAATGACACCAGATGTCGTAGATGTCTTACTGTCTCTCACACACATTGCTTACACATTTACTCCTCATCTCTACTGGACAATCAGAGAGCGAGTGTGGACAATGACACCAGATGTCGTAGATGTCTTACTGTCTCTCACACACCGCTTACACATTTACTCCTCATCTCTACTGGACAATCAGAGAGCGAGTGTGGACAATGACACCAGATGTCGTAGATGTCTTACTGTCTCTCACACACATTGCTTACACATTTACTCCTCATCTCTACTGGACAATCAGAGAGCGAGTGTGGACAATGACACCAGATGTCGCAGATGTCTTACTGTCTCTCACACACATTGCTTACACATTTACTCCTCATCTCTACTGGACAATCAGAGAGCGAGTGTGGACAATGACACCAGATGTCGTAGATGTCTTACTGTCTCTCACACACATTGCTTACACATTTACTCCTCATCTCTACTGGACAATCAGAGAGCGAGTGTGGACAATGACACCAGATGTCGCAGATGTCTTACTGTCTCTCACACACATTGCTTACACATTTACTCCTCATCTCTACTGGACAATCAGAGAGCGAGTGTGGACAATGACACCAGATGTCGTAGATGTCTTACTGTCTCTCACACACATTGCTTACACATTTACTCCTCATCTATACTGGACAATCAGAGAGCGAGTGTGGACAATGACACCAGATGTCGTAGATGTCTTACTGTCTCTCACACACATTGCTTACACATTTACTCCTCATCTATACTGGACAATCAGAGAGCGAGTGTGGACAATGACACCAGATGTCGTAGATGTCTTACTGTCTCTCACACACATTGCTTACACATTTACTCCTCATCTCTACTGGACAATCAGAGAGCGAGTGTGGACAATGACACCAGATGTCGTAGATGTCTTACTGTCTCTCACACACATTGCTTACACATTTACTCCTCATCTCTACTGGACAATCAGAGAGCGAGTGTGGACAATGACACCAGATGTCGCAGATGTCTTACTGTCTCTCACACACACATTGCTTACACATTTACTCCTCATCTATACTGGACAATCAGAGAGCGAGTGTGGACAATGACACCAGATGTCGCAGATGTCTTACTGTCTCTCACACACACCGCTTACACATTTACTCCTCATCTCTACTGGACAATCAGAGAGCGAGTGTGGACAATGACACCAGATGTCGCAGATGTCTTACTGTCTCTCACACACATTGCTTACACATTTACTCCTCATCTATACTGGACAATCAGAGAGCGAGTGTGGACAATGACACCAGATGTCGCAGATGTCTTACTGTCTCTCACACACACCGCTTACACATTTACTCCTCATCTATACTGGACAATCAGAGAGCGAGTGTGGACAATGACACCAGATGTCGTAGATGTCTTACTGTCTCTCACACACATTGCTTACACATTTACTCCTCATCTATACTGGACAATCAGAGAGCGAGTGTGGACAATGACACCAGATGTCGTAGATGTCTTACTGTCTCTCACACACATTGCTTACACATTTACTCCTCATCTATACTGGACAATCAGAGAGCGAGTGTGGACAATGACACCAGATGTCGTAGATGTCTTACTGTCTCTCACACACATTGCTTACACATTTACTCCTCATCTCTACTGGACAATCAGAGAGCGAGTGTGGACAATGACACCAGATGTCGTAGATGTCTTACTGTCTCTCACACACATTGCTTACACATTTACTCCTCATCTCTACTGGACAATCAGAGAGCGAGTGTGGACAATGACACCAGATGTCGCAGATGTCTTACTGTCTCTCACACACATTGCTTACACATTTACTCCTCATCTCTACTGGACAATCACAGAGCGAGTGTGGACAATGACACCAGATGTCGCAGATGTCTTACTGTCTCTCACACACATTGCTTACACATTTACTCCTCATCTCTACTGGACAATCAGAGAGCGAGTGTGGACAATGACACCAGATGTCGTAGATGTCTTACTGTCTCTCACACACATTGCTTACACATTTACTCCTCATCTCTACTGGACAATCACAGAGCGAGTGTGGACAATGTCACCAGATGTCTTACTGTCTCTCACACACATTGCTTACACATTTACTCCTCATCTCTACTGGACAATCACAGAGCGAGTGTGGACAATGACACCAGATGTCTTACTGTCTCTCACACACATTGCTTACACATTTACTCCTCATCTCTACTGGACAATCAAGAGCGAGTGTGGACAATGTCACCAGATGTCGTAGATGGCTTACTGTCTCTCACACACATTGCTTACACATTTACTCCTCATCTCTACTGGACAATCAGAGAGCGAGTGTGGACAATGTCACCAGATGTCGTAGATGGCTTACTGTCTCTCACACACATTGCTTACACATTATTCCTCATCTCTACTGGACAATCAGAGAGCGAGTGTGGACAATGACACCAGATGTCGTAGATGGCTTACTGTCTCTCACACACATTGCTTACACATTATTCCTCATCTCTACTAGACAACTGGTAGTGCAAATCATACCACAATACTTTTATAAATCGTCAATAGAGTTACGACATTTTATGCCGTAAAATGAAGAAGGGAAAAACAATAAAGGAACGGTGATAGTGCTAACTGCGATGAATATTTATAGAACATGTAACACCTAGCTTCCAGAATAATACTGCACAAAGGTAATGCTCATAACACATGTGTGCTCAGCTGATAGTCCGCAGTAATTACAACTGCCTGTGGATATCGTAACGGTGCTACTGCTAACTGCAATGTGAAATCCTTGTGGAACATGTTACACCTGGTTTGCAGGTAATCATCCGGTGAAGTGAATTATAGTGTCAATCAATGAATACCAGAAAAAATAGGTCTCACTGAAACACCATCATGAAGAGACTGTAGACCTTTTTTAGTAACTAAACTCAATGATATGTGGGGGTTTTTATTACATTAAAAACATAATAGCATTAAAAATGGTATACGTTATAATAGAGTATTTTAATAACACAATAAAACTATCTGTATAAATAAACTGCACAGTTTAATAACCGAGCGATGAGTATAATTCTTCTAAGTTTTCATACCACACATAAGAATGAGTACAAAATATTCCCATATGAATATATTAATTATGGTTAGGCTTGTGGAAGGCAAGGTAGTTTTATGGACCATATGGACTGTAACGCCCTTACAGGTTGCATACGCTTAAGTATTAACTGTACGTGTTGCATTATTGTGTATATCAATTAGAAATGGACACAGTAAGAATGAATATATAATTAGAGCAGTAAAATTTACCATAAGCACCAGTAAATATAAATATTAGTTATTTGTAAATTGTATATACCATTGATATAAAATTAAGTCAGTGGAAAATCAGTAATGTAATCACACATTTTCTAACTTTTTCCAGGCCATTAAAAAAAATAAAATTAGATACAGAAAAATGTGTGATAGTTTACTAGTAATACCAAATCAAACTCTTTTCAACAGCATCCAAGAATGTTTATGATTTATATAGTTAAAACCGGTTAAAATTTTAAACACCTACACTTGCAGGGTACACTATGTGGGGGCAGTACGTTGATTCAGTTGGAAGGAGTTTTACCTCAGGGAAATCTTGTGTTATTGTTTAGGGGTTTTGGGACATACAACTGTGAAACTTTGTCCCGGTCACCTGTAATACGTGAAGACACAAATTTATTACTTATTCCTGAGAAGAGGGATTAGTCTCACTACTAATCCATCCGGTGGAGTTCGATAATTTGTTGTAAAGATATATAATACTTAATATACTGTTAGTTCCAGAAATTATTTCAATAATATTAAGAATTGCTTCATTAAAATAAATATTAATACACTGCTTTACGTCGAGTGTGGCTGCTACTTAGATGAGTGACCGCTGAGCGATCCTGTCCTTGCAAGCAGCTCGCCCGCCCGGCCATTGGTGGTGGTTCGGAAGTCACTTTTAAGCCCGTTGTTCTCCAGGTTAAGTGTTAAAGAGGGCTTCTTAACGCAAACTTCGCCTGGTATATTTTAGACTACTTAACTTCACTGAACTTCACTTTTCACAACAAAATTGTTATTTATTGTACCTATTAGATGAAAGGTTCGTTGAATCCATAGTTTTCGTAAATTGATACTTAATGTTGAGAAACATTACTGCCAGGTAGTTTTCGTAACAGTGACATTCGTTAACACTGAAGAAGCAAAACAGTTCAGCAGAAAAAACATTTAAAAGCTATGTTATCAATCAGTGAACCAAAACTGTCACAATTTGTTCCTATTCTTAGGTTTGTATTCTATTTACTGAAAACAGTTTCAACCGTCAATGACCTAATATTACTATTTAAGTAACCTCCGTTAGAATTAAAAGTTTGATGTTCGTTTGGAGCTTTCTTGGCATTCAAGAATATTAAACAAATCTGATTGAATAAGGCTTCTTCCTTATTTTTTCGGATTCTCCATAAGATCATGTAAAAATACTAAATGACATTTGATCAAAGCAAACCATTCAATAGTTCTTGTTCCATCTGAGATGCAATCTTTCTGGAGACATGTTCTCAAGCAATGCTTTCTGTACAAATGACTTACATGTGCTATCATAGACTGGTATAGACTACACATTGTACTTGTAATTGCTTGTACAGCATATTCAGCTATCATCCTATGCATGTGATCCTGCTTTTGGCAAGAAAGGATATGAGGATATTGCATTTCAAAACAGATTGACTAATGAAGTGACATAGTGCAATGCTGGTAAATATAAACTATAAAATGGTAATTGCTCGTGTCTTTGTAGTTGTGAGATATCAACTAGCATCAGTATGTGATTAATATAATACTAATAAAATAGTATATCTACTATATATCTTTACTAATAAAAAACTCTGACTTTACCAGAGATCTTAGTTCAACAAGATATCAAATAGACCACAATGTTTGACCCACTGGATTAATAAAATACGGACCAAGAATGTAACGTTTTTTCATTTCGAACATATAAGAGTTACATAAAACATACTATATTTAATTATTGCTTTTTTACTAGCATGTTTACCAGATAAAATGTGAACTTTAGAGAGAACAGCTTTATTTTAGAGGATTACAGCGCGTTCTGTCATTCTGATACAGTTATAGCCTCACATCTTGAGGGTTTACAGACCAACATCAGTGATAATGGAGTTTTTAGTATCTTGGTAGTTGAAAATAAATGTTAAAGTTTACGGGTAGTTTTTGTGAAGACAATGTTATTCTTGGCAATCATTTCTCTACCTTATATTTTATTACATAATCAAAAATAATGGTCTTTTTCAATATAATTGTTATTATGTGCTTTTATATACCTCTTCAGTCTCCACTCTGTTCACTACAGCGGGAAATATAATAATAATATATTATGCTTAGGGTTTATATTTCCGATTTTGTGAAATAAATGTTTAAGAACATTATAATATATATAGATTAATAAAGCTTTTTATACATTTTTACGTTCAATGATGAATAATGGAGTCAGGTGATAAATTACAGTTTTAAAGAATAATGTCTTTGAACATTATAACTGGATGAGAAGATATGGAAATAGATAATTTTATATGTGTTTTGAAGTTTTATGAAACATAATTTTAAGGACTTACCATTATTAAGGGCATAGCCGGGGAGATGTTAAACAAAAGTTTCTTTACGTGCCTGAAGGATCAAATGTGGCCATGGCTTCAGAGCAAGGTTTATATAAATCTTTCCACGGGATAATATTTAGGCAAACTGCCAAGGCAATATTTGATCTTAATGTATATACAACTTCGCATCTGTAATGTATTTATAAAGCACTCTGAACGTTGTTATGGTTAAAATGGACAGCAATCAATGATTATATAACTATTCTAAGGTTATTTTATATACTATAATACAATAAGCTACCACTAAATTATTCAATTCGTGAATTATTGACAAAGCGATGTTCAAAACGATCACTTTATTTCTCCGACTCATCCTCTACACATCACATCTCCCCTCTCCATCTCCAAACCATTATTCTCCGTAGTGACTGACAGTAAATGTGTTTAGAGCCATCAACTGTCAGATTAGATGGCTGTAATCATATCGCCGTTGCTAGGATACAAGCTTACGTTGTCTACTGACACTTAGTTATCTACGTTATTATGTTGTTTGCCACGTACTAGACATTATCTCATTATTACATGTTATTAAATTATGTGCTGCTTCATTAGTCTGTTTCTAACAGAAATTATATATATATATATATATATACACACATATGCAAAGTAAAAAAATATATAGTGAATAATTTCAGGCTTTTGAGATCTTTAACACTAAAGTTTGGGTGGTGATTATGTAAAAATAACGGTGATCACTGGTGAAGTACGCTCTGTTTTTTGCAAGAAATATATATTTATAAACTACATTTCAAATTTCACTTTGTTATAATTGGTACACTCTTCATTTATAATTTGTCAAAATAATATTTCTTAAACTCTTAAGATTCTCTTCTTATTACTGCTACTGCACCATAATTTCATAGTGTGTTGTTTCTGCATTGGGGAAAATAACAAACGTAACCAAGCCAAGTTTGAGTTTAACTTGACAACAACTTGCAAACAACACAAATATTTACAAAAGCTGACTCTTACGTGTATCACTTTACTAAGAAGTTTCCGATTGATATAAACTTGAAATAGATTACGTGTTCAAGTTTTACCAGGTTGGTTAATAAAAGATAAATTAAAAAGCTTTGTATTCTCTTCAAAACATTAACTAGTAAAAAAATAGCCTTATACGTAATGTAACTATGAAGATTTCACTTCACCCTTTAACTTAACATAAAACGTAAATGAATGTTATAAAAATTATTTGTATTTATTTTAAAAAGTATTTTATTCTAAATACATCTGGAATTATAGTAATACGAATTTTTCAACTGATATATATTATATATATATATATATATATATATATATATATATATATATATTGCTGTTTTAACTAATTATAACGTTAGCGAAATGACTGCAGGAGAATGTGCATTAATTAACGTAGCGGTGCGGCGGTGGAGTAAGTGAGAAATGTGGTCCTTCAATTAAATAATTTACTGGAACAGTTTTACCTGCAGGCAAGCTTTTACAAATGAAATTCAATTTAACAGTGTTTAAAGCAACGTAGCTGTAGCAGATAAATGTAATAAACCTTTATATCATTCATGTTCATTTAGTGTTAAATTAATAATTCTTGTGTCTTTAACAGTTCACATATCATAAAAAATTTTACCTTTTACAGAATAAAACTGTACATTTGTTGATATCTACCTTTTAGCAGACTATACTATTTAGCTTTTAAGTGATTTATCATTACAGCATTCAAATTGGTTGTCCATAAAGCTTTTGTTCAAGCAAATGTAAGTTACCTCGTATTTTAGCTTTTATCAGCGTATAAATTCTTTGGGAGGGTTAGCACAAATATTCACACATTGTAATTGAAAAATTTCTAGTATTAAAGTATAAAAAATACAGGGTGATTCATGAATTTCTCCCCCCACTTCTACAGCACATTTTACTAGTAAAAATAATGAAAAAATGTTATATAAACATAGGTCCGAAAACGCTTCGTTAGCGAGTTACAGCTAGCGAAAGATTTCGCCTGAATTCCTGGGTAAAGAGTAAAATAAAGCCATACTGAACTTTTGGAAAGGTTAATTAAGTAAGAAATATCGTGGATTCTTATGTATTTTTACCTGATAAAGCTAATAAAATAGGTTTCAGAACTGTACCTGTAGTAGTTTTTGAGGGATTCAGGGTTAAATGCAAAAATTTGGGGCACTAAACAATGTTTTTTTAAGTTTGATGTACAATAACTTTGTTAAATTGGTAATAAATACATAAAATCAACAAACATTAATTGTAGAGAATTTAATTCTGAGAAAATTGATATAATCAAAGTCTAAAATAAAACAGAAATAAGTACCAAAAAATCGATTTTATTCAGTATAATACATTACTAGTTTTAAGCAAAATTAATCAGGTTGGGCCAACCGTACGCACCTTTTTATAATAGATGTTCGAAAATGAGGCCATCATTATCAATACATTTTGCAGCACGTTTGTGTATTGCTTTTGTTGCGTTTCTTAATTTTTCAGGACTTCCCTGTATCTGCACAGCCGAATCCATAATACGGGCAATTAATTCATCACGAGAATTCACTTTTGTCTTGTATACAATGTCTTTCATCCATCCCCAGATGCAATAATCCAATGGAGATAGATCTGGTGATCTTGGTGGCCAAGGGTGAGGCCCTCCACGACCAATCCAGTGTCCAGGAAATTGATGATTTAAGTAAGCAGAAACGGCACGTGAAAAGTGGGGAGGTGCTCCGTCATGCTGGAAGTACAAATTTTGTCTGAGATGTAAAGGAACATTCTCTAACAGCTGCGGCAACTCTTCTTGAAGGAAATGCAAATAGAACTCAGCATTTAGGCGTCCAGGTAATATGAAAGGTCCAATCAGCCGATTGTGCAAAAGGCCACACCAGACATTGACTCTAAATCGGTGTTGAAAGTTCTGTTTCCACTACCTCATGTGGATTTTCTTCTGCCCATGAGTGTTCATTGTGCAAGTTATTGACACCATCCCGAGTAAATTGTGCCTCATCCGTAAACAAAATACGCTTGTAGAGTTGATTATTAATATTCAAAAAGTTGCAAACTCCCAGCGAAGCGGACCATCCCCTAGCTGTAGATGTTGAACCTTTTGTTTATGAAACGGATAAAATTTGTTTCGATTAAGTGACCTCCACACATCGTTGACTGCGAAACTCCTATCCGCCTAGAAATACGTCGTGTACTTTTACCTGGACTGCGATGAACAGCATTAATAACAATATCATCATCAAGTTGGACAGCTCGTTCATAATTGGTTCTAGTACTTGGTAGTGATCCTGTTTCCCGAAGAGTACGAAAAGTTCCTGAAATTGTTTTGGTATCTGGAATCCTCCTATTAGGGTAACGTAGTTCATATTCTTCTACAGCAGCTCTAGCATTACCATTACAGTAACCCAAAATAAAAACCATATCAGCGTATTCCTCTGATGTAAATAAGTAAGGCATTTTTTTCGCTGAATAAACAATCGAATTATAACTCACAGAAAATTGCATTTAATAACACGATTCACAGAACCCGATCTCCTGCTGTAGCTTGCAAAACACCACTAATACACAGTTCTAACGTAACAGTACAGAATACCATTGTTGATCAGCTGTTATTCGTGCGTTACCAACTTAGAAATTAATAAAACAAAAAACTGCATTTCGAAGATTAGTAAACAATAATGGGAAAATGTTTGCTTCATTTATTTTCGAACATTTGATGTAAATTTTTATTTAAAAAAAATACAACGTAATAAAACATGATATTTTTATTTACAAACAAATTTATTTAACAGTTAATCTTGTTTTCTCAATTTATCTCATCATTAAGGAACAAAAATTTTGTTTTTGTTTTATTTTAACTAAATACCGTACGGTATTTCTTTACAGCTAGCAATGTATTATACTGAATAAAATCGATTTTTTGGTACTTATTTCTGTTTTATTTTAGACTTTGATTATATCAATTTTCTTAGAATTAAATTCTCTACAATTAATGTTTGTTGATTTTATGTATTTATTACCAATTTAACAAAGTTATTGTACATCAAACTTAAAAAAACATTGTTTCATGCCCCAAATTTTTGCATTTAACCCTGAATCCCTCAAAAACTACTACAGGTACAGTTCTGAAACCTATTTTATTAGCTTTATCAGGTAAAAATACATAAGAATCCACGATATTTCTTACTTAATTAACTTTTCCAAAAGTTCAGTATGGCTTTATTTTACTCTTTACCCAGGAATTCAGGCGAAATCTTTCGCTAGCTGTAACTCGCTAACGAAGCGTTTTCGGACCTATGTTTATATAACATTTTTTCATTATTTTTACTAGTAAAATGTGCTGTAGAAGTGGGGGGAGAAATTCATGAATCACCCTGTATATAGTAAAACGTACTCAAATACAGGGCGCACCCAGTATTATATTTTGGTAGTAATGGTAGCGTTTAGCTGTACATAAGCTGTAAATGTTAAATTTTAAAATTGTCTGAATGGATGACTCATTCATCCTTTCCACTGGGTATTCATCTGCTAAACGGTGGATTGATTCTTTATTTAATACAATAATTCGTAGAAATATCAATAAACATAGAACTTTATACAACCCTATCCATTCTTAGGGGTATTGATTTATGTAATTATCCCACTTCACAAGCTGTAAACTTAACAAGAGACGTTTTTACATAAATCGTTGCGCGATCAAATTTCAAACACCTTTCTTTCAAAGCTGTTCTGTATAATTGAATCCAACATAATTATGTTCAGTTTAAATTAATTAGTGTGAATAATCAATCAAAATAATTATTAACTTCAGCTACATGCCGGATTTGTCCGATTAGTGATCATAATGTAATACTTGTAAGCCAATATTTGTTTCACCAAGTACCTTGCATCTTTTAGGCATCTCATCATAGACCGTACCTTAAGGAAGTAAAAATAAATTTAATTTAAGTCTTCCTGTACTAAATAAAAACGTCCGTACTAGTGATAATTATTTTAAAGATGTTCAAACTGTCATCCAGACAGACAGAAAAAACGTTTCCGTCACTGACATTTATTTGTCTTCACTCGTGGTTACTTGGTTTATGTACTTGAACAAGTAGGCTGTATAGTTATATTGTATTCAAGCACAGATGTTGTCAACTCATTCAAAAGGCGAGTCAGGCCACCAGGGAACCGCTTTTTACCATTCCTTAAACTTAAAACTGGTGAATAGTTTTATTATTATGTATAAACACTTTCAGCGACCAAAACTACTAATATTGAGATTGATATAAAATACATGAGTACTCCATCATTTCCATATTACACATTCAAGTGTAAGAAAATGCAATTTTAAAATACTACACCGATTTCTCTTTTCAATATAAATATCTATTTCAGCTACTGTGTATACAGATGTTTCCTAAAGGTCTTTATTTTGCTCAGCTAAATATACAATATAATGTTGTATTGATACTATAAATATATTCTAACAACGTTGTCATATAAGACATATTTACAAGGCTATTCTCGATTACTATCATCTTATATGGATGGATGTTTCTTACTAATGTTCCAAAACCAATCACGACAACTCGTGGAACACCACGATATCACTCCGTGAAATTAAAACTCTTACTAAATATTAGACATCAAGGCTTGAAACAATGTAAGAGTAAACACGCGTAATGTAAGAGACGCAAATGCGTCCCTGCTAATTTCAGCTAGAACCACAACGAGCAGAACCTCCAAGTGCTTCTAATTGCATCATAGTATAATTTATTGATTAAAATTATATACTTGAATATTAAATTATTTACACAAAACGTATGTTTTTAAAAAGCGTTTCTAATGATATCATGAAATATCGGTCTCAATTTAAATCTACACAATAAACATTTCAGAGGCTTGGAATTCTAAAATACAATCAATAGAATAAGGAAACAATAAAAATGAGAAATGTCTCGCTGACTCAAGGAAATGGAGCCGTTTAGTTACACTTTATGAGACAGACGCTCGGGCAAACCGATGTTTTCCGGCGAGCATCATTTGTTCTTCACAATATTCTCAAGCACTAAAACTGATTTAAGTAAATAATAATAATATATACACTGAGTTTTATTTTCTGTAAAAGATGCAAAAGTGTTTATTTTTTATTTACAATTAAAATGCAGAAAACTAATAGGATGTTTCTATTTGTATTTTTTGTAACATGGTACATATCAGAAAGGCTGGTTGGATTTTATAAGAAAGAAATATTTGTTATTTCAGATCATTCAAAAGAACCTAGATGTCAGTGCGATTCAGTTTTGAAAGAGAATTTTATTTGCTCTTCAACCTAGCGAGTGTATTTAAAAAATCATAATAAAAAGTGCTCGGTATGGAGAAGATTTAAAATTGAGTATTTATAAACGTTACGAGTATTATTTATTTAAGTATGAACATAGATTTTTGTGCTCTGAAGAAGAGGTGCAAAGAAGCACAAGTACGAGTAATAATGTTTGTCACTTCAAAGTAAAATCTTATGTTGCAAGTGGTTTTTGGCACAACCGCACTTCCTTGCTGTGGTTACATCTACTATATGTTGTTACCAAAGTATTTGAAAGAAGAAATCCTCGCAAACTGTTCGAATAAAACAGTACAGATTAGTGCCAGCACAAAATTAAAGTTGCGGCACAATCAGATATTACAGAGCACTAAGATATGAATTATCAATTCTGGCTTAAAACTCAAAAGTAATTATACCTTCATTTGAAATGGGATTTATCAGTGATGCGTTCATGCAAGTGTTATCAATAAATGTTTATAGAGCAGCTGGATGATATGTGATGTCTTAATAGACATCAAAATGTTTTAATAAACATAGTTTTCATTGAGTTTCTTTGACATTTTCGCCGTTATTTAGTGTTTGTTTTGCGTTAAAGTTGCTACAATAACGTTTTGTTAAATTGAGTTCATCTAATTGTACAGAAAAGTTCAAGAAAATCACAAATTATTATATTTTTTATTTCTTAAACATAAGTTAAGTCGGTTTTGGTATGAGCACACTCTAATAGCATTTTAGTTGTGACTTAATTGCCAATAACCGCTAGGAAAAATCTCTTAACACTTTAGTAAACACACTGGTACACAATTAATATATGTTTAGTAAAAGCTTGATAATTGTGAAGGTATCTTACATTAAATGCATGTTGTATGTGGAATAAAAACATTATTTTAGTACAGATGTGCAGTTAAAAATGTACAGAGATTACGTAAAATTGTAAGTCCAATATCATTTAGAGTACACACAAAATATTTATATCATTGTTCTATATAAATGAATGCGAACTAAAATATATTACCGGTTTTGTAAAGTACAGTAGAGAAAAATGTTAAATGATTTATTTTACTAATTCTTGTTCGTCGTGGAAAAGTTAAGTTAAGTTAATGTGTCAATAGATGAAATCATGTTGCTTTTATAAAAAGTTACCTTTATTTTTACGTAATTTTCAAGCACGCCATACATGCCAATCAGTGTCAGACAGACATTACACGCAGAAAAAACTTTTTATCCTAGTTAGATAGACGTTTGGTCATCGGCGACAATGATTACAACTTAATTAGGCGAGCTAAGTGCTAAGTAGGGATCTACTTCCTAAAAATGTCATATATTTTTTAAAATTTTTATTCAAAATTAGTCTAGGAAAGAATAAAGTATTTTAACTCGAAACATCCAATCTCTAAAACAATCGGAATGTAAAAGTAATCTTTATGTTCTGTAATTTTACAGAACAGATTGCAATGACTCATACAGAGGATAATGGCTCACACCACGGCAGACACATTGTAGTATGTCATCCATGACATAGCTGATGGCTTACATGAGTTGTGACTCACTGATACACCACGGCAGACACATTGTAGTACGTCATCCATGATAGCTGAGCTTACGACTCGATCACATTGTAGTACGTCATCCATGACATAGCTGATGGCTTACATGAGTTGTGACTCACTGATACACACCACGGCAGACACATTGTAGTACGTCATCCATGACATAGCTGATGGCTTACATGAGTTGTGACTCACTGATACACACCACGGCAGACACATTGTAGTACGTCATCCATGACATAGCTGATGGCTTACATGAGTTGTGACTCATTGATACACACCACGGCAGGACACATTGTAGTACGTCATCCATGACATAGCTGATGGCTTACATGAGTTGTGACTCATTGATAATACACACCTCGCACCTTGCTAGAGCCCTCTGAATAGTTCACCTTGTGTTGTAACCAAAACGTAATCCCCTTATTAAATAATGCACTTGTTTTCTAAGAAAGCTTTTTTAATCTGTTAGTTTCCCATATTTAGGTTATCCTTACTCGTATATCATTAATGTTACTGTACTTCCTTAACGTAAACCTAGGGCTCGTAACATTCTATAAAAACTTGTAAATTTATCGAGTGGTTGTAATTGAGTGAACACAAATTTATAATCTCATAATAACCCAGAGAGGACTTCTGAAATCTAGAGTCATAAAGAGATCCGAAAAAAATGCGACGACGAAGGAGCTCAAAACAAACTTTTATCGACATCTGAATTACCTAGACTACAAAATATGGTGTAATCTATGTGGTGAGGCATTCCAGCGAGGAAGTGGATGGAGTCGGATCCGGTTTATATGAAAGATGTCTCAATGTGTTTAAAAGCTCTCAGCTATTATGAAATGGTTGCGTACCATTATTGGTTTTAGAAGAGTTTGGAATATTGTAAATATTGACATACCGCAGTGTTATGTTCTCATTATGCAAAATCTACAATCGAGACAGGTATGTTGCAAGGCCCTTAACAAAGTTGAGCTAATCGACGAAGTTAACGTATTAACTAGACGTTATCATTAGGGGGCCGTGACTCCGCAAGATCGCCGTGTAACAGATGGCAGAGGCGTGACAGAGCCGGTTCAGTCAGGACTAGATTTGTTACACGCTGCATCTGGAGAATCGCTACTTTCATTGTTTAAATTACTTGACTTTGTCATGGTTCCGATTAGAAAAATTTTAACCAGGTTATGTTTGTAGAACTCGGACAGTTTTACTTGTATCAAACTTAAGGGCAAAAGAGTTGTATATAATTTAGATGTAACATGATATTGTATTTTCCAGTAAATGTTTAAAATAATATAATAACTCATTTCTGTTATTATTATTTCGGTGTATTTACTCTGATCAACCCATCTTATAAAGGCTTTTTCTATTAATATCATTACTAAGATATGTTATAGTTAAATACATACAATTAGTCATCAGCAAATTTGTTTCTTTAAAACTTTTATTTGAAATGAAATTTCCTTAGATTGTGTTATTTGCTACTGATGCTTCTCTTGTTTTATATTAATGTAGCAGTTCGTTTTAAATACTTATAAGACTATGTGAGGCAATGATACCGACAAATATAATTTGAATAAGTCTCTACATGTTTTCATTATGGCTGATATACCTGAACCTAAAAACTTCACAATAAAGCCAACGTAAATTCATTTCAAAATGAAGGCCGAAACACATCATCATTGGTCTTCGTTCGTTACCTTTCAAATTTACACTTATCTTTCTTAAGTATAGCTATTTGTAAATCCAGGGTGTTTTTAACTACTTTCTTTTTCATTTTTATACAGTCAATGCTGTTGTTTGTAAAAAAATGATCAAGGTTAAACGCGGACTAGACTTCGAGGAAGGCTTAGCGTTCGTTTTCACAGAGAAGAACATCCTTTGTGTGTGAATTTTTACAGTCAAAATCAAAACAAGTGATCCAGTTTTACCATTTTCAATGCAACGATGCAAATAAACTGTGCCAACGATTATTTTGAACCTCTACAGGTAGACGTGGATTTCAGATTCCATGATTCAACAATGTCATGTTTCATACGTGGCAGCAAAATGAAGTTGAATTGGAGCTAAACCTAAAATACGCTTCTAAATCTGATATAGTGAGAAGCGGATGAATTGAGTAAAATAAATTTATATAGGAGAAGTATAATCAGACAATCAATACCAAACTGTAATAATAAATAAGGGGTTAGTATTAAACTTACAATAATCTAATCGAAAGCGACGTGGGGTGCGAAATCTCATTTCGGTCCAAGATCAAAAATAAAATATAGTTCTGTTTGAGGTTCAGAAGACACTGAGAGAGTTGGTTCAGTGTTACTATCTTTAGATAGTTATTAATTAGACATTAAAATTCATTCTAAATAACTCTTATTTAAAGTTATACATTGATATTAAAATACCATATATTTTTAAATCTACGCTGGAAGTCTAGCGTGCAAATAATTTGATAGATATTTGTTAATAAAACAAATACTTCATAGTCGTAATCAGTGTAAATTAATTTATATCCACTGCAATATGTCACACACAAAAATATTCACAATATAGATAAAACAAATATCTGAAATGTTTTAGAAATCCTCTTAATACCGAACCTTTCTAGAACATATCAAAATCTATTACTTCATTGAACTATGAGTGGGTTGTAATGAATAAATAATAAAAAAAAACAGCTTCCGAGTCTTAGATGTTTTAGTATGCTTGAGCAGAGGAGGTATTCTTTAGCGTTTTCATCAGTATCTGAAATTCCCCGCCTACCAAGAAGCCAATTTGTGTGACAGCTATCCAACGGAATCTTACTGATAAGTCTAACTGAAATACTACACATATTCATGTTATTTTTAATCGCTGCTATAACGTTTGAGTCAGAATTCCAACCTGCACCTAATTTGATATATTTATTTTAAAGTGTATGATATTTAGACTATTCTTTAGTAGATCTGTTCAAATAGAATGTAACTTGGAAAGTTTTATTGGAAGTATTACATGCTTCCTAGTATTTCATCTCTATTTCTCCATAGCTGTCTGGTAGGTGAAGATAATTTACCTTGACAGCTTCTAGCCATATTAACATTAGTAGCAGCAAATGGCAATCATTTTAGCTATTAAAATATAAAAACTACCGTATCTTTATTTACCGTAACTATACCAAAGGACATGAAACTGACTATGTTAATATCTGTAGTAGAATTGTTATCGCATAAATAATGTTATTTCAACTTCTTCAACATAATCAGACAAGAACATTGAAAGGAGTATTATTAGCAGAGGGGGGGGTAAGTGACAGGCAGTATGCTTTCACCAGGAATGGCGAATTCTGTTAACAAGCCTTCGATTGATTTGTGTCTCGTACATGAAGTTGCTGCACGGTCTAATTGGTCTTTTGTACAAATTATTTCTAAGATTCACTCACTAGTAGACTCTTGAGAAACATTCTTTGAACTTTTAATTATTTGTCATGTCTCTTACAATTAATGTTTTTAATTAATTGTAAGAGATGCCGTCAGCTAGATGTAGCCGTAACATAATTGTTCACGCTGACGATTCATGGGTACAAGCCGAGGGGCTGCTGTTGCAGCAATAACATTATGCTAACGGTAGACTGTAATAGGCTTTAAACACATTACACAGTGCCAGTGATGTGTCTAAAGATTCCTTATAAAAACTGTAGTACTCGCTAACAAATCGTAATGTCTACCGACAAAATGGGTGATTTTACTTACTTTTACTCAATCAAGAGGAATTTAATTATATTTTATGAAAGATAATAACTTCACTAGATTTTATTTTTTACAATACCAGTGTCACATGCTTGTTGAGGAATGTACGATTAAGACCTACTATATAGCATTAAATTCGATGGGAAACTGTGGTTCAAAGCAGAAATACAGTAATTTATAAAAAACTACGTATTTTTACAAATAAAGAAAGTTATATATGCTCGGCTAAGAACAAATAGATTACAAATTTACATACCTAATATTTTTTTTAGTTAGCCTTAGGTGAATAAAGTTGATATTAACAAGTTAAGGATAAAAAAAGATGAGATATTAATACAATTCAAAACACGTAAATCAGGAAATGGAGGGGCGGGGGAACGGAAGTTAATAAAGAGAGGTTTTCTAATAAGGATGATGGCAACACTCACCAATGATGTCCTAGGTTCATGCCTAGCTTCATTCAAGAGTTGAGTGCTCAGGAGGGGAGGGGGCACTTCCAGCTCGTTTACGGCCTCCAGGGCTGTAACAGAATCCAGGGAAGAAACTTTAGTGCATATTATGATTTCTAGTTTACACCTAAGGTTATGTTATTATAAAATAATAACGTTTTCTTTATGAACCCCCTCCCCCTTCCTCTTAGTCAGTGATTTTAGAACTTTCTGTAAATATTGGGGAATGTACATAAGGAAGAGAAAATATTATAATATTAGTGTTATATTATTGAAGATCGAGAGTGGATGTCACATAAGTTGAAAAAGTTGGCGGAAGGGGCGTGGATCCCTCTAAAAGCAAAGAAGATCAATACTGTACTCATACACTCACTATTTACTCTTATAATTGCTATGTATGATGTTGGTTCGTATAACTTATTCATACACATTAATTTCGTGAACAGCATCGGTTTAAGACCCAACAATAAAATACTAATGCGCCTAAAAATAATATCTTTGACTTACGTGTAAAATAAACTAAAAGTATTGTTTTCAAACAGAAAGTGAATAATATACTACAGTATCAAGTTATCAGCCCCTGGGATATGAATAGTATTCGACACTCTAGGGTAGGCTATGTTACAACATGACATTCAACCCCTAACAATACACCTGTAATAGTAACAGCCCCCACATGGCTTGTACATGTCGTGTTCATGTATTAACTCACTGGTGCTACGTTACCTGGGTTATGTTACAACATGACATTCAACCCCTAACAATACACCTGTAATAGTAACAGCCCCCACATGGCTTGTACATGTCGTGTTCATGTATTAACTCACTGGTGCTACGTTACCTGGGTTATGTTACAACATGACATTCAACCCCTAACAATACACCTGTAATAGTAACAGCCCCCACATGGCTTGTACATGTCGTGTTCATGTATTAACTCACTGGTGCTACGTTACCTGGGTTTATATGTAACAACATGTACATTTCAACACTAACAATACAACCTTTAATAGTAAACAGGCCCCCACATGGCTTGTACATGTCGTGTTCATGTATTTAAACTCACTGAGTGGCTACGTTATCACCTGGGTTATGTTATCAACAAGACATTCAACCTCTAAACAATTTACACCTGTAATAGTAACAACCCCTCCAATGGGCTTGTAACATGTCGTAGATTCATGTATTTAACCTCACTGGTTGCTACGGTTAAATGGGTTATGTTACAATATGACACCTCTTCATACCCACTAACAATACACCTGTAATATGTAAACAGCCCCCACATGGCTTGTACATGTCCGTGTTCATGTATTAACTCACTGGTGCTACGTTACCTGGGTTTATGTAGACAAACCATGACAAATTCTTTTTTTCTTATTTTAATTAAACCCCTAACAATACACCTGTAATAGTTAACAGCCCCCACATGGCTTGTATCATGTACGTGTTCTTGTATTAACTCACTTGGTGCTACGTTACCTAGGTTTATGTTTACAACATCGACATTCAACCCCTAATAATACACCTGGTAATAGTAACAGCCCCCAATGGGCTTGTACATGTCCTGTTCTTGTATTAACTCACTGGTTACTACGTTACCTGGGTTAATGTTACAACATGACATTCAACCCCCTACACAATACAGCTGTAATATTAACAGCCCCACTATGGCCTTGTACATGTCGTGGTTCATGTATTTAACCTCACTGGCATGCTACGTTACCTGTGAGGTTATGTATACAAACATGACATTCAACCCTAAACAATACAGTCTGTAATAAGATAAACCAATCCCCACATGGCTTGTACATGTCCGTTGTTTTCAAGTATTAAACCTCACTGGTACTACGTTACCTGTGGTTATGTTACAACATGACATTCCAAACCCCTAACAATTACAGCTCTGTAATAGTAAACAGCCCCCACCCAACATGGGCTTGTACATGTCGTGTTCATGCATTACTCACCTGGTTGCTACGTTACCAGGGTACTATGTTAACACATGACATTCAACCCCTAAACCATACAGCTGTATAGTCAACAGCCCCCACTGGCTTGTTACATTGTGAACGCGCTGCGGAGGCGCACCGTGTTCATGTATTAACTCACTTTGGTGCTACGGTTCACCTGGGTTAATGTTACCAAACATGGACATTCAACCCCTAAACAATACATGCTGTAATAGATAACAGCCCCACATGGCTTAGTGTTACATGTCGGTTTGTTCATGTATTAACTCACTGGTGCTTTACGTTACCTGGGTTTATGTGTTACAACATGACATTCAACCCACTAACAATACACCTGTAATAGTAACAGCCCCCACATGGCTTGTACATTGTCGTGTTCATGTTATTAACTCACTGGTGCATACGTTTACCTGGGTTATGTTACAAACATGACAAATTCAACCTTCTAACAATACAACCTGTAATATAGTAACAGCCCCCACCTGGCTTTTGTACATGTCGTGTTCATGTATTAAACCTCACTGGTGCTACGTTAAATGGGTTATGTTACAATAATGGACATTCACACACCGACACAATACACCTGTAATAGTAAACAGCCCCCCCATGGCTTGTACATGTCGACGTGTCCATGTATTAACATCAACTGGTGTGCTAACGTTTACCTGGGTTATGTCTACAAACATGACATTCAAACCCCTAACAATACACCTGTTAATAGTAAACAGCCCCCACATGGCCTTTGTTACATGTCGTTGTTCATGATTAACTCACTGGTGCTCCGTTCAACCTGGGGTTATATGTTACAAACATGACATTCAAACCCCTAACAATACACCTTGTAATAGTAACAGCCCCCACTATGGCTTGTACATGTCGTGTTCTTTTTTGGTATTTTTTTAAAAACCCTCATGGTGCTACGTTACCTGGGTTTATGTTTTACAACATGACATTCAACCCCTAACAATAACAGCTGTGTAATAGTAACAGTCCCCACATGGCTTGTAACATGTTCGTGTTCATGTATTAACTCACAAGTTGCTTACGTTACCTGGGTTATGTTTATCAACATGACATTCAAACCCCTAACAATACAGCTGTAATAGTAACAAATCCCCACATGGGCTTTGTACATGTCGTTGTTCATGTATTAATCACTGGTACTTACGGTTACCTGGGTTATGTTACACACAATGACATTCAACCCCATAACAATACAGCTGTAATAGTAACAGCCCCCACAGGGCTTGTACATGTCGTGTTCATGTATTAACTCACTGGTGCTACGTTACATGGGTTATGGTTTACAACATGACATTCAAACCCACTAACAATACAGCTGTAATCGTAACAGCGCCCACATGGCGTTGCCCTACATGTCGGATGGTTCATGTTATTTAAACTCACTGGTTGCTACAGTTACCTGGGTCTATTGTTACAACATGAACAATTCAACCCCTAACAATACAGCTGTAATATCAGTAACAGCCCCCACATGTCTTGTACATGGTCGGTGTTCGTGTATTAACTCACTGGTTTTACTACGTTACCCTGGGTTTACCATCGCAGGGTGCCTTACATCTCAGGTTTAATTTATCAGTTAAATGTTAAGTATTTTCCCCCCATCTGAGATTCGAATTTACGTGGTTTATTTAATATCCCAGATTAGTATTAAATTGAACAGGTTTCCATAGAATGATAGTTGAACATTTTAGATAAATTCATTTTGTGAAATTAAAGGCCATTCCGGGGAAATGGTTTATCTCGGTTAATTTTTTCTTGGATACAAAGGCGATATAGCCAACTAATCTGCACGGTTGGTTTAGCTTTTACTTAAACTTTCCGCTTGGTGCAGCACTTGAAAATTCTGATAACTGTCACTAGACTTCACTCTTATGGTATCTGAAGTCTACATTTTAATAAAATAAAAAAGCCCGGTTTGAAGAAGAAGTCACAAGAAAAAAACAAAACTCATTGCGTCGGTTTCAACATCAGTGAATATGCTGGACAAACACAAGAGTCCTGACCGATTTTCGGCTGACTTCCAGTGTAATCCAGAATCTTACTTCCAATTAAAAACGCTTGTGCGTCTTTAATGACCACCACCCTAAAAAGCAACTAGTACCTGTATGGATAGTACCTGGTTACCCTTTCACTATTCACGTAAAGATGTTGAAATAAATATTTTAATGAAAGTTTTTAGCACAGAGTAGGGTTGTAGTCGAAAATATCTGGATTATACTAAATTCGTTTTTAATTATTTTACACTATGCTTTCAGATAGATGAGGGTTAATTTATAACACTAACGCATTGGGACCTTAGGTGTGGAAATTGTACATGCAAATGAAAAATTGGTACATGCTTGTTACATGTCGTGTTCATGTATTTAACTCACTGGAGTTGCTACGTTAACCTGGGTTATGTTAGACAACATGACATTCAACCCCTTAACAATACTCCTGTGAAACTAGTAACAGCCCCCACATGGCCATTGTACATTGTCGTGTTCATGTATTAACTCACTGGTGCTATGTTACCTGTGTTATATCGCAGGTACTTTCATCTCAGTATATTTACTATTTAAATTTAATATTTCCCCCATATGAGATGAAATAATTGTTTTAATACCCATATTAGTATTAATTAACAGTTTTATATAATGATAGTGAAAATTTTGATAAATCGTTTGTGAATTTTAAAGGCCATTCCGGAATCGGTTATCTTAGATTACTGTTTCTTGGGTCCAAAAATATCGGCAACTAATCTGAATGTTGGTCTAGCTCAAGTCCACCTTCAGCTTGGTGCAGCGTCTGAAATATGACACTGTGTCAGAGACTTAACTTCTGGAATCTTGAGTCCCCGTATGAAGAAATACAAAGAAGACTGTGGAGAAGAAGATTTAAAAAAAAACTCTTTGCATCATTTCGACATCATTGATCTATGGACTACAAAAGGGGCCTGGATTTCTCGGCTGCAATCCAGTGTAATCTAGATCTTACTTCCAATACACGCTTGTGCGTCTTTGCGACCCCAAAAAAGCAACTAGTACCTGCATGATAGTACCTGTTACTATTCCATAAGATGTTGGAACAACTTTAAATTAAATAACTAAGTTTATAATTATATAAACACTACACTTCTTGTCGAACATTTCAAACAATTTTCCAAATCGTTATCTTATCAGCCCAAATTAAATTATGTACTTTAAACGGATATTAAAATTATAGAGTAAATTAATGTTATACTTCCAGCTGCACTAAAAAACAAGATCATGATTAGATTCTTTTAACCATATTAACGAGCATAATTTTCTGCATATTCAGGTTTAATTATATTGTATATGTTTGATAACTCCGAATCACAGTTGACTCCGCTCTCTAAAAGTATTCGATTTCTCCCCGGTTTCCGTCATATCAGTTAAATAGATGGTTACAAAACAGGTGTATGCCACTTCTGTTATACTGAGGTATTTCCGCCATACTGTTTAAAATAATGAGGTAGTGTAGAACAAGAATATAAATTTACCTTTCAACGTAAGTGATTAGTTGAGGACAGAACATTATTAAAAAGCTATGCAATATTAATTAAATTTACAAGTAACCTAAGAAGGCAGCTAAAAAGAGTGTAGTACTTAAATTAATAAACAAAATAGTCTTTATTTCAGAATCTTGATCGTGGTATTTTCCAGTGAGTTATATGAAATGCATCTTCGCATTGTTAATTGATCCTGCCTATATTGCACTTTATAGTAAGTTAAAATTTTATTGTGTTCGGAGCATAGACTCATGCAATTTGGGTAAACAACAAAAGGAAGATAAAAACGATCAGATATCGCAACATTTTGGTTCTGTTTTATAAAATAAAGCTAATGCGTATTTTTTAACTCTTTCAGGGACATTAAAACATAATGAATCCGTTTACTATACTATACTACAATGCAGCATTAGTGATATTGCCATTTTCTTATTGCTAGTAGAAGAGTGTAAGGAAGCTCATTTCTCGAAGTGAACTCCAATAACGTGAGTGCCAGATGTGACCCAGTCCCAGTGTCCTTCGCGAATTTATGTCTTGTATTTATCATAATGGAGCATAAGCGATATAGCCATGTTTAACATGTTGGATATCTTAGTTGCTATTGCTAGAGAAGAGTGCAAGGTAGCTCATTCCTTGAAGTGAACTCCAATAACGTGAGTGCCAGATGTGACCCAGTCCCAGTTTCCTTTGCGAATTTATGTCTCGTATTTATCATAATGGAACATAAGCGATATAGCCATGTTTAACGTGTTGGATATCTTAGTTGCTATTGCTAGTAGAAGAGTGCAAGGAAGCTCATTCCTTGAAGTGAACTCCAATAACGTGAGTGCCAGATGTGACCCAGTCACAGTTTCCTTTGCGAATTTATGTATTGTATTTACTATAATGCAGCATTAGCGATATAGCCATGTTTAACATGTTGGATATCTCAGTTGCTATTGCTAGTAGAAGAGTGCAAGGAAGCTCATTCCTTGAAGTGAACTCCAATAACGTGAGTGCCAGATGTGACCCAGTCACAGTTTCCTTTGCGAATTTATGTATTTTATTTACCATAATGTAGCATTACAATAATAAACTAATATTTAGTGAATCTGTGGTAAAAACGTATTCTTTTTCTAGGTGTATAAAAATAGATTTCTGCAGCAATTTACTATATTCCTTCGTGTATACCTTAAAGTTTACTCCAAGATAACGATATTATCTTGCAGTATAAGTGTAAGGAATAGATGCCATAATCAGCGGTTGCTTGAATATTTTCATCATCTGAACTTCTTTTGCTAGCTGAATGAATAGACGAATATTGGTCTGCATTGAGGCTCAGTCACTTTTAACATCTTAAGAAGCCATGAAGATGTAATTTTGATCATACTTTCGGCAGGCAACGTGATTATGCTCATCTGCTTTTAGCACTGAGACGAGACCTACAGTCTTTGATGTTTTTTCATGTACAAATAGCCGAGTGGTTCCCATTAATGTATACATACCTTGATGATTCTATTATACAATATATGATAAGTTTAACTTAATGGCAGTCTCTTGCAAAAAGAGTGAACTAGGCACACATGAAAACTCGTGTACACTGTATAAATTAATGTTACGTAAGGTAATGCTCGAGCTCTTGACTCCAGAACGCGTCTCGGAAGCGTTATTCATACAAATCCTCATTTGTATGAATAACAAATGAGGATTTCCGTTTGATGTCTCAGATTTAAGTTGACGTTGAGACGATTCATTAGTCTCCGTTGTACAACCTGATGAAGACCTGTTTGTGTATTTTATATTTAAATTATACCTCTTATAAACTCCCTCTTTTGCTATATTACTTATTGGATTACATTACATTAACTGAGCCACATTCCTTTGTTTTTGCTTCCCTTTGTAGATGACATGATTTTCATACACAACAATTACGAAAAAGAACCCTCAGAATTCTCTACACACCTTCAATACTTTACTACACTCAAATTTATCTAAAAATATGCATTGCTACGGGATTCTTTTTTTGTAGTTGTAGATATTTAATTGGGGCCGATTTGTTAAAAATTAAATTCAGTTTATATCATATACCATTCAGTGATTGAACAAATGGTTGTCAAACTATTTGTAAGAAAAAGGTATATATCAAATTCTTTCATTCTGTGAGAAATTCCTTTGTAGTTACTAAACAGATTTGATTTATTACATAAACAACAATTTGATCTATGTTAAAAAAGAGGCATTTTAGTAAGATAATACGGTTAAATATGTATAAGCAAACAAATAAATTCATTCCGAAATTATGCAAAAGTTATAACTAAATATTAACCTGATCTTCAATTCATCAACTGAATCACTATAGAAGCATTCTATCTAGGTCCGCTTCTTCTAGTTTTTCGAAGGTTCTTGAATATTTTTAAACACGATACCGTAAAGTATATGCTCTTGTTTACCAATTCATGTTCACTATATCATCCTTTGTTTAGTTCGGGAATCTTATCAATATTTACCTACCTAATTAGTATTGTGTGCCTCATTAGTGAAAAACAAAAGTAAGGATTTTAAGGTAAAAGTCTTGAATGATCCAGAATGATCTAATTGATTTTAATTCGAATTTGATACCATCTACCACACATGTTAGATAATAGTATTGTCATTACTATTTGCATCACACAACGACAGTTGATTCTTATTCATGAAGAAAGAAAATACTGAAAAACTACTTCTAAATATACTCGTATAAAAATAACATTAATAAATAATTGGTTTGGAGGACCAGTCGGGGTCTTCAGCTTCCAACAAATTCAAGGAGGCAAATTGAAGATGGTAAATTTCCTGGAGTGGGCCAAAGAATTCACTTATCAAGAGAGGGTCATGTGCACGAAATCAGAGAGAGTTTGTACCGAATGACGATAACACATGGGGGTGGTGACTTCTGAGGTCGTAGTAATAAATACTCGAAGTTTACATATAAGTTCAATTTAATCAGCGAAACTTACAAGCACCACTTTTAGTTGGTAAATTAAATGTATACCTTGCCACGTTGCTGCCAATTAGAGTACAAGAACTAAAAATGTATATCTGATAGGTGGGCCTAAAATATCCAATGTTCTATGGAATTATGCCTACGATATTTCACTTTATAAAACTTTAAGATTTTACTTCCCTTCGCAATGTGTAGACTCACAACCCGGGTGTCGGCGTCTTGGCACGAGACATTGAAGTTGTAATCTATGAAGGGTTATTTCTAGTCGGTAATTACAAGAAGAGGAGTCCAAGTTATGCAAGTGGTAGCCATCTACTCAAACAATACGTGAGATACGTGAGCTCGCCTAAAACAAATTCGCGACGGTATTAGCCATTTAATGAGACAAAAAACTTATTACAACAACGTGCTCGTCAGAAGGACGACGCCACAACTTGTATCTATTTCAATCAAGCAAATAAAAGATCTTCAAGGGTAAGTTACTTTACTATTTACAACTTTCCTTTACGTTACATTTATTTTTATATGTTTGGAATCAAAGGGCTAATTAATAATACGAAAAGATAAATTTTACTTACGGACAAGGCGCGCGAAGTCAGATCGGTCACGTAGTTGGGCTGCTACAAAGGGTTAGAATAAAATATTCATACGCGTGCCAATTAGGTAGTTACTCCGCCCATAATTTAGTTCCGGAACATTGGATAAAAAAATAATATTAAATTGTACTAACTGACTAGGTTGTGAAATGTTACGTTAAATAAAATCTAACTAACTAACGGTACAAGTTCCAGGGTGGAGTGGGGCTCCAGAGGTCCACACAGATGGATAGTCCACGTTCAAGGAAGAATATAAGCATTAACACGCACAACGGGGCAAATAAAGAATGAACAAAGGAATAACAAAATAATAAATGAGAATGGTGAGCTAGAGATGATGAGATAAGATAATTAGCATAGAAGTGAACGTGTAATGACATGACACAGGTGTAATGTAGAGGAGACCGACCGTACCGATACAATATTATGCAGCACCACTGCTGCCGAGCGGCGCAGGCACACAGTGGTTCGTCCGTGATAAATTTAGAATTTGGATTTGAGAGATAACAGCAGTTCTCTCTCACTCGCTCATTGATTAAACTTAATATGCTTAACTAAATAAAATATTTATATCCTGGTTTAAAACGCAACTATGACAATTTTGTATTAGTCTTCAGTCAGGGATTTGCGGTGGGAAGTTCTTTTACACTAATTCAGCTATTTAAAGCATACGGCTAACAAATTGGCTTATCTGGCCGTCTATAATTACTGCCGACAGAATATACTTACTAATTATAGCTTTCTACCTCAAATAGTGTTAGGTTCTGTTAGAGTATGTACTCTATTAACCCATCTTGAGTCTTCTAGTAGGCTTTTTATGCTTTGAGATGTAACATAAAAATGACCCAAAAGGTAAGACTGAGCAGAATCATGTTAGATTTTCAAGTAATTTTTCAACATTTCACTACATTGATAAATTATCTCAAACATTGTGAGTATGGACATAATCTAAAAGCTAAAACTTTCTCGGGTCACTTGTAGCAAAATACCACATAACAAGATATGTTTGTGGTATTTTCCTAATAATAAGACATATTTTAAGTTGAAATTAAATTCTTTTACGCTCTTTCGATTAGGATTTAAGAATATTTAATATTTATTATGGAACCTAAAACTCGTACACGAAACAACTAATCTTCAATATATTTAAATTGAAAATAATTTACACATTTGTAGCAAATGTTGGTTAGGTTACACACGCTTACATGCCACACTGCATAAAACATTCCAAACTAAAACAACAAGCAATAATCCAGGTATTAGTGTGCATTTTCAAACGGATGCTTTGGAATTGTTCACAATTGACGAGGCAGCTGCTGTGGATCCCGGATTATACGTCCATGAGAGGTGCTTATCACTGAAAATCGCCGGTAAACTCGTTTCCTACAAAACATGGTTAGTTTATGTGCGGGAGCTACTATTCAGAATCCGAATCTTCATTTACTCGTATATCATTACAATTATTCTTTTGATTATTGACATATCTTGGGCAGACTGGCATCAAATTTCTGTATAAATGGATTTGTAGTCAACTTCGTTCGAACGTAAATCGAATCCAAAGAGAGAAAAGCCAGATATGAAACCGACTGATCCAGAACGTCTAATAATGTACAGATTTAAAGAAAATTGTTTATGGTTTTATACGAATAAAAACTAACTGATGGTAGTATGGAGTGTGCCTTTGATAAAAAAGAAGGTCAAATTTAGGGCCAAATCTGCTTTCGAAGCAATATAACAATGAATGATTTTATGAGTTAATTAATTCATTAAAACATTCACATCGATATTCTACGAAAGAGATGGCAAACCAATATATTTATTAAATAACAACTGTTTTTAGGAGTAGAAATTATTTTGGTATAAGTAAATTTGAATAAAAAAACAAGTTTGCCTACTTCTGAACATTATAAAGAGATATACGTATAATAGAGATATAGATTAGAGATATATAACGCATGCACTACAAAATGTGACAAAAATGTTAAAGAACATGATTTAATATACTGAATTATCAATATAATTGCATTTTAGTACAGACCTCTACGTTTTATTTATAGAAAGCTTATAAAATTCTAAAAATTTTCACTAAGTGTAACATTGATGTTTAAGTAGAACGCATTTTTGCAGCGTTGACGAAGAATCCATTTTTAATTTTTTAATTTCAGAGCAAACTATGAAAACTAGTTATTGTCGACTACAGGTTATATGAAAAATTTTAATTCAAAGTTACACAACAGTTATATTTTTGACGTTCTGTCCAAACAACATCTAGTAAAAAAATATAAACCGTTCATAGCTACCTTAAGAATAGCGATAATAGTTTCAGGGGAGAAGAATAGTTTCCATTTTGTTATTTGTAATGCCAAGAGTATTTGAAGACAATTTACCATCTAAACAAATATTTCCTATTAGAGATGTTTGAGGATGGACTATATCTTGGATATATGAGGATGGTTATGCTAATCCGTAGCAATGATATTTATCCAATGTACAATTTTTATTCAGTCGTCATTAGTTCTTCCGTTCTAAATTATAGTCCCAACTATGAACGTAGGACACTCAATGTTAATTAAGTTAATTAAAAAGTATTAACAGTAACTATTTTGTTATATTTCACTACATAATTGTGCCATGAACCCAACTACACGCATTTGAATTGTGAGTTTAACTCCAGTTTACCTTCATTTTATTGGGTCATCTGGTATCTGACGCAGGAACTTTGGAGCCTGATCGTCTGAAAAGATCCTAAGAAAGAGTTCGACGCCTTCCTTTAGCATTAAAAGCATAAACCACTCTATTGATGGTGATTTATCTGTAAGTGGTGTTACCTGGGGTTCTAGTTTCTACTGGGAAGCTTTCTACAGCAGCTCTGAGTTAAATTAATAATTTAAAAATTCTAATCTACGAAGGCAACACCTATCTCATTGCTTACGTACATATCTGCATTTTATTCAGTTTTATTGCTCTGTCGTGTCTCAAAACACTCCAACAGGAGCAATTTCTAAAACCCTGATATACACTAGGAAATGTTTCACAGTAACTATGAGAAATATTTTAGTTATTTAGAACATCCAAACCTCCGCACTCAATCAAGGTTTCTAACAACGGTCATTTAAGGGTTATGACGGCTTACGTTACACACATTATATACGTTCGAACTACTGCGTATTTTACACACCTGTATCGCAGTCATGACACTTTGATGATCAATAATCAGACACGCTTCCTAGTAGTAGTTGCAAAAATATTTATTTAGTGTATTCTTTAAGCCTTTTCTCAGCACTGTGAACATTCAATATTCAATTTTTAATTTTTATTCACCGTTATTAAACAACTGTTTGGAATTCCCGTTAAGAATTCCTGTTCACAAAATCTCCGTTAAGTAGTAAAATTGATCACTCTTCTTAGTCTGAATATTCTGTTCTGCAGTGCCAACCGCGCTAGAGTTAATTGAAAGTTTCAGAAAGAGTATTTAATCAATTAAATTAACAACTATTAAAAGTAACAATAAATTATTTTGTATTGTAACTAAACGTGATCAAGCGCACACATCATAACTCGTTTGATATAATTTATAACGATTTCATCAGAGGAGAAATACAACGTTGGGTAATCTCGAAGTAAAATGAACAAAGCGCAGAGCTTCTTTCATTTCTAACGCCCGCAGCATTCGAAACGTACAGATTTGTACGTTGATGTGTTTTTACGATTGTACTCTTCGGTCCATTTTTATAACAAAATCTTTCGTTTAATGGTTCTTATGCCAGATATTTAATAATAAAAAATGCCAATAATAATAAGCACTCTGTTTGATTTATTAAAAAATGTCTGTTTGCTTTGCCTTATTTTATAAATAACATTTTATGAATAATTTCAAAGATTTCTATAAGTAAATGTCTTTGATAGGTATATATTGTAATAAAAAAAATGATAATTCAAAATGAAGTACAAGAAGGAAAGACACACACAATCACTCCACCAAGCTGAGTGACACCATGACCGCAACGAGCAGCACCACCCGTCACCCCCAAAGGACCCCCAGCAGCAAACCCCTAACCCTCAGTGGGTCCGTGGTCGCCAAATCTTGTGGTAATCACCCTCACTTCGTCGAGCATAAGTTTTGGTCATCCAGTTAAACACCAGAGTCCCTTGTATATATATATGGTATTGGAAAATTGGTCACACGTAGGAAAACCTACGCGTAAACGTACAACTGACCTTACATTTCAAAGGCAGTAGAATCCCTTTTGGCAATTTCAAACAGTGTGGTTTGTATTTACATGATCAATTCCTGGGCGTATACCCACATATATATTTAACGTAATATTTGAGAATTTCAGAAAGTTTTTTTTTTATTTTATGCTGATTAAATCATGCTTTTTGAAACAGATTGTATACAACTCTTAAGTTCTCGTTTTATTGTTTTGGGAAGCGATTCTGCAATAAATTTATAGCTTCGACAGTTTGAATTTCAACTAATAAACATTATAATCGACCAAAGGATTAGCTCTGAAAACCCTAAGACCTTAAACAAAGTTTCTTGAATTATAAATATTTCTTAGTTTAATTATCAATATCTGCGCTAACAGAGGGTAATATTCACTAGCGTTTTTCCCAGATGTATAAAGTTACTTCGACAGAACCAATCTTGAGCCTTGAATGATTAATACATCTTGCGGGTTTTGTAGCGAAGCACAAGTTGGATCGCCGAGAAACTTGTTAACAGGACAACTTGGCGGTACATTATATATGAGGCAGAGATGTTGGTAGGCCAACTCTGATTGTGGTTGTAAAAACGGTTTGTTTCGATAACATGAACTGTCATGGTAGACATCATTATTCCTTTGGGCAACTTCACCGGAACTAATCCATACTTCTGTCAGGATTATTATATTGTATTTAAACGTAAGAGTATTTAAATAAATACAATGTTCGTCGTAGTGTGCCCTCAAACCTCGAATATTCAAACAGAAAACATTTATTGTATTTCCCTGTACAGTTGAATGCATACAGTTGGTATTTATTTATGTAGGTGCTAATGTCACTAATTTAGTTAGAAAGTAGCCCATCGATATGCTCAGCTGAGGTTATCAAAATCTTAAGCCTGACTTTGAAAAATATTAAGTAAAACAATTGATCTATTAATTATTTTGGGATATATTAATGTTTGTTTATTACGGAAAAAAGGTTCGGGAAAAGAATATTTAGAATTAATTTCATCCTATGGATTTGAAAGTCTAATAAATGAGCCTACCAGACTATTTAATAATTCTGAGTCATGTATTGACCATGCTTTAGTAAGAAAATCAAAAAGTGTTAAATGTAATAGAAATGTTGTTCGTTTAGGAATTGCAGATCACTTCAAACTAAAAATTACAGATTTGAAATATTTGTCGAGCAGTTCAAAGTAAAGTAATTGATAAGGATAAATTGAGTAGTCAGCTGAAGTTAGCAATTTGGAATACTGTATTACAAACTCAAGATATCTTATCAAATTTATAATAACAAATAAAAAAAGACATGAGTGGATTTCTGATGGCTTGGTAGTTTTAATCAATCAAAAGAACTCCCTATACCGAAGGCACTGCAATAACAAAGATAATTTATTATGGAAAAATAAATATAATAGTATATCTTAAATTGTAAAACAGATAATTAGAAGGGAGAAGATATGTTATTCATTTATGGTAGATAGATGTAATGGTGACTCCCGACGTTATTGGAATGTAATTAAGAAAATTATAAAAAGTAGAAATAAGAGTATCTCGGTGGTATTAAAGTAAATGGCAGAGTAGTGGATGTGTTGAGTAATGAGAAAGATGTGGCCTATGAGCTAAACAATTATTTAACAATAATGTTATTTCCTCTCTTAGATTTAATGCATTTGGATGTGACCTTTTTATGGAAGATCAGAATATTTATAATGTGTTTGTAGATTATTTAATATCAGTCATACAAAGGTAATAAATGCAACTAAAGCGATGAAAAATAAGACAAGTTGTGGTGTTGATGGCATTAGTATTTTGACGGTTAACCATAATATTAACGTTTTTTCTCCTTTGTTATATAACATATTTAAGAAATCTTTGGATCAGGGAAACATGCTAGTTCAGTTTAAAATGCTGCTGTGCTCCCAGTTTACAAGGCAGGGGCTGAATCTGAGGTTACAATTACCCCTACTGTCAGTCTCTAATACAACTTACAAAATAATACACTTTTTGTTATTTTCTAGGAGCAGCACAATTACAACAATTAGTTTTTATTTCAGTTGTCCAAGAATATAACTTAAAATTGTGTAGGGTATTCACTACAATATTGGGGGGAGGGGGGATCACAAGTATCAAACAGAAAGGGAGTGCACGCCTGGTACATATTGAGAATCCATGACAAAGGAGGGCACAAAATGAAAATCCGGCCCCAATTTATGTGGACAATCAGAAAGCCAGTGTGGACAATGACACCAGATGTCGCAGATGTCTTACTGTCTCTCACACACCGCTTACACATTTACTCCTCATCTCTACTGGACAATCAGAGAGCGAGTGTGGACAATGACACCAGATGTCGCAGATGTCTTACTGTCTCTCACACACCGCTTACACATTTACTCCTCGTTTATACTGGACAATCAGAGAGCGAGTGTTGACAATGACACCAGATGTCGCAGATGTCTTGCTGTCTCTCACACACCGCTTACACATTTACTCCTCGTTTCTAACGGACAATCACAGAGCGAGTGTTGACAATGACACCAGATGTCGCAGATGTCTTGCTGTCTCTCACACACCGCTTACACATTGACTCCTCATCTCTACCGGACAATCAGAGACCGAGTGTGGACAATGACACAAGATGTCGCATATGTCTTACTGTCTCTCACACACCGCTTACACATTTAATCCTCGTTTCTACTGGACAATCAGAGAGCGAGTGTGGACAATGACACAAGATGTCGCAGATTCTTACTGTCTCTCACACACCGCTTACACATTTACTCCTCGTTTCTACTGCACAACTTATAGTGCAATACTTATCACAATATACTCATATAAATCGTTAACAGAGTTATTTTATTCTGCAAAAAAACGAAGAAGGATAAAAAATAGGAAGGTAAACTGGAACTAAATTCAAAATTCAATTAGAAATAAGATTGCGGCAAAAAGGAAAGGAACATAAGTTTTATTGGTTCTTGTCAGACGAACCGTTTCAAACGATACTGTGACTCCGCATTAGTTTATTACACATATTTAATTAGTGTGATATTTTTGGTTTTCTTTTTAGTTCATTTTACACAATATGCAGCTAAAAGGGCCTAATTTTCACTGATAGGTCGATCTGCCAATCTAATAATTAAAGTCTTGCTTAATTTCCTTTAAAGGAAATGAGGTTCCTGATGTATTATGTTGGCTTCATCCCAATTCATATGATAGTCTTAGGACCAACAATGATGTGCAGTTATGGACCCGTTTGTATAGAACCTTTCTCATGTTTTCTTTGTGTTCTTTAGGGTTTCCCCTATTTTATTCCATATTGCAACTACATTTCATACTGTATACACTGATTTTGGAATCTTGTGCCATTTGTTTGGTTTTGTTTTTATGAGACTGTCTAATAGAATTGTGTGTTAAATGAGGTTCTAATAATATACTTTCTACCTACTCTTCTAATAATCCCGAAAATCCCAGAACATAAGGGTTGTCATAAACCAAAATGTATTGCTATTCTCTTTTTTGACTCAGAAATGATTCTTTTAGTTGTTTTACACTTATTTAATTGAGAGTATCCATTGCGTCTGAAATCCGAAACAAATGTCTTAAATTCCTCTTTTAATCCATCTTTATCTGAGAATAAGCTTTTTGCTCCATCAAATAACGAGTAGGCCACTCCTTCTTTGACAGGTTATTGATTGTTTGATTGATAATTTAAATATGTTTCTAAAAATAGAAGCTCTTTTGTACTTCCACTACTATTGCGAGGTGGATGGAAGGAGAAATATTATTTATGCAGTTTAAGAACTTCAGTATCTCCATAAGGAATAAACAGTAAAGGTATCATCTGCGTAGCGTAAATTTGTAGAATGTTTGGAACGTGTGGTGGACTTTATATAAATGAAACAACGAGGTGAGTCTCTGTACTAAAAGGTAATTCTATCTGTAATTCAGCACATTTAAATCCTTAACAATAAATCATATTCCTGAAAAATGTTCGTTATTTATTTTAGTGCATGAATTACAAGTTATAATCTTTGCATAATGTCCAGAAGTAGTAAAATTTGCTTTTTAACGTAAATTATAATGTATTAGGCAGGATATTTACAATATTTGTAAATGGTTAAAGATTTGCAAAGGTACATACATACATATGTCATAGCCATATATATATTATGTACATTATGAATGCCATATTAAAAGTAACTATATAAAGTTAACCAAAGTATTAATCACTATTTCTTTGAAAATCTGTTATAAAAGAATATAAATTTAAATCTAAACTGCATGAATATAAACGTGTGGTGGATCTGGCTTCCAGAATAATACTGCACAAAGGTAATGCTCATAACACATGTGTGCTCAGCTGATATTCCGCAGTAATTACAACTGCCTGTGGATATCATAACGGTGCTACTGCTAACTGCAATGTGAAATCCTTATGGAACGTGTCATACCTGGCTTCCAGAATAATACTGCACAAAGGTAATGCTCATAACACATGTGTGCTCAGCTGATAGTCCGCAGTAATTACAACTGCCTGTGGATATCGTAACGGTGCTACTGCTAACTGCAATGTGAAATCCTTATGGAACGTGTCATACCTGGCTTCCAGAATAATACTACACAAAGGTAATGCTCATAACACACGTGTGCTCAGCTGATAGTCCGCAGTAATTACAACTGCTTGTGGATATCGTAACGGTGCTACTGCTAACTGCAATGTGAAATCCTTATGGAACGTGTCATACCTGGCTTCCAGAATAATACTGCACAAAGGTAATGCTCATAACACACGTGTGCTCAGCTGATAGTCCGCAGTAATTACAACTGCCTGTGCATATCGTAACGGTGCTACTGCTAACTGCAATGTGAAATCCATATGGAACATGTTACACCTGGCTTCCAGAATAATACTTCACAAAGGTAAAGCTCATAACACATGTGTGCTCAGCTGATAGTCCGCAGTAATTACAACTGCCTGTGGATATCGTAACGGTGCTACTGCTAACTGCAATGTGAATTCCTTGTGGAATGTGTCACACCTGGCTTCCAGAACAATACTTCACTAAGGTAATGCTCATAACACTTGTGTGCTCAGCTGATAGTCCGCAGTAATTACAACTGCCTGTGGATATCGTAACGGTGCTACTGCTAACTGCAA
This sequence comes from Homalodisca vitripennis, assembly GCF_021130785.1. Classification (NCBI taxonomy): domain Eukaryota; kingdom Metazoa; phylum Arthropoda; class Insecta; order Hemiptera; family Cicadellidae; genus Homalodisca; species Homalodisca vitripennis. The sequence continues at coordinate 7,644,862 of NC_060209.1, forward strand.
TGTGAATTCCTTGTGGAATATGCAACACCTGGCTTCCAGAACAATACTGCACAAAGGTAATGCTCATAACACATGTGTGCTCAGCTGATAGTCCGCAGTAATTACAACTGTCTATGGATATCGTAACGGTGCTACTGCTAACTGCAATGTGAATTCCTTGTGGAATATGCAACACCTGGCTTCCAGAACAATACTGCACAAAGGTAATGCTCATAACACATGTGTGTTCGGCTGATAGTCCGCAGTAATTACAACTGCCTGTGGATATCGTAACGGTGCTACTGCTAACTGCAATGTGAATTCCTTGTGGAATATGCAACACCTGGCTTCCAGAACAATACTGCACAAAGGTAATGCTCATAACACATGTGTGTTCGGCTGATAGTCCGCAGTAATTACAACTGCCTGTGGATATCGTAACGGTGCTACTGCTAACTGCAATGTGAATTCCTTGTGGAATATGCAACACCTGGCTTCCAGAACAATACTGCACAAAGGTAATGCTCATAACACATGTGTGTTCGGCTGATAGTCCGCAGTAATTACAACTGCCTGTGGATATCGTAACGGTGCTACTGCTAACTGCAATATGAATTCCTTGTGGAATATGCAACACATGGCTTCCAGAACAATACTACACAAAGATAAAGCTCATAACACTTGTGTGCTCAGCTGATAGTCCGCAGTAATTACAAATGCCTGTGGATATCGTAACGGTGCTACTGCTAACTGCAATGTAAATTCCTTGTGGAATATGCAACGCCTGGCTTCCAGAACAATACTGCACAAAGGTAATGCTCATAACACATGTGTGTTCGGCTGATAGTCCGCAGTAATTACAACTGCCTGTGGATATCGTAACGGTGCTACTGCTAACTGCAATGTGAATTCCTTGTGGAATATGCAACACCTGGTTTCCAGAACAATACTACACAAAGGTAATGCTCATAACACATGTGTGTTCGGCTGATAGTCCGCAGTAATTACAAATGCCTGTGGATATCGTAACGGTGCTACTGCTAACTGCAATGTAAATTCCTTGTGGAATATGCAACACCTGGCTTCCAGAACAATACTGCACAAAGGTAATGCTCATAACACATGTGTGTTCGGCTGATAGTCCGCAGTAATTACAACTGCCTGTGGATATCGTAACGGTGCTACTGCTAACTGCAATGTAAATTCCTTGTGGAATATGCAACACCTGGCTTCCAGAACAATACTACACAAAGATAAAGCTCATAACACTTGTGTGCTCAGCTGATAGTCCGCAGTAATTACAAATGCCTGTGGATATCGTAACGGTGCTACTGCTAACTGCAATGTAAATTCCTTGTGGAATATGCAACACATGGCTTCCAGAACAATACTACACAAAGATAAAGCTCATAACACTTGTGTGCTCAGCTGATAGTCCGCAGTAATTACAAATGCCTGTGGATATCGTAACGGTGCTACTGCTAACTGCAATGTGAAATCCTTATGGAACGTGTCATACCTGGTTTCCAGAACAATACTACACAAAGATAAAGCTCATAACACATGTGTGCTCAGCTGATAGTCCGCAGTAATTACAAATGCCTGTGGATATCGTAACGGTGCTACTGCTAACTGCAATGTAAATTCCTTGTGGAATATGCAACACATGGCTTCCAGAACAATACTACACAAAGATAAAGCTCATAACACTTGTGTGCTCAGCTGATAGTCCGCAGTAATTACAAATGCCTGTGGATATCGTAACGGTGCTACTGCTAACTGCAATGTAAATTCCTTGTGGAATATGCAACACCTGGCTTCCAGAACAATACTGCACAAAGGTAATGCTCATAACACATGTGTGTTCGGCTGATAGTCCGCAGTAATTACAACTGCCTGTGGATATCGTAACGGTGCTACTGCTAACTGCAATGTAAATTCCTTGTGGAATATGCAACACCTGGCTTCCAGAACAATACTACACAAAGATAAAGCTCATAACACTTGTGTGCTCAGCTGATAGTCCGCAGTAATTACAACTGCCTGTGGATATCGTAACGGTGCTACTGCTAACTGCAATGTAAATTCCTTGTGGAATATGCAACACCTGGCTTCCAGAACAATACTACACAAAGATAAAGCTCATAACACTTGTGTGCTCAGCTGATAGTCCGCAGTAATTACAACTGCCTGTGGATATCGTAACGGTGCTACTGCTAACTGCAATGTGAAATCCTTGTGGAATATGCCATACCTGGTTTGCAGGTAATCATCTGGTAAAGTGAATTATAGTGTCAATCAATGAATACCAGAAAAAATAGGTCTCACTGAAACACCATCATGAAGAGACTGTAGACCTTTTTTTAGTAACTAAACTCAATGATATGTGGGGGTTTTTATTACATTAAAAACATAATAGCATTAAAAATGGTATACGTTATAATAGAGTATTTTAATAACACAATAAAACTATCTGTATAAATAAACTGCACAGTTTAATATCCGAGCGATGAGTATAATTCTTCTAAGTTTTCATACCACACATAAGAATGAGTACAAAATATTCCCATATGAATATATTAATTATGGTTAGGCTTGTGGAAGGCAAGGTAGTTTTATAGACCATATGGACTGTAACGCCCTTACAGGTTGCATACGCTTAAGTATTAACTGTACGTGTTGCATTATTGTGTATATCAATTAGAAATGGACACAGTAAGTATGAATATATAATTAGAGCAGTAAAATTTACCATAAGCACCAGTAAATATAAATATTAGTTATTTGTAAATTGTATATACCATTGATATGAAATTAAGTCAGTGGAAAATCAGTAATGCAATCACACATTTTCTAACTTTTTCCAGGCCATTAAAAAAAATAAAATTAGATACAGAAAAATGTGTGATAGTTTACTAGTAATACCACATCAAACTCTTTTCAACAGCATCCAAGAATGTTTATGATTTATATAGTTAAAACCGGTTAAAATTTTAAACACCTACACTTGCAGGGTACACTATGTGGGGTCAGTACGTTGATTCAGTTGGAAGGAGTTTTACCTCAGGGAAATCTTGTGTTATTGTTTAGGGGTTTTGGGACATACAACTGTGAAACTTTGTCCCGGTCACCTGTAATACGTGAAGACACAAATTTATTACTTATTCCTGAGAAGAGGGACTTTTAGTCTCACTACTAAACAGTGGAGTTCGATAATTTGTTGTAAAGATATATAATACTTAATATACTGTTAGTTCCAGAAATTATTTCAATAATATTAAGAATTGCTTCATTAAAATAAATTAATACACTGCTTTACGTCAAGTGTGGCTGCAGCTTAGATGAGTGACCGCTGAGCGATCCTGTCCTTGCAAGCAGCTCGCCCGCCCGGCCATTGGTGGTGGTTCGGAAGTCACTTTTAAGCCCGTTGTTCTCCAGGTTAAGTGTTAAAGAGGGCTTCTTAACGCAAACTTCGCCTGGTATATTTTAGACTACTTAACTTCACTGAACTTCACTTTTCACAACAAAATTGTTATTTATTGTACCTATTAGATAAAAGGTTCGTTGAATCCATAGTTTCCGTAAATTGATACTTAATGTTGAGAAACATTACTATCAGGTAGTTTTCGTAACAGTGACATTCGTTAACACTGAAGAAGCAAAACAGTTAAAAACATTTAAAAGCTATGTTATCAATCAGTGAACCAAAACTGTCACAATTTGTTCCTATTCTTAGGTTTGTATTCTATTTACTGAAAACAGTTTCAACCGTCAATGACCTAATATTACTATTTAAGTAACCTCCGTTAGAATTAAAAGTTTGATGTTCGTTTGGAGCTTTCTTGGCATTCAAGAATATTAAACAAATCTGATTGAATAAGGCTTCTTCCTTATTTTTTCGGATTCTCCATTAGATCATGTAAAAATACTAAATGACATTTGATCAAAGCAAACCATTCAATAGTTCTTGTTCCATCTGAGATGCAATCTTTCTGGAGGCATGTTCTCAAGCAATGCTTTCTGTACAAATGACTTACATGTGCTATCATAGACTGGTATAGACTACACATTGTACTTGTAATTGCTTGTACAGCATATTCAGCTATCATCCTATGCATGTGATCCTGCTTTTGGCAAGAAAGGATATGAGGATATTGCATTTCAAATCAGATTGACTAATGAAGTGACATAGTGCAATGCTGGTAAATATAAACTATAAAATGGTAATTTCTCGTGTCTTTGTAGTTGTGAGATATCAACTAGCATCAGTATGTGATTAATATAATACTAATAAAATAGTACAGTATATCTACTATATATCTTTACTAATAAAAAACTCTGACTTTACCAGAGATCTTAGTTCAACAAGATATCAAATAGACCACAATGTTTGAACCACTGGATTAATAAAATACGGACCAAGAATGTAACGTTTTTTCATTTCGAACATATAAGAGTTATATAAAACATACTATATTTAATTATTGCTTTTTTACTAGCATGTTTACCAGATAAAATGTGAACTGTAGAGAGAACAGCTTTATTTTAGAGGATTACAGCGCGTTCTGTCATTCTGATACAGTTATAGCCTCACATCTTGGTTTACAGACATACATCAGTGATAATGGAGTTTTTAGTATCTTGGTAGTTGAAAATAAATGTTAAAGTTTACGGGTAGTTTTTGTGAAGACAATGTTATTCTTGGCAATCATTTCTCTCCCTTATATTTTATTACATAATCAAAAATAATGGTTTTTTTTTCAATATAATTGTTATTATGTGCTTTTATATACCTCTTCAGTCTCCACTCTGTTCACTACAGCGGGAAATATAATAATAATATATTATGCTTAGGGTTTATATTTCCGATTTTGTGAAATAAATGTTTAAGAACATTATAATATATATATAGATTAATAAAGCTTTTTATACATTTTTACGTTCAATGATGAATAATGGAGTCAGGTGATAAATTACAGTTTTAAAGAATAATGTCTTTGAACATTATAACTGGATGAGAAGATATGGAAATAGATAATTTTATATGTGTTTTGAAGTTTTATGAAACATAATTTCAAGGACTTGAACTGCAGGGCATAGCCGGGGAGATGTTAAACAAAAGTTTCTTTACGTGCCTGAAGGATCAAATGTGGCCATGGCTTCAGAGCAAGGTTTATATAAATCTTTCCACGGGATAATATTTAGGCAAACTGCCAAGGCAATATTTGATCTTAATGTATATACAACTTCGCATCTGTAATGTATTTATAAAGCACTCTGAACGTTGTTATGGTTAAAATGGACAGCAATCAATGATTATATAACTATTCTAAGGTTATTTCATATACTATAATACAATAAGCTACCACTAAATTATTCAATTCGTGAATTATTGACAAAGCGATGTTCAAAACGATCACTTTATTTCTCCGACTCATCCTCTACACATCACATCTCCCCTCTCCATCTCCAAACCATTATTCTCCGTAGTGACTGACAGTAAATGTGTTTAGAGCCATCAACTGTCAGATTAGATGGCTGTAATCATATCGGCGTTGCTAGGATACAAGCTTACGTTGTCTACTGACACTTAGTTATCTACGTTATTATGTTGTTTGCCACGTACTAGACATTATCTCATTATTACATGTTATTAAATTATGTGCTGCTTCATTAGTCTGTTTCTAACAGAAATTATATATATATATATATATACACATATGCAAAGTAAAAAAATATATAGTGAATAATTTTAGGCTTTTGAGATCTTTTACACTAAAGTTTGGGTGGTGATTATGTAAAAATACAGGTGATCACTGGTGACGTACGCTCTGTTTTTTGCAAGAAATATATATTTATAAACCACATTTCAAATTTCACTTTGTTATAATTGGTACACTCTTCATTTATAATTTGTCAAAATAATATTTCTTAAACTCTTAAGATTCTCTTCTTATTACTGCTACTGCACCTTAATTTCATAGTGTGTTGTTTCTGCATTGGGGAAAATAACAAACGTAACCAAGCCAAGTTTGAGTTTAACTTGACAACAACTTGCAAACAACACAAATATTTACAAAAGCTGACTCTTACGTGTATCACTTTACTAAGAAGTTTCCGATTGATATAAACTTGAAATGGATTACGTGTTCAAGTTTTACCAGGTTGGTTAATAAAAGATAAATTAAAAAGCTTTGTATTCTCTTCAAAACATTAACTAGTAAAAAAAATAGCCTTATACGTAATGTAACTATGAAGATTTCACTTCACCCTTTAACTTAACATAAAACGTAAATGAATGTTATAAAAATTATTTGTATTTATTTCAAAAAGTATTTTTATTCTAAATACATCTGGAATTATAGTAATACGAATTTTTCAACTGAAAATTATAAGCAATATAATATATATATATATATATATATATATATATATATATATATATATATTGCTGTTTTAACTAATTATAACGTTAGCGAAATGACTGCAGGAGAATGTGCATTAATTAACGTAGCGGTGCGGCGGTGGAGTAAGTGAGAAATGTGGTCCTTCAATTAAATAATTTACTGGAACAGTTTTACCTGCAGGCAAGCTTTTACAAATGAAATTCAATTTAACAGTGTTTAAAGCAACGTAGCTGTAGCAGATAAATGTAATAAACATTTATATCATTCATGTTCATTTAGTGTTAAATTAATAATTCTTGTGTCTTTAACAGTTCACATATCTTAAAAAAATTTACCTTTTACAGAATAAACTGTACATTTGTTGATATCTACCTTTTAGCAGACTATACTATTTAGCTTTTAAGTGATTTATCATTACAGCATTCAAATTGGTTGTACATAAAGCTTTTGTTCAAGCAAATGTAAGTTACCTCGTATTTTAGCTTTTATCAGCGTATAAATTCTTTGGGAGGGTTAGCACAAATATTCACACATTGTAATTGAAAAATTCCTAGTATTAAAGTATAAAAAATACAGGGTGATTCATGAATTTCTCCCCCCACTTCTACAGCACATTTTACTAGTAAAAATAATGAAAAAATGTTATATAAACATAGGTCCGAAAACGCTTCGTTAGCGAGTTACAGCTAGCGAAAGATTTCGCCTGAATTCCTGGGTAAAGAGTAAAATAAAGCCATACTGAACTTTTGAAAAGGTTAATTAAGTAAGAAATATCGTGGATTCTTATGTATTTTTACCTGATAAAGCTAATAAAATAGGTTTCAGAACTTTACCTGTAGTAGTTTTTGAGGGATTCAGGGTTAAATGCAAACAAAAATTTGGGGCACTAAACAATGTTTTTTTAAGTTTGATGTACAATAACTTTGTTAAATTGGTAATAAATACATAAAATCAACAAACATTAATTGTAGAGAATTTAATTCTGAGAAAATTTATATAATCAAAGCCTAAAATAAAACAGAAATAAGTACCAAAAAATCGATTTTATTCAGTATAATACATTACTAGTTTTAAGCAAAATTAATCAGGTTGGGCCAACCGTACGCACCTTTTTATAATAGATGTTCGAAAATGAGGCCATCATTATCAATACATTTTGCAGCACGTTTGTGTATTGCTTTTGTTGCGTTTCTTAATTTTTCAGGACTTCCCTGTATCTGCACAGCCGAATCCATAATACGGGCAATTAATTCATCACGAGAATTCACTTTTGTCTTGTATACAATGTCTTTCATCCATCCCCAGATGCAATAATCCAATGGAGATAGATCTGGTGATCTTGGTGGCCAAGGGTGAGGCCCTCCACGACCAATACAGTGTCCAGGAAATTGATGATTTAAGTAAGCAGAAACGGCACGTGAAAAGTGGGGAGGTGCTCCCGTCATGCTGGAAGTACAAAATTTTTGTCTGAGATGTAAAGGAACATTCTCTAACAGCTGCGGCAACTCTTCTTGAAGGAAATGCAAATAGAACTCAGCATTTAGGCGTCCAGGTAATATGAAAGGTCCAATCAGCCGATTGTGCAGAAGGCCACACCAGACATTGACGCTAAATCGGTGTTGAAAGTTCTGTTCACTACCTCATGTGGATTTTCTTCTGCCCATGAGTGTTCATTGTGCAAGTTATTGACACCATCCCGAGTGAATTGTGCCTCATCCGTAAAAAAAATACGCTTGTAGAGTTGATTATTAATATTCAAAAAAGTTGCAAAAACTCCCAGCGAAGCGGACCATCCCCTAGCTGTAGATGTTGAACCTTTTGTTTATGAAACGGATAAAATTTGTTTCGATTAAGTGACCTCCACACTGTTGACTGCGAAACTCCTATCAACTCCTAGAAATACGTCGTGTACTTATACCTGGACTGCGATGAACAGCATTAATAACAATATCATCATCAAGTTGGACAGCTCGTTCATAATTGGTTCTAGTACTTGGTAGTGATCCTGTTTCCCGAAGAGTACGAAAAAGTTCCTGAAATTGTTTTGGTATCTGGAATCCTCCTATTAGGGTAACGTAGTTCATATTCTTCTACAGCAGCTCTAGCATTACCATTACAGTAACCCAAAAATAAAAACCATATCAGCGTATTCCTCTGATGTAAATAAGTAAGGCATTTTTTCGCTGAATAAACAATCGAATTATAACTCACAGAAAAATTGCATTTAATAAACACGATTCACAGAACCCGATCTCCTGCTGTAGCTAAATTTTTAGTAAATAAATTTTTATTTAAAAAAAATACAACGTAATAAAACATGATATTTTTATTTACAAACAAATTTATTTAACAGTTAATCTTGTTTTCCTCAATTTATCTCATCATTAAGGAACAAAAATTTTGTTTTTGTTTTATTTTAACTAAATACCTTACGGTATTTCTTTACAGCTAGCAATGTATTATACTGAATAAAATCGATTTTTTGGTACTTATTTCTGTTTTATTTTAGACTTTGATTATATAAATTTTCTCAGAATTAAATTCTCTACAATTAATGTTTGTTGATTTTACGTATTTATTACCAATTTAACAAAGTTATTGTACATCAAACTTAAAAAAACATTGTTTCGTGCCCCAAAATTTTTGTTTGCATTTAACCCTGATTCCCTCAAAAACTACTACAGGTACAGTTCTGAAAACCTATTTTATTAGCTTTATCAGGTAAAAATACATAAGAATCCACGATATTTCTTACTTAATTAACCTTTCCAAAAGTTCAGTATGGCTTTATTTTACTCTTTACCCAGGAATTCAGGCGAAATCTTTCGCTAGCTGTAACTCGCTAACGAAGCGTTTTCGGACCTATGTTTATATAACATTTTTTCATTATTTTTACTAGTAAAATGTGCTGTAGAAGTGGGGGGAGAAATTCATGAATCACCCTGTATATAGTAAAACGTACTCAAATACAGGGCGCACCCAGTATTATATTTTGGTAGTAATGGTAGCGTTTAGCTGTACATAAGCTGTAAATGTTAAATTTTAAAATTGTCTGAATGGATGACTCATTCATCCTTTCCACTGGGTATTCATCTGCTAAACGGTGGATTGATTCTTTATTTAATACAATAATTCGTAGAAATATTGAGCCGGGGCTAAGTTTGGACAATTTATTTTTGTGTCTTTTATTTTTCCCACCTCGGGCCACTCTTGTCAGTCGGTTGGGGAGTCTCTCCATCAAGTATTGATTTTCTGCCTGGTTGGACTGATTGGTCGAGGTCAGCTGGTTGACCTTGACTAGATTTACCGACCAGCTGTTCACCGGCACCGGCACCGGCACCGGCTAACTGTTCGGAGCGGTCAGACACGTTCGGAGAAGCTTACTGTGTTCTGGCTGTTCTCTGCTCTTCTCGTTTCCCCATGGCTGGCTAGCTCCTCTACTTTCGGCAGGTAATTGTCTCTCTCACCCTCTCAACTTTATTTTGGTTGGCGGTTTTTCTCTCCCACGCAGACATATATTATCGTAGTTTAGTTATAAGTAGTATTATATATATTATTTTGTAACTTGTGTTCCTCGTGTACGCTTGTTCGTGTCGCAAAGTGTTCTTTCCTGTCTATCGTACGTTCTAAATTTGTTAATTTATTTACTATGCAAGTTAAGTTTTTTATTTTTGCTCTAGTGCTTTCTAACGGCGAACGGAAATTATTTTATTCCCGTGTACACACTTTGTTTTTTTTTTAGTGTAAGCGAGACGGTACAGACTTTGCAAATTTTTTGTTACCTCGTGTTTTGTGTTGCATGCAAAATTGGGTGGCAACATTCATGATTTCAATTTTTATTATTTAAATTATTGCCTTTATAGTAGCGTGAACTGATTAGAATTTTAATTATTGTTATTTTGGGAAATAATGTATTGTTATTTTTTGTAAATTATATAATTATTATTAGGCCTACCTTACAATTAATATTTAATAGCAAAATGTAAAATTATTATAAATATTATAATGGAATAATTAAAATCCAGCGAATTATAGTTACAAGTAATTGTTATCACGCTTAATCATTTAGTACGGCTGTTCTAGCCTATAAGTAAATGTTTATACAGGGTGTTCTGAAAAAAGGTGCCCATAAGTCAGGGCGTGATTCCTCACATCAAAATAAGAAAAAAAGGTCTAATTAACGTAGGTCCGAAAATGCTTAGTTACCAAGTTATACAGGGTGAAAGATTTTCGTCTGAATTTCAGTTCCCCTGCTGCAACGAAGCCCTACGGGTATTTGTTGGCTGTTAATTAAGATGTAAAATTTAGCGTACTTTATGTAAAATGAACTGAAAAATTGAATAAAACCGTTTCCAGACCTGTAGCTACAGTAATTTTTAAGATATGTGACGAAATACGCGAAACTTTGGTCCCGAAAAAAACAAGTTACATTTAAGTTTGAAGCAGATTTACTATGTTTAAATGTACAATAAACACAAAATATTTTTTTCGCGGTACTTGTAGAAAATTTAATTTCGAAGAGAAAGATGTAAAAATAAGTCTATAATAGACAAACGCAAACTTTAAAAAATAATCCTTAATTACATACAAAACGCAATGAAAAATAGACCTGAATTATCATTCAACAAAAAAGTTACACTTGCCCTAAAAAACTAACCACGTCACAGTAGATGTTCAAAAATGTTTTTCCCTCATTCAAAATAACAAGCATCCAGCCGTCTTCTCATAGACTGCCGAACTCTTTCGACGATTCCAGGTGTCTCACGTATCCTTTGAATCCCGTTAACAATCCTTATTCGCAACTCTTCTATGGTATCCACAGGCGAGTCGTAGACAAGAGTCTTTAAATGTCCCCATAAGAAAAAGTCTAGAGGATTGAGGTCAAGGTGACCCTGCAGGCCATGCTACTGGGGCTCCTCGACCAATCCATCTGTTTGGATAATGCTTCATTTAAAAATTCTCTTACTTGTAAATGTGTAATGAGGGGAAACATTTTGAACATCTACTGTGACGTGGTTAGTTTTTTAGGACAAGTGTAAACTTTTTTGTTGAATGATAATTCAGATAACTTTTTTTATGTATGATAAATGTATGATTGTTAAAAATATTTACTTGATAAAAAATAATAGTAACTCATTAATTTGTTTTAATAAAACAGCTGTTTTAAATTTCAATATTACATTTGTAGAGAGCTTAACAGATTTTGTCTATTTTTCATGCGTTTTTGTATGTAATTAAGGATTATTTTTTAAAGTTTTGCGTTTTGTCTATTATAGACTTATTTTACATCTTTCTCTTCGAAATTAAATTTTCTACAAGTACCGTGAAAAAATATTTTGTGTTTATTGTACATTTAACATAGTAAATCTGCTTCAAACCTAAATGTAACTTGTTTTTTCGGGACCAAGTTTCGCGTATTTCGTCACATATCTTACAAATTACTGTAGCTACAGGTCTGGAAACGGTTTTATTCAATTTTTCAGTTCATTTTACATAAAGTACGCTAAATTGTACATCTTAATTAACAGCCAACAAATACCCGTAGGGCTTCGTTGCAGCAGAGGAACTGAAATTCAGACGAAATCTTTCACCCTGTATAACTTGGTAACTAAGCATTTTCGGACCTATGTTAATTAGACCTTTTTTTCTTATTTTGATGTGAGGAAATCACGCCCTGACTTATGGGCACCTTTTTTCAGAACACCCTGTATATTTGAAAATTTGTTTTGTTTGTAATATTTAATATGGTCACCAAGTAGTGTATCTTATAATACTTGGTGTCTTGAGGTATTTTTGGGAAATAGTCCTTCTGATATTTAAAAGGTACTGTTTAGTTACAGATTGTTATTTTTTTTTAATTGTTAAATTTAAATATTTTATTATACTTTGTGGCAAACATAATTAAGTTTTTTATTATTTCTCGGGTTGTAGTAAAGTTGTTCTGAATATCTACTGGTTATGTTGGGATTCTATAGGGTCCCCGTGAGTGCCGTCAACCGAATGGTGCGGCGAGTCTGCCCAATGGTAACATCCTGGAACAAACATTGAATGCCCGCGCCCTGCCAGCGCTTCTGTACCGGCATCCAACCGGAGTGTAATGTGCTCCTATTCATTTCATCTGGAACATGTTGGATCCAAAATGTTTTTTTTTACTTTTCTTATACTGAACTTGTGCGAGGATTGGGGTGCAGGGAGCGCTGCCAGATATTAGATCTGGAGGAGGGCCAGTGTTAAGACTAGTGTGTATTTAGTTTAGTTTACATGAACTGAAGGGGAGGATTTCATCTTTAATTTCGGATTCGTGGAGGCAACTAAGCCCCCCGCCTCCTTCGAAAATCGGCTTTAAATATATTTTTTTTTACTTTTTGGCTACAAACCTGAAACCAAATTACTTTTTAAAAATAGTGGGCTTAGAAATTCTACAACCTTTTCCCTCCCCCCTCAGTTCATAACACTTACCAGTTAAAGATAATTTTTCCTACATGCCATACCTGAAATTGTTTATTTATATATCAAATCTCTATATTATATTATTTATTTATTATGTTATTATTTCTATTTATTATGTTTATTGTCTATATTGGAATTTTATCTTTTGTTATTTAGTTTTTAAGTTTCGCGGTGCACCGTGGTGCTGAAATAATTGTATTTTGAATGAAATGTTGCCAACTCATTAATTATATATCATTTACTCGAATTCTTGTCTCTCTTTGTCTCTCTTCCCACTAGTGGCATGTGATGATTTTTTTTACTTTGCTCCGAGTTTGGGAGGGGCGCGCTTCCTATTCCTCCTGTATTTTTTTTCGCTAACTCGGGACAATATCAATAAACATAGAACTTTATACAACCCTATCCATTCTTAGGGGTATTGATTTATGTAATTATCCCACTTCACAAGCTGTAAACTTAACAAGAGACGTTTTTACATAAATCGTTGCGCGATCAAATTTCAAACACCTTTCTTTCAAAGCTGTTCTGTATAATTGAATCCAACATAATTATGTTCAGTTTAAATTAATTAGTGTGAATAATCAATCAAAATAATTATTAACTTCAGCTACATGCCGGATTTGTCCGATTAGTGATCATAATGTAATACTTGTAAGCCAATATTTGTTTCACCAAGTACCTTGCATCTTTTAGGCATCTCATCATAGACCGTACCTTAAGGAAGTAAAAATAAATTTAATTTAAGTCTTCCTGTACTAAATAAAAACGTCCGTACTAGTGATAATTATTTTAAAGATGTTCAAACTGTCATCCAGACAGACAGAAAAAACGTTTCCGTCACTGACATTTATTTGTCTTCACTCGTGGTTACTTGGTTTATGTACTTGAACAAGTAGGCTGTATAGTTATATTGTATTCAGCACAGATGTTGTCAACTCATTCAAAAGGCGAGTCAGGCCACCAGGGAACCGCTTTTTACCATTCCTTAAACTTAAAACTGGTGAATAGTTTTATTATTATGTATAAACACTTTCAGCGACCAAAACTACTAATATTGAGATTGATATAAAATACATGAGTACTCCATCATTTCCATATTACACATTCAAGTGTAAGAAAATGCAATTTTAAAATACTACACCGATTTCTCTTTTCAATATAAATATCTATTTCAGCTACTGTGTATACAGATGTTTCCTAAAGGTCTTTATTTTGCTCAGCTAAATATACAATATAATGTTGTATTGATACTATAAATATATTCTAACAACGTTGTCATATAAGACATATTTACAAGGCTATTCTCGATTACTATCATCTTATATGGATGGATGTTTCTTACTAATGTTCCAAAACCAATCACGACAACTCGTGGAACACCACGATATCACTCCGTGAAATTAAAACTCTTACTAAATATTAGACATCAAGGCTTGAAACAATGTAAGAGTAAACACGCGTAATGTAAGAGACGCAAATGCGTCCCTGCTAATTTCAGCTAGAACCACAACGAGCAGAACCTCCAAGTGCTTCTAATTGCATCATAGTATAATTTATTGATTAAAATTATATACTTGAATATTAAATTATTTACACAAAACGTATGTTTTTAAAAAGCGTTTCTAATGATATCATGAAATATCGGTCTCAATTTAAATCTACACAATAAACATTTCAGAGGCTTGGAATTCTAAAATACAATCAATAGAATAAGGAAACAATAAAAATGAGAAATGTCTCGCTGACTCAAGGAAATGGAGCCGTTTAGTTACACTTTATGAGACAGACGCTCGGGCAAACCGATGTTTTCCGGCGAGCATCATTTGTTCTTCACAATATTCTCAAGCACTAAAACTGATTTAAGTAAATAATAATAATATATACACTGAGTTTTATTTTCTGTAAAAGATGCAAAAGTGTTTATTTTTTATTTACAATTAAAATGCAGAAAACTAATAGGATGTTTCTATTTGTATTTTTTGTAACATGGTACATATCAGAAAGGCTGGTTGGATTTTATAAGAAAGAAATATTTGTTATTTCAGATCATTCAAAAGAACCTAGATGTCAGTGCGATTCAGTTTTGAAAGAGAGTTTTATTTGCTCTTCAACCTAGCGAGTGTAGTTAAAAAATCATAATAAAAAGTGCTCGGTATGGAGAAGATTTAAAATTGAGTATTTATTAACGTTACGAGTATTATTTATTTAAGTATGAACATAGATTTTTGTGCTCTGAAGAAGAGGTGCAAAGAAGCACAAGTACGAGTAATAATGTTTGTCACTTCAAAGTAAAATCTTATGTTGCAAGTGGTTTTTGGCACAACCGCACTTCCTTGCTGTGGTTACATCTACTATATGTTGTTACCAAAGTATTTGAAAGAAGAAATCCTCGCAAACTGTTCGAATAAAACAGTACAGATTAGTGCCAGCACAAAATTAAAGTTGCGGCACAATCAGATATTATAGAGCACTAAGATATGAATTATCAATTCTGGCTTAAAACTCAAAAGTAATTATACCTTCATTTGAAATGGGATTTATCAGTGATGCGTTCATGCAAGTGTTATCAATAAATGTTTATAGAGCAGCTGGATGATATGTGATGTCTTAATAGACATCAAAATGTTTTAATAAACATAGTTTTCATTGAGTTTCTTTGACATTTTCGCCGTTATTTAGTGGTTTGTTTTGCGTTAAAGTTGCTACAATAACGTTTTGTTAAATTGAGTTCATCTAATTGTACAGAAAAGTTCAAGAAAATCACAAATTAATATATTTTTTATTTCTTAAACATAAGTCGGTTTTGGTATGAGCACACTCTAATAGCATTTTAGTTGTGACTTAATTGCCAATAACCGCTAGGAAAAATCTCTTAACACTTTAGTAAACACACTGGTACACAATTAATATATGTTTAGTAAAAGCTTGATAATTGTGAAGGTATCTTACATTAAATGCATGTTGTATGTGGAATAAAAACATTATTTTAGTACAGATGTGCAGTTAAAAATGTACAGAGATTACGTAAAATTGTAAGTCCAATATCATTTAGAGTACACACAAAATATTTATATCATTGTTCTATATAAATGAATGCGAACTAAAATATATTACCGGTTTTGTAAAGTACAGTAGAGAAAAATGTGAAATGATTTATTTTACTAATTCTTGTTCGTCGTGGAAAAGTTAAGTTAAGTTAATGTGTCAATAGATGAAATCATGTTGCTCTCATAAAAAGTTACCTTTATTTTTACGTAATTTTCAAGCACGCCATACATGCCAATCAGTGTCAGACAGACATTACACGCAGAAAAAACTTTTTATCCTAGTTAGATAGACGTTTGGTCATCGGCGACAATGATTACAACTTAATTAGGCGAGCTAAGTGCTAAGTAGGGATCTACTTCCTAAAAATGTCATATATTTTTTAAAATTTTTATTCAAAATTAGTCTAGGAAAGAATAAAGTATTTTAACTCGAAACATCCAATCTCTAAAACAATCGGAATGTAAAAGTAATCTTTATGTTCTGTAACAGATTGCAATGACTCATACAGAGGATAATGGCTCACACCACGGCAGGCACATTGTAGTATGTCATCCATGACATAGCTGATGGCTTACATGAGTTGTGACTCACTGATACACACCACGGCAGGCACATTGTAGTACGTCATCCATGACATAGCTGATGGCTTACATGAGTTGTGACTCATTGATACACACCTCGCACCTTTGCTGCAGTTCTCTGAATAGTTCACCTTGTGTTGTAACCAAAACTACTACAAAACACTATTTAATCCCCTTATTAAATAATGCACTTGTTTTCTAAGAAAGCTTTTTTAATCTGTTAGTTTCCCATATTTAGGTTATCCTTACTCGTATATCACTAATGTTACTGTACTTCCTTAACGTAAACCTAGGGCTCGTAACATTCTATAAAAACTTGTAAATTTATCGAGTGGTTGTAATTGAGTGAACACAAATTTATAATCTCATAATAACCCAGAGAGGACTTCTGAAATCTAGAGTCATAAAGAGATCCGAAAAAAATGCGACGACGAAGGAGCTCAAAACAAACTTTTATCGACATCTGAATTACCTAGACTACAAAATATGGTGTAATCTATGTGGTGAGGCATTCCAGCGAGGAAGTGGATGGAGTCGGATCCGGTTTATATGAAAGATGTCTCAATGTGTTTAAAAGCTCTCAGCTATTATGAAATGGTTGCGTACCATTATTGGTTTTAGAAGAGTTTGGAATATTGTAAATATTGACATACCGCAGTGTTATGTTCTCATTATGCAAAATCTACAATCGAGACAGGTATGTTGCAAGGCCACTAACAAAGTTGAGCTAATCGACGAAGTTAACGTATTAACTAGACGTTATCATTAGGGGGCCGTGACTCCGCAAGATCGCCGTGTAACAGATGGCAGAGGCGTGACAGAGCCGGTTCAGTCAGGGCTAGATTTGTTACACGCTGCATCTGGAGAATCGCTACTTTCATTGTTTAAATTACTTGACTTTGTCATGGTTCCGATTAGAAAAATTTTAACCAGGTTATGTTTGTAGAACTCGGACAGTTTTACTTGTATCAAACTTAAGGGCAAAAGAGTTGTATATAATTTAGATGTAACATGATATTGTATTTTCCAGTAAATGTTTAAAATAATATAATAACTCATTTCTGTTATTATTATTTCGGTGTATTTACTCTGATCAACCCATCTTATAAAGGCTTTTTCTATTAATATCATTACTAAGATATGTTATAGTTAAATACATACAATTAGTCATCAGCAAATTTGTTTCTTTAAACTTTTATTTGAAATGAAATTTCCTTAGATTGTGTTATTTGCTACTGATGCTTCTCTTGTTTTATATTAATGTAGCAGTTCGTTTTAAATACTTATAAGACTATGTGAGGCAATGATACCGACAAATATAATTTGAATAAGTCTCTACATGTTTTCATTATGGCTGATATACCTGAACCTAAAAACTTCACAATAAAGCCAACGTAAATTCATTTCAAAATGAAGGCCGAAACACATCATCATTGGTCTTCGTTCGTTACCTTTCAAATTTACGCTTATCTTTCTTAAGTATAGCTATTTGTAAATCCAGGATGTTTTTAACTACTTTCTTTTTCATTTTTATACAGTCAATGCTGTTGTTTGTAAAAAAATGATCAAGGTTAAACGCGGACTAGACTTCGAGGAAGGCTTAGCGTTCGTTTCACAGAGAAGAACATCCTTTGTGTGTGAATTTTTACAGTCAAAATCAAAACAAGTGATCCAGTTTTACCATTTTCAATGCAACGATGCAAATAAACTGTGCGGTCGATTATTTTGAACCTCTACAGGTAGACGTGGATTTCAGATTCCATGATTCAACAATGCCAGGTTTCATACGTGGTAGTAAAATGAAATTGAATTGGAGCTAAACCCAAAATACGCTTCTAAATCTGATATAGTGAGAAGCGGATGAATTGAGTAAAATAAATTTATATAGGAGAAGTATAATCAGACAATCAATACCAAACTGTAATAATAAATAAGGGGTTAGTATTAAACTTACAATAATCTAATCGAAAGCGACGTGGGGTGCGAAATCTCATTTCGGTCCAAGATCAAAAATAAAATATAGTTCTGTTTGAGGTTCAGAAGACACTGAGAGAGTTGGTTCAGTGTTACTATCTTTAGATAGTTAATTATTAGACATTAAAATTCATTCTAAATAACTCTTATTTAAAGTTATACATTGATATTAAAATACCATATATTTTTAAATCGTCGCTGGAAGTCTAGCGTGCAAATAATTTGATAGATATTTGTTAATAAAACAAATACTTCATAGTCGTAATCAGTGTAAATTAATTTATATCCACTGCAATATGTCACCACAAAAATATTCACAATATAGATAAAACAAATATCTGAAATGTTTTAGAAATCCTCTTAATACCGAACCTTTCTAGAACATATCAAAATCTATTACTTCATTGAACTATGAGTGGGTTGTAATGAATAAATAATCAAAAAAAACAGCTTCCGAGTCTTAGATGTTTTAGTATGCTTGAGCAGAGGAGGTATTCTTTAGCGTTTTCATCAGTATCTGAAATTCCCCGCCTACCAAGAAGCCAATTTGTGTGACAGCTATCCAACGGAATCTTACTGACAAGTCTAACTGAAATACTACACATATTCATGTTATTTTTAATCGCTGCTATAACGTTTGAGTCAGAATTCCAACCTGCACCTAATTTGATATATTTATTTTAAAGTGTATGATATTTAGACTATTCTTTAGTAGATCTGTTCAAATAGAATGTAACTTGGAAAGTTTTATTGGAAGTATTACATGCTTCCTAGTATTTCATCTCTATTTCTCCATAGCTGTCTGGTAGGTGAAGATAATTTACCTTGACAGCTTCTAGCCATATTAACATTAGTAGCAGCAAATGGCAATCATTTTAGCTATTAAAATATAAAAACTACCGTATCTTTATTTACCGTAACTATACCAAAGGACATGAAATGACTATGTTAATATCTGTAGTAGAATTGTTATCGCATAAATAATGTTATTTCAACTTCTTCAACATAATCAGACAAGAACATTGAAAGGAGTATTATTAGCAGAGGAGGAGGTAAGTGACAGGCAGTATGCTTTCACCAGGAATGGCGAATTCTGTTAACAAGCCTTCGATTGATGTGTGTCTCGTACATGAAGTTGCTGCACGGTCTAATTGGTCTTTTGTACAAATTATTTCTAAGATTCACTCACTAGTAGACTCTTGAGAAACATTCTTTGAACTTTTAATTATTTGTCATGTCTCTTACAATTAATGTTTTAATTAATTGTAAGAGATGCCGTCAGCTAGATGTAGCCGTAACATAATTGTTCACGCTGACGATTCATGGGTACAAGCCGAGGGGCTGCTGTTGCAGCAATAACATTATGCTAACGGTAGACTGTAATAGGCTTTAAACACATTACACAGTGCCAGTGATGTGTCTAAAGATTCCTTATAAAAACTGTAGTACTCGCTAACAAATCGTAATGTCTACCGACAAAACATACCTGCATTATTTTACTTACTTTTACTCAATCAAGAGGAATTTAATTATATTTTATGAAAGATAATAACTTCACTAGATTTTATTTTTTACAATACCAGTGTCACATGCTTGTTGAGGAATGTACGATTAAGACCTACTATATAGCATTAAATTCGATGGGAAACTGTGGTTCAAAGCAGAAATACAGTAATTTATAAAAAACTACGTATTTTTACAAATAAAGAAAGTTATATATGCTCGGCTAAGAACAAATAGATTACAAATTTACATACCTAATATTTTTTTAGTTAGCCTTAGGTGAATAAAGTTGATATTAACAAGTTAAGGATAAAAAAAGATGAGATATTAATACAATTCAAAACACGTAAATCAGGAAATGGAGGGGCGGGGGACGGAAGTTAATAAAGAGAGGTTTTCTAATAAGGATGATGGCAACACTCACCAATGATGTCCTAGGTTCATGCCTAGCTTCATTCAAGAGTTGAGTGCTCGGGAGGGGGGGGGCACTTCTAGCTCGTTTACGGCCTCCAGGGCTGTAACAGAATCCAGGGAAGAAACTTTAGTGCATTATTTCTAGTTTACACCTAAGGTTATGTTATGATAAAATAATAACGTTTTCTTATGAACCCCCTCCCCCTTCCTCTTAGTCAGTGATTTGAGAACTTTCTGTAAATATTGGGGAATGTACATAAGGAAGAGAAAATATTATAATATTGCTGTTATATTATTGAAGATCGAGAGTGGAAGTGCCACAAAAGTTTAAAAAGTTGGTGGAAGGGGCGTGGATCCCTCTAAAAGCAAAGAAGATCAATACTGTACTCATACACTCACTATTTACTCTTATAATTGCTATGTATGATGTTGGTTCGTATAACTTATTCATACACATTAATTTCGTGAACAGCATCGGTTTAAGACCCAACAATAAAATACTAATGCGCTTAAAAGTAATATATTTGACGTGTGTAAAATAAACTAAAAGTAATGTTTTCAAACAGAAAGTGAATAATATACTATAGTATCAAGTTATCAGCCCCTGGGATATGAATAGTATTCGACACTCTAGGGTAGGCTATGTTACAACATGACATTCAACCCCTAACAATACACCTGTAATAGTAACAGCCCCCACATGGCTTGTACATGTCGTGTTCATGTATTAACTCACTGGTGCTACGTTACCTGGGTTATGTTACAACATGACATTCAACCCCTAACAATACACCTGTAATAGTAACAGCCCCCACATGGCTTGTACATGTCGTGTTCATGTATTAACTCACTGGTGCTACGTTACCTGGGTTATGTTACAACATGACATTCAACCCCTAACAATACACCTGTAATAGTAACAGCCCCCACATGGCTTGTACATGTCGTGTTCATGTATTAACTCACTGGTGCTACGTTACCTGGGTTATGTTACAACATGACATTCAACCCCTAACAATACACCTGTAATAGTAACAGCCCCCACATGGCTTGTACATGTCGTGTTCGTGTATTAACTCACTGGTGCTACGTTACCTGGGTTATGTTACAACATGACATTCAACCCCTAACAATACACCTGTAATAGTAACAGCCCCCACATGGCTTGTACATGTCGTGTTCGTGTATTAACTCACTGGTGCTACGTTACCTGGGTTATGTTACAACATGACATTCAACCCCTAACAATACACCTGTAATAGTAACAGCCCCCACATGGCTTGTACATGTCGTGTTCATGTATTAACTCACTGGTGCTACGTTACCTGGGTTATGTTACAACATGACATTCAACCCCTAACAATACACCTGTAATAGTAACAGCCCCCACATGGCTTGTACATGTCGTGTTCGTGTATTAACTCACTGGTGCTACGTTACCTGGGTTATGTTACAACATGACATTCAACCCCTAACAATACACCTGTAATAGTAACAGCCCCCACATGGCTTGTACATGTCGTGTTCATGTATTAACTCACTGGTGCTACGTTACCTGTGTTATATCGCAGGTACTTTCATCTCAGTTTATTTATTATTTAAATTTAATATTTCCCCCATATGAGATGAAATAATTGTTTTAATACCCATATTAGTATTAATTAACAGTTTTCATATAATGATAGTGAAAATTTTGATAAATCGTTTGTGAATTTTAAAGGCCATTCCGGAATCGGTTATCTTAGATTACTGTTTCTTGGGTCCACAAATATCGGCAACTAATCTGAATGTTGGTCTAGCTCAAGTCCACCTTCAGCTTGGTGCAGCGTCTGAAATATGACACTGTGTCAGAGACTTAACTTCTGGAATCTTGAGTCCCCGTATGAAGAAATACAAAGAAGACTGTGGAGAAGAAGATTAAAAAAAAAAAACTCTTTGCATCATTTCGACATCATTGATCTATGGACTACAAAAGGGGCCTGGATTTCTCGGCTGCAATCCAGTGTAATCTAGATCTTACTTCCAATACACGCTTGTGCGTCTTTGCGACCCCAAAAAAGCAACTAGTACCTGCATGATAGTACCTGTTACTATTCCATAAGATGTTGGAACAACTTTAAATTAAATAACTAAGTTTATAATTATATAAACACTACACTTCTTGTCGAACATTTCAAACAATTTTCCAAATCGTTATCTTATCAGCCCAAATTAAATTATGTACTTTAAACGGATATTAAAATTATAGAGTAAATTAATGTTATACTTCCAGCTGCACTAAAAAACAAGATCATGATTAGATTCTTTTAACCATATTAACGAGCATAATTTTCTGCATATTCAGGTTTAATTATATTGTATATGTTTGATAACTCCGAATCACAGTTGACTCCGCTCTCTAAAAGTATTCGATTTCTCCCCGGTTTCCGTCATATCAGTTAAATAGATGGTTACAAAACAGGTGTATGCCACTTCTGTTATACTGAGGTATTTCCGCCATACTGTTTAAAATAATGAGGTAGTGTAGAACAAGAATATAAATTTACCTTTCAACGTAAGTGATTAGTTGAGGACAGAACATTATTAAAAAGCTATGCAATATTAATTAAATTACAAGTAACCTAAGAAGGCAGCTAAAAAGAGTGTAGTACTTAAATTAATAAACAAAATAGTCTTTATTTCAGAATCTTGATCGTGGTATTTTCCAGTGAGTTATATGAAATGCATCTTCGCATTGTTAATTGATCCTGCCTATATTGCACTTTATAGTAAGATAAAATTTTATTGTGTTCGGAGCATAGACTCATGCAATTTGGGTAAACAACAAAAGGAAGATAAAAACGATCAGATATCGCAACATTTTGGTTCTGTTTTATAAAATAAAGCTAATGCGTATTTTTTTAACTCTTTCAGGGACATTAAAACATAATGAATCCGTTTACTATACTATACTACAATGCAGCATTAGTGATATTACCATTTTCTTATTGCTAGTAGAAGAGTGTAAGGAAGCTCATTTCTCGAAGTGAACTCCAATAACGTGAGTGCCAGATGTGACCCAGTCCCAGTGTCCTTCGCGAATTTATGTCTTGTATTTATCATAATGGAGCATAAGCGATATAGCCATGTTTAACGTGTTGGATATCTCAGTTGCTATTGCTAGTAGAAGAGTGCAAGGAAGCTCATTCCTTGAAGTGAACTCCAATAACGTGAGTGCCAGATGTGACCCAGTCACAGTTTCCTTTGCGAATTTATGTATTGTATTTACCATAATGTAGCATTACAATAATAAACTAATATTTAGTGAATCTGTGGTAAAAACGTATTCTTTTTCTAGGTGTATAAAAATAGATTTCTGCAGCAATTTACTATATTCCTTCGTGTATACCTTAAAGTTTACTCCAAGATAACGATATTATCTTGCAGTATAAGTGTAAGGAATAGATGCCATAATCAGCGGTTGCTTGAATATTTTCATCATCTGAACTTCTTTTGCTAGCTGAATGAATAGACGAATATTGGTCTGCATTGAGGCTCAGTCACTTTTAACATCTTAAGAAGCCATGAAGATGTAATTTTGATCATACTTTCGGCAGGCAACGTGATTATGCTCATCTGCTTTTAGCACTGAGACGAGACCTACAGTCTTTGATGTTTTTTCATGTACAAATAGCCGAGTGGTTCCCATTAATGTATACATACCTTGATGATTCTATTATACAATATATGATAAGTTGAACTTAATGGCAGTCTCTTGCAAAAAGAGTGAACTAGGCACACATGAAAACTCGTGTACACTGTATAAATTAATGTTACGTAAGGTAATGCTCGAGCTCTTGACTCCAGAACGCGTCTCGGAAGCCAGCTGTATGAATAACAAATGAGGATTTGCGTTTGATGTCTCAGATTTAAGTTGACGTTGAGACGATTCATTAGTCTCCGTTGTACAACCTGATGAAGACCTGTTTGTGTATTTTATATTTAAATTATACCTCTTATAATCTCCCTCTTTTGCTATATTACTTATTGGATTACATTACATTAACTGAGCCACCTTCCTTTGTTTTTGCTTCCCTTTGTAGATGACATGATTTTCATATACAACAATTACGAAAAAGAACCCTCAGAATTCTCTACACACCTTAAATACTTTACTACACTCAAATTTAACTAAAAATATGCATTGCTACGGGATTCTTTTTTTGTAGTTGTAGATATTTTAATTGGGGCCGATTTGTTAAAAATTAAATTCAGTTTATATCATATACCATTCAGTGATTGAACAAATGGTTGTCAAAATATCTGTAAGAAAAATGTATATATCAAATTCTTTCATTCTGTGAGAAATACCTTTGTAGTTACTAAACAGATTTGATTTATTACATAAACAACAATTTGATCTATGTTAAAAAAGAGGCATTTTAGTAAGATAATACGGTTAAATATGTATAAGCAAACAAATAAATTCATTCTCTCGAATACAAATTCTCAGTTATAACTAAATATTAACCTGATCTTCAATTCATCAACTGAATCACTATAAAGCATTCTATCTAGGTCCGCTTCTTCTAGTTTTTCGAAGGTTCTTGAATATTTTTAAACACGATACCGTAAAGTATATGCTCTTGTTTACCAATTCATGTTCACTATATCATCCTTTGTTAAGTTCGGGAATTTTATCAATATTTACCTACCTAATTAGTATTGTGTGCCTCATTAGTGAAAAACAAAAGTAAGGATTTTAAGGTAAAAGTCTTGAATGATCCAGAATGATCTAATTGATTTTAATTCGAATTTGATACCATCTACCACACATGTTAGATAATAGTATTGTCATTACTATTTGCATCACACTACGACAGTTGATTCTTATTCATGAAGAAAGAAAATACTGGAAAACTACTTCTAAATATACTCGTATAAAAATAACATTAATAAATAATTGGTTTGGAGGACCAGTCGGGGTCTTCAGCTTCCGACAAATTCAAGGAGGCAAATTGAAGATGGTAAATTTCCTGGAGTGGGCCAAAGAATTCACTTATCAAGAGAGGGTCATGTGCACGAAATCAGAGAGAGTTTGTACCGAATGACGATAACACATGGGGGTGGTGACTTCTGAGGTCGTAGTAATAAATACTCGAAGTTTACATATAAGTTCAATTTAATCAGCGAAACTTACAAGCACCACTTTTAGTTGGTAAATTAAATGTATACCTTGCCACGTTGCTGCCAATTAGAGTACAAGAACTAAAAATGTATATCTGATAGGTGGGCCTAAAATATCCAATGTTCTATGGAATTATGCCTACGATATTACACTTTATAAAACTTTAAGATTTTACTTCCCTTCGCAATGTGTAGACTCACAACCCGGGTGTCGGCGTCTTGGCACGAGACATTGAAGCTGTAATCTATGAAGGGTTATTTCTAGTCGGTAATTACAAGAAGAGGAGTCCAAGTTATGCAAGTGGTAGCCATCTACTCAAACAATACGTGAGATACGTGAGCTCGCCTAAAACAAATTCGCGACGGTATTAGCTATTTAATGAGACAAAAAACTTATTACAACAACGTGCTCGTCAGAAGGACGACGCCACAACTTGTATCTATTTCAATCAAGCAAATAAAAGATCTTCAAGGGTAAGTTACTTTACTATTTACAACTTTACTTTACGTTACATTCATTTTTATATGTTTGGAATCAAAGGGCTAATTAATAATACGAAAAGATAAATTTTACTTACGGACAAGGCGCGCGAAGTAAGATCGGTCACGTAGTTGGGCTTCTACAAAGGGTTAGAATAAAATATTCATACGCGTGCCAATTAGGTAGTTACTCCGCCCATAATTTAGTTCCGGAACATTGGATAAAAAAAATAATATTAAATTGTACTAACTGACTAAGTTGTGAAATGTTACGTTAAATAAAATCTAACTAACTAACGGTACAAGTTCCAGGGTGGAGTGGGGCTCCAGAGGTCCACACTGATGGATAGTCCACGTTCAAGGAAGAATATAAGCATTAACACGCACAACGGGGCAAATAAAGAATGAACAAAGGAATAACAAAATAATAAATGAGAATGGTGAGCTAGAGAGGATGAGATAAGATAATTAGCATAGAAGTGAACGTGTAATGACATGACACAGGTGTAATGTAGAGGAGACCGACCGTACCGATACAATATATGCAGCACCACTGCTGCCGAGCGGCGCAGGCACATAGTGGTTCGTCCGTGATAAATTTAGAATTTGGATTTGAGAGATAACAGCAGTTCTCTCTCACTCGCTCATTGATTAAACTTAATATGCTTAACTAAATAAAATATTTATATCCTGGTTTAAAAACGCAACTATGACAATTTTGTATTAGTCTACAGTCAGGGATTTGCGGTGGGAAGGTATTTTACACTAATTCAGCTATTTAAAGCATACGGCTAACAAATTGGCTTATCTGGCCGTCTATAATTACTGCCGACAGAATATACTTACTAATTCTAGCTTTCTACCTCAAATAGTGTTAGGTTCTGTTAGAGTATGTACTCTATTAACCCATCTTGAGTCTTCTAGTAGGCTTTTTATGCTTTGAGATGTAACATAAAAATGACCCAAAAAATAAGACTGAGCACAATCATGTTAGATTTTTAAGTCATTTTTCAACATTTCGCAACATTGATAAACTATATCCAACATTGTGAGTATGGACATAATCTAAAAGATAAAACTTTCTCGGGTCACTTGTAGCAAAATACCACATAACAAGATATGTTTGTGGTATTTTCCTAATAATAAGACATATTTTAAGTTTAAATTAAATTCTTTTACACTCTTTCGATTAGGATTTAAGAATATTTAATATTTATTCTGGAACCTAAAACTCGTAGACGATATAACCAATCTTCAATATATTTAAATCGAAAATACTTTACACATTTGCAACAGATATTGGTTAGGTTACAAACGATTACATGCCACAATGCATAAAACATTCCAAACTAAAACAACAAGCAATAATCCAGGTATTAGTGTGCACTTTCAAACGGATGCTTTGGAATTGTTCACAATTGACGAGACAGCTGCTGTGGATCCCGGATTATACGTCCATGAGAGGTGCTTATCTCTGAAAATCGCCGATAAACTCATTCCAATTCAATACAAAACATGTTTGTAAATGTGCGGAACCTTCTGTTCAGAATACAAAACTCGATTTAATCGTATATAATTACAATTATTCTCGTAATTATTAACAGATCTTGGGCAGACTGGCATCAACTTTCTGTATAAATGGATTTGTAGTCAAGTTCATTTGAAGGTCAATCGAACCTAAAGTGAGAAAAGCCAGATATGAAACCGACTGATACACGGTTTCCAGGACGTCTAATAATGTACAGATTTAAACAAAATTGTTTATGGTTTTATACGAATAAAAACTAACTGATGGTAGTATGGAGTGTGCCTTTGATAAAAATGAAGGCCAACTTTAGGGCAAAATCTGCTTTCGAAGCAATATATCAGTGAATGATTTTTGAGTCAATTACTTCATCAAAACATTCACATCGATATTCTACGAAAGAGATGGCAAACCAGTTTATTTATCAAATAACAACTGTGTTTAAAAGTAGAGTTTTTTTTCTATAAGTAAATTTGAATAAAAAAACAAGTTTGCCTACTTCTGAACATTATAAAGAGATATACGTATAATAGAGATATAGATTAGAGATATATAACGCATGCACTACAAAATGTGACAAAAATGTTAAAGAACATGATTTAATATACTGAATTATCGATATAATTGCGTTTTAGTACAGACCTCGATGTTTCATTTATAGAAAGCTAATAAAATTCTAAAAATTTACACTAAGTGTAACATTGATGTTTAAGTAGAACACATTTTTTGCAGCGTTGACAAAGAATACATTTTTCATTTTTTAATTTCAGAGCAAATTAGGAAAACTAGTTATTGTCGACTACAGTTTATATGACAAATTTTAATTCAAAGTTACACAACATTTATATTTTTGACGTTCTGTCCAGACAACATCTAGTAGAAAAATGGAAACCGTTCATAGCTACCTTAAGAATAGCGATAATAGTTTCAGGGGAGAAGAATAGTTTCCATTTTGTTATTTGCAATGCCAAGAGTATTTGAAGACAATTTACCATCTAAACAAATATTTCCTATTAGAGATAATTGAGGATGGACTGTAATGTGATGCTTATCCGTAGCAATGATATTTATCCAATGTAAAATTATTATTCAGTCATCATTAGTTCTTCCGTTCTAAATTATAGTCCCAACTATGAACGTAGGACACTCAATGTTAATTAAGTTAATTAAAAAGTATTAACAGTAACTATTTTATTACATTTAACTACATAATGGTGACATAAACCCAACTACACGCATGTGAATGTTGAGTTTAACTCCAGTTTACCTTCCTTTTATTGCATCATCTGGTATCTGACGCAGGAACTTTGGAGCCTGATCGTCTGAACAGATCCTAAGAAAGTTTTGGACGCCTTCCTTTAGCATTAAAAGCATAAACCACTCTATTGATGGTGATTTGTCTATAAGGGGTGTTACCTGGGGTTCTAGTTTCTACAGTGACACTTTCTACAGCAGCTCTGAGTTAAATTAATAATTTAAAAATTCTAATCTACGAAGGCAATACCTATCTCATTGCTTACATACATATCTGCATTTTATTCAGTTTTATTGCTCTGTCGTGTCTCAAAAGACTCCAACAGGAGCGATTTCTAAAATCCTGATATAGACTAGGAAATGTTTCACAGTAACTTTGAGAAATATTTTAGTTATTTAGAACATCCAAACCTCCGCACTCAATCCTGTCCCGTTGTTATAGGGCGTACTTTTATATTTCCTCCAACAAGAAATCAGTTCAAAGCCAAACTCTAAACTACCCGTTATTGTAA
Source organism: Homalodisca vitripennis (assembly GCF_021130785.1). Lineage (NCBI taxonomy): Eukaryota > Metazoa > Arthropoda > Insecta > Hemiptera > Cicadellidae > Homalodisca > Homalodisca vitripennis. Next base: position 7,674,155 of record NC_060209.1, read on the forward strand.
CATCCATTGTCATTGAATTAAAAAAATATTTTTATGAAAATGTTGGATCTGATCATAAGAACATGCCGCAACTAAAAATGATGTGACATGAAGTCATATGATTGAAGTTGAGGACAGAGGACAAGTATGAATATGGAACAGGAAAGCGGCTTGTAAAACGATAGGAGCCGAGTTTTATTGTTCTGGAGCGAATCCAGTTCACGACTGGATTGTTTCATCATTCTTGGATTTATTTTATAAGGAGAAACCCATTTTTCCTACTCTGATTCTCACCATATAGAAATACATTTCTTAAAAGACGCAAACAGATAGAATAAGACAAAGAGTTCAGGTACTGGAGTCTGCTGAACATTTAATCCAAATAGTTTTCAAAAAGCATTTATTTATACAATTTTAACTTAAGAAGACGATTATACCGTTATTGTTAGAAAAAATGGTTGTAACTATACATCTGTACCGAATGTGTTCATAAGCTTTATTTCGACTTGATTAAATATTGTTGAGGTACAGTTTCTTTTTAGATTGAAAAATACAGAACAAAGAAATATAAATGCATCTTTAAATTCATACATTACTATCAATGACTTCAATTCTAATAATGTTGTCTAAATCTTGGAAGGTTTCTAACAACGGTCATTTAAGGGTTATGACGGCTTACGTTACACACATTATATACGTTCGAACTACTGCGTATTTTACACACCTGTATCGCAGTCATGACACTTTGATGATCAATAATTAGACACGCTTCCTAGTAGTAGTTGCAAAAATATTTATTTAGTGTATTCTTTAAGCCTTTTCTCAGCACTGTGAACATTCAATATTCAATTTTTAATTTTTTATTCACCGTTATTAAACAACTGTTTGGAATTCCCGTTGCCACAAAATCTCCGTTAAGTAGTAAAATTGATCACTCTTCTTAGTCTGAATATTCTGTTCTGCAGTGCCAACCGCGCTAGAGTTAATTGAAAGTTTCAGAAAGAGTATTTAATCAATTAAATTAACAACTACTAAAAGTAACAATAAATTACTTTGTATTGTAACTAAACGTGATCAAGCGCACACATCATAACTCGTTTGATATAATTTATAACGATTTCATCAGAGGAGAAATACAACGTTGGGTAATCTCGAAGTAAAATGAACAAAGCGCAGAGCTTCTTTCATTTCTAACGCCCGCAGCATTCGAAACGTACAGATTTGTACGTTGATGTGTTTTTACGATTGTACTCTTCGGTCCATTTTTATAACAAAATCTTTCGTTTACTGGTTCTTATGCCAGATATTTAATAATAAAAAATGCCAATAATAATAAGCACTCTGTTTGATTTATTAAAAAATATCTGTTTGCTTTGCATTATTTTATAAATAACATTTTATGAATAATTTCAAAGATTTCTATAACTAAATGTCTTTAAAAAGTATATATTGTAATAAAAAAATGAAAATTCAAAATGAAGTACAAGAAGGATAGACACACACATTCACTCCACCAAGCTGACTGACACCATGACCGCAACGAGCAGCACCACCCGTCACCCCCAAAGGACCCCCAGCAGCAGCAAACCCCTAACCCTTATGTGGGTCCGTGGTCGCCAAATCTTGTGGTAATCACCCTCACTTCGTCGAGCATAAATTTTGGTCATCCAGTTAAACACCCGAGTCCCTTGTATATTTTATATGGTATTGGAAAATTGGTCACACGTAGGAAACCTACGCGTAAACGTACAACTGACCTTACATTTCAAAGGCAGTAGAATCCCTTTTGGCAATTTCAAACAGTGTGGTTTGTATTTACATTATGAATTCCTGGACGTATACCCACATATACATTTAACGTAATATTTGAGAATTTCAGAAAGTTTTTTTTTATTTTATGCTGATTAAATCATGCTTTTTGAAACAGATTGTATACAACTCTTTAAGTTCTCGTTTTATTGTTTTGGGAAGCGATTCTGCAATAAATTTATAGCTTCGACAGTTTGAATTTCAACTAAGAAACATTATAATCGACCAAAGGATTAGCTCTGAAAACCCTAAAACCTTAAACAAAGTTTCTTGAATTATAAATATTTCTTAGTTTAATTATCAATATCTGCGCTAACAGAGGGTAATATTCACTAGCGTTTTTCCCAGATGTATAAAGTTACTTCGACAGAACCAATCTTGAGCCTTGAATGATTAATACATCTTGCGGGTTTTGTAGCGAAGCACAAGTTGGATCGCCGAGAAACTTGTTAACAGGACAACTTGGCGGTACATTATATATGAGGCAGAGATGTTGGTAGGCCAACTCTGATTGTGGTTGTAAAAACTGTGTTTGTTTCGCAAACATCAACTGTCATGGTAGACAAAATTATTCCTTTGGGGTGCAGTATAATATTTGTGGTGAAAGTTACTAATATGATAATTTGATACGATATGAAAATAGACTTAATGATATGTAATAATACTGAGCAATTTGACAAAAAATAAACTTTGAAAATATAATTTTAAATACACGATATATAATTTTGCAGCTAAGCTAAATAACAATATTCCGCTGAAATACGTTCATTAAATACATTATCACTGCGAGTTAACACCATATAAAACACTTATGTTAACACACAAGCATAACAAAGAGTTGTTATTTCGTGCAAAGAAACTCAAGGAACATAATTGGCGTTTTGTCTGGACTGTGGAAGGCAAAGTTATTGTGATAAAGTCAGAGAACGATAAAAAGATTTTGATCACCTCAGCTGAGCAGATCGATGGACTACTTTCTAACTAAATTAGTGACATTGGCACCTACATAAATAAATACTAACTTTATGCATTCAAATAAATGTACAGAAAAATGTAAAACATTTCTGTTTGAGTATTCGAAGTTTGAGGGCACATTCGACGAACATTGTATTTATTTAAATACTCTTACATTTAATACAATATAATAATCCTAACAGAAGTACGGATTAAATCCGGTGAAGAGAGTAAATTCAACAATCCTGGTTACGACATGTTGCTGCAGCCCCGAGAGTCCAACGCGGCGGGCGGCACTGTTATCTATATGGATTCTGACCTTCACTACACACACCGGTTGATTGCGTTCCCCACGGCAGAGATAATCAATGTTGTATTTAGTGTTAGTTGTAAATGGTATTCCTACTTATATTTATCGAAATTGCAAGTTCTCATTTAAAGAATTTAAGCCTGACTTTGAAAAATATTAAGTAAAACAATTGATCCATTAATTGTTTTGGGAAATGTTAATAGTTTGTTTATTACGAAAAAAGGTTCGGGAAAAGAATATTTAGAATTAATTTCATCCTATGGATTTGAAAGTCTAATAAATGAGCCTACCAGAATATGTAATAACTCTGAGTCATGTATTGATCATGCTTTAGTAAGAAAATCAAAAAGTGTTAAATGCAATAGTCATGTTGTTCGTTTAGGTATTGCAGATCACTTTGCTATTTAACTAAAATTACAGATTTGAAATATTTCTTAAGCAGTCCAAAGTATTGTTAAGTAATTGATAAGGATAAATTGAGTCTAGTCAGCTCAAGTTAGCAATTTGGAATACTGTATTACAAACTCAAGATGTAAATCTAGTGTTTAAATATCTTATCACATTTATAATAACTGTTATAATACATCCTGTTCTTTTAAAAAAAGCTAAACTCAAAAAATAAAAAAAGACATGAGTGGATTTCTGATGGCTTGGTAGTTTTAATCAATCAAAAGAACTCCCTATACCGAAGGCACTGCAAGAACAAAGATAATTATTTATTATAGAAAAATAAATATAATAGTATTTCTAAAATTGTAAAACAGAGAATTCGAAGGGAGAAGATATTATATTATCCATCTATGGTAGATAGATGTAATGGTGACTCCCGAAGTTATTGGAATGTAATTAAGAAAATTATAAAAAGTAGAAATAAGAGTATCTCGGTGGTATTAAAGTAAATGGCAGAGTAGTGGATGTGTTGAGTAATGAGAAAGATGTGGCCTATGAGCTTCAAAATTATTTTACAAATGTTATTTCCTCTCTTAGATTTCATGCATTTGGATGTGACCTTTTTATGGAAGATCAGAATATTTATAATGTGTTTCTAGACTTATTAAATATCAGTCATACAAAGGTAATAAATGCAACTAAAACGATGCAAAATAAGGCAAGTTGTGGTGTTGATGGCATTAGTATTTTGACGGTTAAGCATAATATTAACGTTTTTTCTCCTTTGTTATATAATATATTTAAGAAATCTTTGGATCAGGGAAACATGCTAGTTCAGTTTAAAATGCTGCTGTGCTCCCAGTTTACAAGGCAGGGGATGAATCTGAGGTTACAATTACCCCTACTGTCAGTCTCTAATACAACTTACAAAATAATACACTTTTGGTTATTTTCTAGGAGCAGCACAATAACAACAATTAGTTTTAATTTTAGTTGTCCAAGAATATAACTTAAAATTGTGTAGGGTATTCACTACAATATTGGGGGGAGGGGGATCACAAGTATCAAACAGAAAGGGAGTGCACGCCTGGTACATATTGAGAATCCATGACAAAGGAGGGCACAAAATGAAACTCCGGCCCCAATTTATGTGGACAATCAAAGAGCCAGTGTGGACAATGACACCAGATGTCGCAGATGTCTTACTGTCTCTCACACACCGCTTACACATTTACTCCTCGTTTCTACTGGACAATCAGAGAGCGAGTGTTGACAATGACACCACATGTCGCAGATGTCTTGCTGTCTCTCACACACCGCTTACACATTTACTCCTCATCTCCACTGGACAATCAGAGAACGAGTGTGGACAACGACACTAGATGTCGCAGATGTCTTGCTGTCTCTCACACACCGCTTACACATTTACTCCTCATCTCCACTGGACAATCAGAGAACGAGTGTGGACAACGACACTAGATGTCGCAGATGTCTTGCTGTCTCTCACACACCGCTTACACATTTACTCCTCATCTCCACTGGACAATCAGAGAACGAGTGTGGACAACGACACTAGATGTCGCAGATGTCTTGCTGTCTCTCACACACCGCTTACACATTTATTCCTCATCTCCACTGGACAATCAGAGAACGAGTGTGGACAATGACACCAGATGTCGCAGATGTCTTACTGTCTCTCACACACCGCTTACACATTGACTCCTCATCTCTACTGGACAATCAGAGAGCGAGTGTGGACAACGCCACTAGATGTCGCAGATGTCTTGCTGTCTCTCACACACCGCTTACACATTTACTCCTCATCTCCACTGGACAATCAGAGAACGAGTTTGGACAACGACACTAGATGTCGCAGATGTCTTGCTGTCTCTCACACACCGCTTACACATTTACTCCTCATCTCCACTGGACAATCAGAGAACGAGTGTGGACAATGACACCAGATGTCGCAGATGTCTTAGTGTCTCTCACACACCGCTTACACATTGACTCCTCATCTCTACCGGACAATCAGAGAGCGAGTGTTGACAATGACACCAGATGTCGCAGATGTCTTGCTGTCTCTCACACACCGCTTACACATTTACTCCTCATCTCTACTGGACAATCAGAGAGCGAGTGTGGACAATGACACCAGATGTCGCAGATGTCTTACTGTCTCTCACACACCGCTTACACATTTACTCCTCATCTCTACTGGACAATCAGAGAGCGAGTGTGGACAACGACACTAGATGTCGCAGATGTCTTGCTGTCTCTCACACACCGCTTACACATTTACTCCTCATCTCCACTGGACAATCAGAGAACGAGTGTGGACAACGACACTAGATGTCGCAGATGTCTTGCTGTCTCTCACACACCGCTTACACATTTACTCCTCATCTCCACTGGACAATCAGAGACCGAGTGTGGACAATGACACCAGATGTAGCAGATGTCTTACTGTCTCTCACACACCGCTTACACATTGACTCCTCATCTCTACCGGACAATCAGAGACCGAGTGTGGACAATGACACTAGATGTCGCAGATGTCTTACTGTCTCTCACACACCGCTTACACATTTACTCCTAGTTTCTACTGCACAACTTATAGTGCAATACTTATAACAATATACCATATAAATCGTTAACAGAGTTATTTTATTCTGCAAAACGAAGAAGGATAAAAAATAGGAAGGTAAACTGGAACTAAATTCAAAATTCAATTAGAAATAAGATTGCGGCAAAAAGGAAAGGAACATAAGTTTTATTGGTTCTTGTCAGACGAACCGTTTCAAACGATACTGTGACTCCGCATTAGTTTATTACACATATTTAATTAGTGTGATATTTTTGGTTTTCTTTTTAGTTCATTTTACACAATATGCAGCTAAAAGGGCCTAATTTTCACTGATAGGTCGATCTGCCAATCAAATAATTAAAGTCTTGATTAATTTTCTTTAAAGGAAATGAGGTTCCTGATGTATTATGTTGGCTTCATCCCAATTCATATGATAGTCTTCGGACCAACAATGATGTGCAGTTATGGACCCGTTTGTATAGAACCTTTCTCATGTTTTCTTTGTGTTCTTTAGTGTTTCGCCTATTTATTCCATATTGCAACTACATTTCATACTGTATACACTGATTTTGGAATCTTGTGCCATTTGTTTGGTTTTGTTTTTATGAGACTGTCTAATAGAATTGTGTGGTAAATGAGGTTCTAATAATATACTTTCTACCTACTCTTCTAATAATCCCGAAAACCCCAGAACATAAGGGTTGTCATAAACCAAAATGTATTACTACTCTCTTTTTTGACTCAGGAATGATTCTTTTAGTTGTTTTACACTTATTTAATTGAGAGTATCCATTGCGTCTTAAATCCGAAACAAATGTCTTAAATTCCTCTTTTAATCCATCTTTATCTGAGCATAAGCTTTTTGCTCCATCAAATAACGAGTAGGCCACTCCTTCTTTGACAGATTATTGATTGTTTGATTGATAATTTAAATATGCTTCTAAAAATAGAAGCTCTTTTGTACATCCACTACTATTGCGAGGTGGATGGAAGGAGAAATATTATTTATGCGGTTTAAGAACTTCAGTATCTCCATAAGGAATAAACAGTAAAGGTATCATCTGCGTAGCGTAAATTTGTAGAATGTTTGGAACGTGTGGTGGACTTTATATAAATGAAACAACGAGGTCAGTCTCTTTACTAAAAGGTAATTCTATCTGTAATTCAGCGCATTAAATCCTTAACAATAAATCATATTCCTGAAAAATGTTCTTTATTTATTTTAGTGCATGAATTACAAGTTATAATCTTTGCATAATGTCCAAAAGTAGTAAAATTTGCTTTTTAACGTAAATTATAATGTATTAGGCAGGATATTTACAATATTTGTAAATGGTTAAAGATTTGCAAAGGTACATACATACATATGTCATAGCCATATATATATATATATATATATATATATATATATATATATATATATATTCTGTACATTATGAATGACATATTAAAAGTAACTATATAAAGTTAACCAAAGTATTAATCACTATTTCTTTGAAAATCTGTTATAAAAGAATATAAATTTAAATCTAAACTGCATGAATATAAACGTGTGGTGGATCTGGCTTCCAGAATAATACTGCACAAAGGTAATGCTCATAACACATGTGTGCTCAGCTGATAGTCCGCAGTAATTACAACTGCCTGTGGATATTGTAACGGTGCTACTGCTAACTGCAATGTGAAATCCTTGTGGAATATGCAACACCTGGCTTCCAGAATAATACTGCACAAAGGTAATGCTCATAACACATGTGTGCTCAGCTGATAGTCCGCAGTAATTACAACTGCCTGTGGATATCGTAACGGTGCTACTGCTAACTGCAATGTGAAATCCTTGTGGAATATGCAACACCTGGCTTCCAGAATAATACTGCACAAAGATAAAGCTCATAACACATGTGTGCTCAGCTGATAGTCCGCAGTAATTACAACTGCCTGTGGATATCGTAACGGTGCTACTGCTAACTGCAATGTGAATTCCTTGTGGAATATGCAACACCTGGCTTCCAGAATAATACTGCACAAAGATAAAGCTCATAACACATGTGTGCTCAGCTGATAGTCCGCAGTAATTACAACTGCCTGTGGATATCGTAACGGTGCTACTGCTAACTGCAATGTGAATTCCTTGTGGAATATGCAACACCTGGCTTCCAGAATAATACTGCACAAAGATAAAGCTCATAACACATGTGTGCTCAGCTGATAGTCCGCAGTAATTACAACTGCCTGTGGATATCGTAACGGTGCTACTGTTAACTGCAATGTGAATTCCTTGTGGAATATGCAACACCTGGCTTCCAGAATAATACTGCACAAAGATAAAGCTCATAACACATGTGTGCTCAGCTGATAGTCCGCAGTAATTACAACTGCCTGTGGATATCGTAACGGTGCTACTGTTAACTGCAATGTGAAATCCTTGTGGAATGGGTCACACCTGGTTTCCAGAACAATACTACACAAAGATAAAGCTCATAACACATGTGTGCTCAGCTGATAGTCCGCAGTAATTACAACTGCCTGTGGATATCGTAACGGTGCTACTGTTAACTGCAATGTGAATTCCTTGTGGAATATGCAACACCTGGCTTCCAGAATAATACTGCACAAAGATAAAGCTCATAACACATGTGTGCTCAGCTGATAGTCCGCAGTAATTACAACTGCCTGTGGATATCGTAACGGTGCTACTGTTAACTGCAATGTGAATTCCTTGTGGAATATGCAACACCTGGCTTCCAGAATAATACTGCACAAAGATAAAGCTCATAACACATGTGTGCTCAGCTGATAGTCCGCAGTAATTACAACTGCCTGTGGATATCGTAACGGTGCTACTGCTAACTGCAATGTGAATTCCTTGTGGAATATGCAACACCTGGCTTCCAGAATAATACTGCACAAAAGGTAATGCTCATAACACATGTGTGCTCAGCTGATAGTCCGCAGTAATTACAACTGCCTGTGGATATCGTAACGGTGCTACTGCTAACTGCAATGTGAATTCCTTGTGGAATATGCAACACCTGGCTTCCAGAATAATACTGCACAAAAGTAATGCTCATAACACATGTGTGCTCAGCTGATAGTCCGCAGTAATTACAACTGCCTGTGGATATCGTAACGGTGCTACTGCTAACTGCAATGTGAATTCCTTGTGGAATATGCAACACCTGGCTTCCAGAATAATACTGCACAAAAGTAATGCTCATAACACATGTGTGCTCAGCTGATAGTCCGCAGTAATTACAACTGCCTGTGGATATCGTAACGGTGCTACTGCTAACTGCAATGTGAATTCCTTGTGGAATATGCAACACCTGGCTTCCAGAATAATACTGCACAAAAGTAATGCTCATAACACATGTGTGCTCAGCTGATAGTCCGCAGTAATTACAACTGCCTGTGGATATCGTAACGGTGCTACTGCTAACTGCAATGTGAATTCCTTGTGGAATATGCAACACCTGGCTTCCAGAATAATACTGCACAAAGGTAATGCTCATAACACATGTGTGCTCAGCTGATAGTCCGCAGTAATTACAACTGCCTGTGGATATCGTAACGGTGCTACTGCTAACTGCAATGTGAATTCCTTGTGGAATATGCAACACCTGGCTTCCAGAATAATACTGCACAAAAGTAATGCTCATAACACACGTGTGCTCAGCTGATAGTCTGCAGTAATTACAACACTGCCTATGGATATCGTAACGGTGCTACTGCTAACTGCAATGTGAAATCCTTTTGGAACATGTTACACCTGGTTTGCAGGTAATCATCCGGCGAAGTGAATTATAGTGTCAATCAATGAATAGGTCTCTCTAGAACATTGTCATGGAGCGATCGGTAAATTAGTCTTAGTAACTAACCTCACTGAGATTTGTGGGTTTTGTTTACTTAGTTACATCCAAAATGGCATGCATTATAAAAGTTTATTTTAATAACATGTTAACCAACTGAATAAATAAGCTATAAATAAACTGTACAGTGTTTTGATATAAATAAACAACAGTGCTATGATTGTTGCACAATGCCACACAATAGTGTATGCTAATTTTTCATACCACACATAAGAATGAGTACAAACGATTCTCATAAGAATATATTAACTGAGGTTCGGCTTGTGGAAGGCCAATTAGATTTATGGCCCATATGGACTGTAACGCCCTTAAATATTGTAAACGCTTAACTATTAACTGTAAGTGTTCCGATTAATGTGTGTACCAATGGTTAGGGAGAAAAGTTTATCTGCTCTGACCATTATCTTTACTGTATAAAAAAATTCGGGATGACCAACTTTTTCATTTTATTTCTTTAATCTATAACCGATTAGACATGGACACGGTAAGAATGAAAAATATTATTATATTATTATAGCAGTAATATTAATTATTATGAGCTCCAGTAAACACAAATATTATTCTTTTTTATATACCACTGATATAAAATATAAATCAATAGTGTAATCAAACATTTTATAACTTAAGTTTTTTCGAGGCCTTTCGAAAAAATAAAAATTAGAAATTAAAAAATGTGTGACAGTTTACTAGTAATATCAAATTAAAATCTTTTCCACTGCGTCCAAGAGTCTTCATAAATAATATAACCGGTTAAAACCGGTTTCACTTTCAAGAAAATTACATATACACTTACAGGATACACTATGTGGAAGCAGTAGGCCTACGTTGATTCAGTTGGAAGGAGTTTTACCTCAGGGAAATCTTGTGTTATTGTTTAGGGGTTTTGGGACATAAAACTGCGTAACTTTGTCCCGGTCACCTGTAATAAGTTTAGACACAAATTTATTACTTATTCCTGAGAAGAGGGATTTTTAGTCTCCCTACTAATCCATCCAGTGGAGTTCAATAATTAGTTGACAAGATATAAAACTCAATATACTGTGAGTTCCAGAAAATATTTAAATAATATTAAGAATTCCTTCGTTACAATAAATTAATACACTCCTTTTTTACAACAAAATTGTTATTGTACTTAACAGATGAAAAAATGTTTGAATCCATAGTTTTACCAGAGATAATAGTTCAACAAGTTATTCAATAGATCAGAATGTATGACAACCGTATTAAACTTATCATCTTGGAGTAAACTCCAATGCATGCAAAGAAATTAACGTTTTTAATTTAGGACACATAACAGTTAGAAGAAACATACTATATTTAATAATTGGGTTGTTACTGGCAAGTTTACCAGATAAAATGTGAACTGTAAGAGAGAACAGCTTTCTTTTACAGTATTACAGCGCGTTCTGTCATTCTGATACAGTTATAGCCTCACATCTTGAGGGTCTTACAGACCAACATCAGTGATAATGGAGTTTTTAGTATCTTGGTAGTTGAAAATAAATGCTAAAGTTAACGAAAAGTTTTTGTAAAGAAAATGCAATTCTTGGCTATTGATCTCTACCTTATCTTTTAGTACAGAAACCAAAATTAATTGTTCTTTTAGATAATAACTGTTATTATATATTTTGACATACCTCCTCCTGCATACTATTATATATTTTAGTGTTCCCTGTATTCGGTACAACAGGAAATATAATCATTAAATATATTTGAGTTTGGTACTAGATTTCCGATGTTATTACTTTAATGTCGGCTTACGAACATTATAGTTATATGAGAATACATGGAAAATTAATCACCTTATATGTGTGTTTTGAAATTCCTTGAAAACGTCATTTTATAGACTTTAATAATTGCTGACAACAGCCGGGGAGATGTTAATGAACAGTTGCTTTATATGCCTGAAGGATCAAAATATGTATCCATGGCTATAGAGCAATGTTTAAACAAATATTTCTACGGGAAAACATTTAAGCAAACTGCCAAGGCATCATTTGATCCATAAGGTAAATACGACCTTGTAATTGTAGTGTATTTGTAAAGCCCTCTCTTGATATTTTTATGTTTACAAAGTATACCTGTCCTATGATTATATAAAAATTCTAAGGTCTATTTTATATACTATAATACAATAAGCTACCACTAAATTATTCAACTCATGTAATATCGACAAAGCGATGTTCACTTTATTTCTCCGACTCATCCTCTACACATCACATCTCCCCTCTCCATCTCCAAACCATTATTCTCCGTAGTGACTGACAGTAAATGTGTTTAGAGCCATCAACTGTCAGATTAGATGGCTGTAATCATATCGCCGTTGCTAGGATACAGGCTTACGTTGTCTACTGACACTTAGTTATCTGCGTTATTATGTTGTTTGCTACACACTACACATCATCTCATTATTACATCTCATTACATTATGTGCGACTTAATTATTATTCTCCGTAGTGACTGACAGTAAATGTGTTTAGAGCCATCAACTGTCAGATTAGATGGCTGTAATCATATCGCCGTTGCTAGGATACAGGCTTACGTTGTCTACTGACACTTAGTTATCTGCGTTATAATGTTGTTTGCCACGCACTAGACATCATCTCATTATTACATCTTATTAAATTATGTGCGACCTGATTATTCTGTTTCTGACATAAATTATAAAACATGTTATATACTCTAGTAAAATGAAATAAAGGAAATGTTTGCTTTTGCTTGCCATTTTGAATAATGTATAGTAAATAATCCGTGGAAATTTCATTTTTCTTCCCAATACATGTGCAATCTTTCATTGTAAGCGTCTTACTTGTAGTTTAATCCACTACTCATGAGATGTACCTGGTCGCCTCATTAAGACTTGAAGCCAGATCTTCAATGATATATAGTATATGCAGTAAATGAATCACAAACATCGTCTTCAGTGGAGAAGTAAGCAGTTTGAGTTCTTCTAAATTGTTGTACTTTTATTAAGGTTTTACAAACTAATTTGAAAAAATCCACCAAATTTTCATTTTTAACAAATTTTCACACTCCATTTCGTCTATTTCAAAATTTGAACTGGTAAATTGAGTTGTCCTCATTGTATGTGATTTACCAACAAAGCGCGTGTTAGTTTTAATTGGAATCACAGCAGTTGGTGTGGTGACAGATTAATAAGCAGTCACTGCTGGCTTTATACTTGTTTTATATAATGCCTAATTTCATACTATTTATTTAATGGCGTTTAACTAAATGAACTAACTAAACCTTTAATTGGCCGTTTAAATTTAACCAATTTACTTATGTTACATTCAGTTTGGGATGTAGTTCTGAATTCCACATTTTAACACCTTACAATAGAGTACAACAGATATTATCTAACAAAGCAATCTTCATAATGAAAAAAATTGTGAATGTATACATGTAACATACTAGAATTGGGTTACATTGAAATTACGTAACACACTTATAGTAAGGACTAAAACGGAGGGATCGGGAACTAATGTTCTGCGACGAACTATTGCATCCGTGAATGCAATTTGAGAAAACAACTGATTGCAGAGAGTTCGTGATTATAGCAAATAGAATACACCACACACTAAATACCTTTTGGTATACCAGAAAATCATCGAGGGGACAGCGTCTTTGTTTTATAATGTTAAGAATACGATACTGTTTATATGTATAAAAAACTAAAGACTACTAGAAATGATAATTAAATTACTAGAATGGTACAAACAAATAGGATAATATAGCTATATTTGAATGCAAGGGCATACACTATAGTTTGGGTTTAAAGGTATCCATAAAAATACCGAGAGTAGGTCAAAAACAACGAGCTGGATGACCCACAAAGCCTGCATACATTTTATTTTAGGGAATTAAACTAATCGAAATATTACTGGTCAATTTGGACGGTCAGTACGGAAAGATTTTTTAAGTGCACGCGCGCGCGTGTGTGTGTGTGTCCGGAAGTTTATTAAAATTCAAACGTCCTTGAGAGCTGTAGGTAAAATAATACAGGTTAAGGTATTATTTCAAGATTCACTTTTAAATGTAAAGAGTTATTAGAAACCCGGTTAAACTTTGATCAAACATTAAATCCCAGTACCCTGTATGTTTTACCACAGATTTCCTGTACGTGTTTAACTTTCTTAAAATACTTGAGTTTTATTGAACACACTTCAGTATAAACCTACATAAATTATTCTCATGAAAATAGTTCAAATTTAGTAATTTCCATTATAGTTTTTAAATAAGACGTACCGAAAACCCGTCATGTACCAAAATAAGCTGTACATGTTTTGTTACATAGAGTAAGTTCTTGTATTATGGGTATAAAACAATAATTGCATTAAATTTGACTATTATAAAACAGGCTATTTTGAAAGAGAGACCGACAGAAATGAAATTTGTTCACCGTCTCAAATGATGGGGATTGCTAAAGCTCAAGGAATATATCCAAAGAAAACTGTTAAAGACTTTGCGCAATAAGGTTGTGAATGTTACCTTATGGTAATCAATACAAGTATATTGATGGCTAAGCGTCATTGTAGCGTATAATTATAATTTATCTTATGTATGCAATGGTATGTCAAATTTCTTTTCCGTATGATTGTCACTGGTTCTATCTCTCAATAATAAAATGAGGTTTAGACTTGAAATTTTACATTGGACGTTTGGAAGCTTTTTAGATTACACCTGTTATCATGTTATTTTTCTACACATTACACTAAGTATAAAGTATTGACTTTCCTAAGTCTCTTAAGTTCATTATTCCAATAAACCTAGTATTTAAATTGTTGATATGTGCACATTTCCCCTCTTAATTTAGATTGTTTCATATATTTAACATAATTTTTTTAACTTCAATGTTTTTGGTTAACATTGTGTTAAAAATGAATGTAAATCGATATTTTGTCAATGAAATTATTGTGTGATAACAACGTAATCGTGTAACTTTCACGTCGAGGTAGTAACTCTGCATGAGTACTAACTTTGTGTACTATAATGTGTCTAACTTTCACGTCGAGGTAGTAACTCTACATGAGTACTAACTTTGTGTACTATAATGTGTCTAACTTTCACGTCGAGGTAGTAACTCTACATGAGTACTAACTTTGTGTACAATAATGTGTCTAACTTTCACGTCGAGGTAGTAACTCTACATGAGTACTAACTTTGTGTACTATAATGTGTCTAACTTTCACGTCGAGGTAGTAACTCTACATGAGTACTAACTTTGTGTACTATAATGTGTCTAACTTTCACGTCGAGGTAGTAACTCTACATGAGTACTAACTTTGTGTACAATAATGTGGCTAACTTTCACGTCGAGGTAGTAACTCTACATGAGTACTAACTTTGTGTACTATAATGTGTCTAACTTTCACGTCGAGGTAGTAACTCTACATGAGTACTAACTTTGTGTACAATAATGTGGCTAACTTTCACGTCGAGGTAGTAACTCTACATGAGTACTAACTATGTGTACTGTAATGTGTCTAACTTTCACGTCGAGGTAGTAACTCTACATGAGTAATAACAATGTGTACTATAATGTGTCTAACTTTCACGTCGAGGTAGTAACTCTACATGAGTACTAACTATGTGTACTATAATGTGTCTAACTTTCACGTCGAGGTAGTAACTCTACATGAGTACTAACTTTGTGTACTATAATGTGGCTAACTTTCACGTCGAGGTAGTAACTCTACATGAGTACTAACTATGTGTACTATAATGTGTCTAACTTTCACGTCGAGGTAGTAACTCTACATGAGTAATAACAATGTGTACTATAATGTGTCTAAATTTCATGTCGAGGTAGTAACTCTACATGAGTACTAACTATGTGTACTATAATGTGTCTAACAATAAACTGTAATGTTACAGGACAAGTTGTCAGCTACTCGCGGTGAAGGGGAGTCACTGTTACAGTAATGGCTGAGCCACAAAACATGAAAAGAAGCAGAATATGTTTACCTCTAAACACCCCTCCGGTGACAAAATATTGTTTTTTTGGTCGAGCTTAGTGTTTAATTTTTGTGATTTCAGTATTTACATCATTCCTTGCTCAAAAGAGCATAAAGAATACAATTTTTATATTGTATATGTAATGATGTTCTACTGTCTAATATTATTTTGCGTTGTAATCTATTACAGTAACTAGAAAAGTGTTTTTACACATATATAACAATACAGAAGAAATTCTAAGTAATAAGTCAGTGGTACATGTATTTAGGAAGAATTTCTTGAAAATGTTAAGTTTTGTTATTGGATTAGTGGAGCGAATAAAATATTTATGTTACATCCATTTACTTCAAACAATATATTTAAATCCTTTCTTGGAACTCCGTTATAATAATAATGGAATTTCCGCGAAATGGAAATACTCAAACGTGAACGTGAACATTTATTATATAACGAATATTCTTCTTTCATAATATCTCAACATTTTAATATTTCTTAAACTCTTAGGATTTTCGCCTAATTACTACATACTAATTACTAATACCACAATTTAATAGCGCGCTGTTCTGCATTAGGGTAAATAACAAACATAACCAAGCTAAAGGTGAGTGTTATTTTAACTTTACAATATTTTGCTAACAGTAGAACTATTTCCGTAAACTGACTTACGTGTACCATTTTATTGGGAAATTTCCGCTTGATCTAACCTTTACATAGATTAAGTATTCAAGCTTTACCAGGTTGGGTAGTATAAGATAACTTTTGTATTCTTCTTTAGACATGATATTAAATACTTTAAAACTACTCGTACATAATGTAATTATGAAGATTTCACTTTACTTTAACACGAGCAGTATATAAGTTATATAAACATTTATATTTATCTTGAAGTACTTTCCAAAATTTTACACTTCAAATAGATACATTGCTGTGATCATTAATTAGAACGTTAGCGAAATGACTGCAGGAGAATGTGCTTTAATTAACGTGGCGGCGTAAGTGAGAAATGTGGTCCTTCAATTAAATAATTTACTGAAACAGTTTTACCTGCAGGCAAGCTTTTACAAATGAAACTCAATTTAACAGTGTTTAATGCAACGTAGCTGTAGCAGATAAATGTAATAAACCTTTATATCATTCATGTTCATTTAGTGCAATATTAATAATTCTTGTGTCTTTAACAGTTCACATGTATTAAAACACTTACCTTTTACAGAATAAAACTGTACATTATGGATATCTATCTTTTAGCAGACTATACCATTTAGCAATTGAGTGATTTATCATTAAAGCATTCAAAGCGTTATGTCCATCAACATTTTTTGTAAGCAAATGTAAAACAATTTTACAAGCGCATACATTCTTTGGACGTGTTTGCACAAATATTCACATATTTGTAACTGAAAACCTTCTAGTAGAAAGTATCACTAATTTATAGCAAATATATTATCAAATACAGGGCCATACCCAGAACTGTATTTTAGGGGGGGGGAATGATAGCTTAAATTTAGATGTAAATAAGCTGTACATGTAAAAACTTTTAAATTGTCACAATGGATGACTCATTTATCCTCCACTAAGCACCCATCGAAATGGTCAATTGATTATTTATTTAATACGAGAACTCGTAGAACAATCGATAAATATAGAATTGTATACAACTTGATCAATGCTTAAGAGTATGGCTTTATTAAATTCTCCCATTTCACAAGTTGTAAGCTTATCATGATATACTTTTTTACATAAATTATGGACAAATTTAAAACGCGTTTCTTTCAAAGCTGTTCTGTGTAATCGAACTCAATATAAGTATATTTAGTTTGAATTAATTAGTGTGAATCAAAATAATTATTAGGTTCAGCTACATGCTTGATTTGTCGGGCTAGTCTTAATAATGTAACTTTCTCTGAGAAAAATGATTATTACTCAACGCCCATGACGTTGCTTAAATTTGCTTAAATGAATGCACAGTTTAAGCCAACTTATTTACAAGTAATTTAGTTTTCCCTCGGACAGACGGGTATAGCCTAGATCAGATATATATTTGTTTGTTTTAAGCATTGTGATTATTCCTGAAATATAATAAGGAATGTATTATATCAATCCACGTATTACAATAAAGTTAATAAACTCAATATTTCAGGTTGGATACTAAAGGCCTGCATACAATTTATTTTTTATAGTTCCTGTAGTTTTGTTTTCAAATGAAGTTGAGGAACATGGTAAACATGTAAGTAACATCAATTGTTAATCTGGAAGTGATAACCCGTCGCTGTTCTTCTAAAACACATACTAAATCTGAATCCTTTACTATCCCTCAATCTCGCATTACATTTTTCATTCCTGAAATCGTGATGAGTAATAAACACCTACTATCATATTTTGCGTACTCTAAACTTTTAATACTAAACATATTTCTTATAACTCAATGTGAGTTGGGGCCAGCAATTATCAAACTCATGAAGGCAGTTACATTTTGGATTCTGCGCTTTAAAAAACAAACAGATCACTTAAAAACATTACATGCAGCTAAAATGTGCAGTTCTTTTGCAGAGCTGTGAATTTCAATTGTTATAACTTCGATCATAAAACTTTTAAACCGACAGTATTAAATAATTTCCTACCTAAATGTTGAAAATTAATTTCATTTCCTTCCCTCTCTCTCTCCAACAAAGACGCTCATGATTTAGATCTATCCACTAGCCCTGATCTCTAGAGACAACTTTAGAACACGTTTTTCAGATAGTCTTCTAAAACATCTTTATTTCTATTTGTTTCTCCATAGAGTTATGAACATCTCAATCGATACATAATTCATGGTACGCAATACATTATACTGCTGATGGTCCACTACACTAAAAACGGGTACCATAAATCGGGAGGTATTACAGAATAGATGGAATGTTTCAAATATCTACTGTTTTCTTCACGACTCTATTTTGTATTGTCCACCTTATAATCAGAAAAAAGTAGATAACGCACTTTGTGTTTATTTTTACACAAGTCTTATCGATGAAAGATTTCTTTAAAACGGTAACAAATTTCTGTCCCACTTCATATATAATATGTATTATAAATATTTAACACAGTTAGGAAAATCATATCTATCGAAACAAAACACCCATCGTTTCATAGCATTTTCCAGTTTATATTTATAATAAAAGTGTACTATTCTACAACTTACAGTACCTAGTGAGCCATACTGGAAAAATTTTACAATTCGTAATATTGATTTATTCACACAAAAGTTTTAAATGGCGGTTTCAAGAAAAGTTGAAAAACGTATTTTGGTAAGCGCCTACAACCACCTCATCTATACTTTTTAATAATAGGAAATGTGGTTTTGTTATATTCTTATGCAACTATTATTAAATTACAATACGTTAAATGTTTTTTTTTAGAAATAAACTGCACAATGACCTGAATCATTTACTACAATATAACCATTTACTGTACTGATGTATGGTTCCAGTACAACCTGACCAGACAAACACAATGTAATGTACTGTAATTGTAAGCTAACATGAACTCCATTCTACGTGCCACCATTTATTTATTTAAGCTTAATCACTTTTGGAGCGTTGATTGTTTGCTCCCCATTAGCTTTGTTTGTATGAGCAAGAGATTAAAATACTGCTACACAGTACATTGGTTTTGTGTTTACAGTTGTGAAAACTGTTAATGCAATATTACACACATAACTTATATTCAGTGTTTCTTTGTGTTCTTGTTTTATCGCATATTAGAAAATATTATCTCGGAAAATGTACACTATCAAAACATGAATATGACTGCTATTTAAACGGAGTGGATTGGCAAAGTTTAGGGAAATACATGAAATTAGCTTGGAAGTATAGATGGGAGCTCGTCAATGAATTTAATTTTTAGTTTCTATGAAATTTATTTCTATTTTATATATTTTATTTTTTTTCTTCTTTTTTACATAACATTATATAACTACGTGGAAAATATACCTGTCGAACAAAGTCTCTAAATTTGCAAACATTCAAATTATTTTTGTTAATTATTTAATTTTTTTGTCACTATTACCATATTTACTATTTATAAATATGCATGTAAATATAGAAGATCGAAAGTTAATTTTACACAAAGTTTATTTATTGTATTTGTTTATTATTGTATGTGTGTATGTGTGTGTATATATATGTATATATA
The DNA here is from genome assembly GCF_021130785.1 of Homalodisca vitripennis. Lineage (NCBI taxonomy): Eukaryota > Metazoa > Arthropoda > Insecta > Hemiptera > Cicadellidae > Homalodisca > Homalodisca vitripennis. Next base: position 7,694,184 of record NC_060209.1, read on the forward strand.
TATATATATATATATATATATATATATATATATGTATATGTATGTATGTATGTATGTATGTGTGTGTGTATGTATGTATGTATGTATGAATGTATATATTGATTTAGCATTTTACGCAACAGGAGATACAAATATAACAACTGAACTAATTATAGCAACAAATTACATTGCTGTTAATGTTATTTCTTTTTAAGTTTAAATAATACAAATTTTAAAGCTGATTTTTTTGTTTTTTGAGCTTTTGTTAGATATGTTTATTTCTAAAGCAGAATAAATGTGGAAAGTGTATATACAGGGTGTTCTGAAAAAAGGTGCCCATAAGTCAGGGCGTGATTCCTCACATCAAAATAAGAAAAAAAGGTCTAATTAACATAGGTCCGAAAATGCTTAGTTACCAAGTTATACAGGGTGAAAGATTTCGTCTGAATTTCAGTTCCCCTGCTGCAACGAAGCCCTACGGGTATTATATATTTAAATATATAAATATATTTAAATGTAGCGACCAACCAAACATACGGTTTAATACCATTGTTTTATAGTGCAAATATTATCAGAGGATTATCATGTTACCTTATTTGTAATAGTTTGAATAAAGCACTTTTCTTCTTCTTCTTCTATTCAGTGTTTCTGTAATTTCAAACCCAGTTTTATTTGATAGATTGTAATATGAAATTACTTTTGCACAATATTACGATTCATAAGTTTATGATGCAGCCTAAATATTGTAATTAAAAAGTTTCTAGGTTTATGCTTTAATTACTAAAAACTGTATTCTTAAGTATTAAATTCTGTATAAATGTACGTTTTTAAAATGGTTTAAGAATAAGGTCTATGAAATATCTAAAATTTAAATCTACACAATGACATTTTTCAATTTTACTTTGGTTTCAACCTTACAATTTGACACAAAAACACTTTTATAATTTAATATTCATTATACAATATTTGTTCACTAATTTTATACATAATAGATTTAAGACTTCATTACAGTAAGCTTCCTGAATTTAAATAAATAGAATAAAATAAAATCAATAGAATAAGAAAACAACAAAAATGATAAATGTCTCGCTGACTCAAGGAAATGGAGCCGTTTAGTTGCACTTTATGAGACAAACGCTCGGGCCAAACCGATGTTTTCCGGCGAGCATCATTTGTTCTTCACAACATTCTCAAGTACTAAACTGATTAAAGGAAATAATAACACATACACTAAGATTTTATTTTTTTTTTTAATGCAAAAGTATGTATTCTTTATTTACAGATAAGATATAGAATACTAATAAGATATTTATGTTCGTATTTTTTGTAACAATTGGTATATACAAAGAGGGCTGGTTAGATTTTATAAAAAAGAATAATAAATTCATTGTTTTAGATAAATAGAACAAAATAATTTTTTCTCTTAGAGATAGTGCAATTCAGTATTGAAAGAAAGCCTTAGCTGCTCTTCAGCGTAGCGTGTATATTCAAAAAAATATATTACAAAGTGCTCAGTCAGAAAAAGATTAAAAAGACAGTATTTAAAAAGTCATCCTTCATTTCAATTAGGAGAACCGATATGTGCTCTGGAAAAGAGGTACAAAGATAGTCATATATGAGTAATAATGTTTGTTATTTCAAAGTTCTGTTGCGATCTTCTCCGTAAGTGGTTTTTGGCACAACCACACTTCCATATTGTGATTAAATTTTCTAGTTTTGTTCCCAAAATTTTTTGTTTTTGTTTTTATTTTTGTAAAAGAAATCCTCACTGTTACGAGAAAGCAGTAATTTAGAAGATTATTCATCACGGTACAGTAATTTTGACATTTTCGTTCATAGTAGTAAAGTTGGTTGCGCGTCAAAGTTACTAAAGTGACATTTTGTTAAACCGAGTTCATCTAATTACACATAAAATTAAAGAAAATCACAAATAAAAATATTTTTTAATTTCTTACATATACGTTAAATCAGTCTTTGTTAGATCATTGCATTTACCATTTAACTGCAAACAACCACAAGGCCACTTCTCTGAATACCATAATAAACATTCTGAAGACCATTACTATATGTTAAGTAAAATATTGATAATTGTTAACATATCTTATATTACATTCATGTTCCATATACGAGTAGATTAATAATATTTATATAAATCTAGTATTGATTAAATCGCCAGATTTAAATGAAGAGTAGTTAAAAATGTATACATAAATATCGTAAAAACAACAAGTCCAATATCATTTACGCACAAAGTCCTTATTTCATTGTTTTATCTAAAAGAACACATAACAAATTTAACTAAAATATATCAAAGTTTTTTGTCTAGTACTACACAGCGAACTTACAAGTGATTTACCTTTACTAATTATTGCACGACATGGAAAAGTTTACAGGGAATACAAGTTTTATAAAGAATTTTAACTCAATAAATCCAAACATCTAAAATAATCGGAATGGCAGCAAAATACTCTTTATGTTCTGGAATATACAGAACAGATTGCAATGACTCTTACACAGGATAATGGCTCACACCACGGTAGACACATTGTAGTACTGTATGTCATCCATGACATAGCTGATGGCTTACATGAGTTGTGACTCACTAATACAAACCTTACACCTTTGCTGCAGTTCTTTGAACAGTTAACCTTTTGTTGTAGCTGAAACCTAATTTCATTTTTAATTTAATGCAATCGTTTTCTAAGAAAGCCTATTTTATCCATGAGCTTTCCGTATTTACGTTATTCCATACTCGTATATCATTAATGTTGCTGTACTTCCTTAACCTAAATCTAGGGCTCATTACATTCTACAAAAACTTGTTGCAAATTTAGCGAGTGTCTATAATTGAGTGATTACATATTTGTAAACTCATAATAAATTTGCCTCTTGATTCCAGTGTCGTTGCTGTGAGGTGAATAGAGTCCAGTTCAACTTTCTCAAAATGCACCGCCTGGAATCTGACGCTGACACAAACCGGACTCCTGAAACCTAAAGTCAGAAGAAAAGATGGGAACGAAGAAGCTTAAAACTCTAATATACATCAGAGACATCTAAACTACGAAATATGGAGAGGCATTTTCACTGTTTTATGAGGTAAACAATTGACAGCGTGGAAGTAGATAGAGTCGGTTCCGTTTTATATGAAAGATGTCTCAGTGTGTTTAAAATACTCTTAGGGACTATGAAAGAGTTGCGTAATATTAGTTGTATTTATTTTAGAAGAGTTTGGAATTGTAAATATTGACATAACGCAGTGTTATGTTCTCATTATGAAAATTCTACAATCGAGACAGGTATGTTGCATGGCCACTAACAAAGTTGAGCTAATCGACGAAGTTAGCACATTAACTAGACGTTATCATTAGGAGGCCGTGACTCCACAAGATCGCCGTGTAACAGATGGCAGAGGCGTGACAGAGCCGGTTCAGTCAGGACTAGATTTGTTACACGCTGCATCTGGAGAATCGCTACTTGCACGGTTTAAATTACTTGTCTTTGTCATGGTCCCGATAAGTAAAGCTTTGATCCAGGTTACAGTTGTAGAGTTCTGACGTTTTTTGCTTGTATTAGACTGATGATCACAAAAGTATTATATTTAATTTAGATTTAACATGATATATTACTTCCAATTACATTTTGATTGAATAATAAAATAACTAAATTTTGTTACTGCTATTTCGGTGTATTTACTCTGATCAATACATCTTTTAAATAAAGGATTGTTCTACTAATATCTTTACTTTAACATGTGTATATGTGATATGTAGGTATATTAAGATATGTTTTAATTAAATACAGACAATTTGTCATATGCACACTTGTTTGTGTAAACTTTTATTTTAAATGAAACTGGATTAAATAATGTACTTTGCTATTGACACTTATCTTGTTTTGTATTAATGCAGCAGAAAGTTTAAAATATTTATAAGAATATGTGAGGCAATGATACCAACAAATATAACCTGAACACGTCTTTAAATGTTGTTATTCTAGGTGATTTTTTTCCTAGATGTTTGATATAAAGTTTTTACTATGCATGTCACAGAACATCAGTATCATTATTCAGTTTAAACACAAACAATTTTGTATAACAGATACACACACTATACGTAAGGTCAAAATAAGCAGTTATTGTCTGAACCTGAAAACGTCACAATAAAGACAAAGTAAATTAATTTCAAAATGGAGGCCAGATGCAACGCATCATTGGTCTTCATTCGTAACCTTTCAAATTTACACCCACCTTATTTAAGTATAGCTATTTGTAAATTCAGGATATTTTTTTAACTACTTGTTTTTTATTTTTTATACAGTCATTGCTATTGTTTATAAAACAGTGCGAAAGTTAAAAGCAGGCTAGACTTTGAGTTAGCGTGGGAGGCTTAGCGTTTGTTTCACAGAGAACAACATCCTCAGTTTGTATGTGACTTTTTTACAGACCAAATCAAGACAAGTGAACCAGTTATACCGTTTTCAGTGCAACGATGGAGATAAATTGATCGAAAAATTATTTTTAATCTGTTCAGATGGACGTGAATTTCAGATTTGAGGAGTCAACAGCGTCAGGTTTCGGACGCGGTACAAAACCGGAAGCTAAATTGGAGCTAAACTCAAATTACGATTATAAATCTGATATGATGAGAGCGGATGGATTGTGTGAAATAAATATAAGCGAAGTCTAATCACCCAATCAAGCCGAGTGACTGTTGTCAACTAGATGTGGCCGTAACATAATTATTCACGCTGACAATTCATGTGTACAAGCAGAGTGGCTGCTACTGCAGCAATATCATTATGCTAACGGCTGGCGGTAATAGGCCTTAAACACATATCTGCACAGTGTAAGTGATGTGTTTGTGGAATCCTTATAAAACTGTAGTACTCGCTAACAGATCACAACGTATACATACAAAACTTACCTGGATGGTTTTACTTACTTGCACACATTCCAAAGTAATTTTAAAATATGTTTATTTTCAATTTAATAGAAAAGAACTTCCTTCATTGATTAGACTAAAACATAATTTAAAGTATTAGATTTCGTAGATAACATCATATAAGGGTTTTCTAACATATGTAATTGTGTATTATATAAACTTATAGTACGAAAGTAAACATGTTATTTACATTTTCTTCGCCATATTCGTATAGCTTATCTTTGAAACAATTTCATTAGCTTGAAAAATGGGGATATTTCATAAAGAAGAAAGTTTATTTATCTAAGTATAATTGGAAATCAAATCTTCACCTATTTTAGAACTTTTACCGTTCTAATCATTAAGAAATATATATTTCCTACCACCTTTGTTGTCTTTGTGCAATAGGCACTTGCTACTTAGTTATAGTTATTTATGTAAATAAAACATGTTTTCATTTGAGCGTTTGGATTTTTAAAATAATTTAAAACACCTTTCAGAAGAATTGCTAGTCTCCGGACCACACAATGTGGCAATATTAGTGGCACGTATTTGTTGAGGAATATACGATGAGATATACAATATAGCATCAAATTCGAACACGATGAAAAATTGTGGTTTAAAGTAAAAATACAGCAATTTATAAAGAACGTAATTTTTACAGATAAATTAAGTTATATATGCTAGGCTAAAAAAATCAATTAAAAACTCTTCTTTACGTAGCCTACCTAATAATTTCTTTTAGTTAATCTTAGGTGAATATTATGTTGATATTAACAGGTTAAGGATAAAACAAAAATGAGTTGTTAACACAATTCATAACATGTAACTCAGGATATGAAAGTGCGGGACTGAAGTTAATAAAGAGAGGTTTCTTTTAAGGATAATGGTAACTCACCTAAGTCCTAGCTTCATGCCTGGCTCATTGAAGTGTTTAGTGGCGCGGGTGGTATGTGGGGACTTCCAGCTCGTTCACGGCCTCCAAGGGTTGTAGCAGAATCCACAGAAGATCTTTTAGTGCATGATCATCTATGATTTCTAGTTTACACCTTACGTTATTTTATTATAAAATTGTAAACTTTTCTTTTGAAAACCCCCATTCCTTTTAGTCAGTTATTTAAGACATTTCTGCATATATTTGGAAATGTATAAATAATAGAAAATATTGTATTATTATTGTTATGATAACGAATATCGAGAGTGGAATTGACACATAAGTTTAAAAAGTTGGCGGACGGGGCGTACTTCCCTCTAGAAGTAAAGCAGATCAATACAAGACATAAATACTCACTCGGTGATCTTATATTTCACATGAATTATCTAAATTAGTGTATAAATTATTATTTATGAACATTTTTACTATGTGAACAGAATCCGTATAAAATACAAAAATTTAAAAAAAAAACAATACGCCTAAAGTTAGATATTTACATGTGCAACAAAACTAAAAGTATTGTTTTTCAAACAGAAAGTGAATAATATACTATAGTATCAAGTTATCAGCCCCTGGGATATGAATAGTATTCGACACTCTAGGGTAGATTATGTTACAACATGACATTCAACCCCTAACAATACACCTGTAATAGTAACAGCCCCCACATGGCTTGTACATGTCGTGGTCGTGTATTAACTCACTGGTGCTACGTTACCTGGGTTATGTTACAACATGACATTCAACCCCTAACAATACACCTGTAATAGTAACAGCCCCCACATGGCTTGTACATGTCGTGTTCATGTATTAACTCACTGGTACTACGTTACCTGGGTTATGTTACATGACATTCAACCCCTAACAATACACCTGTAATAGTAACAGCCCCCACATGGCTTGTACATGTCGTGTTCGTGTATTAACTCACTGGTGCTACGTTACCTGGGTTATGTTACAACATGACATTCAACCCCTAACAATACACCTGTAATAGTAACAGCCCCCACATGGCTTGTACATGTCGTGTTCGTGTATAAAATCACTGGTGCTACGTTAACTGGGCTTATGTTGCAACATGACATTCAACCCCTAACAATACACCTGTAATAGTAACAGCCCCCACATGGCTTGTACATGTCGTGTTCGTGTATTAACTCGCTGGTACTACGTTACCTGGGTTATGTTACAACATGACATTCAAACCCTAACAATACACCTGTAATAGTAACAGCCCCCCCATGGCTTGTACATGTCGTGTTCATGTATTAACTCACTGGTACTACGTTACCTGGGTTATGTTACAACATGACATTCAACCCCTAACAATAGACCTGTAATAGTAACAGCCCCCACATGGCTTGTACATGTCGTGTTCGTGTATTAACTCACTGGTGCTACGTTACCTGGGCTATATCGCAAGTGCTTTCAGCTCAGTAATTTATCAGTTAAATGTAATATTTCCCCCGTCTGAGATGGAATACTTGTTTTAATACCCAGATTAGTATAAATTAACAGTTTCATAGAATGATAGTGAACATTTTGATAAATAATTTGTGAAATTAAAGGCCATTCCGGAAATGGTTATCTCAGGGTATTGTTTCTTGGGTACAAAACGATATAGCCAACTAATCTGCACGTTGGTTTAGCTTTACTTAATCTTCCGCTTGGTGCAGCACTTGAGATCTGATACTGTCACAGACTTGACTCTTCGGATCTGATGTCTGCATTTAAAAATAAAAAAGCCGTTGAAGAAGAAGTCCAAAAACAAACTCATTGCGTCGTTTCAAAATCAGTGATATCTAGACAAACAAGAGTCCTGACCGATTTTCGGCTGACTTCCAGTGTAATCCAGATCTTACTTCCAATAAACGCTTGTGCGTTTTTATGACCCCCTAAAAAGCAACTAGTACCTGTATGATAGTACCTGTTGCCTTTCACTATTCCGTAAGATGTTGAAATAAATATTTTAATGAAAGTCAGCACAGAGTGTTTAGTCATAATATCTGTATACTAAACGTTTTAATTATTTTACACTATGCTTTCAGTAATGAGGGTTAATTTATAACACTAAGCATTGATTTAGTGTGAAATTGTACATGCAAATGAAAATTAAAAATAATATGCGTTCCATAAAATATAACGCCAATGTTATTGCTGAGTTCCAAGAATATTCGTGGCTCAACCAGCCAATTTAAAACTTTAATTAAATAACTAAGTTTCTAATTATATAAACACTACACTTTTTTGGCGAACACTCCAAACAATTTTCCAAATTGTTATCTTCTCAGCGCCAATATGAAGTAAATTAATGTTCTAGTTGCAGCTTCACAAAAATAACGTCGTGATTTTATCGTTTCAACCTTATTACCGAGTAAAAGTTTCTGCATGTTCAGATTTAATTACCTTGAATTAGTTTGATAATTCCGAATCAAAGCTCACTAGCACTCCAAAAGTAATTTGATTTCTCCCCTGCTTCTGCCATATCAGTTAGATTTGATGGTTACATAACATGTATACATCATTTCCGTAATACTGAAGTATTTTTTTCAAAACGATTACAATTATTTGATTAAAATAATAAGGCAGTGGAGAACAAGAAGATAAATTTACATTTTAAGGAGAGTGATTAGTTGTGGACATATTAAGAGTCTTACAATATTAAATTATATAACGTGGTACGTAACGTGGTAGGTAATGTGGTACGTAACGTCTGGTAGGTAACGTGGTAGGTAACGTGATAGATAACGTGGTAGGTAACGTGGTACGTAAAGTGGTATGTAACGTGGTACGTAACGTGGTAGGTAACGTGGTAAAACCTGGTTGTGAAGTTGAATTTGATATTAAATGTAACCAAACACAATTAAAAAGAGTATAGTACTTAAATTAGTAAACAAAGAAGTCTCTATTTCAGAAGTGTGATCGTGATATGTAACAGTGAGTTATATGAGATAGATCTTTGCATTGTTAATTAAACATGCATATATTGTGATCTGAGTATGGACTCATTCAATTAAGTTAAACAACAAAGGAAAAATACAGACCTTTAGATATCGCTAAAGCAAATAAAACTAATGCGTATCTTTAAAGTCTCCCAGTAACCTAAAAACATAATGAAAAGTTTACTACAGGGATCAACGTCGTTCCGAAAACACACAATAATGGTCGGTTGTATTGATTTAACTCGTACATAAAACATGACCAACCGGTATGAACCATCTAATGAGAAATATTTATCATAATCCAGCACTTGCGATATTGAAGAGTGTTGAAGTGTTGTACACGCTGTTAAACATCTTAGTTGTTATTGCTAGTATAAGAGTGCAAGAAAGCTCATTTCTCGAAGTGAACTTCAATAACGTGAGTGCCAGATGTGATCCAGTCCCAGTATCCTTTACGACTTTCGTTTACTATAATGCAGCATTCGCAATATTGTCGTGTTGAACATGTGTAGGATATCTTAGTTGTTATTGATAGTAGAAGAGTGCAAGGAAACTAATTCCTCGAAGTGAAGTTCAATAACGTAAGTGGCAGACGTGACCCAGTCCCAGTTTCCTTTACGAATTTACGTCTTGTATTTACTATAATGAAGCATAAGCGATATTCACATGTTTAACATGTTGTCGGATATCTTAGTTGTTATTGCTAGTAGAAGAGTGCAAGGAAGCTCATTCCTTGAAGTGAACTCCAATAACGTGAGTGCCAGATGTGACCCAGTCCCAGTTTTCTTTACGAATTTATGTCTTGTATTTACTATAATTCAGCATTACAATACTAAAATAATATTTAGCGAATTTGAGGTATAAAAAAACTATTTTTCTAGATGTATAGAAATTACTTTCTGTGGTAATTTACTGTATTCCTTCGTGCATATACCTGCTAGTTTACGCCAAGATAACGGTATTCTCTTGCAATATAAGCTTGAGGAATAGATGCATCAACTGCGGTTGCTTTGATATTTTCATCTTCTGAACTTCTTTTGTTAGCTAAATAAATATACGATTATTGGTTTACATTTGAAAGACAGCACAAGACGCCATAACGATGTAATTGTTATCATACTTCGACAGGAAAAGTGATTATGCTCATATCCCTTTAGCGCTGAGACGAGTACATCCCTGTTTCTGTGTACAAAATATCAAGTGGTCCTCATTCATGTATACATTCCTTGATGATTCTATTTTATAATTTATGATAAGTTGAACTTATTGACAGTCTGGAACAAAAAGAGTGAAGTAGGCACACATGACTTAACTCGTGTGCAGAGTGTAAATTAATGTTACGTAAGGTAATGCTCGAGCTCTTGACTCCAGAACGCTTCTCGGAAGCCAGCTGTATGAATAACAAATGAGGATTTGCGTTTGATGTCTCAGATTTAAGTTGACGTTGAGACGATTCATTAGTCTCCGTTGTACGACCTGATGAAGACCTGTTTGTGTATTTCATATTTAAATTATACCTCTTATAAACTCCCTCTTTTGTAATATTACTTATTGGATTACATTACATTAACTGAGCCACTTTCCTTTGTTTTTTGCTTCCCTTTGTAGATGACATGATTTTCATATACAATCCATATAATTCAAATCTAGAGCTGTCTTCCTTTATTCTGCTTTGCTTTGTTGATGACATGTTTTTCATATTCAATAATGACGAAAAAATACACGACAAAACTATAGGCGCCTTAAATACTTTTACTACACTGGATTTACACGGAAACATGCATTAGTATGGAAGGATTTTTTCGTGATTGTAGATATTTTTATTCAGTTGATTTGTTAAAAATTAAATTCTGTTTAAAGCATATACCATTCATTAATTGAAAAAATGGTTGTAAAGCTACTTGTGAGAAAAAAAGTATATCTAAAAATATTTCAGATCGTAAGGAAAAGCTTTGTAGTCTGTTTAACAGATTTTATTTATTACACCAAGAATACTTTTACATATGATAAAAAAAGAAGGCTATTTTAGTAAGACAAAAAGGCTAAATATTGAGAAACTAACAAATAAATTCATTCATTCTCTCGAAATGATGCGAAATTTGTATCCAAATTTTAACCTGATCTTCACTTCGTCAAATGAATCACTAGAGGAGCTCTTCTATCTAGATACTCTTGATATTAGTTTTCGAAGGTTTTGAATATTTTTAGGCGGATAATGTACTGTATATGCTCTTACTTCCCAATCCATGTTCGCTATATCATCCTTAGTTAAGTTTTGGAATATTTGCTAGCCGGATACTGTACTGTATACGCTCTTAATTCCCAATCCATGTTCGCTATATCATCCTTAGTTAAGTTTTGAATATTTGTTAGGCCGGATACTGTACTGTATACGCTCTTAGCTTCCCAATCCATGTTCGCTATATCATCCTTAGTTAAGTTTTGAATATTTGTTGGCGGATACTGTACTGTATACGCTCTTACTTCCCAATCCATGTTCGCTATATCATCCTTAGTTAAGTTTTGAATATTTGCTAGCCGGATACTGTACTGTATACGCTCTTACTTCCCAATCCATGTTCGCTATATCATCCTTAGTTAAGTTTTGAATATTTGTTAGGCGGATACTGTACTGTATACGCTCTTACTTCCCCAATCCATGTTCGCTATATCATCCTTAGTTAAGTTTTGAATATTTGTTAGCCGGATACTGTACTGTATACGCTCTTGCTTTCCAATCCATGTTTGCTACATCATCCTTAGTTAAGTTTTGGAGTTTTATCAATATTTACCTACCTAATCAGTATCGTATGCCTCATGAGTGAAAAACTGAAGTAATGTCCGCTTGAAGAATTTCTGTCACAAAAAATTGCATTTAGTGTCTAGTGTATGTCAAGTGTATGTATATTGTTTCGTGATTCTGTTTGCAATAGTCACATGAGCTCACCGAGCTCGCTTGTTTTATCACATTTTAGTCACGAAGGAAATGCAAAGTTTTAGTGTTAGAACAAGTTCTTCCGTTTTACTTCACCTCAGCTACTAAATGCCAATTTCGAGTCCCCAAAACATTCACATTCACGATTTTGATATAATGTAAAAGTCTTGAATGGTCCAGAATTATCTAGTTAATATGAATTCCTAACTGATACCATGTAGGTCAAATGTTAGATAATAGTATTTTCATTATTATTTGTATCACACTACGACAGATAGTTGGTTCTTATTCATGCAAAAACAAAATACTGGAACATTACATGGTACGTTACGTTCTGTGACTCATCCTACTTCCTTGATTCAATCTATGAGTTAGGATTTTGCTAACCGCTAAGAGCCTCTAGAAGTACGTGGCTTCTGAATCAAAATTCTGATTTCCTTGTCAGTTACATCCATTTATACCAATGACTACAAAGTTTGTAATTCTGTACTCTATAAACCCACATTGGGACTTCCAGTAGGCTTTTTATGCTTTTAGATTTAACAAAAAATTACCCAGAAGATAAGACTGAGCAGGATCATGTTAGATTTTTAAGTAATTTTTCAAAATTTTGAGTATAGAGACATTATCTATAAGCTTATACTTTTTTGGGTAACTTTTAGTAAAATGCTAGATAAATTAGACATATTTATATTTTAACTGTAAATTAAATTCTTTTGCACTATTTTCATTAGAAGTTGAGAATATTTAATATTTATTATGGAACCTAAAATTTGTAAAATATATCACCAATCTTCAATATTCAATATTTTTCAATCGTTAATAATAATTATACATTTGTAACAAATATTGGTTAGGTAGCAAACGCTTATGTGCCACAATGCATAAAATATTCCAAACTAAAACAACAAAGATTAATCCAGGTATTATTGTGCATTTTCAAACGGATGCTTTGGAATTGTTCACAATTGACGAGGTAGCTGCTGTGGATCCCGGATTATACGTCCATGAGAGGTGCTTATCACTGAAAATCGCCGGGAAACTCATTTCCTACAAAACATGGTTTGTTTATGTGCGGGACCTTCTGTTCAGAACACGAATCTTCATTTACTCGTATATCATTAAAATTGTTCTTGTGATTATTAACAGATCTTGGGCAGACTGGCATCAACTTTCTTTATGGATTTGCAGTCAAGTTCATTTGAAAGTCGATCGAACCTAAAGTGAGAAAAGCTAGATATGAAACCGCCTGATATACGGTTCCCTGGAAGTTTTATTAATGTACAGATTTAAATAAAATTGCAATGGTTTTATATGAATAAACACTAACTGATGGTAGTATGAGAGTAAGCCTTTGATAAATGGGAAGCTCAACTTTAGGGCAAAATATTACTTCGAATCAGCTACACTGAATGATTTCTGAGTCAATTACTTCCATCGAAACATTCACGTGTCTATTCTATGAAACGTAAACGCGAACCAGGCTATTTATCGAATGGCAAACGGTTTTAGGAGCAGCAATTTTGTGATATAAGTACATTTGAATAAAAAAGCAAATATGCCTAATTCTAGACATTAAACAGAGATTATACCTTATAATGCATTTTCTACGAAATGTGGCTGAACCATCGATATAATTTCGTCTTATTATATAGTTATGTGCGAAGATAGAAGCCTATAGTTGCATTTATAGAAAACTAATAAAAATTCTAAAAATTTATTTACAGCAATGACATTTATGGAATGTAAAATTATTGTTCTGCCATCAGTAGTTCTTCCACTCTAAATTCTAGTCCACAATATGAACGTAAAACATGCAGTCTTAATGAAATTCATTAAAGGTAACTATTTTATTATATTTTAGTACATAACAATGACATGAACCCAACTGCACGCATGCAAATGTTGAATTTAGCTCCAGTTAAATTACCTTTTATTGCAGCGTCTAGATATCTGACGCTGCTTTAAACTTGACTCCCGAAATCTGGAGCCATTCTAAGAGATCCAAAGTAAGTTTGTGACCCTTCCGTTCACCTTTATAAACCTCTCTGTTACTGGTCATTTGTCTAATAGGGGTTTTATCTGGAGTCCTGGTTTCGACAGGAAAGCTTTCAACAGCAGATCTGAATTAAAATAATAATTTTAAAAAAATTGTAATCTCCGCACAGAACTCTATCTCATTGCTTTAGAAACACAAAGATTGTTAAGTTCCCTAGCGTCTGAGAGGCAAGTTAGTATTTGAAATAATGCAGTAAATTGTCATGTCTCATTAATCCATGTCATGTTTCAAATGAATCCTAGTGGGGCATTATCTAGGGTACTAATTAAGACTGGGTAGCTTACAGGTAACTAAACATTTCAAACTTCGCACAAAATCCTGTCTCATTGCTGAAGGTAGAAGCCACCCCGCTACCAAAAGAGGCATTACTCATACAGTTACTACATACTACGGTATATTCCATAGCATCTGTGAAATGCGTGATGGCCATGGGAAGAAATCTACATATCTGCAATTCATTCAGTTTTGCAGCTTTAAGTCGTGTTTCCAAGATTTCTTGAACCCTGATATAGACTATGTAACATTTTACAGCAACTTTGAGGTATATTATAATGATTTCGCACATTCAAACCTCTGCACTCAATCCTGTCCCGTTGGTCTTAGACGGAATTTTATATTTCCTTCTATAGGGAATTCAAGTCAAAGCCAAACACTAAACTTTATGTTGGATATGAGTCGTAAAAACCTCGCGTACCTGTTATTGTAACATCCATTGTCAGAGAATTTAAACAAATCTTTTCATGAAATGTTTGATCCGACCTTATGAACATGTCGAAACTAAAAATGATGTAAAATGAAGTCATATGTTTGAAATTGAGGACAGAGGACAAAAAGTATGGAACAGGAAAGCGGCTTGTAAATTATAGGAGCCGAGTTTTATTGTTCTGGAGCGAATAAAGTTCAAGACTAGATTGTTTCATCATTCTTGGATTTATTTTACAAACAGCAACCCATTTTCTTCCTACTCTGATTCTGACCATATGCAAATACATTTCTTAATAGAGATGAACAGTTAGTATAAGACAATTAGTTCAGGTGCAGGGGTCTGCTGAATACTGAATTAATAGTCTTCAAACAGCATTTACTTATGCAATGTTAACTTAAGAACACGATAATACTGTAATTGTTAACAATATATAGTTTTAATGACATCCGTAATGAATGTGTTTATAAGCTTTTTGATTTGATTGTATTGTTGTGATATAGCTGTTTTTTTAAGATGAGAATTTAAATTTATTTTATGGCTAAATATCCAGAAATAAAAGGCGTCTTGAAATTCTTACATTACTTTTAATGACTTCAATTCTAATAATGTTGCCAAAATTTTTGGAGTTTCTAACTACGTTCATCTAAGGGTTTTGACTGCATGCGTTATACACATTATATACGTTATACTGCGTACGTTATACACATTATATACGTTATGCTGCATGCGTTATACACATTATATACGTTATAATGCGTACGTAATCACATTATATACGTTATACTGCGTACTTTATACACATTATATACGTTATACTGCGTACGTTATACACATTATATACGTTATGCTGCATACGTTATACACATTATATACGTTATACTGCGTACGTTATACACATTATATACGTTATATTGTGTACGTTATCACATTATATACGTTATGCTGCGTACGTTATACACATTATATACGTTATACTGCGTACGTTATACACATTATATACGTTATGCTGCGTATTTATACTCACGTATCGCAGCCCCGAAACTTTGTTTATTAATAACCAGATACGCGTCCTAGTAATAATTGTAATAATGTTCAAGTGTAGTCTTAGTAAGCCTCTTCGTAGACTGTGAATATTCATAATTCAATTTTGAATTTTTATTCACGATTATTAAACAAATGTTTGGAATATCCGTTGCCATAACTTCTCCGTTAATTAGTATTAAACAATAACAAGTCAAATTGATCACTCTTTTTAGTCTGAATATTATCTTCAACAGTGCAAACCGCGGTAAAGTTATATGACATTTTCATAATTATTATTTAATCAATTAACTCAACAACTACTTAATTTAACAATCAATTACTTTTGAACCGTAACTAAACATGATCAAGATTACTCATCATAACTCGTGTGGGGTATTTTATAATGAATTCTACAGAGGAGAGATACAACGTTCGGTAATCTCGGAGTAAAATGAACAAAGCTCAGAACTTCTTTTATTTCCATCGCCCGCAGCATTCGAAACGTACAGATTTGTACGTTGATGTGTTTGTACGTTGTAGCAAGGTTTAGATTGTTACAGATGATAATTAACGCCAATAGTTAATTTGACGTGCTTAAACCTTCTCGTGAAGCATTTTTTAATTTTATTATTATTTTTGAGCTTAAAGCTAGTTTGGCGTTGATTTATGTAGATGAAATGAAATGAAAAAAGCCTTTATTAAAGAGGCGGAATTAGGGCTATCAAGCCCTCCCTACCACTCAACCTCATATCGTATACAGTAAATTTACAATCGTTTTATACGATTGCGGAAAATTATTGACTTATACTTTAATTATAAAGTAAAAATATTTCTTATCCTATACAAAACTGAATTAACTTATAGTAAAAATCTATACATTGAAATTAATTTAAAACTAAAAAGAAAAAATTATATACATTTATTGTAATAAATACAAGTAATTTTCAAAGTTAAGAATAAGAAGCAAAGACCCTTATCAATCACTCCACCACGCCGACTGACCACATAACCGCAACAAGCAGCACCACCCGTCACCCCCACAGGACCCCAACAGCAAGCCCCTAACCCTTATGTGGGTTTGTGTTGGCCAAATAGTGTGGTAATCATCCTCACTTCCCTCAGCTAATATTTGTGGTCATCCAGTTAAAAGGAAGTATTTGAATGTGGAATAATATCTATGAAGTTGGGATGTCAGAAATGAAGTGTTCAAGACTAAGGGACTGTGTTTTCTAAAGGATATGTAAGTCAAGTTAATCAGCGACTGTCGCATTCGATAGCTTTTAAAAGCCTCACAGTGTTCAAAAACAGATCAACGAAGTTGCGTAGGCTGGGAACAGAACTGGAAAAATTTCATGCAATTCTATAAGAGCATGGAGATTAGCTTATGGTGAGTCGTCGTGAGTTATGGAAGCGTTCACGAAGTAGTCAATAGAAATCAAAGATATTAGTAAAAAAACCTCATTATAATGAATTAATATGAAAAAGTTTGTGTTATAATCAGTAAACCTAATTAACTTATTGGTGAGATATAACTGCACCGTGTTCGCTAAATGATGAGGGAGTGCTGGGAGTTACAAGCGGATGGAGAGTTTCAATAAGTCTCTGTATCTGGATAAACAGATCGTTCATCGTATCTTAGGCATCAGAGAGTTTAGAGCTAGGAGCAGGTGTAATAAGAACTATAAAACTATGTCAACGTCTCATTACACCTTTTAAAAAGTAAAGAGAATGCCACATATCAACCGTGACATATCATAGGCTACTTCATCATCCCCATACCTCACTGCAACAAACTATATCTGACTTCTCAAAAACAGTACAAACCTTATTGATTAAACCTTAGAAGTGAAGAAACACGTGTGCGAGAGCAATGTTTTCTGTGGACGCAAAGCAATATTAGAAGTAAAGAGATATTTTTCTGTGGAACGTAAAGAAATATTAGAAGTAAAGAAACACGTGTAAGAGAGCAATGTTTCTGTGGAACGTAAAACATTATTATAAGTAAAAAAACAAGTGTGAGAGAGCAATGTATTCTGTGGACGCAAAGCAATAATAGAAGTGAAGAACACGTGTGAGAGAGCAATGATTTCTTTGGAACGTAAAACAATATTAGAAGTAGAGAAACACGTGTGAGAGAGTAATGTTTTCTGTGGACGCAAAGCAATATTAGAAGTGAAGAAAACGTATGAGGTATAAATTTTTCTGTGGAACGTAAAGCAATATTAGAAGTAGAGAAACACGTGTGAGAGAGTAATGTTTTCTGTGGACGCAAAGCAATATTAGAAGTGAAGAAAACGTATGAGATATAAATTTTTTCTGTGGAACGTAAAGCAATATTAGAAGTAAAGAAACACGTGTGAGAGAGCAATGTTTTCTGTGGGACGTAAAGCAACATTAGAAGTAAAGAAATACGTGTGAGAGAGCACTGTTTTCTGTGGAACGTAAAACAATATTAGAAGTAAAGATACACGTGTGAGAGAGCAATTTCTTCTGTGGACGCAAAGCAATATTAGAAGTAAAGAACATGTGTGAGAGAGCAATGTTTCTGTGGATCGTAAAACAATATTAGAAGTGAAGAAAACGTATGAGATATAAAGTTTTCTGTGGAACGTAAAGCAATATTAGAAGTAAAGAAACACTTGTGAAAGAGCAATGTTTCTGTGGAACGTAAAACAATATTAGAAGTAAAGAAACACGTGTGAGAGAGCAATGTTTCTGTGGAACTTGAACCAATATTAGAAGTAAAGAAACACGTGTGAGAGAGTAATGTTTTCTGTGGAACGTAAAACAATATTAGAAGTGAAGAAAACGTATGAGATATAAATTTTTCTGTGGAACGTAAAGCAATATTAGAAGTAAAGAAACACGTGTGAGAGAGCAACGTTTCTATGGAACGTAAAAACAATATTAGAAGTAAAGAAACATGTGTGAGAGAGCACTGTTTTCTGTGGGACGTAAAGCAATATTAGAAGTAAAGAAATACGTGTGAGAGAGCACTCTTTTCTGTGGAACGTAAAACAATATTAGAAGTAAAGATACACGTGTGAGAGAGCAATTTCTTCTGTGGACGCAAAGCAATATTAGAAGTAAAGAACATGTGTGAGAGAGCAATTTTTCTGTGGAACGTTAAAACAATATTAGAAGTAAAGAAATACGTGTGAGAGAGCAATGTTTTCTTTGGAACATAAACCAATATTAGAAGTAAAGAAACACGTGTGAGAGAGCAATGTTTTCTTTTGGAACATAAACCAATATTAGAAGTATAGAAACACGTGTGAGAGAGTAATTTTCTGTGGAACGTAAAGTAATATTAGAAATACAGAAACACGCGTGAGAGAGCAATTTTCTGTGGAACGTAAAGCAATATTAGAAGTACAGAAACACGTGTGAAAGGGCAATTTTCTGTGGAACGTAAAGTAATATTAGAAATACAGAAACACGCGTGAGAGAGCAATTTTCTGTGGAACGTAAAGCAATATTAGAAATACAGAAACACGTGTGAGAGAGCAATTTTCTGTGGAACGTAAAGTAATATTAGAAATACAGAAACACGCGTGAGAGAGCAATTTTCTGTGGAACGTAAAGTAATATTAGAAATACAGAAACACGCGTGAGAGAGCAATTTTCTGTGGAACGTAAAGCAATATTAGAAGTACAGAAACACGTGTGTGAGAGAGCAATGTTCTGTGGAACGTAAAGCAATATTAGAAGTACAGAAACACGTGTGAAAGGGCAATTTTCTGTGGAACGTAAAGCAATATTAGAGGTACAGAAACACGTGTGAGAGAGCAATGTTTCTGTGGAACGTGAAGCAATATTAGAAGTATGGAAACACGTGTGAGAGAGCAATAGGATCAAGTGTGAAGCTTCTTGGTTGTCGATGTCACTCTAATCTTGCGCTAACGTTCTCCTCAAGGAACAACCCTAAACTGTCACGATGCAAGCTTTAATTTGATACAGATATAATGCTATATTATTCCGTATCTTTCAGATTATTTAAACCTTTACATATGCAGGGATTTAAATAAAGAACTCTTTAGGGAATTTAAAACCTAAATATTAACGAACTACTGTACGGCACCTTACATAACGTATAATTATACAATGTTACTTTTAAGTAAATCCTAATATCCAACAGTAAATGAATATGTCTTCCGGAACGCCAGTAGGCAGGGTCACGTAGGACCTAAAAGCTTTCCCTTAACTTAATTAACTAGAATTGCCTGTCTTGTTCCAAACAAAATATTTTTCGTTCAAACATATTAATAGAGTTGTTGTTTTCCGAAAATAGTTTGTAAAATGTGACGTTAATGTAATTACAAGTGATTTAGTATATAATGGCGTTTTGATATTGTCACCATTCCACGCTCCTAATAATAATACTTATCGACAAAAAATAATCAGTTAATACAATTAATCCAATTACGAGTGTATAATTAACAATTACACACAAACAAACCATATTAGAATTTTTGATGCCACTTAGTGTAACATCAGTTTAACTGTCAACGAATAAGGCATCTCATCTGTGTGTTATTCTGGGTCACGACACTGAATGCTATTAACACACGTTCTGTGAATCTATACATGCATATTAGTCACCAGAGTCTCCTTGTAAATCTATATATGTTAAGGGAAATATGTCACATATGCCACCTACGCATAAGCCTATACACAACTTACCTTACATTTCAAAGACAGTAGAATCTCTTTTGGAAGTTTGATACAGTGATGTTTGTACTTATATTATCAATTCCAGGATATATACTCAAGACGCATTTAATGTTTTAGAAAATCATACTTTTTAACCAAAAAGATTAGCTCTGAAACTCCTAAGATCATAAACAAAGTTACATCTTTGAACTATAAATATTTTTTAGTTTAATAATCAATATCAGCGCCAACAAAGGGTAATATTCACAAGCGTTTTTTCCCAGATGTATAAAGTTAACTTCGACAGAACCAATCTTGAGCCTTGAATGATTAATAAATCTTGCGGGTTTTGTAGCGAAGCACAAGTTGGATCTCCGACAAACTTGTTAACAGGACAACTTGGCGGTACATTATATATGAGGCGGAGATGTTGGTAGGCCAACTCTGATTGTGCTTGTAAAAACTGTGTTTGTTTCGCAAACATCAATTGTCATGGTAGAAAAAATGATGCCTTTGGGCTGCAGTAAAATATCTGTGGTGAAATGTACCAATAGCATGATTTTATACGATAGAAAAATATATTAATATGTAATAATACTGACAATTTGAAATGAAAAAATTAACTTAGACAAAAAAAGTTTTTAAAGAAACGACATATACTTTTGCAATTAAGGTAAATTACCATATCCCGGTAAAACACGTTCATTAAATACTGTGACTTATATATTCGGATTTTCAACTGACTTCAAAAAGGCTATGAAATTTAACCTGTACCTATGTTAACGAGATTAATTATTTTTTTAAATGAAAGAGGACTTCCACAGATAGTTCCCACAAAAGCTTTACACTCATATGCAGAAAGCAGAGAATGCAAAATTGTGGAGATTCCTTTTTCTTACAATTATTTTACTTATCTTCATAAAGGCCTGCAAACTTAAATTTTGATATTTGGCTTTGAATTGAATTCCAACTTTAAGGAAATATAGAAATCCTTCCTAGAATAACGGGGCAGGATTGTGTTCGGAGGTTTGAACTTTCAAAATCGCTATAATATACCTCAAAGTTACTGTTACTGACTTATTGAAACAAAACTGAATAAAATGCAGATATCTAGTTGTCTTCCACTGGCCATAACGTACTTCACAGATTCTACGGAACATATCGTAGTTTCTAGTAAATGTATGAGTAATGCTTCTTTTAGAAGCGGGGTGAATTTTATTCCTTGAGATTGAAATGTTTAGTTACCTGTAAGCTACCGAGTCTTAATCAGAACCCCAGATAACGCCCCTCTAGGATTCATTTGAAAAAAGACATAGAGTAATGATACATAACAAGTTACTGCATTCTTTCAAATACTAACTTGCCTCTCAGATGCAAGGGAACATAACTTTCTTTGCACTGATTAATTAAGTCCTAGCACTAAAATTTGAGGGTCCAAAAAGTGTAATACTGTCTCAGTAATGTCACTTTTATAAGCGAAGGGGGATGGTGACCTTCTAGAGGAACGAGAAAGGATTGCTTTCGGAGATTACTATTTTAAAACTATTAATTTAACTCAGAGGTGTTGTAAAAAATCTTCCTTGTCGAAACCAGGAGCTCAGATAACACACCTTATAGACGAATCATCATCAACAGAGAAGTTTATGCTATAAAGGCAAACGGGAGTTACAAGTTTCAATTTCACACCTCATTTGACAATGAAATAATAACATCGTTACAATGTAATTGTTAATTATAAAATTATTTTCTGCAATTAATATTATTTTTGTTAACTTTTAATGTTGGTAACATACAACTATAAGTCTTTCTTGTCAACCAACTCACCATCCTGATATAAAGGACAGAAAATTCTATATTTTATATTTTTGAATACATTTTAAACAATCCCATTACGTCGTTTAAGGTAATGATTCTACACATTTATTACTTTTATTTATTGTTAAAGAGTGTCCTTAAATGTACAGTAAATGTATACTACATAAGGTTATTTATTGCCTTACAATTAGGCTTGTTGATCATTTTGCTAAAATTAGCCACATACAAGTGATCCGAAATATTAAATTTTATCATAGCAGAGCTAGCTAACAATTTTAATTTAATATCATTATTTAATTTATAATAGAATATATATATATATATTTATTCTTTGGTTTTTACTATCAAAAACATCTAACTCAACCTAATTTCTTATCACATGCTTCTATCCACTCGACAAATGACAAAAGTAAAAAAATATCAGTTCATCATTTTTATGGAGAAAGAAAGTTGCTCCATCTGTTGAAATAAACACGCTTACAAAAGCATGAAGCCGTGAAACACGAACATGACACATTTGCCTGACTGAAGTGTGGTCGTACCGGCTGTGGCCGCACACTTGGGCTTCGGATTTACCTATTTTAAATATAATTTCTCAGAACCGTATTTGAAAAACCCTCTTGTCGAGGAGAAAACAAACCTATAAATCCCCCGAAATTTTTTTGTCAAAATTAAGAAAAATTTTCTTTTGGGACAAAATTTTCCCTCTTTCAAAAATTTTTTTAAATTTTTTTGCAAAAGGGGCCCATTGGGGCCATACAAAATCTGTAAAATCACTCCCCGAATGGGACAAATAAATTTTTTTGGGAAAAAATTTCCATTTTTCGTTTTTTTATTTTCCACCTAAGTTTTTATTTTTGTTTAAGATTCCAATAACTTAAAAACGCAAAAGGGTATTTTTCCCCCCAGCCTTTTTTTTAAAATTACCAAAAAATAAAAAATTTAATTTTTTAAAAAAGGGGGAAATAATTTTTCCTTTTACTAAATTAGATTTTAATTTTTTTTTAAAATAAAATGTATAACTTTTTTTCATTAATTTTTTAAAATTTAAAAATTAAATAAATCACTTTTTAAGAAAATTTTTCTTTTTTTTATTTTAAAAAAAGGAAAAAAGCAAAATTTTTTTTATATTTTTTTCGACTTTCGCCCCAATTTTTTTTCAAAAAACCATCTTTTAAATTTTAAAGGGAAATTTTTATAAAAATTTTTAACCAAAATTTTTTAAAAAAAATTTTATTTTTAAAAATTAAATTTAAAAGACTTTTTTAAACTTTTTTTTAAAAATTTTTTAAAAAAAATTAAAGAAATTTTGTTTATTTGAGGTTTTTTCCTTTTTTTTAAAAACCCTTTACACCCCAAAAATTTTTTTTGTGAAATAAAAAAAATTGGGAAAATTTAACCCAAATTGGGGTTTAAATTTTTAAAAAGGGGAACTTTTATCCAAAAATAAAAATTTTTTTTTATTTTCGGGGAAAATTTTTTTAAAAACGTTTTTTTTTTTCTTTGCCAAAAATTAAACAAAAATTTTTAGAAAATTTTTTAAAATTGGTGAAGACAAATCCAAAACAAAGGGGGTGTTTTGGTCAATTAAAACC
The DNA here is from genome assembly GCF_021130785.1 of Homalodisca vitripennis. NCBI lineage: Eukaryota > Metazoa > Arthropoda > Insecta > Hemiptera > Cicadellidae > Homalodisca > Homalodisca vitripennis. The sequence goes on from NC_060209.1 coordinate 7,717,744, forward strand.
CCCAAAAAAAGGAGGGAAAATGTCCCCCCCAAATTTTATTAAAATCAAACAAAGTACATCCCGATGGCAGATTCTTTTGCCTCAAACCGTTTAAACCTTTTTCCCCTTATTTACGGAAAAAAGGTTTTGGGACAAAACCTGCCTTTTTACTTTTCAAAAGTTCAAAACCCCACCATGCAATAAAGGAGGGGTTGGAAAGCCCCAAATTCCCCCAAAATTTTAAATTGTTTCCCCCGCTTAACTTTTTTCCCCTTTTCCTTATGGAAATGGGGGGTTCAATGAAAATGTTCGAGAGTCATTCCTTACAACGCAACATTTATTCCTCTACGGAAATAAAAAAGGGGGGGGTTTTTGGGTCAAAAAAAATTTTTTTGGGACAAAAAAAGGGTCGAAGTTTTCTTACTTTTCAAACCCCCTTACAATTTACCCTATTTACTACAATAAAATTACAATCAAAAATGTGCAGATTTTTTTAGTTTCCCCTTTAAAAACCCCCTTTTTAAAAAACCCAAAAATTTTACTTCCCTTTTCTATTTAGGTAAGACAGGGGGAAAAAAACCCCCAGTGTCCAATTTTTTACTTTTTTCACCCAAAAAAATTTAAATTTTCCCCAATTTTCTTTTATAATAGACCAAATTGGATTAAAATCTAACCCCCACAATTTTTTAATTTCCCCTTTTGGGTTTTAAATTTTCGTTTTTAAAACAAAATTATTTTTTATCCTTTTTTTTTAAAACGAGAAAAAAAACAATTTTTGGGGGAAAAAAAAAAAAAAAAAAAAGGGGAAAAAAAAAGAAAAACTAAAAAAAAAAAATTCAACAAAAAAATTAAAAATTTATTTTGGTAACTTAAATTTGGTAGAAAACATAATGGGTGAGAAAAATGGATCTCCCAATTTGTTTGATTTCGAAACTTGAATTTTTTTTTTAAGTTTTGGGTTTTTTTAGGACCTTTCAGAAAAACATTTTTCAATACCCAGGGAATTCTTACACTGAAACAAACCAAAAAATCCCAAATTTATAACTTAAAAGCGTTGTGAGGCACAACTTTTTATGTTAAAAAAGGTTCCCTTAAATATTTTCATTTTTTTAATTAAGATGCATGCACATTTTAAAATGCCTTTAAAAAAAAAAAAACTAAATTCCCCCCCAAAAGTAAAAAATAAAAGGAAAAAATTTTTTGCATTACCAAACCAACCCCTACGGGGCCTAAAAGGAAAATTTTAAAAAAAAAACCCCGGGGAAAAACATAGGCGGAAAAAATGAACGGGAAGGGGGCCTTTTTGGCCTTCCAAAAAACTTAAAAAAAGGTAACTTTTTGGTTCTCACATACCCCGAGTTTTTTAAAGGGGAATTGTCATGCTATGTTTAACTCAATGGTCCTTAAATTTCCCTCCCTTCCCAAAAATCCCAAAAGGAAGCCAAAAAAATTTTCCAGTGTTAGTCCCAAAACCCCCCCTTTTTAAATTTTAACTCTACTCAAAACTGCAATAAAAACTTGTGGAATGGCACCTTTTTCCAAACTTATTCCAAAAAATCTATCTTTTTGGGGCTCACTATCCCCCAAAAAACATGTGGAAATGAACAGGCATCAAAACTGCAAAAAACCCCTTTTAAGGTCCACCTTTTAAAAAAACATAAAAAAAGAAAATGCCAAAATTGTGTGCTACTTTTTACCCCGCATAATTACCCCTTTTGGGAATTTTGTAACAGGCATGTTGCAATAAAAAACCTTGTGGAATGGCCCAAACCTGGTTTCCCCAAACAAATCCGGTAACCTTTTTTCACTGGTGAGCCCCTTTCGGGGCTTTTAAAACCCTTTAAATTTAAATTTTTAAAACAAAACTGCCCAAATTTGGGATACGAAAAAAAAACTGGAAAATACTGAAACAAAATTTTTAATTTTTCCCCTTGGGAACTTGGGAAAAAATTTTTGGCCCTTCCGGGAATAACTTTTTTCACTAAAATAATTTGGGCTTAATTTTAACAACCCTTTTTTTGTCCCCCAGTAAAATTTCCGGAAATTTAATTAAACCAACTTTGGGCCTTGTTTGGAAAAAATTTTCGAAAACTTTAAATAAACTGGGTTTTTAAAAACTCCCCAAAAAAAATTTGTGAAACCTTTTGGAATAGCCAAGGTTTGAAATTCACACAATGAAAAAAGGGCTAACAAGTAATATTTTTAAAATCCAAAACTAAAAAAAAAAAGATAAGGGTTTTACCCCTTTTTTTTGCTTAAAAAACCCCACAAATGAAAATGTTTTTTCAATATAGTTCCAAAATTTATCCATTTAAAAAAAAATTCTCTTTTAGATTAAAATCCTTTAGTTTAATTGTCAATTTGTTCCCGCAAAACCCAAAATTTAACCTTTGATTCTCAGTGTTTCCCAAAATAAATTTTTTGGGTTTTTTAAAAAATTTCCTATTCCCAACACCCTTTTTAAATTCGGGGGTTTTTTTTCCCCAAACCCCTGTTTTGAAATGGGGAACATTTCAAACTTTTTTCGTAACCCCAATAAATTAATTAAAGGGTTTGTTTATTGAAATTTGTAATTTTAGTTTTAATCTTTAAATTGGCCAATGTTTTAAAAAAAATATTAGGTATTTAAAAATTTTTTTTTTTAAAAACCCAAATTATTTAAAAGGGTGGTTTAAAAATTTTAACAGTATGGGTAAAATTGGGTTCCGGGAAAAAGAAATTTTTTTTAAACAATTTTACGGGCACAAGAAAAATTCTTAAAGTTTTTTCAACTTTTTCACGGTTACCTCTGTGAAAAAATTTTAAAAGGGGGCCCCTTTTTAAAATTTTGGGAAAAACTTTAAATTTTCTTTGGTTCGGACAAAAACAAAAAAAAAAAAGTAAATAAAACAGGTTTTTTTAATTATAGCCCAAAAGTATTTTTTACTTTTTGAAAAATTTAAAAGTATCTAAATAAAAATTTGGGGAATGAAAACTGGTTCGACAAATTTTTCCCCCCGGGTTTTCTCTAATTGGAAAATTTTTTTTAAAATTTACTTTTTCAAAAAAATGAAACCCTTAAAATTTCAAAAATCAATTGTTCAAAATTTGGGGTTTAAAAAAATTAGGGAAAAGTAATTTTTTTATACCAAAAGCCCAAAACAATAAAAAGTTTTCCCAGTAAAAATTTTTAACGAAAAATTTCCCCAAATGACCTAATTGGTTAATTTTTTAAAAAACGGAAAAAAAGGTATAAACCGGGTTTAATTTTTACTCGAAAATTTTTACACTTTTAATGAAAATTTTAAATTTTTCCGGGGATCTTTAAAATCCACTTTGGGGGGCCCGATAATTTTTTTTTTTAAAGGGTAAAAAAAATCAAATTATATTTAAATTTTCGTTAAAAAAAAAAAAATATTATTTTTAAAAATTTAATTTTTCCCAAATTTCAAAGAAAATTTTTTTAACTTTAATTTAAAAAATTTTTAAAAAATTATTCTTGACTGATTATTTTTTTTGGGGATTTTCAAACTTTTTTTCTGTCAAATTTAAACCAATTATGGCTGATCCTTTTTTGCTGCGTTTAAAAAATTAATTTTGGTTGATTTTAAAAAGGGAATTTTGAAAATTTTTAAAAAAGGGGAAATTCCACAATGAATTTGAAAATAAAATTTAAAAATGATTTTAAAAGGGTTTTTTTTGAACTCAAGTAATCGATTGTAAAATATTTTTTTTCCCCCTTCTAAAAATTTTTGTAAAATAAAAAAAATTTAAAAATTTTTAAAGTTTAAATGTTTAAGAAAAACCCCTTATTTTTTTTAAATTTGATTAATTTTATATTTTGGGGGTTTTATCCATTTATAACAAAATTTTTTTAAATTTTTAACCATTTTTTAAATTTTTTCAAAAAAATTTTTAAAAATTGGGGCCTTTATAACGTTAAAAAGGTAAAAATTTTCAAAAAAAATTTAAAGTAGGTTAAATTAAAAAAAAAAAAAAAATTTTTTTAAAATAAAAAGAAATAAAAAAAAAATTTTAAGAAATTTTTTTTAAATTTCAAAACTTTTTTTAAAATGTTAAAAGCTGGGTGGGTCAAAGAAGGGGGAAAAAGTTTTTTTTTTATTTATTTTATTTTTTTTTTCCAAAAAAGGGGGTTAACCTTAAAGATTTTCAAAACCCAAAAATAAATTTTCCTTAAATAAAATTTTTAAAATTTTATTTTAAATTTTTACAAAAAAGTTTTATATTTTAAAAAAGCCCAACTTTTAAAATTTTTTTATAAATAATTTCCCTAAATTATTAAAAATGAAAAAAAGAAAACTTTACTTTTTTTTGATATCCTTAAAAAATTTTTCCCCCTTTTAAAAACCAATTTCCTAGTATTTAAAAAATTTTTAGACCATCTTCAATAAGGTTAAACCTTTTCCCCCGTTGAATAAAAAAAGTTGCATCATTATTTTTCCGTTTTTTCTTTTTTCAGATTAAAACAAAATTATTTTAAAATTTTAAAAAAAAAATTTTTCCCTTTTTTAAAACTCCTAAACTTTAAAATCTTTTTTAGAAAAATTAAATAAAAATTTTTTGTTTTTGGTTTCCTTTTTTGGAGTTTTTGAAAAAAAAAATTTGTACAAATTTTTAAAAAACTCATATGCTCTTTAAAAATAAATGACATTTTCTTTTTTTTTAAATTTTTCCCCTATTTAAAGTTTAAAAAGATTTAAAATTTTAAAAACCAGATTCCAAAAGTATTTTTTTTTCCCCACTAAAACTCCCCCATTTTTTTTTAAATTTTTTTTATAAATTAAATTTAAAAATTAATAAAAAAAAAGGGGGGAAGGGGGGGAAAAGGGGAAAGGGGAAATTTTTTTTTTTACTTTTTTGTATACGAAAAAAAAAATTTTTTAAAAATATACTTTATTAGTTAAATACTGGTTTTTTAAACTTTACTTTTTTTTAATCAAAAAAAAATTTTTTCCCCTTTTTTTAATATTTAACTTTTCCTTTTAAAATTTTTTTTGTTTGCTTACTGTTTAAAATTTTTAAAGTTATCGTTAAAACCCCGTGGGTTTTATTAAATAAAATAGTTGGTTGAACAAAAAAAAATCATTGGTTTAGTTTTTAACAAGCATTTTTTTTTTAAATTTTAAATTATTTGGGTTAAAACAAAATTAAAGTTTTTTTCTTTACCTTAAAATCATTTGAACCCCTAGGGGGGACATTTTTAACCCCTTTTTAAAAAATGGGAAATCATAATATTAATTTTAAAATTTTAAATTTTAAATTTTTGTATTTTTGTTTCATTTAAAAGTTTTTTTTTTAAAAAATTTTTAAAAACTTTTTAAAAATAAAAACTTTTAACTTTTTGTTACCTAATAAAAACCCAAACCCTTTAAAATTTAAAACGCCTTTGGGTCTTTAAAAAAAAATTTGTAATCTAAAAACAAAACACCATATAAAAAAAAATAAATTTTCAAATTAAATTTTTCCCCATAATAAAAAAAATTTCCCTTCAAGAAAAAAGTTTTTGTAACCCTTTAACTGTTTTTAAATCTTTTCAGGATAACTAACCAAATACATTTAAAATATTTCTGTTTTCTTTTTACTCACAAATATGGAAAACCCCTAAAAAACCTCCTAAAAAATTTTTTAAAAAAAAAACTAAAGAAAAAAAAATACGGGTTCCCCCCAAAGATAAAACCCGAAAATGGGGGAAAATTTTGGGGGGGAAATAGGAATTTAATAGTCCCAAAAAAAAAAAACCTATTCAATAATTTTTTTTCCAAAACCCCATCCCTTTTTTTGAATTTTTCTATGTTATTCAAAAAAAATTTAATTATTAGGAGGAAAAAGGGAAGAGTTTGAGGGAAAGGTTTTGTTGATAGAAAAAATGCAAAAAAAAGTTTAAAATACTTTTCATTGTTTTAAAACAAGTTCTTGAACTGTTTTAAATTTTTTTTTTTTTTAAAAAAATTTTTCTCATGTTTAAAATAAATGTACTTTTTTATTAAAATTAAGTTTTTAAATTTTTTTCCATGAAATCTGTTAAAAATTAAAAGCGTGCTTTTTCATTAAAAATTTGGGAATTAAAAAATATAACAAAACTCCTTTTTTATTTTTAAATTTTATATTTTTATAAATTTCCCAAAATTTTCCCTTTTACAAAAAATATTTATATTACACCTTACATTTTTTTTTCCAATTTCCTGGGTTTTGATTTACAAAACAAAAAGGAAATAATAAGGTTTTAAAAAAAAAAAAAAGGGGTATAAAATTTTTTTTATTAAGAATTCTATTTCAAAAGGTTTTCAAAACCATTTTTTAAAAATATTTTAGAAAAAATAAAAAAAATTTTTTAAAACAAAATTTACCACCCCATAAAAATTTCTAAAAGGAAAATTTTATATTTAAAACCAGGGACACAAGGAATATAACCCCAAAAAATTTTTTAAACTTTTTTTAAATTTCCCCAAAGTAAAATTTTTTTAAAAAATTTTTTTTTTTCCCGGGGGGAATTACTTTTAAATTTAATTTTTTTTTTTTTTAAAAACCCTTTTTTTAATTATTTTTAAAATTTAAGGAAACGTTTTTTTTCCGGACTTTTGGCCATTTTTAAAAAAAAATCTAACATTTTTCGAACCCAATTATTTTTTCAAAGAAGAAAACCTAATACATTTTCAAAATTTAAAAAAAAATCTTCCAAAATTTGGCCCAATAAAAACCAAAAAAAATTTTTTTCTTTATTCTTAAAACATGCCAAAAAAAACAACAAAAAAAATTTAAAACCCAAAACAATCATTAAAACATTATCGTCTTATAACCCCTACGACTGCCTTAAAAGTTTTTTTTGGTTTTGAAATGAATTTTAAAATTTTAATTTTTTTATTTTACTGTTTAAATAAACCAATCTGTTCCCCTTTTTTAAAATGGTTTAAAAAAAAATTTTTTTTTAAAAATTTTTTTTGGGGGGTTTTAAAATAAAAGCTTAAAAATTTTTAAAAAAAATAGTTAATTTTAAATTTAAAAAATTTAAAAAAAAAAATTTAACAAATTTAATTTTTATTTTTATAACGTCAAATTAAAAATTAAATTAAATTTAAAAATTAATTTTTATTTACCTTGAAATTTTTTTTTAAAACAACAAAAATTTTAAAAATGGGCTATTTTATGTTAAAAATTCTTTTTTTGTATTTCTTACGGTATTTTAAATAAAAATTGTGTTAAAAAAAAAATTCAAAAAGGAAAAGGAAAACTTCTTTATACACGAAAAAATGTATTTTCAAAAGGTTAGTAATACCTTAAAATAAAGGTTTTTTTTAAATTGGAAAATTTAAAAAACAAAAATTTTTTTTCTTTTAAAATTTTTTAATTTAAAAACCCCCTTTTTCCATTGAACCCAAAAATAAAATGTTTTCATATATTTTAACAAAAAATTTTTAAAAAAAATATTTTTTAAATAGAATTATTAATTTTTTTAAAATAAAAATTACGTAAAAAATAAAACCTTTTGGGTTAAATTTGGAGATTAATTTTTAAGGACCCCCATTTGAATTCATTTTTAAAAAAAAAAACAAATTTGAAATTAAAAACGTTTTTTTGGGAAAATTTTTTTCCCCCCTCCCATGGGAAAACCCCCAAAAAAAAAAATTTTCCCAGCCTTACACAACTACTTTTTGGGCCCAAATTTCACAAAAAAATTTTTGGGGGGAAACAATTCTTAAATTTTCGTTACTTAAAAATTTAAACAAAAAATAACCAACAAACGCTAAACTACAAAAAAAATTTATAGTTTTTTATTTTCCCAAATTTTTTTCCCAAAGTGCCCCCCCCCAAATTTTTAAAAAAAATTTTAAAAATTTATTTAATTTTTAAAAATATTCGTCAAAAATTAAAATTAGAAATTTTCAATGTTTTTAAAATTTTAAAAAAATTTTTATTTTAAAAAAAAACGTTTCATATTTAAATAAAAAAAAATTAAATTGGTATTTTAAATTTACAAAAATAATTTTTTTTTTTTAAAAAATTAAGAATTTAAAATTATAAGTTGGCGTTTTTAAAAATTTAAAATTTTTTCCCCCGGAAAAAAATTTCCCCAAAATTTTTTGAATTTTTAAACAAAAAAGGACTTAAAAAACCTGAATTTTTTTTTGGGGGGGAAATTTTTTTTAAAAAGAAAATGTATTTTTAAATTTTCCCCTAATAATTTCAATTTTTTAAATAATTAATTTTAAAAATTTCTTTTTTTTCTATTTATAAAAATATTTATAAACAAATTTCTAAAATAAAACTTAATTCAATTTCCCCAAAATTTTTAAATTTTAAAAAATTTAAAAAATTTTCCAACTTTTTTTTTTTAAAAAATAAAAATTAAAATAATAAAAATTAAAAGTTTTAAATGCGGATTTTTGTTAAATTTTTTTTAAAAAAAATTGGGGGTTAATAACAAAAAAAAAATTTAAACAGATTTTTTAAACCAAAAAATTTTGGGAAAAATTTCGGGCCAGCTTTTTCCAAAATAAAACCCTTTTTTTTTTTTAAAAACTTTTGGGGCCAAAAATTTTAAAGGGAGTAAAAAAGGGAAATTTTAAAAGGGGGTTTAAAATAAAAAAAAAATTTTTTCTCAAATCTTTTTTATGGTCAAAAAAACCCATAAAATTTTTACGGTGCCCCCCAAAATTTAGATAAATTTTTAAAAAAAACCAAATTTTACCCTTTTATAATTTTTTAATAAACATTAAAAAGTTAACAAAATTTTAAATTTTTTTTTAGGTGCAAAGCTAAAAAAAAATTGAAAAAATTATCTTTTTAAATTTGTTAAAAAATTTTTTATATTTTTAAACAACTAACCCTACAATTTTTTTTTTGGAAAATTCAAACAGTTTAAAAAAATTTCAAAAAAGTTTTTTAAAAACGAATTTTTCAAAATAAAAATTAAATAAAAATACCTTATGTAGTGGATTTTTAAGGATCAACAATTAATTTAAAATTTAAATTATATTAAAAAAAATTTTTATTTCAAAAATAATTAACGATTAATTTAAACTTTTTAAATTTAAAATTAGATGGATTTAAAAATTTTATTTTTTAAAGCCCCATTTTTTTTTAATTAATTTTTTTATTTTAAAAAAAATTTTTCAAAAGGGATCCCCAAAAAAAAATTAAATTTTCTTTAAAAATAAAATTTTTTTTTCCTACCCAAAATCAAATTTTTTTTAAAAAAGGGAAATTTTAAGTTACTTTTTAAAAGGTAGGGGGCAAAAATTTTTTTTCAAGGAACAAAAAAAAAAAATGGTTTTTGGGGCAAATTTTAAAAAAAAAAAAATTTTTTTTTAAGGGTTTTTTTTTTTTTTTTTTTCCAAAATCCAATTCTTGACTTTACTTTAAGCAAAAATAAATTTGGTCTTTAAAATTTAATTTTTTAAAAAAATTTTTTGGGGTTCTAAAAAAATTTAAAATTTTATATAAAATTTGCCAAAAATTTTGGTTAATTTTTAAATTTTAAGAAAAAAACCCCCTTTTTTTAATAAAAACCACCTATAAAAAACGGGAAATTTTTTATAAAAAACCCAAGGATAAAAGGGAAAATTTTTAATTTTTTATTAGTTTTTTAAAAAAAAAGGGAATTTTTTAAATTTAAAATTAAAAAAAAAAAAATTTGTAAAAAAGGATTGAATTTTAGAAAAAGTAAATTTTAAAACCTTTTTTTTTAAAAAATTTTAAAAAAAATTTTAAATCCCCGGGAAAAAAAAATTGGAAAAAAAAAAATTTTCCCCCTTTTTTTAAAAAATTTAAATTTTTCCCCAAAAATTCCCCAAACCAAAAAAAAATAAATTTTTAAACTTCCAATTAAAAATCCCCGGGAATTTTTTTTACAATTTTTTTTCCCCAAAAGGAAAAAACCCATTTTTAAACCCCCCCAAAATCCCCTTTCCCTTTATTTAAAAACCCCATTTTTTTCCCCCAAAAAACCCCCCCCTAAAAAATTAAAAAATTTTATTTTAAAGGCCCTATTAAAAATTAATAAATCAAAAAAAAATTTTTAAAAACCATAAAACCCTAAAATTTAAAAAATTAAAAATTTTTTGGCAAAAAATAACTTTTAAAATTTAAAAAAAAAATCTCATTTTTAAATATTAACCCAAAAAAAGAATAAAAAAACATTGGGGGAAATTGTTAAAAAAAAACCCCATTTTTAAGGGGTTAATTTAGTGCTTTTATTTTAAAAAAATTTTTTAAATTTGGTTAAAAAATTTTTTTAAAACAAAAAAAAATTTTAAAAAAAGGGAATTGTTTTAAAAAATTTTTTTTGTGATTTTTTAAACCAAAAAAAATTTAAGGAAAAGCCTAAAAACCAAAAAACAAAAAAAAAAAATTTTTTGGAATTTTAAAATGTCCATTGGGAAAAATAAAAAAAATAATTAAGTTCAAAAACACAAAAAAACAAAGGGTTTGGAAGGTAATTGTCCTATTAGTGCATATATAAACCATTAAACAATTCGGAAAAAGTCTAAAAACAAACCATTTCAGGGGTTTGGTGGAATTCCTTTGTCTTTTAAAAAAAATTTTTAACAATTGGGAAAGGGAAAAACAAAAAACCATTTTTTTAAGGGGGGGAAGGAAATTTTTTTAAAAAAAACAAAAATTTTGGGGAAAAAAACCCCAAAAAATTTAAGGGGTTTTAGGAATTCCAAATTTAAATTTTTTAAAAAAAAATTTTTAAATTTTGCTAAAAAAAAACAATTTTAAAAAAAGGAGAAAGGGATCAAATTTTAAATTTTAAGTAAAGGTTTTGAAAATTTTAAAAATTAAATTTTAATAAATAAAGAAAGGGAAAAAACCTTTTTTGGAATTAAGGAATAAAATTAAAAAAAGGAACAAAAAATGACCCCAAATTTTTATGTTTTTGGGAACTAAAAATTTGTTAAAATTATTAAAGGGGTTTTAAAATGTTCCGAATTTAGTTTTTTTTTGGCCTTTTGGTTTTTTAACTGAGTTTAAATTTTATTCCAAATTTTTTTTTTTTTTGGGCCTTTTTTAAGGGTTTTTAATTTTTTTGGAAAATTTTCGGGGAAATTTTGTACCTTTTATTTTCTTTTAAAGGGAAATTTTTTTTTTTTTTTTAAAAATTTATTAAAAAAAAATTTTATAAAAAAGAAAAAACTTTTTAAAGAGAGAGTAATTTTTCAATTTAAAAAAAAAAATTTAAAAAAAAAAATGAAATAAATTAAAAAAAAAAAATTTAAAAAAAAAAAAAAAAAGGAAAAAATAAATTTTAAAAATTTAAAAAAAACAACTTAAAAAATTTTCAATTTTTAAAATTTTTTTTTAAGGGTTAGGAAAATTGGGGAAAATTTTTTTTTTTTAAAAAGAAATTTATTTTAATTTTTTTTTAAAAAAAAAAAAAACTTAAAAAAACCCTCAAAAAATTTTTCAAAAATTTTTCCCTGACCAAAAAAAAATTTTAAAACCCCCAAAAAATTTTAAAAAAAAAAATTTCCCTTTTTTTCCCACAAACAATTATCTTTCAATCTTCAACGGCCCATTAAAGAAATTAAAATTAAAAAAGAAAAAAAAAAAATTAAAAAAAAAATTTTTTCAAAAAAAACAAAATTTTTTACAAAAAAACAAAATTATTGTTTTTAATGCCCCCCTCAAATCTTAACTTAAATTGTTAAGAGTAAAAAGCGTTATTTCAAAAATTTTTTTTCTTTTTCAAAAGGAAATAAAAAAAAAAAAAAATTTTTGATTTTTAAAAAATTTTTTTAAAAAAAATTCTTTATAGGGTAAAAACAAAAAAATAAAAAAAAGATTTTTTAAAAGAAAACCATAGATAAATTTAGTATTTAGCGGGGTTAAAATTTAAACCCCCTTCATGATTTTAGAAAAAAAAAATTTAATTAAAAAAAAAGATAAATTTAATTTAATTAACAGCCTTTTTGTAGTATCACCCATCTTTTTTCTTTTTAAATTTTTTTTTTTGTAAAAAATTTTTTTTAAAATTTTTTTCCTTTTTAAAGACAAAAAAACTTTTTGCTTTAAAAATTATAAATTAATTTTTATTTTTAATTATTTTTTCCAATTTAATCCTAAAAATAATATGAAAATTTTGGTTATTTTTAAAAATATAAATTTTATTATATAAATAATTTTTTATTTTTCTTTTAAATTTATATAAAAGAAAAATTAAAAAGATTAAAGAATTAAAAAAAAAAAGAAAAATATTCTAAAAAAATAATTTTTAAAAAAAAATTAACCCCAAAAATAAAAAATTTTTGAACCAAAAAAAATTTTAGGGGTTTATTGTTTAACCTTTTTTAAAAATTTTAAAATTTTGTTTTAAGAAAATTTTAAATATTTAAAAAAAAAAACCAATAAAAAATTTTCAAAAATTTTTTTAAAAATTTTTAATTTTTCAAAAAATTAAACGGGTAAATAAAAATTCTTTTAGGATAATTTGTTTTTTTAGTAAGCTTTTTTAAAAAATTTTTTAATTAAAAATAAAACCAAAAAAAAAAAAATTTTTTATCTAAAATAAAAAAATTTTTTTTCAAAAATTCTTAAATTAAAAAGAACAAAGCAAAAACAAACCATTTTAATTTAGTTTAAAAAAATTTTTCATTTTTTTAAAAAAGCGTTTTTTAAAGTTTGTAAAAATAAAATAAAAAGAAAAAATTTCTTTTTTAAAAAATTTTTAAACCAAAATTTTTAAAAAATTTTTCAAAATTAAAAAAATTTTCAAATTTTTTTTTAAAAAACATTATTAAACCCAAATTTTTTAGTTAATCTTTTTGGATAATTTTAAAAAAAAAAAATAGAATTATTTTTTAATTAATTTTGGGGAAATTTTAAAAATTTTAGAATGTTGGATTTTCCAAAGTAAAATTGTTAACCGCCTTTGTTTTTACCTTTGAAATGATTCTTTCATTTTTAAGTTTAAATTAATTTTAAATATATTTAATTTTTCAAATTTTGGTTTTTTTTAAAAAAGGGGGGGGCCCAAAAAAACTTACATGCTTTTTTTAAATTTTTACTGGAAATATTTCTTTTTTTAACCCCAAAAAATTTAAAATTTTTTCTTTTTATACTTACTTTTTATCTTCAATAAATTTTTTTTTAAAAATTAAAAAAAAAATTTTAAATTTTTTAAATAAAAAATATTTTTTTTTTCCCCAAAAATTTTAAAAAAATTCCCCATTTTTTTTATTTTTTTAAAATTTAATAAAAAAAAATTCAAAAAAGTTTTTAAAGTTTTTTGGAAAAACCAAATATTTTCTTAATCGAATAATTTCCCCAAATTTTTCTTCCAACCTAAGGGGGTTTTTAAATTTAAAAACCCCACATTTTTTTAAATTTTCCCAAAAAATAAAAATAAAAGAAAAAAGAAAACGAATTAAATTCAAAAAAAGATATTTGGGACCAATTTTTTAAAATTTTTTTTACAAAATGCGCAGATTTATTTAATCCATTTAATTAATAAAAATTTTTTTAGGCCAAAAAAAAATTTTGGGAAATAAAAAAAATTTTAATTTTTAAAAAATTGTAAAAATAATTTTAAAATTAAAAATTAAAATTTAGTTTCCCCTTTTGTTTAAATACTATTTTTTCAAATTTTAAAATTTTTTTTAAATTTTAAACAAAAATTTAAAAAAATTTTTAATTACGTAAAATTACCCGGGGCATAATTTTTATTTATTGGGGGTTTTTTTGTTTTTTAAAAAAAAATTGAATTAAAAAAGTTAAATTCTAAAAAATGTTTTTTTAAAAATTTTTTACAACCCCCAAAATGGAAAAAAATAAAAACCCAGTTTTTTATTGATGACACCTTCCTCGGGCCCCGCCGGGTGGTTGGAAGGGGGACCCTCCCCTTAAAAAAATTTTTGTTTTAAAGAAAATCCCCGTAAAAATCACGTAAAAAAACACAAAAATAAATTTATTAAAAAAATTTAAAAAAAAAAGGGAATTTAAAATTTTTAATAAACCAAAAAAACACGATAAAAATTTTTAAAATAAAATAACCAGAAAATTAATTTTTAATTTTTCAAAATAATTTTTTTTTAGGGGAAATTTTATTTGTAAATTTTTTGGGGGGGCCCCCTTTAAATTGGGGGATTGAATTAAAAGTTATTTTTTTACGCCCAAAAAACCTTTAAAAATTTTTTATTGTTATAAAAATATTAAAAAGAAGTAATTAAAAGTCAACTTTTTTTTTTAAAAGTTTGGGAAAAAAAAATTTCCCAAACCCGCTGAAATTTATTTTCATCAAGATTTTGTTTGAATTTTTATAAATTTTTTTCTTTTTTTGGAAAAATTATTTTAAAAAAAACCCTAAACGCTTATTCGGGAAAATTTTTAAAATTTTATTCTCAAGAACACAATAAGGGAAGGGGACCGGAAGCGTTGCCCTTTATGGTAGATAATCGGCGTGTTTAAAAAGGGAAGCCCTAAATCATTAATTATTTGATGTGAACCCAAAAAGGGCATATTTTTACTATCAAATTTAGTTTAAAAACCCCTGTATCTAATTTGGTTAACTTGGGTAAGGTTTATCCAAGAGTTTTGACAATGGACCTTAAACGAGAGAGGATCTTAATATTTAGGGTTTTTCCCTTTGGGTTTAAAGATAAGGGGTTAATTTTTATATGAAATTTACCTTCTAAGGAATATATGTATCATCGGGGTTTTTTGTATGAATTTAAAAGTTGCTATTAAAAAAAAACCCCCCCCGGCTCGCTTTGGGGTCCCGACCTTTCCCGTGTGTTCCAAAACGGGGGTAAAATAAATTGGGATTCGTTTAATTAAAAAATAAGGTTTGTCGGGATTTTTTTCTTGGTATTTAATGTAATGAAATGTACTCCAAGTGTACAAATTTTTTCAGACCGTTGGTATATAAGTTCCCCAAAAAACGGTTGGCCCCGTAACTAACCAAAGGGATATGTATGGTTTAAAATTATCAAACTTATTCGACCGGGGGCCCTTTTAAAAGACGAAAATATAAGTGAAAAATTTATTATACCCGAAATAATTTTATTTGTAAAAAAAGTTTTAATAATAAGTCAGATTAATTTTGGTTTTTTACTCACAAAGTCTAATTAAAAACCTTAACATTGTGCAAATTTTTTCAGTATTTTTTCTGAAAACAAACTTCAAATAATTTGGTTTTATATGATTTTTATGACCCCTCCCCCCTTTTATAACACCATCCAAATTTTTATTTTTATCTTCTTAAACCGGTTTGCTCCCCGGGTTTCATTTGTTTTTAAAAGGGGTACCATCAAAAAATAGCCTTCCTTTTCCAAAATTTATAAAAAAACCCCCTTTTTAAAAATTTGTTTTTTACATTTGAGGTTTTTTTTTTTTACAAAAAGGGGAAATTAAAAAGGAAATTGGTTTTAAAAAAAGGGTTTTTTTTAAAAAGAGATTACCGTACTTAAAACTTAAATTTTCTTTACATATGTTTTGACTAGTTTTTTTCTTTTTGAAAAAATAAAAAATTTTGGGAAAGGACAACCTAAAAAAAAATAACCAAAAAGTAATAAAATGAAATATATTACGAAACCGGATACTTTTTGCCCCCATTCCTTTTGATTAAAAGAAAGGGAATTTAGGTATAGGAGTAAATAAAACCCAATAAAATTTCATAGAGGATAAATAGTGCGAAAAATAGTGATCTTTTTTTAAAATAAATAAAAATCATAAAGAAAAAAAGGGAAATGCTCTGATTTTAAGCGCCAGAAATAATTTTTTCTTCAGCTAACAAGGGGCCAAGTGCGCAGGGAATATTTTTGTGGGTTTTACATTTTCGTTTAACTTTTCCCATTTGCACCTTCATATTACTTACACCGGGCCTGCTCAAATTGTATTTCTCAAAAATTAGTAAACTTAATGGGTTAAAAGTAGTTTTTTTTTTTCGCTCACGTTTTTACATATAGTAATTTGATATTTGAACTGAACTGATCTTAAAAAAGTTGTTAAAAAATCTTTAAACACAAAAAAAGTTGAATTTTATATTTTCTGGTTATTTAAAAATATAAAAAAATTTCCGACTAAAACTTTGTAAAAAAAACAGAGCAAAAATTCAATTAATGGGGTTTGTTGGACAAAAAACGAAACGCTAAATTTAAAAAATTGATTTTAAATAGAAAGTGCTTTGGAAAAAATTTTAAAAACAATCTAAATATCTAACTTTCCATTAAATTTCTACTTAGTGGGTTTTTAACAGTACTTTTCGATCTTGTTTTTTACATTAAAGACCAAATTGATTTTTCTCCGTAATTGTTTTTTTAAAGGGTTTTTAAATAGGGTACCAATTGTGAAAAAAAGAATTTTTTTTCAAACCCTTGGTTTTTGTTGACAAATTTTTTAAATTTAAGTATTTTTTTATAATTACACGTGTAACATTACATATTGCAGAAAAAAAAAAAGTACTGCATTGAACAATTTTAAATTCCCTTCAAACAATCAAAATATTATTCTCATGGGCCAATTAAAAGTCCAAGTATCATACGCTATACATAACCAAAAAAATTTAAACGTAATCTAAAAAGTGTTTATATTGTCATGAAAAATAAATTGATATAATTAAACTAAGCAAGATTAAAATTCCAGTATCTGGGTTGTTTTACTGGGTTGGGTGGTGGGTGGGGGAAAACAAAATTTTTTTTTTGAAGAAAGTTTTTTAAAAAAGAAAACCGGTTTTTAATAAGGAATCTTTAAAACTTTTTTAAAAATTATTGTTTTTGGAAAAAGGGTTGGGATACAATAAACATTTATATATATTGTGGGAGGAAAATTTTAATGTGTTTAAAAAATGAAAATGAATTGAGGAAAAAGTTGGTTACGTTCCGGGTAAAAAACCTGCGACAGCTCTTTCCCCCCCCCAAGGGGTAACCTAGACAATAGCCCCCTTTTTTCATTTTAAAATCCCTTTTAACAATGAAGGGGAAAACTTTCCTTTAAAACAGCCGTACAATCGAGCAAAAGTACCCTGGATAAATTTTATAGTGCAACAAATTTCCGGAGACTGGAAAGCACCTCAAGGAAACATATGAAGATGAGATTAAGCAAAAGGGGTTCGACATGCGCGCCAAGAAAACCAATATCCAAATACCCCCCAAAAATAACTGGTCAACCCATATTTGGTCTCTCTTAAGCAACAACGCGCTTAGAAACTGTTTGAGATGAAATTTAAGAAATTTAAATTTTTTCAATTAGAAAATTTTAGCAAGGGTAAAAGTTATAAGGACTATAATCAAAGGGTTTTATTTTAAGGAGGGATCTAGAAAGAAAATTTATGGTTTCATCGTTCGTCCTTTTGCTCTTCATTTTTTTTTGGAAAAAAGTAGACCCATGACTATTTGCAAAAAAATTTTGGAAAAAAAAAAAAAAGGGATTAAAAAAGAATAGAGTAATTTGGTTTGCAAAAAAAGGAATAAAAAGAATATTTAATAAAATAAACAATTTCATATTTTGAAATTCTCTCAAATATACACAACTACATTAAAAGTGGTACTACACGTAAAAGTAGCGCAATGTAAAGAAAAAAGGGGTAAAAAGTGGCCCTTTCAATGATAATTAATTTTTTACTAGCTAAATAAAACCTCACTGCGAGGGAAAGTGTTTTAATTAACACGGTATAATGTAAAATTGGGGCCCTTCGGGAAAAATATTTCTAATTTCCTTCACTACCCATTTACCCTTTTGTCTAGTTGACTTTTGTATACAAATTTTTAAATTCAAACTGTCAAAAGGTTTGGTTTCCGCTAAACCTCTTTTTTAAAACCATTTTTTTTATTTTAAAAAAAGCAATGCTGGATTTTACCTATCTAATTAATTTTAAAATTTGATTATTCATTTTCAAAGCAACGTTTATTAAAGATTATAAATTTATAAAAAAATTTATGTTTAAAGGTAGGGTCTTTAAAAAAAATTTAATACGGTAATGCAAAAAAATAAAAATTGAATTCAAAACAACATTTCGTGATTTTTAAATTTTATTAAAACCAAATATTTCTTTTAAAATTATGATATTTAAACTTATGTCGGATCCACGGGTTTCTTTAAAGATTCTTATGCCAAAAAAAGGGGAACATAGGATAATTTGAAATGGGTTACTATATTTAAAATTGTATGATTTTAGTGTTGCAGAAAACAAATTTTTAACCAATAGTACTTTTTTTGTGACAGAAAAAAAATAACTTACTATGGCGTATTAATAAGAATGTTGTGGTGGGGTGTGTTTGCCGCCGCCGGCGCGGGGGCGTCTTTTTGCGGGGGTTTTGCTTTTATCTTCCCTTTTTCTTGTTTTAAGCTTTTAAAATTTTCTCTTTTTTTTGTGTGCCCGTGGTTGCTGCATTTGCTTCTTCCTTTTTTTTGGGGGTTTTTGGAAAGATTTTACTTTGTAAAAATTAAAATTTGCTTTGTGATCTGTCTGAAATGAAAATTTTGGTCTGATAAAAAGCTTCTTGAGTCCAATCCCTCTATTTTTCAAAGAACTCCAAACTGGGGTAGGTATTTTTGAGCACAATTAACAATTTTTTTTCATGCAACTAAATGTTTTAAGAAAAAATTAAAATAATTGCAGAATACACTAAACAAAGGGGTCCAATTTTTAAAAACGTTCAAAAAGGTTACAAACAAAAAACCGTTAATTAATAAAATTTCTATTGAACTAAAAGTCCTGTAATTGTACTTTTAATTATGAAATTTTGGGTCGTTTCCCTTTTATGAATTAAAAATTCCAATTTGTCAGTTATCGTCTTTAGTAAAAGGTGTTAATACAGTGGGCATTGCCCTTTGCTATTCCTCTTACAATAAAAATTTAAAATTTCCTTTTTCTTTTGAACCCAAAATCAAAAATAATTACAAACATGTTAGAAAACACTATTGTTAAAATCCAACTGGAGTATCCAAAATTTGTATGCCAAAAATAGTTTACGATTTTGCTTTCATTTATTTTAATTTTAAAACTTTTTGGTTGCAAATTAAATATAAACGGCCCTAAAGGTTGAAGATATTCCACAATAGCATTGAAATACTTCAAATCTTTTTTTTTATAATTTAAAAAAACTTTTGTCCATTATTCCAAAATAGGGTAATTATACAAATATATGGAGCGTAATAGTAGCCTATACTGAAAAGCAAAGTTCCATATTTGTAATTTTGAATGCTTTGTTTTTTTTTTAAAAAATTTTGGGGTTAAAAAATTGAATTAATGTCCCTGAAATGTTTAATATTGATCGCTGTTACAACCAAAATTTTTTACTATACTGTGATAAATATATATTTGGGACAGATAATGTTTGTTTTAAATTTTTCATAATAAATTTCAGACGATTACAAAATTGTTATTAAATTTAAACAACAACTTTAAGAGGAAAAAAAAAGTTTTTCATACGATTTACATGTTTTTCGCTGTGCTTAGCGAAAAGACTTCATACAGGGGCTAAAAATTATTTCTCTTTTCCCCTCTGTTGTGTCGTAACGAAATGACTTAGGACAAATTGCACCTTAGGTTTTTTGCTTATATTGGGAACACTGGTTTAAAAGATGGTGAATTTTATTACCTGATTTGGGGTGAGTTTTAAATGTAATTTTACATTGATTATGGGAACCCAAGAAAAAAAGTTAAAAAAAATTTCGGTAAAGTGTGGGAAAAAACATAATAAGGATAAAAAAATTTTTGGGTTTTTAGGTAACTTATTTTTAAAATTTTATAAAAACCAAATTATCAAAATAAAGTACCATTGATTATTGGAAAAATTTTTCCCATTAAAAATGGGGGAAAATTTTTTAGAAAGGGTTCAATTTTTGGGAGGGGTATATTAAATTTAATTCTCTGTTTACATACTATAGTTTTTAAAAAAGTTTTAATTTTTTATAAGTTTTTAAAAACAAAAAAATTAATAAAATAATGTTAAAAAAAATTTTCGGCCATTTTTTTTTTTTTAAATCCAGAAAAATTTTTTTCATTAACGCAAAAAAAAAAGTTTTTGGAAACCCAAAAAATTTTCGATGTAGACATTTTGGAAAAAACGCATTCCCTTTAATGATAAAAGGTGGTATATCTCTGGTTTAAGATAAAAGAATTTGGCTTTTAATGGATCGAAGTATAAACCCCATTAGCTAAAAAAAAATATTTCCCATTAAAAAGAACGTAAACTTTTTTCTTTTATATATTCCCAATGTAGTAATTCTTCCCCGGGAAAAATTTTAAATCATATTTTGTTTTGCATAAACCCAACTTGTTATTTAGTCACTTTAGTGACGTACTTCTTTAAAAAACCCTTTTTTTAAAATTAAATATTTTTAAATTGCAATGAAACAAGTTTTGAAATTATAAAAGCAGGTTTTATGGGAAAGTGAAAATCATTTAAATGTTTATGTTTTAAACCCCCCCCCCCCTTTAACTAAATAATTACAAATCTTTTTGTTAATAAAATAATTTTAAAGGGCTGTTTTTACATGTTTTTAATTTCTCTAAAGAAAACCCAAATAACTTTTGAGTTTTTTCCGAAAATTTTTTTAATACAAGTTTTTAGTAAAAATTTTAAAAAAATAGTTTTAAATCGCCAGTTTTAAAATTTTAAATGAAAAAGGTTCAATAAAACAAAAAACTTTTTACTAAAATTAATGTGAAAAATAAAAGTTAAAAAATTCTCACGAATTTTTAATTTTTTCCCAATTTATGGATTTATTTAAAATTTCTACCGATAAAGTTAAAAAAATTGAAATTTTTTTCCAGGTAAACCCATTTTTAAAACCAACCAAAAATTTCTTTTTTTCTCGTTGAATTATTGGCATAAAAATTCCATTAAACTGGTTGTTTTTTAAGAAATTCAAAAAATTGTAATGCCAATTTTTATAAAAAGCCTTAAAACTCAGTTCTTTAATTTCACCCAACTTTTCTTTGCAATTCGTTTTTGAGAAGATTTAAACAACAATTTCACTAAGAAAAAACTTAAATTTTTAACTTTGCCCAATAAAGTGCCCAAAAAAAAAAGGTTTAAAATTTTATAAACGAAAAAAATTTCTTCAGGAAATGAAGCAAAATTAAACAAAATTTTTTGAAACAAAACCTTGTTATCAAATTTTAAAACCTGTTTGTATTAAATCACTGTAATTTCGGGGGTTATAATATTTTAAAAAGTTTTAACCCGGGCCCCCTCATTAAAAAATAAAATTTTTAATGGGAAAAAAATGTTTCAAAAAATTAAACTGAATATAAAAATGTTTTTTTAATGATAACAACCCCAAAACAAAAATTTTTCAAATTAAAAATGCAAAACTTTTTTTTATTTTTTGTCCGATTTTAAAAATTTCCAAATGTTTTTTTAAAATGAACATTTTAAAAAAAATTTTGTTTGTTTTGACTACAAAGCAGTAAAAACAGTTTCCTGAGTACTCATGGGAATTTTTAATTAGTTAAACCCCCTTTTTTTTGAAAAATGGCATCCCCAAAAATAATTCAAATTGCTAGGAAAAAAATACCCAATTTTAAAAAATTTGGTTTTAAAAATAAAAAATATATAACGGGTTAAAGAGGAATTTTTATATCCAAAACATTCTAAACAAAGAAAATTTAAAATTACCTCAAAAATTAAGTTAGAATTTCAAAAGATACGAAAAGTAAAAATTAAAACTTTTAGTTTCAAAGGAACCAAAAAAGTTTTCCAGGTTTTTAATGACCTCCTTAAACCCGGTAAGGTTTCCCGGAAAATCCCTTTGATCCTTTTAAAACCCGTAGAGTAAAAAAAAATGTGCATAACAGGCACGCTAAGGAGTAACTACTTTCAAAATTTTCAAAGTATGGTGAAAGATAGAAAGTAACAACGAATAAAATTTTTTAAACCCGCAGACTAAAGGAATTTTTGTTAGTTTCAAAATTTTAGGTTTAAAAATTACCTAATTATAGTATAAGGTTTAAATAACGGCGACGTCATATAAAAAGGAATTCTTTTGATAAATGAAAAATTTTAACATTTTTTATCAAATTTTAATTATTTTTTAAAAGATAAAAATTTTAAATTTTAAGTTTAACCGGTTAAATAAAAAATTTCCATAGGTGGGAAAGGGTTAAACAAGAAAAATTAAAATCAATCTGTCATCAACTTTTTAAATTTATTTAAAAATTGTTTTTTTTTTATTTTTAAACAATTTAACTTTGTTAATATTCAAATTTTAAAATCTCCCCAAAAATTTTTAAAAAATAGCTCAGTTAAACTCAAGTCGTTTTTAAAATAAAGAAGTTGAAGCTAACTTTCAAGGTATATACAAATTGTTTTTTTGGATATACCCCAACCTGTGGAAACATACAAAATATTTCCTAAAAAATTACCAATTTTTCAACCCCCCCCGTCCTATTTGTCCTATCCTTTTTGTGTTCCAAGGGTTTTAAAAGTTGTTTAAAAAATTTGGTATATGAAAAAAAAAATTGGCTTTAGGGATGTTGGCGGGCCCAATGGTTTGCAAATTTACAAAAAAAAAGAATTTTTAAATTTTTCGTCTTTTTGGAAAATTTTGGGGTTTTAAAATTTCCAAATTAAAAAATTAAATTCAAGTTAAATACTTTTTTTTACTAAAACAAAGTTTAAAGCCCCGTACAAATAAAAAAATTTTTGATGTTATAGTTTTACCAAATTCAAATTTTTATAAAAAACAAAAACTTTAAAATTTCCACTGTTAAAAGGGATTTAAAAACAGTGTTTTGTGGTGTTGGGGAAAATTTAAATAACATCCTAAAACCCCTTTCCCAAATTATGATAGGTGTTTTTTTTAAACTCGATTAATTTAAACTGAAAAATGTTTTACTTTCTTATGTGTTTGTTTTTTAACATTAATATTTTGGTTTTCAAAAATTTGTTTTTTTGGAATTTTAAAAAAGGCAAGTTTTAAGCCGGTTTGGTTCTATTATTTCTAAAAAATTAAAACTTTTTTTTACTGTTTAAAAGTGCCGTATGAATTTCCAATTTTTTAAATAATAATTTTTTAATTTTGAAAAAAAATGTTAAAATTTTAAGTTTTGGAACAATTTTGGAAAATAATAAACCTTTTTTTATAATTGAAAAAAGATTTGCATTTTTGGGGAAATTTTTAAAAAATTTTATTACGGATTTCAAAAACATGATATTGCCAATTTAAAAAAATTTTAATTTAAACGGTTTTTCCCTCAATTATGAAAAATTATCATATTTTTTTAAAAAGTTTGGAAAATTTTTCAAAAAATATAAGTATTAAACATAACTAATTTTCCCTTTTTTTTAAGGCTCTACAAAAAACCTTTAGCGGGCAAAAAGGGCGTATGTAAATAAGGGGAAAACTTTTATTTTAAATTTACGGAACGTCACGATTTTTTTGGGGTTTTTCTCATGATTTAAATCCGTTTTCCCAATAAAAAACCCTTCATAAATATCTGATCTGAACTAAAAAAAGTGAGTTAAGAAAAATGTTTTCTAAAAAGAAATAAAAAGGAAGAAAAAATAAAACAACAAAAAACCCCCCATTTTTAAGAAAAAAAATAACAAAACCTTTGTAACTAATAGGTTTCAATGATTTTGAAATTTCATTTTTACATTAACTCAATTTTTATTTAAATGTGAAATACTTTGCTTATCCGCGCTTTCAACTTTTTTAGTTAATTTTATTTTTTTACTTAAACCAGTTTTAAAGGCTGTAAAATAAAAACAATTTTTATACTCGCAAAAGGTTTTTTACGTAACAAATAAAAATTCCCCCAAACATCGTCCCAAAAAATTAAAAATAATAGTAAATTTACCTTTAATAATTTACGAATATTCTTTTATTAATTTTTGAATCCAAAATAAAATGGAAATTTTAATTTAATTCTATTTTCCCTTTTTCCCAATTTTAAATTGAATTTTTAAGCTTAATATAATTTTCTTTAAGTTTCACACTATTTCCCTGAAAAGTTTAAAAAAGTATTAAATATAAATAAATTTATTTTTTAACTAGATACAGAGGGGATTTAAAAACGGTAGAATTTTATTAAAATTTGTTATTTATTTATTTTACAAAATCACCATTAAACTTTATTTTTATATTTATTTTAATTTAATCTTAATCTTATTTCCCGTTTTAAAAAAAACTATAAAAATCGCCTGAAGAAAGCAAAAATATAAAGAAGAAAGATGGCAGGGTTTTTTTCCCTCCCCGAAATTTAAAAAATTGTTTTTTGGAGGGGAAAGATGGATTTTTTGGAACAAAATTTTTTCTTGGGTGTGAAAGTCTCTTAAATGTAACCCCGAAAAAAATTTTCTGTTTTTAAGCCCCAACAATTTTAAACATATTCTTTATAAATTAAAACTTTTGTTCCTTCTATCTTTTGTGTGAATTTGGCAAAATGGTTAAAAATGCATAAAATTTAAAAAAAAAATTTTATATGGTTTATGGATGAAAATATTTAAAAAAAAAAATATTGACAGTAAACAAAGCATCGTTCTGTTTCCTATTGGCTGGTTGAAGGTGTCCACCTTACCCGGTTTGTTGGGGTTTCAAATTTTTTCGTTGTTTCTAAAATTTTTTTAATTTAATTTTGGTTTAAATTTTTCTAAAATTGGGATTGACCAATTTTTTAAATTACTTTTTTTCTACATTAGAAAATAAAATATATTGTTGTGAGGGCCGCTACATCTCAGAAGTTAATTATAATTTTTATTTTAGGATATAAAAAATTATTTTTAACAATGGAATTTAAAAACCTAAAAAAATAAATTAGGTTAAAATTAGTAATTTAAAAAAATAACTAAATGTAATCTGTGGGATGACCGTTTTTTGTTTCTGCGGGTTGCTACAAATGCTTTTTGAAGATTTATGTCTTTTTCCAAAATTTTGAATTATTTTTGTCCCCTTTGTTTTTTTTAAAATTTCCTATGTTTTTAAATTAATATTGGAATTTTTTTTAAACTGGTTTGACATTTTCTTGATGAAACCATTACGTTTTATGATTACAATAAAATCAAAAGGTTACAAAAATAATAATTCTTGGAAAATTTATTTTTAAGGTTTTTTTAAATTAATTTAACCAAACAAGTGGTTTTTTCCTGGGAATTATTTCCAGAAATTGCCTTTTTTAACCCAAAGGTTTTGTGGGTATAGCTATATTTTAAAGGGTTTTCTCACTGTGTTAAATAATTTTTAAAATTTTAAAATTAGTTTTAATATAGTAGGTTTATATGTGTTAATGTGGCCTCACACAATATTGTTTTTTTATTTAAAGGCCTAGTTTTAGTTTAAAAATGAATATTGGGTTTTTAGGGATGCATTGTATTTCATTAAATTGGGAGCTGGGTAGGGTTCAGGGGGGCATTGTTGCCTGTAATAAGCACCACAAATGTACATTGTTGTTTTATAATTGTTTCCTTTTACTTGTTATTGAAAAAATTTTAAATAACCCCAATTTTTGAAAATTTTAAAAATTTGGAATTGGGGGTTTTCCTTTCAAAAATAATAAAAAAAGATATATTAAAACAAAAACATGAAATTTTGCCATCCCTCCTTTTGAAAATTTTTTTCCCCCCAAATAAACCAGTTGGGGTCTCGGTTAAAAATGGTAGCCCCATGACTGTAAAAGGTTTTTTGTTTAATTTCTGGATATAAAACAGAGTTTAATGCTGTTGAATAAAAGAAAGGTATTTTGGGTTCTAGTTTTAAAAAAACAATTATTGAATTTTTTAGGAATATATAACAGGTTAAAATTACATTTAAATTAAAGGTTTTTTAAAATTGAGGGATCCCAAAAATTGGGTAAAAAAATCTTTAAAAAAGTTAAATTTGTGGGCAATTCCCCCCTAAATTTTAAAATTAGATTAAACACCCCTTTTGCATATTTTAATTGTTTTAAAAGTCTTTAAAGGGTGGTTGTTTTTTGTTAAAAAAATATAAAAAAAAAGGAACACAAACATAGGAGACCCAAAACCGGAACCAAAAACCTTAAAAAAAGGGAAAATCAATTTTTTTGTAGGTTTAAAAAAAATCACACAGTGTTTTTTAAGAAAACAACATTTTTTTTTTGAATTGTTTTAAGTTATCGGCAAAATTCACTCAATTTTAACTTTTTTGGAAAACCCAACCTTCCCCGGTTGGGGGGGAAAAAACAAATTGTAAGTTTTAAACCCCCTTACCATTTGTTTTGCATTAAAATGGTAAACCGTTTTTGTTAACCAAGACGTGGGGGGGGGGAATTAAAAAATTCCATCCCCCCCATGAAATTTTATACGGGTTAAAAAATCACATTTTAAATCAAATCTTTTAATTAAAAAAGGTAACTAAAATTTTTTAAACCAAACTTTTAAATAAAAATTCTAATTTGAGTGATTCCTTTTTTAGATAAAATTTATTGGAGGATTTTAAAATTTAAAAAAATAAGAGCCAATTTTTGATACTGTCATGGATTTTTTACTTTTTGGCCATATAACTCAATTTTGTACTTTTTGCCCTTATATATTAAATTTTATTTGTTTTTTTCCAAAAAATAAAATTTATTATTGGGAACCCCCCAAAGTTTTAATAAAGGGGAATGATGTAATTTAAAAAATAAATTTTTCTATTCTATTCTAATAGTGAAACGGGGAGAAATATTACTAAAAAAAATAAAAAATAAATTTTAAAAAGGTATTTCAAAACCTACAACTTTTTATTTATAAAATATAAAAAATAGGCCTTTTAACTACATAAAAGAATTAGTTTATTTTGAAACAATTTTATGTTTTAAATTGTCAGAATAATGTATTTTATTTTTTAAAATTTTTTCCCTGGTTGAATTGAAGGTTTGGAAATAAATACGCCCCAAGGGGAAGTAACAGGGAAGACTAATTAAAGGGAATTTTAAAAATTAAACAAAAAAAATTTTTCCATCCACCGGCAATAAAAGAGAAAAATTGTAAAGAAAATGGTGATATGTTTTAATGAAAAGGGCCCAAATTTTAAGGGGATACTATTTAGGGAACTATTTTTTTGTTTTTAAATTTTTCTTTACTAAAGGGAAGCCTAACGGGAAATATTTTTTTAATTTTCTGCCCCAAATACACTAAAAATTTTTTTAAATGGGTTTTTTAAAACCCCAAAAAAAAAAAGTAACCCCCAGTTCCTAATTTAAGTGTAAAATTTTAAAAGGAATACTGTTTAAAAAATTCACATTGATTTTATTCTTTTTTACTAATTGGTTTTTTTCCCCTTGACCCCAATAAAATATTTCCTCTTGCAAATAATGTAATGCATTAAAGCATTTCTCAGTTTCCCAAATATTAAAGGGGAATTTGCAGAAATTTACTTTTTTGGTTCCTTTAAAAGTGCAACTTCATTTTCGTATCAAATAAATTTTAAACAAAAAATTTTAAAAGTTTTGACTTTTTGAAGATTTAAAATGAAATTTTAAATTTTGATGAAACTTCCCCTTTTACAAGACTGAGTTATTGAGGATTTTTGTAAATTTTTTTGTTTCCCGTTTATTTCAGTAGGGCACTGGAAAATTGAGGGGCATAAAAAAAAATTTCCAAAAAAACCTCCGGAAGCTGTTTCGAAGCTTTCATTTAATAAATTCCCAATAATTAAATTTGTATAAATTTATTATATTTGATTAAATTAATTTTTTATAAACTTATATTGGAAATTATACATAAATAAAAAAATTTTTATTAAAAAAATAAAATATAGTTAAATACCTTAATTAAAAGTTAACGTTGGTGCGATGTTTAGGAAAAAACAATTTTTTGCAACCGGGTTTTTGGGGTCTGGGGTTCGTTACCAAAACCTTAAAATTTAATGAAAGATTTTTTAAAAAATAAGGCTGTCTTTTTTTATTTAAACAAATATGAACGTTCAATTTTACTTCCCCATTCCAATGAAAAAAGTTTTTACAAAACCCTTGTTTAAATATAATGAACAATAACAATGTTTTATTTTTTAAAATTTTTGGGAACTTGAAAAGCAAACCCAGATCTTTCCTAATATATTAAGACAAAAAATAGTAGTAAATTTTAACATTTTAAAAACAATAAAGGGTTAAGCAAAAAAAACTTTATATTTTGAGAAATTTTTTTAATGACTGTGCAAAAAAAATGTGGTTTTTCGTGTAAGATGGCAAAGTTCTGTTTCCCCGACCAGCGTCATTGTTTCTACCCGTCTTGTTTCCATTCCTGTGTTTAACGCTTTTTTACCATACATAACCAAGGGATTCCTAAATTTTTTTAAATAAGTTTGTTAATATTTGAATTACAAAAAAGTAATGGCCCCGCTTATGCCCCGTCTCCTTTTGGAAAAAAAAAAAAAAAAAAACAGTAATTCCAAGGAAAACTATTTTACCAATGAACAATTCCGGTTAGTTATATGGAAAATTCCCATATGAAACAAAATTTAAAATTAAACCCCCTTTTTTTAAAAAAACCCCCCCGGCAAAAATATGGGGAACAAGGGGTTTTTTTATTTAAAATTTTTTGTAATTCCCAATTTTTAAAAAATTCAAATTTCATTTTTAAGTAAATCTGTTAAAAATCCATTTAAAAAAAATTATTTTGTTTAACAATTGTTTGCTTAAGAAACCTTTAAAAATGGGTTTTTGGAAATATTTTTAAACAAAATTTTTAAAAAAAAAAAAATGATGGGGGGTTTGTGGAATTGCCCCTTGGTAAACCAAATAAATTTTGGAAAAAACAAATTTTTAAAATTAAAAACAGCAAATGGGAAAATTAAAGAAAATAATTTCCTTTTTAAATTGTTTGTCCTTACCTAAAAATTCTTTTTTCCCCAAGGTTTTGGGGGAAATCTGTTTATAAACCCTTTTATTTGTAGGTTTTTATTTAAAGTTCAAATTATTAAAAATTGTTTTATACCTTTAAAATCTCATGATATAAAAAATTTCCAGGGAATTTTATTGAAATTTTTGAATAAAAATTTTGGTTTTTTGAGTTGTTAGGAATTTTGTTTTCCCAAAAAACACCAAAAATAAAAAAAAAATTTTTTAAAAAGAAAATTTAATATTTGACGTTTTTCATTAGGTTTTTTGAAATAGTTATCCCCAAATAGAATTTTATTTTTTAAATCTTTTTTTGTTTTTTAAACTTCATGAGAAGTAGGAAATTATCTTCTAAAGTTATGTTTCCCCGTAAAAAAATCGTTTTTGTCATTTTCCCCGTAATTTTTTGTTTACAGTAATAAATAGTATATAAACTTAATAACTACTATGGATTATTGAAATAATTTGTGGAATATACACCATAGATCTTTGTGCTTAATGTTGTCAGCTAAGTAACAATGTGTTCATAGAGTAGTGGAAGGTATAGTAAAACCGTTTTATCCCACAATTAAACCGGTTCTGATATTTTCTCAGTTAAGTAAAGGTAGTTTGCAGCTACACGGGTGATGAAAAATAAACAGCAACTATGTGTTTGTCATACCTAGGATATATGTTAAATTGTTTCCGAGTTACTTTACATAATGCTTGCGTTGCTTGTTCATGCTTAAAATGAGTTTCATTACAAACGGGTCGGCAAGCGGATAGCTAACGTGTTTAGTACCGCCTTAGTATAGTAGTGATCACATTTTTGTATTTTTTTTTTTTTGTAACGTGTTGTACTTGTTTTGAATTAATATAACAGTTACAGTTGAGTTCATATTTTCTCATGATTAGAAACTAGAAAATACTTAAAAATCCATGTGCGGTTGGAGTTTCAAAAAGTTTTTGGGGATGGTTAGCTGAGTGTAACCAGGAAAGGGTTTAAGGGGCGTCCGGAGGGTCCCACATTTTGGTGTTCAAAAATTTCAATTTTTATTTATTTTTTTGAACATTTTTTGTATTCTTTTGGAATCTTAACTGATTAATGTTGACCATATCATACATACAATTTGGACGAGTGTGCAACCACTTATGTAATTAATTATATTTATGTAAATTGGTGCCTGCACAGTGTTTTTTCGCGTGGCATCGGTCGTCCAGGGCGACGAGAAGACATATGTTTAAACAATGACTACAGTTGTAATAATATAAAGCTACACATACTTGTTGTGTTGGTAAACACTGTTTTCGTTCTTTACAGTTACACCTTTACTGGTGCTCTTTCTCACATTTGTTGTCAATACTGTTACAACCAATAGTTTCTGCCGTTATTTGCCTTTGTGAATTGTGGTGTTTACACTTCCTGAATGATAAAAACTATTGGTGGGGGAAAAGGTAGGTTGACTCTCGAGGCTTATAAATGAAATTTAATTATACTATGGGAGCCTGGCCCATTTAAGAAATAGTTGGACAGTCTGGAAAATATGAAGAGGGCATTTTTGGGCAGAGTATTTTCCATCTCCTTTCAACAAATGAAGAAACCACAGCGCGACAGTTTGTGTCCGAAAACTGCTGAATCACGTGGGTGAACAACTACCAAACAAGCTATCCTCAGAGAAAGATAGAGAATCCTATGAACCCACAATGAAATACACTTCCACCAGTAGCCGCATCCTCGTAGTAAATGGAACAGGTAAACAAATGTTCAAGGAACCTAGCTAAACCCGACGCTGCTGGCACGAAATGTCTTCATGGACAGACCCAAAAACTCCCGAGCGAGTCGCTAAACAGTGTAGTGGTGGGTCGCGTATTCCCAAAATCGACTTTTTTTAGTTTACGGAAAAAGACCCTTGGGTTTGGTGTTTATGAAAAGCCACTTGCCTCTGTTTTCAACCAAAAGGAAATAACAATGTTTAAATGTGAAGTAACTCAAGGAAAAGTAGGTATAATGCCAGACAAAAACTGCGGGTGTGTTGATGTTAATAAGCGATTTCGACAGGTGATAGCGCACTAAGGCAGGCGCAACAAAAAGGCGATATGAAGATATTGAAAAGAAGTGTCCCCAGAAGCTGTGAGGCAGCTAAAAAGAGACGTGTGTAGGATATATATTAAGCAGCAGGAGGATCCAGATAGCCCAGCCTAATGCAGCAGGAGATGCACGGAGATACATGAGTCCCTATTGTTGTAGGTTATAGCCTAGGAACAAAATGGAATTCCCGAAAAACTTGTTTTTTTTTACTACTTCGGATTACACC
This sequence comes from Homalodisca vitripennis, assembly GCF_021130785.1. Classification (NCBI taxonomy): domain Eukaryota; kingdom Metazoa; phylum Arthropoda; class Insecta; order Hemiptera; family Cicadellidae; genus Homalodisca; species Homalodisca vitripennis. The sequence goes on from NC_060209.1 coordinate 7,748,737, forward strand.
AAATCATTCAAAACTACTTGAGGTATTAGTATAGGTTTTTTGTTTTTGATTGTTTGTTCCAGACAATTTTCATGGTATTTATTAATACATCACAGGTTAAATTTGGTTTTAAATCCTAAAACGCCAATTCTACATGGTTTGTCAAATGTCAAAATTTTCGAATAAAAAAAGTAAATTTTAGATAAAATTTGTTTTACAATACCTAAATACAAGTTATTATTAGATAATTCCATGTGCCATACAATTACTCTAAAAGACATACATAATAAAAGAAAAACAAATTTTAGTAAATATTACGTCGTAATGGTAGTGTTAGAGGAATATGTGGTACATTTAAATATGAACTATATTTAACATGCGGCAGCATATGGCCCCCGGACCGCCACCCTGTAAAACAACATAAAACATTCTTTAATGTTTCATTACATCCTGGTTTGGAAACCCTTACATTTATTTACACTAAAAATTCCTGATTATTTAATTCTAAACACGTTTATAACACGTAAAATTACATTAACTAATGCAATAACCGTAAAATTATATTAAAGTAAATATAAAACACAGGGTTTAAAGGTATTAATTGAGTAGTTTTTTGTTTTTGTTAATGGGTATATTATCTTAACTCCCCCACCCCACCCCATATTATATTTTTGGGCATTTTTATAATCATTCAAAAATACGACTGTATGATAATCAGGAGCCTAATACACATCAGTATCGTATCTCTCTATTTTCCAATATAGCGTTTGAGATGGACTCCAGGAAAGGATGGTGTTTATGGACATGTTTGCTATTTTCAATCCAAATATCTCCCATTATTAAATATAGGAAATATGTTTCCAAACTAATTTAATAATTTTTAATAATCTAATATTGTCCTAGCTGCTATAATAGTTTTACTTACATATCTGGCAACGGAATAAAGCACAACAGTAAAGAGCACCTTATTAGGTATATTAAGGTAATCTAGGTCAAAAACTTTTGAGTTATGAGTTAGTAGAGAACGCTTAATAGCTCTTTAATAAAAGCATGATTCATTTAATTAAAAAAAAAAAAAACTGTTTGGAAAACCTTTTTTTTTTTTCCATTTTGATGTATTTATATTCGTTAAAGAATTTTTAGTTTCAGATCATCTTTCAAAACACGTGAGATTGCGATTTTTAAACTGCATACATAGGTACTTGGATGTGAAATATTTTAAAAAACTCCTCAAGATTTTTATAAAGTTTTTATCAAAAAGCAAACTATATATATAATATTTATATATATATATACATATAATTAAAAAAACCTTTAAAAAATTTTTAAAAACTACATTAAATACATATTTTATCAAAACACTTTTCTCGAGGCTAACTATCTAATCTTATATATCAAAATGGAAATGCCTTGTATGTTTGTCCTTTAATGGAATCGTGGAATCTATTGGAACCGAGTGCATGATGTATAAAATTTTGTACGTATAGGTATTATTTTCCACGGAAGAAAGGTTTATAAAGCTATGCCCCATACTCCCGTTTCCGTATTCATGATTCCTCCCCACTGTGTTACCAGAAAATACCCAATAAAGAAATGCATTGCATCACAACATATGTTAAACGTCTTTTCAAATTTTTAATCCCAGCTGTTCTTTGTAAAATCCATATATTACACATTATAGTTTAAAAGCATAGAGTAAGCTTATAGAGAAACGGACACATTTTGTTTGTTAACAACTTGTTTCTGCAATCACTGTTAAACAGAGACATATACATATCCAGATAATGACAATTTTCAAATTAGACGTAAAAATTCACCTTTAACTCCAATATTTTATTTTAATATAAACCATGCTCATTGCGTTGATCATAAGAAGCTAATGCATATATCATACATTACTATCTTAACGTTGGCAACAAATAATAAGAATGTTATTAAAAATCAACCTTAGTTGTTTTTTTTTGACCAGAAGTATGGGTTCTCAAAACTCACGTGTGTTACATATTCTCTCGATCGAGACAAATCAAAGGCATAAGCTCAAATCGTGGCCACTCGGAGATATAACTACATTTAAATCTTAAAAATTTAATTATAAGTAAAAAAAAATTTTTACTAAGTAATATTAAGGACTTCGGTTCTTAAAGATTTTGCGTTGCGAAGCCCGTGGGTAACAGCTAGATTAGAGGCATGGAATATGGTACACTACATTCATAAATAACGCCCCAGAGAGCTCACGAAGGAATCGGACTATCAATTATCTCAGCACAATGTTTAGAATGTGAATAGCAAAAGAATAATGTGGAATATAGTGTACTGTTTTACAACGGGAAATTGCGTGCACGAAAGCCGCGGGGCAACATTTGCAAAAAAACTTATTGAAAATGCGAATGCAACAAAGCCGCGCCGGGCCCGCCTAGTCTCTAATATAAAAACACAACATTTCTAATTTAAAGAGGGTGAAATTAAAACAAAACATGCAAGCTCTTTTGCGATACGGCATAGGTCAGGAACTATAAAAACCATGTTGTGTGTTATATTTAATAAGAAATAAAATTGTTTGATTAAAATTTAAGTTCAGAATGACAGGTTCCAATAGGTCTGGCACAATTAGCGGCCAACTATGTATAACTGAGCATAGGCCAATAATAAGATGGCAATCATCACGGCAGAAAAAAAGAAAGAGGCCATAAAAAAGAGGGCAACCAGGGAGTCGGCGTTTATTATTAGTGGTTCATACAACATGAAACTTCTTACAACCACAACTGTGATTCCGTTCCGCAGTGGTTTATGACAAACCTCTGTATTTGTTATTGGCATTTTCCGTTTTTATTGTTTAGTTCATATTTTACAAGTGGCAACTAAAGTGACTCAATTGCAATTGATGGTTAACTAAACGGTTTGAAGTAGCCAATTTTAATGAATCAAGACTCAACTAGTTTCATATAGAATATATTGAGGTTCCCGAATGTAATATATTAGATCCATTCCAATGTATGCGATTGTCTTTTGGACATACAATTATAGGAACAGTTTTTTGGCACTTTCCTGTTAGCCCCTTTCTCATTGAGTTCTTTAGTATAACCTTACGGTACAGTTATGTTTTGTCTCGCCTAATTAAATCCCTGCTGTAACTACATTTTATACAGTAACCCCATGTTTTTGGAAATCTTTTTGCCATTTCTGCTTTTGTTTGTACGACAACCATGACCTTATAGTATTGTGTGCTCTAAACACCGGTATTTTCTACCTATTTTTTCTAATTTTATCCGGTATTTCCCCGCGACATAAGGTGATTAAAATAAACAAAAATTTATCACTATTCTGAATATTTCACACGTCTATAGAGGCAGCAATGATTGAAACATTAGATGCGGCGATTATTGTAGACTGAGCTCAAACAAGTAAAGGGACGGAAGGAAGTGGTTTGGAGGGGCTGAGGGGGAAGTTCCGTGTGACGTGCGCCCCCCTCCCCCCAACCCCCTTTTCCGCTTAACACCGTAACCGCGTGATCAGAAGACGTTTCAATACACAAACGGCTATCAAATGAAAAGGCTTCTAAAACGGTTGAAATGAAGCTACTATCATTCAATTATCCTACAAATCTCGTGTGGGCCTTTCTTTATCAAAGATCACTACACTTTTGAAAGTAAAGTAACTCTTTGCAAATTGTTTTAATGGCCGATTCATATTTTGTTAAGGCAAGCAGGATTTAATTACTCTTTACCAATCATAGAAACCCACATTCGAAATTTTGTAATCTGTTCTCTTATTCAAGGGTCCAAGAGGACAAACTTATTGTTCCTCTTTTTGCTGCGCGGTTCTTTGGTTAGTATTTGTAACAAAGCTATTATAATGATTTTCTAACAATACTCCTTATGCATGTTTAAGGCGGTAGGTTACAGAGAGATAATAACGTGATTAATTTGTTTTTTATTTATATTCTGAAAGTCCTAATTTAAACTGATATATAGGTAATTTGTTTACGTTTTCAAATACTTTGCTATACAGCAAATCTCTTCTCTAGATGAACGAGTAGCGAGAAGTATGTACGAGTAATAGAAGCTGAATATACTAAACTGTCTCATAATAAATGTACTTACACATTGCAACAAAGTTCGCAATATCATCCTCCCTGCACAGGCTAATTTGGTATCCCGTGAGATTAGTGTCTCTAGCCTAGTGTTCCTATCTTATAATTGCCTGCTTCAGGCGATATTACGTATATAACACACTCAAATATAAATATTATGCCAATGACTGCCCAGTGAAATACTCGCTGCAGGAACCGTCAGAGATGCGATAACGTTTTACAGTGGAATGTGATAAAAACGACATTTAAACACGGTGGAGAAATGTAAATGGAAGGTGCGGATCGCCTGCCATTATTTATAGCCCGCAAGGGCCCGGAGACAGTCAAAGGAATGGTGATGTTATATTTGCATTGGATAAATAAACATGGACACCATTCAAAGAGTACGTTTCTCTCCTCTATTTATTATTCATAGCTTTCCTTCGTAATCATCGTTAGGATAATAAGTAAAAATTAGGAATAATTGTATATTGATTTACCAACAATTTATTTGGGTGACGTTGATTGGGTCGATCTGGGTGGCAAGAAAAACATTGGTGCTTTTATAATTTACTAACACTTATCTAAACAGTTCCTAGTTAAAACTGGTCAATCATTTAATCGTGAACAAGACATAAATCGAATTGATTTATAATATATGTTTGTTATTTTTCAACGGATATACATTTAAATCCTAATTCTTTCTGATTTTGATCTGAGCGTGGATTTCTCTACACAACAACATCTATTTCTGTTTTTATTTACTAACATTACAGCAATTAGATTGCAATTACAATCTTATTCTCCAATAAAACAAATATGATTTATTATTTTTTTCCGAGCGTTTAATGGCATTTGCTAAATTGCCTCGACGCTTCTATTCCCAGTCGTCTTGGTATCCCTGAGGGCATTACAATTAGTCCCTATAACAAAAATGCGAGTTACTTCATTTCATTTCTTATAGTAATGTAGGTAAAATATATAGAGAAATATGTCTTTAAGGAAAAAACATCAAAAAAATTGATAATGAATGAAATCATGTAAAACCATAAACTGCAATCATCCTTATTCACCTCGTTGTGAGTTATTACGGTATATTATAGCCTAAGTATACATATCAACACAGTTTTATACGGGCACTTAACGAGATATAGAATCGTATAAAAAATTTGTATTTTATATAAGAATGTATTTAAAAAAGTTACAAAAAACAAAATAATAAACATAATTAAGGAAACCTGAGCTTTAGCGAAAGCCCTATAACTGGAACCTTTTAAAATGTAAATTTGATGAATGTAAATCTGGTTGTCTGTCTGTCGGTACGATATTTATAAACACAACTGACTTTATACTTGAAAGTTTGCCAGGTACACTTTATTTTCCTATATGGAAGACGTTGAGTTCGATTGATGGTAGCCTGTAAAATAAACTACTTTCGCTTCAATATTCTCTAACAAATATCAGTAATAATTGAACTATTTTTTACATAGTGTGGTGGTAATTTTTTTTTTTTTTTCTCTAATGTGTTCGAAAGCACTTATGATGTAAGTATATGGAGGGGCTCAATGTTAATTTGGGGGAAAAAGAAATTATAAGTAGGCATTTTTAAGGATAAATTTTGTACAACAACAATGTTCATGTTAGGAGTTTTCAGGTGTAAAGCGACCCCAAACTAATGAAAACAAAAAAAAACACAATCAATAAATAAGCGAAATAATACACAAATAAAGTAATGTTTTTAATTTTATTTTTCCGCTATGGATTTACGCGTATATGAGCACTTCTGTATCGAATGAATTATTCGTCCACCACGGTTGAGTTTGTAATGGTGTCTTGGATGAACAATATTTATCAGGTCTGAGAAGCCTATTTTGGTCATAAATCGCCTTATTTCCGCCCCAATAATTATTTCCTTCTGGTTCAGGGTATTTTCTGGTACCCATATTTGAAGTTTTCTTGTTGTTATCCACAATACGGAAAATATTTACGGTCAGTTGCGATACTTTTCTAAGAAAACTTCATTTTCCGCAAACATTTTTGGTCAACCTATTATCCTAAAAAACAAGCAAAAATAATTTAGCTTCTAAGCGTTCTTCAGGTAAATCTGGTTACTTAATAATTCTATTTAGTTCTTAAATATGGTAATCACGAAAAATTAATTATTATACTAAAATTAGTAAAGCACTTAAGTAACAGGGATAACTATTTATAAAAATTTAATATTCTATATAAAAATTGTTTTTCTCAATTCCTTGTACTTTTATATAATGTGTATCCAGCCGTATATTTAATTTTACGCAAATCGTACCTTCATGGCTTTTATTTGAAATGAAATAGATCTTGCAAATACATTAGTATATAAAAGTAAACATTCGATAAAGATATAAAATAGACGGTACAAATGACTGTCAGAGAAGTAGCCAGAAAAAGGTACAACAACACCGTTCTGGGTGAGGGTGATTAGGAATTTAAATATTAAACACGTTGCTAGGGCTGCTGTTTTCATTTCCTTTTACGAGGACAATTCTACCTCAGGCTTGCAGGGGGGGATGGACGGTTAAACAATACTTTAGGCTTCGAAAGGAATATTTTGCCCTCTGCTTCCAACAGTTCTCTATTCATATTAACAAGTTTTGTATTTTTGGTAATTAAGTGTGTATATCAGATCCCAAATTTTAAAATGGAAATGTTTAAATATCATACTTACAAAAAGGTAACTTTTGCCACTTGACGAAATTTCCGCTGGCAATTTAATTTGAAGAATAGGATTGGTGACTTTCGAAAGAATATCTTTATTTCATCACTTCACTTCAATTAGACAATGTATGCTATACAAAAAGGGAATTTATAAAAAAATATTTTAGATTAGAAACAAATATATTTCTATTATTGAACATTAATTAGGGCTTGAAAACATTCTCCAAAGAGAAAATGTGTAATTGAAAAAAGTGTAATAAAAAACTGGTTTTAACACTTTTCACTGAATCTTTTTAATTGTTACATAAATATAAATTAAAATAATACCGTTTAAATCGGAATTATGCAATAAAAATATATGAATAAGGATAGGTAAAATTTGAAAACAAAGTATAAAACAATAACAATTGTTAGAATTTATAGTCCGTGGAAGAACTATTTATAACATTTTTTAATTTTATAGTTTTTAGCCACACGTTTGGTGATTTCCTTCCTGAAGTTAGAAAATATGGTGGACCAGAAACCAGAGTTATGTAGGCAAAGTATTGATTTTATTTTGCGTTTATATATAAGAATTGACTTTCAATCTTAATTTGATCGGGTCCAACGGTGATCAAGCCCCTGTATAACTAGGTTATGGTTCTGGTAGGCTGCGCGAGGTCGGGTACCCATTTACAGGAACCATGATGGCTGGGATGTAGAGGAATTACATCTCAGGACTTTCCCGAGAATCAGCCCTTGTTTGAATGATTTTTGTCACAAGAACATTTCCTGATCAAAAATGCCGAATGGCCACGAGTGCGCGGACTTCGTTTATGACCTTCGACGTCTCAGCATAGGAAACATAAATCAGAAAGAAGCATGGCTCGTGGATAGTACCTAACTTTCCAAGGTCGGACTATATAAGCACCCAATTCACAGTGGTTAATGTGTCGAATTAATGAAATAAAGTAGAGCACTGATACATTTACACTTTGTGGTAACCCGTTCTATAGTACGTATTTGTAGGGTAACAGCCAATACACATCACCGCACAAGACCGATCATTGACTGTGATAACACATCTCTCTGGCAGCGATTAACGATTGCTATCCGAACACTTCATTTGATATTTCCTTCCTCCTGTATTAAAGTAATACGAAAACAAATGGTAAGTTTTGACCCTAATAAATGCTACAGAACTTTACTCGTGTATGTATTAACTTGTCCCTCATAGGCACATCACAACATCATAACGGCTCATCAATGTTGATAAGGCAGATCAAAACCAAAATCATAACAATCATAATTCTTCATCAGCCATAGTTTTAAACATCTCTTGTAGTCCTAGGACGGTATGTAGAATTGTTATGATTTTGGGGATATTTAGGGAAAAGACCTTTGCAGTCAATAATGAAGTGTGTAAAAACTAACTCCGAAAGAAGTTACAATTACAATATGAAATAATTCATGTTTCAAAGACGGCTAGCCATGTAGAAACTGGCGTCTGAAAAAACATGTCTTATGTAGGTTCTTATAACTACTGCACGGTGGACGTGGTATATCATAAACCTGAGAAATGTCCCTTAGATAAGTTGTTAAATTTGAAGTCTCCAAGTGAGTTGTTTATAGAAGAAGGAGCGCACAATTATTTAGCATAAGACCGACAATCAAATAGAGTATTTTGGGGGTGGGGGGGGGGGGGGGGGGGGGGGGGGGGGGGGGTAATAATTGCTCTAAAGTATAGGAAAAGCCACAGGTGAATTTTTATTTTTTTTCAGCAGTCTTTATCTAAATCGCATAAAATAATTCCGAGTGTAAATGATTATAATTGAACAAATTAGAGTATGATTGATCTAATTTTTATTTACCGAGATTTACAGAACATGTTGAAGGGCTATATCATTATTTGAGGAGCAATGAATTTAGAATTAGGATAATTAAATATAAATTCAAATATTTTAATTAAACTTCACCTCCATTTGAAATCTATTTCCAATACCATTCCTGAAGTTTCATCAGTTGTATTAAGGTTACAATAGCACAGGGCGGTGCTAGGTTGCAATTAGGGTATCGAGTTACAGTAAAGAACTTTGTAAAGTTAGGTTATTTTATAGCAAATATGAAACTTGTTTACTTAGTGACATATACTAACATCAAACTATTGAACACTGAATGTTAGGTTGTACATTTTAGAAACTTAAACTAAGTTAGCAAATTAAAAACTTTAGTTTCAGTTTGGTGTGCATTGCGATAATAAGAGTGCCAGATTTGACTTGTACTTTGACTCTTTGTGTACTATGATGAAAATGTTATTTAATCTTTCATAAATATGACCTATTACTATTTAATTTAAGGAAGGATTTATAAATTTAATTATTCAAGAAAAGTGGTAAATTGTTCTGAACTAAATTTTATTTTTTAGAAATTAAAGTATCGAAAAAAATATTTTGTGAAGGATTCAGGATTTATCCGGTAAATTTACCATCGTCCAGGTGATACAAAAAATCAGTAACACTACGTTTTAGAAGATCTGCAATCTTGATCTTCTTCTCTCATGGTTTAAACTAAACCTAAACCTAACAACTCATAAATTACGAAAACTAGGTTAAAATAACTTAGTTTAGTTATTTCTGTTTTCTGTAGTTAATTTTATAATAATAAGATGTTTAGTATTTTTTATTAAGTACATGTTTTAGAGTTAGTGCAGTTGACACACAGCAACAGTGGCTGTGATTCCTGACTTACGCGTGTTACAACGCTTTGGAATGGTTTCTTATTTTAACTTAGTTTGTAATTATGTGCTAGGTTACTTATTTACCTGAAGAAGACATCAAAAGATTCCATATCTCGAAACCTAGTGGTTACTGATTTTGTTATAACTAAACGATGGCAAATGTCCGGAAAAATCCTGTTTCCTTTACAGTCCTTACATCGTCAAAAATAAATCGTCAAACAGAAATACTTTATTATATTTTGTTCATTCTTAATAAACATTAAAATAATGTTCAAAATATTTCTGATTGAATTTTTGATAAACGTAATAAGGCAACTAATTATATTTAGCTGTATTTTAAATAAAACATTTCAGTTTAAGAAAAAGTTCTGAGGAATAAAACAGAAACCATTTCTTTATAGGATAACCGTTTTGACAAACAATATACGCTTTTTAGTTGTTCTAAGTATTTTAACGACTTTGTGATAACTGAAGAGTTTAGTAACTTTAATGAGAAGTAAATCCTTAGTTCCCCACATATAAACCATACAGAGTGGCGTGAGTGCAGACAGAAAGTTAAAGAAGAGACTTGCGTGTCAGCCACCTGTTGAGCCGTGTTTTTGCGTTTGTCGCTGCCAGTCTACTCAGGGCAAACTTGCGATACATTGGCGTTGAGATTGCAGCTCAACAAGTAACACACTACAATCCTGAGGACGTTCTCCGCCACTGGTCCAGTTTTAACAACATTTCAACTTGATTACTATTAATCTTAGCCAATATCTCTCACTTCTGTGTACAGCAAAAGGTTTCTGAAAATGCATTCGGATTGTTTCCACCCGTTTATTCTAAGAAAACTGTAGACACAAAATATAGAATTTTGTGAATGAATATATATTCTTAATTCACAAAATAAAGTTATTTAACTATTTTTTCTGTAAACCTGATATTTTGTTAAAAAAACGGACGAATACTAATAGTTTGCATCAGTGTGTAATTAAAACCAATAATTAATTTACGACTTTTATAAATACAGTATAAATAGCAAATGTTTATTTAATTTGTAGCTATTAAAGCAAATGTTTACTAAAGCAAAGCAGCCTTTAAATGTACGTTAATATTGACATTTTGCAGTAATAAACCTATAATCACAGTATTACAATACAATTGTTCAATGACTCATTGTGATCTTTATAAAATTGTTTCTGGGAATAAAAAAATATACAAAATGCACATTTAAACAGGCAATACTTAAATATAAGTTACAGTTTTAGAGGATATATATATATATATATATATTTAACATTTTTTGAGTTGAGTGTAATATTTTCAGTATAACACTCGTTACTTCTTAGATACCCCGTCCATGACTGTGTATGAATTTTCCATTGGTCAGTAATCCTCTAAGATTAGTAGAGGCATGTAATTACTACCAGAATATTGACCTTCTATCTTAGTCTCCAATTTCCTGCTGAAACTTGTTAGATCCCAATTCCTACATCATCTTCATCTTTTAAATCCGTATAGGAAAGCCCCAATAAATGACTACGCAGACCATTCCCTAGGATGCCATGCAGCGTGATTTCTCCATACCCTACATTTACAGCATCTTCCTGCAGAGTTTAGATCAGAGAATGTAATAATAATAATCTTACTATTGCTTTTTGAGAATATATCACATTGTATGACAGTCATGAATGTATGAATATTCAAACAGCAAAATACTATATACACTCAAACACAGCCAGACTTACATTTCATTCATGCACATCTGATTCACACTGTCTTCAGATCTAGCTTTTAAATGTATGGTACATTCAGAATATGTTTAGACCTCCACACATCAAAAACTCCTCTAGCCCAATAAGCGTTTGAGACGAGTTTTCAATATTAGTTCTGATTTTGGTTACACCTTTAGGGAGCTTGTTGATTAAACTGACGCCGAACTGAAGCGGTAAGTGCAGAGATACTAGCAAAATATATGGCTAATGGACTCTAAGGTTGTCCCTGCCTCTAGTTCCATACTGATGAGTCACTGCCCCAAAACAAAGCGCACTGCGGATTGACAGTACAGGATCACATCAAACATATAGACAGAGCAATAGACAGTAATCCTAACTCCCTCTGTAATTCAACTTAATAATAATTCTAATCGCTTTTTGAAGCCTGAAAACGCGTTCCATCTTGTGGTTGATTGGCATAGCCCACAACACTCCCACCAATAGTCTTAATCCATAACGCAAAGTGCGGAATATATGAGCGCCAATGGTATTGCCTTCGTTAACATTCGTGGAACAGTATTTTGCTAGGGTTCGTAAGGCTAACATGCTAGATGTAACTTAAGGCTAATATGCTATATGTAACTTTAGTTAACTCATAATTTAATATGAGTTAATAATAAAAAAAGTAATAACTAAAACTTCGACTAAGCCATTCTTAGGAAACTTAGCAAATTAACAAATAATCCACCCTCCCTATATCGGCCAATCAAACTAAATTCAGTAATTATAAAAAGTAATAACCATAGATTATGTTAGTTAAAAATATTTATTAATTTGTTACAATTCATGATTTTGAAATTGCCTATTTTGAACAATATTTTCACACGTTTTGTACTATTAATTATATTGTGAGCTATATTGTAATTTATTAGGTGATTGTGCTTTGTTTGAATAACGAATTAAAGACATATAAGAACGATATGGAAAGTGACAGTTATTTCTCATTTGTAATAAGCTATAAATAAATTATTTGAATGAGAAACATTTTAATTGCAAAATAGCCTATAGTAACTAAATTTAAGTTTAGAGACGTCGTTGTTTTTGCTACCGAGAGAAACAAAAAAACAGCCCATGTAAATGACCTAAGTCTAGCGGTACGTCGTTAAAACTTGCATATATAAATAATACATGAGAGGCTACCGCAATGTTGCGAAAATAACTACTGAGCGACACAGTGTTAAGGTTAGGAAATCAAAGATTATAAGATCAAAATTTAAAAAATATAGCATTCGCACTTTTATAAGTTTAATAATTAAAAAAATAGTAGGTTTTGTGTCATATTTACAACGATATTATAATAATCCTTATATTAAAGGAATATTTCATCTTTCTTACTAACCTACAAGAAAAAAAATGTGATTTATTGATTATTTAAAATATTCACACGTAACTTGGTACAAAGGCAGTACTGGCACATAGCTTGGAGAAGTATGCTAGTTTAGCTTCTTCCCTATTCTACTTAACCAATAAAAAGTTTCAAGATGGCGAGCATTCACATTCCAGCAACATTCTTCACTCAACTAAATTCTAAAACGTAGCCCCAAACAAATATTTTTTTTATTTTTTTATCTAACGTACTTGTTTGAGATCACGTAATGGTTTCCAGATAGTGAGCTTGCACAGTTTCCCGCAGCTAAAATATATACGGGAAATTGTAAACATAATATAATTGCGGTACATTAATTAATATAGTTGTGGGATATTTGCGAATATAATTGCAAGTTATTTGTGAATATAATTACGGAAACAATAGTGAACACGATAAACTACTGTTAGTTCTTTATTGATTCAGACCAAACTTGGTACATTTACAGTATATGTAGATGCTTGGATGAGTTCGTTAGTCAGTGTTTAATCAATTCAGGCTTCCAGAAAATTTTACAGGATTAATCACGAATCTTTTTCAAAAGTGTCAAGTGATTCAAAGGCAAATCTATTCTTCTAATTTTTTCTATATCTAAATACGGCGGATGTTTAAAGTTACCGAAGTATAAAATTGGACCTTTATAAGTGAAAAAGTCTTTAAACATTATTTCGGATTAGTTTTAACTAAATCAAGTCCAAGTTTTACAAAGAAATTTGTATCGTAATTACAATTATTATTTTTAATGTTGAAGATTATGGAGTTTACAACGATTCATAGTTTTATGATTATGCCTGGTATTAATATATAAAAATTGAGAGCTGCTGTTCCCATCAATGCAAATCAAACACCTAAACTAAAAATACACCATCAGTTTGACATTTCGAGATAACGGCCTCATGTGAAAACTACCTTTTTTCCTACTGAGCCATAAGGAATATTATGTATTAAACTAAGGTTGTTCTACTACAATAATCAGCTTTCAGATAAAGCAGCTCGGAGAGAAGTTACTTAGCTTTCCTAATTACGCAGACAAATCACAAAGTTAGAGTGGAGTGTTACAGTTGTGTTTCACGCTGAACATGTGCTCTTGTCCTGGCAGTAATATGTAACATGTAAGTAAGTAATTACATGTAACAATTTGTAGCAATCAAATGCCTCTAGTCATGATTGCTGCAATGTATTGCTTTAGAATACTGAATTCACAGGTTAAAGTAAGAAAAGTATAATATCAAAATTATTATTTATTTGTTGCGCGTAAGATATTCACTATTTACATGTTTTTTTTAAACCCAACTAATGTTAAATTTCACTCAAGTAACTTAACGAACAAATTTTATAGCAACAAGATTAACAAATGTTGTAATTGTAAATATATATGTATGCACATTACTGTACATTTCCAATAGAGGTAGATTCACTAACACTACATTCGTAGGTGGTTGACGCAGACCTATTGAGACCTGCATTCTATAGTTCATTTTTAATAATTAGTGTTGTGTTTAGTTTTATGAAGAGCATGTTTTTAGTTAGTGAAAGTTGACACACAACATGGTGGTTGTGATTCCTGACTTAGGCTTGTCACAACTCTCTGGTGATGATTTGTTTATTTTTACCTAGTTTCTAATAATTATGTGTTAGGTTAGTTATTTCCCTGAAAAAGAGATCAGATTGCAGATATAGAAACATAGTGTTGATGATTTTTTTTGTATCACAGAACGATGGCAAAAGACCGGAAACCCCTGTTTCCTTCACAATCCTATCACAAAAAACGAACTTCAAACTACCTTCTGTTTCTGAGGACGTTTCTACTCTTAAATTTGGAATTTTTTCATTACTACTCGTATTATCACTAAAATCCCAGTTGATGATAACACACGAAACTCAAATGAGACTTATCTGCAATAAAGGATATATCCGATTTTTTCAATTTGAATTTTATATTTATCCACTTCCGTTTCCTTTGCCCTGATATGTTTTTTTTTTTTTTAACAAACGACATGTTGCTACCCAAATTAATGAGCCGTAAGTTACCGATACTATATCGAAAGGATATGTTCGACTGGACTAAGCCTATAAATCCCCAACCCTCCGACAACACTACCAGCGATATTAACTGTAAAGGAAGCGGAAGTGGTCTGTTATCACCACAGCACAGCCGCTATATGTCAACCTACCCTATCCTGGGCGCTGACCTGACAGTTATAATGTTATCATGTGCTGCACCACCGCCATGTTATCATCTGCAACATAACATCATTTACACGTATCCTGACTGCTAAAGTAACTGTCATTTTCGTTGTTATGGAGAGGAATAACAATGAATCCATTAATAATCGACTCCTTACTTTATTATGTGTTATTGGTGTATTTTGTGCCCTGTTAATGTAATGATCTTGTAAAACTAAATAATAATTTTTAGTGAAACAAACTAAGGAAACTAATGAACTTATAATGCAAAGTGGAATTTGAATCACTTAGTTATACACTTGATTGTTCAGTTTTGAATACTGATTGTACGTGACACTTAATTATGAGCTGATAAATGTCATTTTATTTGACTATATTAAGTATTTTAACATTAAATATACCGTAATTAAACTTATTATTTAACCTGACAATATAATAATCAGTATCCAGTGAATTGATGCAACATTTAGAGAAATAGGGCTAACTTTTGTCGAAATTTAGAGAATCTGTATTCCAAAACATGTTGTTTTGGTGTTCAACAAGCACAAAACATGTAAAATCGTAGTGGAGTTACGATTGGGGGGTGGAGTAGGGGTCTGGTGTGTGGGTTGTGGGGGGTTGGCTGGGAGGGGATGTCTGGTGGGGTACTAGCTTATTATATAGTAATTGTAAATTATTTAATACAGGATGTTACAAATATAATATATATAAATATATATATATATATGGATATATATATATATAAAATATATATATATACAGGGTGGAAAAAAAAGTATGGAAACGCTTTCACTAATTTTGTATGGCTTCACTTATACAAATTAAATTTTGTACATCACCACTTGTATTAAGAACCTAGTTTTTTGAGACCAGTGGGGACATTTTATCTTTTCAGGGGGACGGCCCGTGAGGAGTCGGACGAAAATCTTAAATGTAAGCATAGGCGAGTTTGATATCAAAATTAAAGGTCTAGTAAAGAGAAACTCATTACCGCAAACCGAACTTAAAAATGGTTGACCCATCCAGAGTACGGGCCGTTTGAATTTCAGAAGTAACGTTTGATTAATTATTATTTTTCCGCAATTTCACAGTCTCAAGTGAACTGTTCTGACTGAAAATGACACTTTATGGAACACAATTATCCAAAAGAATTAAATTAAAAATTATCTATGTATTACAAAAAATAACCATACCTTTTAAATGAGGTGCTCAAACTGCTCTCCGAACACTTGTTGGCAATGAGCTAGTCTATTATAAAAACCTACTGCAGTCACATTTTGAAGCATCTCGGGTGTGGGTGTAATTCTTCTTGCTTCTTCTAATAAACGATTTGTCAGTTCCTCAATGTTGGCTGGTTTAGTTTTATACACATTATCTTTTAAGAAGCCCCACAAAAAGAAATCTAGTGGATTAAGATCCGGTGACCTAGCCGGCCAACTCAACGGTACCCCTGCGACCAATCCAACGGTTAGGGAAACACTTCATCTAACAGATTGCGCACCCGCAAATAGTAATGGGGCGGTGCTCCATCTTGCTGAAACCATACTGCATTAAAATTTGCCCCAAGAAGAGCACGCACTGCTGGCAAAATGTTATTTTGTCAACATATTGAAATAAATTTCGCCTGTTAGATTTCCATCTATCACAAACGGTCCTACAATGTTATTGTTTATTATTCCAGCCCACATATTCACTTTCTGAGGCCTTTGTGTGTGGCCTTACTATCATCCAGTGTGGATTATGGTCGAGCCCAGTAACGGCAATTATGCCTATTAACTTGTCCATTAACAAAGAAATGTAGCTTCATCTGAAAACAGTATCGAACTTAAAAAATTTTTGAATTTCGTCACACTTTCTCATCATTATTTCGCAAAATTCAGTCCTTCGATCAAAATCATCCTCTGCAAGTTCTTGGGTTAGGGTTACTTTAAAAGGGTGATACTTGTTTTTGTGTAAAACATTCAACACTGAGCTATGGCTCATATCAAGATCTTCTGCAGCCACTCTGGCCGAGGTGCTCGGGATTTTCAACAAATGTTTGGAGTAGACATCCAAAGATTTTTGTTCATTTGTTGCCGATTTAGGCCTGCCACTTCTTTGACTGTTCTAGTTTCTTCAAATCGTTTTACTGTCTTAAACACTGTTGACTTACTAATTGGGGGTTCTATCAAGAAAAGTGTCATTAAACAAATGCGCTGTTTCTTCATAGGGACGAACTAGATTTCCATACCCACGCATCATAAGCAGCGTGATTCTCTCAAAACTCACTAAGTGGACATTGCTTTTAAAACTAGTAGAATAAAATGTAAACACTTAAGTAAAAAAATTTATAACTATCGCAGTAACCTTCTAGTGAAGACTTTAAACTTTAACTTACGTGGACGAAATTATAACGTAGACTAAAAACCAAGTTGATATTAAAAATACAAAAACTGTGGAGTTTTTGATGTGTGACAGTACTGTTTGTATTGCCTAAACCAGTTTATGTTTGCCTGAGATAAAAGGGCTGGAGGGACTGGACCTTGACCTCATGTTGATAAGGAGTTACGGTGGTATTATTGAATACTCTCAGTTTCTTGAAGACAAGACAGGAAAACCCCTATTTAGTGTTATCCAACAAATGTAGAGGTAAAAAAAATTGTTTTTTGTTGGAAATTGTTTTTCAAATTTACATAACCGATATAAAACATACTACTGAAAGTAAATTAGTTACTTCACAAACAAAATTACTCAATTTCTTTGTCATGAAATTCATACGGTCCGTACTCTGGATAGGGTCAACCATTTTAAGTGCGGTTTGCGGTAATGCGTTTCTCTTTACTAGACCTTTAATTTGATACCAAACTCGGCCTATGCTTACATTTAAGATTTTCGTCCGACTCCTCACGGGCCGTCCCCTGAAAAGATAAAATGTCCCCACTGGTCTCAAAAAACTAGGTTCCTAATACAAGTGGTGATGTACAAAATTTAATTTGTTAATAAGTGAAGCGCATACAAAATTAGTGAAAGCGTTTCCATACTTTTTTTGGTACCGCAACCCTGTTGTATATATATACTATACTTGAGGCATTAAAAGACTTGTTGTAACTCAAAAAGCAACACCTAGGTTTCAGGAGAGTTCACTTCTGGTAGATTTGTAGCTTCCCCATTGTATCTTCACTTAGGTTACAGCGAAAAAAGCGGGAAAACAGATCGCTAAACTTACACCTGGGTAACTTTATAGATTTTTAAAATCAAGTCAATATTCAGTAACCACAAAACATTGCGATATTATGGTAAAGGGTTGATCGATTACGGCTCTAGTCTACTGTACTGCGTAAGATGACTTGTAGGTGGAACCCTTATTTAGTATTAACAGGGACTTGTTGCCAGGTCTATAAACACCTAGGAAAGTTACTGTTCCCCAGCTTATGACGTGGAAATATTGCTGTGACACTAGCCTTAAGGCACCTACTCCTCAAGGTTGCCTTGGAAACTGTAGTAGTGTCCACAGGGATGAGTTGGCCCTTTGGGGATCTTCCACAGGAACCAATTCCAATGCTAGCTAAATCAGGAGTTGTACAGTGGGATAGCAAAATCACACATGCGTTTGTGGTTGCCCAACATTTATTGTTTTTTTTAAAAAAAAAAAAAAAAAATAACCTGATACACCTCCCTTAAACACAATTTTTTGTTTTTGTGCGCTAGCAATTACAAAAATAACATTTCTATAAACATTTCTTTTCTCAAATTCGAACTCCCATCTTGAAATCTTACGAGGGGGGGCGCACAAACCTTAAAACGTTTCTAATTATATTATTGTAATTGTAATGTTATTAAAATGTTATCTGTGTTCTTATTGTGAATTATTTAAGGCTGAAAACTATAGCTTGTAATGTGAGATGGCCCACCACTCTTTGAAATCTTTCTCATTGTTAAGGCTGACTAAAGAGCTCTTCTAACCAACTATGTGCAAGTCCTGCCTTTGTACGAAGTTAAGCCAGAATTACTTGAAAACATAACGGCATAGTTATCGTGTTACACAAGCTCGCCATTATATTGTACAAGCACAATGTATATGTATGTATGTAGTTATAGGCATACAAT
Source organism: Homalodisca vitripennis (assembly GCF_021130785.1). Lineage (NCBI taxonomy): Eukaryota > Metazoa > Arthropoda > Insecta > Hemiptera > Cicadellidae > Homalodisca > Homalodisca vitripennis. The sequence continues at coordinate 7,767,594 of NC_060209.1, forward strand.
ATTCGTATAAAAAATTTTTTAGATTAATTGTGGTTTTGGATTCTGGGGATCATGATCGGAGAAACACTAAAATAAAAATTCCAGGGTCATTCCGTCCATGAGGGGTGATTGATTTTGCTTAGAAGTATTTACAATCAAATCGCGAGGTACCTATAATCAATCTGGAACTCAATATTCCCTTATACGGTAATACAACGTGAAACATACTCCTTATTCAGACGTAGGACGTCTCGAGGTTTAAGTCAAATTAGAAGAGTTCTATTTACTAAAGGGAAGAGTGGGCTTCAAAGGAAATGGATGTTGAACAAGGAGGTAAAAGGAAAACCCCAACAAGGAATCTACGGCAAAAAAACATTAGACGAGGGTAACGGTGATCGTGTGGCCCTGAGCAACACTAAGGCTACCATTAGGAAGGTAATTGTTGATCTTACTCGCTACAGCTCGATACCTGTTACAAAACTCTGCGCTATCTATTGAGTTCTCGTATACCAAAACTCTGCGCTTCTATTGAGTTCTCGTTACTACAAACTCTGCGCTTTCTAATTGGAGTTATCGTATATACAAACTTGCGCTTCTCTTGAGTTCTCCGTAATACCAACTCTGGACTTCTATTGAGTTCTCGTTATACAAAATCTGCACTTCTATTCATGTTACTATTGTTCTTTTTTAGTTCTCTCGGCTATATTTATCACTTATAAAATTAGCTTCTGAAAGATATTAGTTTAATGTCTTATGAAATGATTATTTTATTTTGTAAGGAGACGCCTCATATGGCCTTGCTACACCGAGTATAACTTTACGCTTTTGGGACTCAATTTTTAGGCTTTCGATATATTTGGGTTTGATCTTCTTTTTCTTTGCATAATTACTGGTTGATTTCACAATGGAAAACAGACAATATACATTTTTTCTGTGATTAGGTATTGTATTGTTAACATAATATTGTTTGTGTAAGCGTTAATAAGATTTACAAACCATTTCCAATCATTTAATGTTACAATAAAATATATATTATAATCCAGGTAGACTAAGATTAGCTTGGACAGGTGGTATATTAAGTTTATTTAAATCCGGTTAAGCTTCATCATTATTTAGTGTTCATATTCCATATAATGTTGGTTAATAAGCACACACGTTTTCTGAATTAATTTATGTTTATATGACATTAATAAATGGTTTTCCTACCGAATATGATCTGTAAATTCAGATGTATAGTTGAGTATTTGTTTTTAACCTGAGAGAACAGTTTTCCTATATTGAAAATGTCCAGAGATCGCTTTCGTTGTGCGTCACATACTTGAAGGAGCAGAATATCATTGACAGATCATGGTTAAGACATTGTAATAAATACATTATAATTTTGACCAACCATACTTCCGCTTGTATAAGTTAACATATTTTTATGAATGATAAGGATTTTACCAAAGGTTAAATATTTTCCTTCGAAAATAAAAATGTATTCAATTGTTAAATTTATATTTGATGCAAGACTTTACCTCACATTGGAATAAGGTATAAATATAAAATATAACACTATTTTCCAAAGGTATTAAACATTTGCTTCATTATAATATCTGCTACCCATACAGATAGCAACAACATTTTTTTAGATCAAGGCTTCTTTTTAACTGTCAAATAATCCATTTTACTTTCTCTAACTAAATTCTTGGAAAGTTTATTAAAAACGCTTCGGAAACTTTTAAAAAAAATACATGCTATCTTACTTTTTGCTCAGCACATATAGTGAATTAGATCCTAATTAATGAATCAAATCTATATTAATTAATTTTAGTGAAAGATTTATACGACTTGTTCAAACGTCGTGCGTTCTATGTGTCCTTACACAAGCGAATTGTTCACGTAATTTCGTGCGTAATACGCATTTTAAATAATATTCAAGCGAATTATTAAAACACAATATTTATAAGTCCCAAACTCAATAGCAAACTTGTAAAATATTCTTAAATTTGGAAGATTTTTGAAGTAATTCGACAACCAAAAACAATATTTCAGTGTCTCCTAATAATAAGAACAAAACTTATCCAAAGTAAATCATGTATTTTGTTTTTTGGAGTCGGCCGCTCCTGGATAGATGAAATATTTTATTTGCGAAATGCGTAATATAAAACTCCACATTTACAGCAGGAAATGTGTTGTACTTTTTGAATTACTCCCTTTAAATCTTACATACCATTTGTTTGAATATATGGGATTCAAAGACCCACTGTTACAACTTAATCCTAGCGTGAAGTGTTTGAACCACACATGTGAGGCTCGGTGTCGACAGCTGTAGTCGTAGCCTTGTGTTAGTGACAGTGTTTCCAGTTTCTAACGCCATCTTCATACTAAATATGTGGCTTCCATACAGTGTCAATATTAACAATAAGTATAGTTTCACTTCATTACACGATTATAATTCTTACTAACAGGATAGAAATTTTAAGAATTAAAACTCTGGACTCTTTGAAAAACCGGTTGGACTGCATCCTTTAAGTCCTTGTAATTTACAGTATATGAAACGTGGACGTATCATACACATGAGGAAGGAAATTAACAATTTTAAGATAAAAATACAATCATTCGTTTTGAATTTTTGACCAACCCAAATCGATACGATGACATGACAATAATATTATGCTCCCCGAATACAAAACGCAATAGTATTAATAAAAGGCTAATATCGCCACAAAAAGGTACATGTTTTTCTTCATCTTTATTACATGTGTTCCCCCCCCCCCCCACCCCCCCCCCCCCCCACCCCCCCCCCCCCCCACCCCCCCCCCCCCCCACCCCCCCCCCCCCCCACCCCCCCCCCCCCCCACCCCCAACACCGCTTACACAATTTACTCCCTTTCATCTCTACTGGACAATCAGAGAGCGAGGTGTGGACAATGACACCAGATGTCGCAGATGTCTTACTGTCTCTCACACACCGCTTACACAATTTACTCCTCATCTCTACTGGACAATCAGAGAGCGAGTGTGGACAATGACACCAGATGTCGCAAATGTCTTACTGTCTCTCACACACCGCTTACACAATTACTCCTCATCTCTACTGGACAATCAGAGAGCGAGTGTGGACAATGACACCAGATGTCGCAGATGTCTTACTGTCTCTCACACACCGCTTACACAATTACTCCTCATCTCTACTGGACAATCAGAGAGCGAGTGTGGACAATGACACCAGATGTCGCAGATGTCTTACTGTCTCTCACACACGCTTACACAATTACTCCTCATCTCTACTGGACAATCAGAGAGCGAGTGTGGACAATGACACCAGATGTCGCAGATGTCTTACTGTCTCTCTCACACACCGCTTACACAATTACTCCTCATCTCTACTGGACAATCAGAGAGCGAGTGTGGACAATGACACCAGATGTCGCAGATGTCTTACTGTCTCTCACACACCGCTTACACAATTACTCCTCATCTCTACTGGACAATCAGAGAGCGAGTGTGGACAATGACACCAGATGTCGCAGATGTCTTACTGTCTCTCACACACCGCTTACACAATTACTCCTCATCTCTACTGGACAATCAGAGAGCGAGTGTGGACAATGACACCAGATGTCGCAGATGTCTTACTGTCTCTCACACACCGCTTACACAATTACTCCTCATCTCTACTGGACAATCAGAGGAGCGAGTGTGGACAATGACACCAGATGTCGCAGATGTCTTACTGTCTCTCACACACCGCTTACACAATTTACTCCTCATCTCTACTGGACAATCAGAGAGCGAGTGTGGACAATGACACCAGATGTCGCAGATGTCTTACTGTCTCTCACACACCGCTTACACATTTACTCCTCATCTCTACTGGACAATCAGAGAGCGAGTGTGGACAATGACACCAGATGTCGCAGATGTCTTACTGTCTCTCACCACACCGCTTACACATTTACTCCTCATCTCTACTGGACAATCAGAGAGCGAGTGTGGACAATGACACCAGATGTCGCAGATGTCTTACTGTCTCTCACACACCGCTTACACATTTACTCCTCATCTCTACTGGACAATCAGAGAGCGAGTGTGGACAATGACACCAGATGTCGCAGATGTCTTACTGTCTCTCACACACCGCTTACACAATTACTCCTCATCTCTACTGGACAATCAGAGAGCGAGTGTGGACAATGACACCAGATGTCGCAGATGTCTTACTGTCTCTCACACACCGCTTACACAATTACTCCTCATCTCTACTGGACAATCAGAGAGCGAGTGTGGACAATGACACCAGATGTCGCAGATGTCTTACTGTCTCTCACACACCGCTTACACAATTACTCCTCATCTCTACTGGACAATCAGAGAGCGAGTGTGGACAATGACACCAGATGTCGCAGATGTCTTACTGTCTCTCACACACCGCTTACACATTTACTCCTCATCTCTACTGGACAATCAGAGAGCGAGTGTGGACAATGACACCAGATGTCGCAGATGTCTTACTGTCTCTCACACACCGCTTTACACAATTACTCCTCATCTCTACTGGACAATCAGAGAGCGAGTGTGGACAATGACACCAGATGTCGCAGATGTCTTACTGTCTCTCACACACCGCTTACACATTTACTCCTCATCTCTACTGGACAATCAGAGAGCGAGTGTGGACAATGACACCAGATGTCGCAGATGTCTTACTGTCTCTCACACACCGCTTACACATTTACTCCTCATCTCTACTGGACAATCAGAGAGCGAGTGTGGACAATGACACCAGATGTCGCAGATGTCTTACTGTCTCTCACACACCGCTTACACATTTACTCCTCATCTCTACTGGACAATCAGAGAGCGAGTGTGGACAATGGACACCAGATGTCGCAGATGTCTTACTGTCTCTCACACACCGCTTACACAATTACTCCTCATCTCTACTGGACAATCAGAGAGCGAGTGTGGACAATGACACCAGATGTCGCAGATGTCTTACTGTCTCTCACACACCGCTTACACAATTACTCCTCATCTCTACTGGACAATCAGAGAGCGAGTGTGGACAATGACACCAGATGTCCGCAGATGTCTTACTGTCTCTCACACACCGCTTACACAATTACTCCTCATCTCTACTGGACAATCAGAGAGCGAGTGTGGACAATGACACCAGATGTCGCAGATGTCTTACTGTCTCTCACACACCGCTTACACAATTTACTCCTCATCTCTACTGGACAATCAGAGAGCGAGTGTGGACAATGACACCAGATGTCGCAGATGTCTTACTGTCTCTCACACACCGCTTACACATTTACTCCTCATCTCTACTGGACAATCAGAGAGCGAGTGTGGACAATGACACCAGATGTCGCAGATGTCTTACTGTCTCTCACACACCGCTTACACATTTACTCCTCATCTCTACTGGACAATCAGAGAGCGAGTGTGGACAATGCCACCAGATGTCGCAGATGTCTTACTGTCTCTCACACACCGCTTACACAATTACTCCTCATCTCTACTGGACAATCAGAGAGCGAGTGTGGACAATGACACCAGATGTCGCAGATGTCTTACTGTCTCTCACACACCGCTTACACAATTACTCCTCATCTCTACTGGACAATCAGAGAGCGAGTGTGGACAATGACACCAGATGTCGCAGATGTCTTACTGTCTCTCACACACCGCTTACACATTTACTCCTCATCTCTACTGGACAATCAGAGAGCGAGTGTGGACAATGACACCAGATGTCGCAGATGTCTTACTGTCTCTCACACACCGCTTACACATTTACTCCTCATCTCTACTGGACAATCAGAGAGCGAGTGTGGACAATGACACCAGATTTCGCAGATGTCTTATTGTCTATTACACACCGCTTACACATTTACTCCTCATCTCTAGTGGACATTCAGAGAGCGAGTGTGGACAATGACACCAGATGTCGCAGATGTCTTACTGTCTCTCACACACCGCTTACACATTTACAACTCATTACTACTAGACGACTGACAGTGTAATACTTACCACAATATACTGTTATAAATCGTTAACAGAGTTATTTTATACTGTAAAACGAAGAAGAAAGAACTGGAACTAAATTCAACATTAAAATTGAATCCAACCTTGCACGCGTGGTGGCAAGCTTAGAGATTGTGTCAGAAACACTTAATTGTGCACCTGATGAGGCAATGGGACTACCACTTCACCTATTTGTTTGTGATGTCGAAACGATGAACATTTTCATTTTAAGCTTCTTCGCTGATGACTTTCTTAGGATCTCTTCAGACGAACATGTTTCTAATATTTCAGGAGACAATTCTGAGACAGCGTCAGATACCAGAAGCTGCAATAAAAAGGTGAACCGGAGATATATCATTCAACATTCACATGTGTGTAGTTAGGTTCACGTAACCTTTATGTACTGAAATATAATAAAATGGTTACCGTTAGTACATTTCATTTAATTTAATTAAGACTGCATGTCCTATTCAGTTAATAAACATGCACCTAGTAAAAAAAGAAAAAAAACAATAATGATTAAAACCAAACAAGAATAGAACCAAATAGAATACGGGCCACAATATGTTTGCATTCACCGACCAACCACCTACAAGAGGCTGACAAGAGTCTAATAGTAAATAGAAATCGTCACGGGAGAAACACTATGGCGGCAAAAAAAGGAGTGAACAGGAATGGGCCTTTTTATGGCCTTTCCAGAATAATACTGCACAAAGGTAATGCTCAAAAACACATGTGTGCTCAGCTGATAGTCCGCAGTAATTACAACTGACTGTGGATATTGTAACAGTGCTACTGCTAACTGCAATATGAAATCCTTGTGGAATGTGTCACACCTGGTTTCCAGAACAATACTGCACAAAGGTAATGCTCATAACACATGTGTGCTCAGCTGATAGTCCGCAGTAATTACAACTGCCTGTGGATATCGTAACGGTGCTACTGCTAACTGCAGTAGGAAATCCTTGTGGAATATGTCACACCTGGTTTCCAGAACAATACTGCACAAAGGTAATGCTCATAACACATGTGTGCTCAGCTGATAGTCCGCAGTAATTACAACTGCCTGTGGATATCGTAACGGTGCTACTGCTAACTGCAATGTGAAATCCTTATGAAATATGCCACTCCTGGTTTGCAGATAATCATCAGGCGAAAATAATTATGTTACCAATCAATGAACAATATATTTTACAATAACTTTAATAACTAAAAATGAAACATTGCATAACGTATTACACTCTTTAATGTTAGATACTCTGATAAAATATTCACTAGAGTAAAATTATGTTTTTACCAATATAGATATCCAAAATATGCCATTTAAAACATATCTCGTTTGTACTGGATAATGTCCTCTTTGAAATCTTCATATCTGTCAATTTTTTATCCTGTCTTTATATCTTTCTACTCAATTTAATCTCTTTGAGTTCTCATGTCGTTCTTGTCCTAAAACATGTAATTGGTTTTTGGTAGATTTCATAGAAATATTCCTATTGCCATCAACCTCGTTTTAGAATTACAGGAGATATTTTCTCCAATTATGATTTTGGTATAGATACATTTACACATAGCTTGGATGAGATCGTAAGCCAATATTAATTAATTGAACGTTTCAAGATCTAATTCAAATTTGTGAAGAGGTTCAGATTTGAATAATTCTAAATATAGGCTCAAAGTGATAAATTTTAAAACAATATTAGGTAATTATAAAGAATTATGTTTTAAATTGTTTACACCTCAAATTATTTCAAGATGGTGAAATTTGAAAATGATGAACAGTGATGGGTATATTGTAGTGCCTATGCAGATATTAAAGCAATTTTTTTAAATTCTGATTTATTATGCGACAATGCTCATTCTTATGACTTTATTTCATATCTCATATCATATCGGTTATCCTCATTGTGTCCATATAAAAGTTTTAAGATGGCAGCCGTTTAAATATTTAAAACAAACCTAATTTAAATATCTTATGGTGTACGTAGAGCAAAAACAAAAACAAAAAAGTATAATAGCGACAATTACATTTTAATTTAACTAGACCCAAAGTTAGTAATTTAAAATTTTTAAATAAGTTCAAAACCTATTCTCAAATATAAAAAAGGTTTTAAAATGGTACTGACAGGGTGCGAATTCGTACAAACTGTTTACCTCGGGTAATCCACATTATAATGGAAATTTATCTTTTATAACACTTATTAGCAATTTCAAGCAACATGTAACCTTGAAAGATTTTCAGTAACTCTTAAGATTACAAGATTGCGGCCGTTCAAAGTTTTAGAATAATGCAATTCGAATCGTACCAGGTAAATATTACTGTATGTTTGTAAATGTTTACGAATTGATTGTAATTAATTTAAGTTCACGTCGTTTGAATGTTTACGCACATCCTTGTCTTGTAAGATTTAAGGATAAATGTCCAAAATGTTTTATATTTTTACGAGTTGTCTCATCAGTGTCGGGTAAATTAAACCTCTCGTCTAATAATGCATTAGTTTGACAATTCGAGATAACAGTTACTTACGAACTATATCTTTCTTCCTACAAAACCGACAAGGTTTTCATAAAATACTGTATAAACACGTCAGTGTTTTTTTTTTTTTTCAAGTAATCTAGAATCCTCTTCCAGCTCTTGTTATATTTGGAAACAACTATAATTTATCATACCGAGCATTTATAATACATATATGTTGTTTTAAGCACTTTAGCAACCCGTAAACACGATTTCTTGTTTACATCTAAACATCTGAGTCGAATATACATTGTCAACATGTCATGATGTTCATCTCGCATTTGATTATTTTGTAGATACCTATTTAAAGCTTATGCCAAACTATTAGCTAACTCTATTGCCAATCACACTAAACCTATTAAACGTTGTACCTTACTGGAACATTTATAGGGTGTGTTTTCTCACCTAGTGTTTGTGTAAGTATCCTGAGTATGTAATTGTTCACAATAACTGTAAAACCTCCCCTGCAAGTTGCAGACATATAAGTTCAATGCCCTAATTATAGAATTCTTGGAATAATTATTCTATTATACTACAGTGCTCTTATCTTATTTAAGGAGGAAAATTCTTGAGTTAAGTAAATACTTGTATGATTTGTAACGCATGTTCACATGTCCTGTCATGCCAGAAAAAGAAACAATGATTTCAAATAAACCTAGTGTATTATTCTAATTCAAAGTTAATGTGTCAAACTAAAACACATTTATTCCTCTGATAGTATATTAGACAATCTATGTTCTACCTTTTATGCAACATAAGTAATTATTAAGATCTGTTCAAATTTTATAATTAAGTCTGTTTTTATTACATTTTAGGGAGTATCATTACAAAAAGAATAATAGGTCTCACTTAAACAATGTCATGGGGCTATCCGATGACCAGGCCTAGAACTATTAATGATGAGACTTGTGAATTCGCTAGACAAGTCTTAGTAACTAATCGCACTGAGATATGTGGATTTTAATTACTTAATTTCATTGTAAAATGGTATAGATTATAATAGTGTATTTAATAACATGTTAAAAGTAATGGAATAGAAAGCTATAAATAAACTGTAAAATGTTTAAAAACAAAAAAGAATGAATGTAACCTCTGCAAGTTTATATAACGAACATAAGTATGTATACAAAGTATTGCCATCTGAATATTAATTTCAGTACAGCAGATATACAGTAGGTGTTAATTACGGTTCGGTTTGAGGAAGGCAAGGTAGTCTTATGTACCATATGGACTATGACCCCCTTAAACTATTAACTGTGTGTTGCCGTTATGGATCATATCAATTACACGGGAGAATGTTTATCAGATCTGACCATTATCTATAATGTATAAAGAATTTTGCATCTCCAACTTTTTAATTTTATTCTTTTGATATATAGTCAATTATAAATAGGCAATAGTAAGGATAAAACATATTGTATATATATTGCATAAATAGCAATAACATTTCCCATGATCACCACAAAGCATGAATTTCATTTATTTACTAATTTATTTTATGTCACTAGTAAATGATCACTACCAAAATATTATTGCATGTCAGGAAAGCACCAAACGAGCATTTGATAGACTTTTAATTCTAATGGGAGGTTACTTATTAAATGGTAATATTGGCTTATTGGGGGTTTTAACTCTCGAAAGTAAATATAATCCAAACTTATGTAAGAATAGGAACAAATTGTGGCAGTTTCGGTTCACTGACTGAATTTAACGTAGCATTCAAAAGTGTAATTGTTTTCGGCCATACTGCTTTGCTTTTTCAGTCGTGACGAATGTCAATGTCACGAAAACTATATGACGATAATGTATTTGTATATATCTTGACAACTAATTATCGACTTCCACTGGATGTATTAGTAGTGAGACTAAAAATCCCTCTTCTCAGTAATAAGTAATAAATTTGTGTCTACACATATTACAGGTGACCGGAACAAAGTTATAGTTTTATGTCTCAAAACCCCTAAACAATAACACAAGATTTCCCTGAGGTAAAACTCCTTCCAACTGAATCAACGTACTGTTCCCACAATAGTGTATCCTGTAAGTGTAGGTGTAATGTGTGTGAAAGTGATATCATTTTTAACTATAAAACGTATGAAGATTCTTGGAAAGATTTTAATTTGATACTACTGGTAAATGTTCACACATTTTTCGATAGTAGTAGAGGCCTCTCGAATCAAAGATCCTACGTATTCGGCTGACGATGGAATTTTATATTTTAAAGAGCTCACGAAATTCCAAATTAATATTTGAAACTTTATTGATGTACAAGGATATTAAACAAATATTATTTGTTGTATAAGGACTCTTCCATATTTTCCAGGACACTTTATAAGAGAAATATTAAATGGTAATCGATTAATGTAAATTATACACTAACTATTCTTGCATCTGAGATTACGCTTTCTGAGATATTTTCTCAAGCAATGTTTCCTGTACAAATGGCTTAAATGGGCCATCATATACTGGCGTCGACTAATACTTTTGACTGTACAGTTTATTCAAGCTATAATCCTACATATGTTATCCTGCATTTTGTAAGAAAGGATATGTTGATATTGCATTTCAAAACAGATTGGCTAATGAAGTAACACAATGCAATACTAGTAGATATAAACTATAAAATGTTAAGTGCTCGTGTCCTTGTAGTTATGAGACATCAAGTAGCATCGATATGTGAATAATATTACTCTTTCCTTACTACAAGAAATCTTTGTAAATCCAATGTAATCCTTAGCAATAATTTTCTAGCTTCAATTGCATTACAGAAAAAATAATTATTTTTAAATTTACTACTGTTATTATATGTTTTAAATACTTCTTCAGTCTCCACTATATTTACTAAAACCGGAAATTCAATCATTAATATATTTAATCCAGTTCTGTAATATATTTGTAACTTTATTACACAAAAGTCAGTTACGGCCATTATAACTGTGTGAGAAGAAGTAAAAATTAATCAGGATGTAAATTAGGCAAGTCAGGTAATAAATTAAAGTTTAAAAATATGGCTTTAAATTTTGTTACTGAATGAGAAGAAATGAAAATCAATTTAAGATATGTGTTTTTTTGAGAGCATGATTTCATGGGCTTTAACTGGTATAGTCGGGGTGGTGTCAAAGACGCCTTGCTATAGAGCAAGGAGTTAAACCTTACACACGATAAAATGTTATCAAACTGCCAATACATCAATTTATCCTTGAGGCATATAAAGGTGTTTACAATGTTGATATTATTAATTTGTTACGCTCTGATGTTTTATTCGTGTTTAAAAAAATAAATCAATCTTATGATTTTATGTACTATAATACAATAAGTTACCACTAAATTATTCAACTCGTGAAATATCGACAAAGCGATGTTCACTTTATTTCTCCGACTCATCCTCTACACATCACATCTCCCCTCTCCATCTCCAACCCATTATTCTCCGTAGTGACTGACAGTAAATGTGTTTAGAGCCATCAACTGTCAGATTAGATGGCTGTAATCATATCGCTGTTGCTAGGATACAGGCTTACGTTGTCTACTGACACTTAGTTATCTACGTTATTATGTTGTTTGCTACACACTACACATCACATCTCCCCTCTCCATCTCCAACCCATTATTCTCCGTAGTGACTGACAGTAAATGTGTTTAGAGCCATCAACTGTCAGATTAGATGGCTGTAATCATATCGCCGTTGCTAGGATACAGGCTTACGTTGTCTACTGACACTTAGTTATCTGTGTTATTATTGCTACACACTACACATCACATCTTGACTGACAGTATGTGTTTTATCTGATGCTGTAATCATATCGCCGTTGCTACAGGCTTACGTTGTCTACTGACACTTAGTTACATACACACTACACATCACATCTCCCCTCTCCATCTCCAAACCATTATTCTCCGTAGTGACTGACAGTAAATGTGTTTAGAGCCATCAACTGTCAGATTAGATGGCTGTAATCATATCGCTGTTGCTAGGATACAGGCTTACGTTGTCTACTGACACTTAGTTATCTACGTTATTATGTTGTTTGCCACGCACTACACATCATCTCATTATTACATCTTATTAAATTATGTGCGACATGATTAGTCCTTATATAACTCCTAAAACATTACATCTATTTTAGTAAAATCAGAATAACAATACTTTTGCTTTTGTTTTCCATTTGGAGTTCTGATATATTAGTAAAAACATTTGATACAGAATTTATTTTAAATACTCGATATGACCTTCTTAATCAGATGAATGACAGATTATCTGTGTTTTATATCTCTTCCCGATATATGTGAAGTGTTTCATAAGTCCCATCTTAAAGTTTAAACCACTATTCACGAAAAGTACATTTTTACCTCATTAAGACTCGAACCCGGATCTTCGTTTATATATATATATATATATATATATATATATATATATATATATATATATATATATATAGAGAGAGAGAGAGAGAGAGAGAGAGAGTGTGTGTGTGTGTTTACTTGCATTATGTATACGTTTATAAAAAGTAAATGAATCACAAAATATACTCTTCATTGGAGATCTAAGTAGCGTGAGTTCTTGTAAATGCTTATACTTTTATTTAAATCTTTTAAACACATTTTCTCTTGTTTAATCACTTTATACTTTCCTTTTAATGTATTTTAATGTTTGCTCTACTGAATTTATTTTTCATAATAGTTATCTGATCTATCAACATAGCCCGTGACAGTATTCATTGTAATCACAATAGTTGGTGTAGCAACAGAATACTAAGCAGTCACTGCTGGCTCTTTAGTTCTTATACAATGCACTTTTTGTACTGATAATTTACTGGCTAATTTACCGGTTAATTTAACTAAATTAAAGCTTTATTTGACTATTTACACTTAACCAACTCACTTTGTACCACATTCAGTTGAGACATAGTTCTGAATTCCACATCTTAAGAACACATAGTAGAATACAGTAGATATTAACTAACAAGCTTTAACATCATCAAATTTATTGCCCGTATCATTTGTGTTCAGTTTAAAGATTGCTATATTCTAACAGTTCTCAAACACAATTATTGAAACTAATTACGTTTTCGAGCAGATTTTGTTACCTAATATAAACTCGAAGCTCTTAAAACTCATTACGCCAAATCCGTGCTTTCTATTAAGCATTATATAATATGTTAAGAATAAAAAGGTCTTAAAACAACAAGCACACTGAGATAAAACAAAATAAATGGCAATGCATAATATCAATTTATTCCGTAGCTTACAGGAAAGATCCACGACTACAAGAAACAAGCAATCAGTAACACTACGTTTCGAGATCTGCAATCTGACCTCTTCTTCAGGTATAACTAACCTAATACATAATTACAAACTAGGTTACTGATTTCTTGTTTCACTGAGCGATGGCATATGTCTGGAAAAATCCTGTTTCCTTCCATCCATCTATCAATCCATCCATCTTCAAAAATAACCTTCAAACAAAGAACTGCAAGAAAAGCACTTAATCACAGGTGTCGGTTCCAAAAGAAGTAAAAACCACGAAAATTGGAAGATCTTCGGGGATAGGATATTATAGATACCCATAAAATACAAAATAATTTCGCTATCTCAATTTATAGCATTTCTTTGTTCCTGAGCACACCATCCACTACATTTTAGAATTCCTGTTCGTATGTTCCTTGCACAACTCAGATCCATTTCACATTCCACTTAGTGCACCGTCTGAAATCTGGTGCTGACACAGACTTGTCCTCTGGAGGCAAGGCCCATCTGATGAGATAAAAAAATGAGCAATAAAGAAGTTAAAACGTACTTTTGCATCGTTTTGACATCAGAGACACGAAGACTACAAATTCAAGTGCATTGTAGATTGACTGTATTCTCATTGTTTCATCAGCTGCATAACTGAATGCGTTACGGTGTTTTTTCGCACAATCCTAAAGCATGTAGAGCAACCTAGTTTTCTACGCATCGAATCTGGTTCGAATTGAATGTTCAGTGCTTACCTTTGCAGGTCTAACAAATTGTGAATTAAAATATATAACTAAAACTCCGAATTATATTTATTGAATTTAATTTATACTTTTTACTAAACGTAACAAAGTTTGCCTTCTTGACATACAAGTGTTTTATACCTTTCGTGCGAAATAAGCTTACACTACGGATGCCTATTCCTGGGTTTTGTATCTTACTAAAACAAGAAAGGTAATAATAAGTATGCTGTATTAAAGAGAATAGAAGTATGCAGGAAAAGGTAGGTCAACTTACGTTTATCTACACCAGAATTTCTATTGCTCTATGGTCTGTCTAACACTATATTGTAAATTAGCTTGAGAAAATAGAAAAAAGAGGTTTAATATCAAGTTTACCAGCACCGCATTAAAATTCCTCAGACCGGTTGAGAATTTCATATCCTTTAGTTCTGCAGTGGCTCACAAGTGAATTTGAGACCTAAAAGAATTGTGTCTACAATGATATTAAACTTTACCAACAGTAAATATTTTGATGATGTATTTCATTTTCAGCGGGAATTAACATTATCTTTACATGTTAATTTAATTTTATTTAAGTTTAATTTTATTTAACAGGTTTTAATAAATACTTAAAAATTATTTTGAATCTGAGATTAGTTAATTTACGTAACTAATTTGGAGATTTTATAATTTAAACTGATTTCATAATAGCCATATCTGCTGCGCCTTTTCAACTGGTATGGATATAAAATTATTTGTAAACATTTGATTTTGCAAGGGGTATATGAAGATAGAGTAGTCTATTCACAATTCATTAAAGAATGCCACATGTGTACTAGTTATGATTAAAATTAAAATTTATATATAGAAATATTAACGAATTTCAATTTTATTTCTGTAGTAGATCAGTACAAATTATTAATGGTAATTATTATTTACAATATAAGTCTTTTACTTACCATTAGAGGATTCATTTTTAAAACAATACATTAATTTTAGAACAATAGTCTATTTATGTTAAAGAATTAAACTTTCAAACTTGTATTTCATTCATCGGCTGATTTTCAAAGTAGCAAACATTAGTGATTAAACATTTGAGCACCTAAATATGAGTAAAGTAGAATCAGTTCTTTATCGCAGCGAACAAATGATTTATTTTACTAATAGATACATATCACCATAATAAGTCCAATACGTTAATTTTTAACTGGATTACATACTCACATATTTTTAAGAAATCATTATTTTATTTCTTATTTAATAATTGACTGTAGAAATATAGTAATAAGCCAAACTTCTCTTCATTGCACCATAAATTTAAAATCAGCTCCTTTATAGTAGTTTATATTTCAACAAAATTAAACTTACAAACATATTTTTTATAATAGAATTATTATATTATAAATATAAATTACGTTAAAACACTAAGGAACCGTTGGTGTGTAATGCGAGATTACTTGGTTAAGGACTCTCCCATCATTGAATTCAGGTTAAGAGACAAAGGTAATAGAAATGTAGAAAGCAGATGTTGGAAGACAAAGTGTTAGTGCTTCCGCCTGCCGCAGTCGGCGCCACATGTCTCTCTCCTCTACACAGAATACCGCTTAGCCTTACACTATCTAGGCCCAACAGTTGGTCACATATTATATGGCTTGGAGAGGATCAATTCTTGAAACTTTCTGTCTACTTATAATTAATTTTAGAACAATAATTAACATACTTATACGTTATGAATCATATCTTAAAAATGGTTTCCATCAGTTTCCCTTATTTTACAAATATTCAGCCACGTGATCCAAATATCTAGATGGAAAATTATTAATAACTGCTGGAAATATTACCGATCAATAATATAAATTAGAACAGTTTTCAATCCGCTTAGCTTTATTTTATTTAAATTTTATTATATTAAAAAACGGGCGATACGCTAAATAAAATAAATTATTGGATATAATAATGTTATGTTTTAAGAAAATTACTAGTAATATAAGTAAATAGTTGGATAAGTTAGGCGTAACTTATCACAATACAATATTATTGTTACCGGTACAAAGTTCGCCACAACAGTGTTTGATATTTGTCAAAACAACAAAGGATCTTAAAAGAAAGCCTGTAATTGTCTTCTATGGGCATTTAATTATTTTATCAATAATTTGACAATATGTGAGTGGATTTTAACACTTCTCTCCTAATCAATATCACATATTATAATCTATGTCTATATTTTAACCTAAATTCTTTAGTTATGCTATTCTATGAACCCGAATATCCGTTATCAAACAACTATTCTGAAAAGTGTAACGTAGGATTCGTATTGACCGCCAACCTTTATGAAATTTTAAGTAGGAGCAAGTTTGGGAAATATTTCCAATGACTTTTATTATTATAAAATATAAACATAAATAATAACTTATCAGGATTAAGATTAGCTACATGCGTTGATTTGATGGTTCAATCACTCTTGTAATATATATTATAGAAACTTGGTGGTACTATAACCTAATCTGTAAGGCAAGGTTCAAATCAGATTTATTTAAATCCAAGATAAGTTGTTCGAAAATTTGTTTAATAGAAGTAAGATTATTTCCGTTGAGGAAGTAAATAATGGTAAATATCGTAGAAGCAGAGAGTGAATTTCCATTTCAGAAGTTCACATCCAGTTTTTTTAATATCAAAATCGATTGAGGAAGCCAGAAAAGTTTTGAAGGAGATCGAAAAGAGAGAGATTGTATCAAAGGAGTTAAAAATTAAAAGAAACAAATTTTTTTTCTCAAACTGCATTTTTGTAGCTGGAGATATTTAAAACCGACCTAAACAATAGTTACAGTACCCCCGTTAGGTATTTAGATAAAATGGATTAAAAAACAATACTTGTAGGGTCTGTTTATGATCGTTATATAATGAGTACAATATGATTAACATAATGCGACTAACTCTTGGTTTTGAGTGTCTCAAGCTAAGAAAAATGCAATCTGAGAAAACATTATCATTTTATATTGCTAACCCTGTTATACCCTCCCATTTTGAATTCTACCACAACTAACGCGGCTGACGATCAGTTTTGTAGGAGAAATGTCTTTATCAATTTCAATAAAAATCATGTTATGTGTTTAAACAATGGAAATTTTCTCAAACCATAACTAAAAAAGATAATGATAACATACTCGTATAATGATAGACTAACAATTAAGGCTTAAATTCATCACACTTAAATTAAAATTTATGTCTTCAAAATAAGTTAACTTTAGATTACATTACAGTACCGTGCTCAAATTACATTAAATTGCGATGGCCACTAAAGTAGTGTATTATGTTCACTAGCAGCAGCCCAATTTAGTTTTGCTATTAATCTGCCTCCATTTAGGTTTTCAGGCATTTTTCAGAAATGATGCACCGAAAAACGGCACAGAATGATACATTTTCTGTAGTGGAAAACTCGAAACTTTCCTCTATATCTCTACCAGAATACTCATCCAATATTCATTGCAATAAAGGAAGTTTCAATTTGTTACGTATTAGAAAGGTAGAGGGTCGTCGTAATACCATTAGGCAAATGAAGGCGAGAAAGGGAAGGAGAAAGCAATCGGCTGATGTGCATTAGGATAAAAAAAAACAAACCTCTCTTATGTGAGAGGGCTTTTGTTTCCTTGTTACTGTTTACCAAGGAATTCCATTTACATTGACTTTACGTAATTGTCAATAATACTAAGTGAAAATGTCTTTACATTACATTTTCAAGTTGAACGTTTCGGGTTCGTAAACAAAATTTAGAAGGATATTGCTACATGCACAATTGCCAATAGGTATCATGTAGTACTCTTTAATACTTAAGAATCATCCCACACAGTCGTGGGTTTTAAGTAGATATAACCTACACAATATGATTGCCAAACCTGGACAATTTTTTATATAATGTTACCCCCAGGCATCACAGCCAAGTACTAATATATTCATATAGTTGTCATCCACTTATATACATTGCACAGTTCTTATACATATTTACCACCATTAAAAAGAAAACATAGTGATAATTTGAACATTAGTGATGTCGACATATTAGAGTTCGAGATGAAATGTTATAACCTTGGATTTTATAATTCATGTGGGTCGAACAATGTAAGTACCCTAGTGTAGCATTATTCTTGAATTCGAAATCATCTACTTATTATTAAAATGGTTACTCAGAAACAGCTTATTCTTGAAATCTACAGTTAGTTGTGACAAAATTAAGTATTATTTTAACAATGCCAACTGTTTGACGAGAGTAACTTTTGATATTTTGTGACAGTTTAATTTAATTTCAAATTAGAAGGAACTTTTATCTGTGAACTGCTGCTCGCAACAAATCAATCAACATTAAATCATAGAACTTGAGTTTAGTCAAGTGTTAAATTGCTGAATTTCTTTACAATCCGTATCCACTAGAAAAAGATAATGTGAATGTAGACTTCAATAAACACATAAAAGATTCAGTATCCACTAGTCAAACCAATGGCACTGTATATAACGATAAGTTAAAAATGTCCTATTAGTGCATATATAAACCATTAGACAATTCCGGATTAAGGTGCTAAAACACAAACCAAGTTCTACATGTGGTTGGCATAGAGTAATTCTGTCCTATTAGTGCATATATAAACCATTAGACAATTCCGGATTAAGGTGCTAAAAACACAAACAAAGTTTTACGGGTGGTTGGCATGCAATTGCCAACTTCATCTTATATTGAAATAATATTACACGTTTAGAGTTTGCTAAACATTTGTTATAAACTTAATTTATAGATAACTATGAGAGAAAGGGTATACAAGAGTACTTTATATTATAAGTAGAATGGTTATTGAATAAATAAAAACGTAATTTCTCAAGTAAGGATACAAGAAGTAATGGTACAGAAAGACAGCTGTTTCTCTGGAATTCAACTGCGATAACTGATTACATTAATTTAGAACACTTCTTTGTTTGAAGGTTATTTTTGACGATGGAAGGATTGTGAAGGAAACAGGATTTTTCCGGACATTTGCCATCGTTAAGTGAAACAAGAAAACAGTAACACTACGTTTCGAGATCTGCAATCTGATCTCTTCTTCAGGTAAAGAACTAACCTAATACATAATTACAAACTAGGTTAAAATAAAACAAATCTTACTAAAGCGTTGTGGCACGCCTGAGTCAGGAATCACAACCTACATGTTGTATGTCAATTTCACTAACACTAAAGACATGCACTCAACAAAAAAAACTATACAAAACACTAATCACTAAACTAAACTACGGAATACAGGTCACAATATGTCTTCACTCGTCTACTAACCATCTACGACTGACCAGAGGGGGTAGCCAATGGTAATCGAGACGGCCGGCTAAAACAAGATGGCGGAAATACAAGGGAAGGGGAACAGGAATGGGCCCTTTCGTTATTATTGGTTCATGCGAGATGAACTTCTTAAAACCATATTGTGACTCCGCATTGGTTTATTGCAAATATCCGATCCGTTTGATACTTTTGGTATTCTCTTTAGTTCATTTTTTAGAATTGGCAACCAAAGCGGCCTAATCGAGATTAGGCCGCTTTGGTTGCCAATTCTAAAAAATGAACTAAAGAGAATACCAAAAGTATCAAACGGATCGGATATTTGCAATAAACCAATGCGGAGTCACAATATGGTTTTAAGAAGTTCATCTCGCATGAACCAATAATAACGAAAGGGCCCATTCCTGTTCCCCTTCCCTTGTATTTCCGCCATCTTGTTTTAGCCGGCCGTCTCGATTACCATTGGCTACCCCCTCTGGTCAGTCGTAGATGGTTAGTAGACGAGTGAAGACATATTGTGACCTGTATTCCGTAGTTTAGTTTAGTGATTAGTGTTTTGTATAGTTTTTTTGTT
The DNA here is from genome assembly GCF_021130785.1 of Homalodisca vitripennis. Taxonomy (NCBI): domain Eukaryota; kingdom Metazoa; phylum Arthropoda; class Insecta; order Hemiptera; family Cicadellidae; genus Homalodisca; species Homalodisca vitripennis. The sequence continues at coordinate 7,787,951 of NC_060209.1, forward strand.
GAGTGCATGTCTTTAGTGTTAGTGAAATTGACATACAACATGTAGGTTGTGATTCCTGACTCAGGCGTGCCACAACGCTTTAGTAAGATTTGTTTATTTTAACCTAGTTTGTAATTATGTATTAGGTTAGTTCTTTACCTGAAGAAGAGATCAGATTGCAGATCTCGAAACGTAGTGTTACTGTTTTCTTGTTTCACTTAACGATGGCAAATTTAGAACAGTTTACAATTGATTTCTTACCAGCCTTTTGATTGGATGTTTGGAGACTAATTAGATGTTCCGATTATGAGGAATATAGGTTAGGGAAGGGGTGATAATTAAAGCTCTGATTCACGAATTTTATGTTATTTTCGGCATTTGGCGTTTTTTTAACTGAGTATTAAATTTTAGTGTCCAAAAACCCGTTTTCCGTTAGACCTGTTTAAGTAGCCATTTTATACCCGTGTTGCGATTTTCGTAGGGGACATTATTGTCAACTAATTAGCTTTTCCTTTTACAGGGAATATTTTATTATTTAAATTCAATTTGACTACTGAAAAAAGAAGTTTAACTAAACCCAAGATTGCAGGCTATAACTAGTTATAGCAAGATTTTGTTCAAGTAAGTTTTCAATTTAAATATTATTTAAATTTTGTTTGCAATAGTAGTTTCATGAATTAATCCAAAGAATGAATTAATATATAAATATTTTAAGTATTTAAATAAACAATTTTAAAGGAATATAGTGCAATTATATTTTTAAATTTTAATCTGTGCCAACAGGAAGTTCTAACGTGTAACGAAGAAGTTTTCAATGTATATTATTTAGTTAGGCTTAAAAGAGAGAATTATTTGATTTATTTTGAAATTCGTAAGGTTTTATTTAATTTCAGTTTTATAAGAAAGTTAATTTTAATTCAATTTCTAATTTTTGAATCGATAATTATTCAATTTTATTGAAAACTTGTTTAAAAAGATTTTTCTCAAAAAAGCTTTTGCAAGACAATTGGTCCTGTAACCAACTGGTGATTAAATCTAAATACTTTGAATATTGGATCAAGATTACATAATTTAATGCCAATTGTAAACTAGAAGTTTTAATAAACTGTGATTTAATAAGTACAAGTTAAAATACTGTGGGAACTTTCCCACATTATACATATTATCCTGTCCATCTTCAACAATGGTCAACATTAAAGGACTTTAAAATTTGAAATAGAATTACAGATAAACTAATTAAAAACATTTTATACCGAGAGAAAAACTAAAGTTTACTATAGCGAGATAAAACATAATTTATTAATGATTGATATGATAATACCTCATTACACCATGCATGCTAACTATAAACGTGTGTTTAGGTTAGTATGTCAATGCATGCGGTCATAGTTTGCTAAGAGGAGCATCGTTGTTGATTTCTATGTCAATAATGGAATATGAAATTAAATAATAAGGATAAACAACTTTTGATGGAATAAGGACGTCTATAAACAGAAATGTAATGTTTAGAATGTTCTTACAACCCATTCTTATCAGTTGCTAAACTGTACATAAAGGGTATATTAGTAAGAAGATTATTTGAAAAGAAATATCTATAGATGGAAATCTTTTATATTTACTTCCCGTAAACGTATCGGACCCTTCATAAGACAATTTTACAGAAAAACAAACTTTACAGTAAGAAACGAGAAGACCTGAAAGTGTCATATTGGAATTAGGTACAGTCCTCTTCTAATGCTCAGTTTATCACGCAGTCGCTTTGATAGTTTCCCTGGTGTCAATAATTCTCATTATAATAGTTTCACGTAGTGACAAAACGTGTGCTGCGTTTAAATTATAAACAATATTATTTCATAATTTGAATTAGTTGTACTCGTGGCCTCACATAAATTTTCCTGCTGAATAATAGTGCCTTATTGACATACATACATATTATGTTATATGCAACACGTATATGTAGAGATAAAGAAACTGGGACCGAAAAATATTCTAATCACATGAAAAATAACAGAATAATTGGACCTTAACTTTAGAGAGTAGTAATTTGGAACCAACCCTGAATTGAGAGAGTTAAACAAATTTTATAAATAGCCTACCAGCCACATAATAAATTGTAGTTCTCTGCATTCCATTTATTTAATCGAATAGCCCACACGATTTCAGTAACACGTAAAAAATTTTAAATAGTAAAGAAATCCTAAATAAGTCCTTAGTTTTCTTTGTGAAATCACCTATGATGTTATACGATGGAGTCCTACGATGTTTTAAGTAAGCATACGTTCTGTAATTCAACAAAAGGAAGTAAGCATATTCAGATATTAAAATAAATGTAATTAAAAAATACTTTACTACTTACAGTGTAAGTCTAAATACAAATTTCAGTCAGGTATAAATACATGGGTGGCTTTTGAACAGAAATATTATATTTTGTAAGTTATATGTAACATAGGAATAGTTCATCACGAAAATACCAATTTATTAACTGCAAGGGAGAAGAATATAAACTGATTCATAATAATAGAATAATATTCTACACTACTCAATAATAATTTAATATGCACTAAACTTTTTGCACTAATTTCAAACTACAATTGAAACGTGAGCCTACAATACACATACTAAGCAGTTTTATGGTTAAGCGAAATTGCTCTTGTTTTAGGTATTGCGCTTGTTGGAGCAATTTTAGCAATTTTCCCACCAACGGAACATTTGAGTTTCCTTTCTTATACCGATAAAACAACATTAAGCTAATTTTCCAATAAGTTTACATGTAAATTAAATACGCAACAAATGTCAGTAAACATACTCGTATTTATATTTCGAGATTCCATAACAAATTTTTCATCAGCTTTTATGTAAAGCTGTTACTTCTAAGTTTCGATAAGGAAATAAAATAAAAAAGAGGAATATATATTGATCTTATTTATAGATAGTTTAGTTACCTATATTTCAAAATTAAAATCATTTGCAATGCAAACATGCCTTCAACTTCAATTAGTTCCAAAATTTGATTCTAAACGACACCTTTCAGGTTGAAACCATTTTCGAAATGATTTTCGTTATGTTGAATCGTATGTGTGATTAGTTATACTTACTTTTATGATAAAAAATAGTAGTAATTTTTTCAATATAATCTTTGGGGGAACAATTTAAATTTATAGATATATTTATAGACTGTGAAGCCTACTACGGTAAAAAGTGTGTACTTCCGAGGGCCATAGAAAATAATACATGACTTTAAATTGCAATATTTTACTGGAATAATATTTACGATTAGTTTAATTCCATAAAACTACTTCTAAATTATCTTTACAATAAATAATGTTTTAAATTACTTTAAAAAGTATTTGTAAGAGGTATTTGGAAATAAAAATATGCCTTTAATTGAAGCCTGTATCTAAGTAGGCTCTAATGTACACGCCAAATTTCGTCCATATCTGTCATTTGAGTTTTTTAGTATGAAACACCCAAACATCTTTTGAAACTTTCGCATTTATAATGTATATAGGATATCAACTGCAATATAAATTATCTAAAAATAATCGATAATATTGACACATATTTACTTCCGAACCAATTAAATGTGGCGTGTTTTAATTTAATTAGCGTCACATTTATTTACATTTCAATCTAAATAAAACTGAACGAAATAATCGAAACAGTAATTAAAATGGCTCACTACAAAAGGAATACGTTTGGACGCACATTGATTGGTAATTGAATTTGCAGTTACACACCTGTCGCTAGAATATTGAGTTTATACATTTAGGGATTACAGTAAATGTGAATTCTTCTACAAGCCAAATAATTAAAATGGGGTAATATGAAAAATAAATTAATACATGTATAGATTAATAAATTAAATACTAAATAATAATGTATAATTGAAAACACAATTACTCAGGCATTCCAACGTTTCATGTTGTATACATATTTATTCCTACATTGCTATGAGCATCTTTTTTATACTTTAACTAGTATAAATAAATTTGGTAGTACCTATCTGATAAAATTGCTGGGCAATAATTTGGTTATGTTACCCTTTGGGGTTATTTGGTTCTAGAACACGTCCAGAAACTGTGAATTATGCAAAATGTCATGTAAACCTATACTCATAACTGTTCTGTTATAATTTAATTTTTACCCAACCCATAAAGTACCGTGAGATAACCAAATCAAACAACGCCGAGCATGGTTGCTGCTTGGATGGGTGACCGCTGAGCGATCCTGTCCTTCCAAGCAGCCCGCCTGGCCGTGGTTCGGAAGTCACCTTTAAGCAGTTGGTCCCCAGGTTAAGTGTAACAGAGGGCTTCTCAATCCTAACTTTGCCTGATAAAATAAGATTTGACTATGCTTTTAACGTAAAATACAAAGTAAAACTACACGATAATTTTAAAACACGTTTCCTAAAATAAAATTATTGGAATTTACATTTAAACTTCAACCAGTGAATATATCGATTCTCTGATAGTTTAACTAAGATTCCCAATTAAATAAAATCGCGAGCTAATTAAAATTTACTATAAATCCATTCAGAAAATTAATGTTAATTTTATCAATTGAATAAATTTCTTTTACTCTTGGATGGATAGGTGAGGTGTAAATTATTTAGGTTCCCGCCATATAGAAAGTTAAGGGATCTGAAGTTAAAAGTTATTTGACCCTTCTTGACAAGTCCAACACACGTGTCATTTATATTTTATATTGTTATATAAAATATTATGACGAAGTAATTGTACACAAGTTCAAACGGCCACCATCTTGAAACTGATTACTTAAGATTCGCTAAACAAAATCATCCAATCCGCTTGCAAGTACTATTTTCATGCAAGATTTTGTTTGAATAGTTATAATTTATGTAAATTATCATGTTTATCTATGGTCCTCAAATTACTGTATAATTTAAACACTACAAACGCTCGATATCTGGAAATATTATTTTACATTCTATATTCTACAAGAACACAATCAAGGAAGGACTCTGGAAGCGTTGTGCTTTATGGTATGATAATCGGTGACCGCTTTACAAGAGATGCTAAGCTCCTAAATCATTATATTAGTTTGATGTGACTCACATGGTCATATTTCGTACTATCCAAATTTAATTAAATCACCTCTGTATCTAATTTGGTTCACTTGGCTAAGGTTTATCCAAGAGATCTGACAATGGACCTGTAAACGAGAGAGGAATCATTTAATATTTAGTGTTTTCCTTGAGTTCAATACGATAAGTTGAATTTTTATATGAAATTTTACACTTCTAGAGAATATATGTATCATATCATCGGTATTTTGTGTATGAAGTTTAAATGTTTACTATTAAATAAACTCTCCTTCAGCTCGCTGTTGGTCAGGCCTCCAGACCTCCAGTGTGTTGCCTTAATTCGGGGATAAACTGAAGCAGGTGATTCGTTGAATTAAAAGATAAGGTTTGTCGGGATTTTTACTCTCTGGATATTTAATGTAATGAAATGTAGCTCCAAGTGTACTAAATTTATTTCAGACCAGTTGGATATAAGTTGTGCCATATACACGAGCTTGCGCCCGTAACTAACCAAAGGGTTATGTAGTGGTTAATATGATCAAACATTATTCTGACCGGGGCCATTTTAATGACGATAAGTATAAGTGGATATTTAATGTAATGAAATGTAGCTCCAAGTGTACTAAATTTATTTCAGACCAGTTGGATATAAGTTGTACCCTAAACACGAGCTTGCGCCCGTAACTAACCAAAGGGATATGTAGTGGTTAATATGATCAAACATTATTCTGACCGGGGCCATTTTAATGACGATAAGTATAAGTGGATATTTAATGTAATGAAATGTAGCTCCAAGTGTACTAAATTTATTTCAGACCAGTTGGATATAAGTTGTACCCTAAACACGAGCTTGCGCCCGTAACTAACCAAAGGGATATGTAGTGGTTAATATGATCAAACATTATTCTGACCGGGGCCATTTTAATGACGATAAGTATAAGTGGATATTTAATGTAATGAAATGTAGCTCCAAGTGTACTAAATTTATTTCAGACCAGTTGGATATAAGTTGTGCCCTATACACGAGCTTGCGCCCGTAACTAACCAAAGGGATATGTAGTGGTTAATATGATCAAACATTATTCTGACCGGGGCCATTTTAATGACGATAAGTATAAGTGGATATTTAATGTAATGAAATGTAGCTCCAAGTGTACTAAATTTATTTCAGACCAGTTGGATATAAGTTGTGCCCTATACACGAGCTTGCGCCCGTAACTAACCAAAGGGATATGTAGTGGTTAATATGATCAAACATTATTCTGACCGGGGCCATTTTAATGACGATAAGTATAAGTGGATATTTATTATACAACCGAAAATAATTTAATTATGTAAATACAGTTTTAATAATAAGTCAGACATAATTTTGGTTTTATACATCACAAAGTCTAATGTAATAACCTTAACATTGTGCAGAACTTTGTCAGTATTTTCTGAATTCAAACATCGAAATATCTGGTTCTATAGTCATTTACTTATGAGCCCCTCCTCCCTTGTAGTAACAGTCCATTTTTATTTCTAATCTTCTTATTATCTTCTAAGACAGTTTGCCGCCCGTCATTTTGATAGAGTACAAGCATATAGCCAACCTTACCTATTTATATTTCCCAACTCAAAATTTTTGATTATTTCCAACTCAAAAATATAAATAAGCTGCCTTTAGGAAACCAATACTGTGAATAAAATCTACTATTTAATAATTTCTGTTTTATTAGTGCACAACTTGATATGCTGATTTTATTTTAATTTATCTACACCGTCATATTTTGGCACACTTTGAGTAAAGTGAAATAGAGATGGTTATCGTTTAATAAATAGAGAATACCGTACATAAATATCTTAAAGCTTATCTCTTGCACATGTTTAATGTTACTAGTTTCAGCGGTTTTGATTAAATATAGATAACATTTTGGAATGGATCATACCTAAATCAAAGCATAACCAAACAAGTACTGAAAATTAAATATCATGTACGTAAACCTGGATACATTTTAGTGCCTCCATTTCCTTTATGATGAAAAGAATGAATTTAGAGTAATAGTAGTAAGTACAAACGAAATAAATTACATAGAGGACTAAATAGTAGCGTAAAATATAGTGTACACATTTATTAAAAATAAGAAGAAAAATCATAAAGAAGAAAGGAAGTGCTCTGATTTAAGGCGCCAGAAGTAAGTTGTTCTCTCAGCTAATCAAGGCGCCAAGCTGCAGCAGGGAATATTTGTGGCTGTTTTACATTCTCGTTTAACTTTTCCCATTTGCACCTTCATATTACATTACACCGAGACCTGCTACAAATTGTATTATCTCGAACTTAGTAAACTTAATGGTTAATGTAGTTTTTTATCTTGCTCACGTTTTACATTATAGTACTTTGATATTCTGAACTGAACTGATCTTAATAAATGTTGTTAATAATATTTAAACACTAAAAATTGTTATAGTTTCTCATCTTTCATGGTTAAGTATTTATAAAATATATTACTAAACTTCTGACTATAACTTTGTATAAAAACGGAGAGGAGAAATTCAGTCAATGGGTCTTGTTAGGGCCAATAATAGAAATAATTTTTGATAAATAAATGTGCTTAGAGATAACTTTAGCAACAATATAATATATTTAAAAGACCCCTAAAAATTCTACTTGGATGGTTTTTACCACTATATTACGTATCCTGTCTCTACTTGGAAAGGCCAAATTGATTTCTTGCTCCGCAATTTTTTTATTAAAGCATTCTTACAATACAGTTACCAATTGTGTGAAACCATTCATTTTTTTATCAACCATATGGTTTTTATTGGCAATTTTCAAATTTAAGTATTTTAGGCTATATATTACACAGTGTAGAACATTACGTAGGTGCAGGGAAAATAAAAAGTGGCTGTCATTGAACGAATTTTAAATTCCATTCAAATCAAATCAAAATGACTAATTTCTCATGGCCATTAACATGTACCAAGAGTATTCAGTAGCGCTATACATAACGTAAATAAATGTTAAACGTAATCTAAAAATGTGTTTATATTGTCAGTGCAACTAATTGAAACTAAGTAACAGATTAAAATTCCAGTACTCTGGATATGTTTTACTGGTATGGGTGGGTGGGACACAACAAAATTCAGAGAGTGAATGAAAACAGTTTTTTTACATAGAAGTCTTTAAGCTTATTTTATATTATTGTTATGATGGAGTACAATCAAACTATTTTTATATATGATTGTGGGTAGGAAAATTTTGAATGTGTTTAAAAGTGTAAAATGATATAGAGGAAAGTGTTAGGGTACGTTCTCGGATAAACACCTGCCGGCAGCTTGTACCGCAGCTTATTGCGCAACTCTGCTATTGATGTGCCTACTCTGCCATCAACTGGGTGAAACTGAGTGAAAACGCCACAATGCCTGCCATTAAAATAGAATATTTGTCTAAAGATGAGTTGGTATTTGAACTGATATCTAGAGGTATTAAATTAAATAGTGACAGTACAGTAAATGAACTCAGAATGTCCTTAAGACATGTTTGAGAAACAATATTTTACCTACTCCTAGTAGCCTATTAAAAATAGACCACAATCAGGAAGTAAAACTTCTCAGTGAAAAATTGATATTATTAGAACATGGGTGCAGTGAATTGAACAGTGCTAGTTCACCTTTAGCAATCACCAAATTCCAAGAAAAGTGTAAACATTTAATAAACCGTTTATTTTTAGACAACCAGCTAGAACTAAGTTCTGCACATAGTGAAACTTTATCAGCTTTAAAGTGTAGGTTAGTAAATGTTGAACAACAGTTAGCTAAAAACTTGCTACCTACAGTGAACCTAGAACAGCTTAAAGTGTTAGAAGCCAATTTAAATGAATCATTAGAACAAGATGAGGCTATGGAACAGGCAGTGAAAGAACAAATAGGCCCTATTTCTGTACAACCACCAACAATATCACAGCCTACTGCCAGTACCCCCACTTTGCCTATAATGCCTATTTATAATGCAAACAATGATTGTATTAGTCAACCTATGTCTGGTTTAAATATGTTTAATAAGTTAAACAACCCTGTAGAATGTTATTTACAAAATTTTACAGTAACAAATGGCTTAGTAGTACCTGAGCTAATAAACTTTTTGAAAACTTTGTTAAAACTAAAATGTGAAACTAGCCTATCAGAAAATGAAATTTTAGCATTGTTACCATGTTATGCAAAAGGTCCACTTTTAGCCAAAATAATACAGTGTAAGTCTGTCATGCCAAATGTCAACTATCTACACAGGGAATTAATTAGTGCTTTTATCCCTGTAGGCCTAATTGAAAGACTTAGACTAGATTTAGTTTATAGGCCACAAAGGTTTGATGAGCCACTGTATGAATACATCTATGACATCAAAGAGCTCAGTCAAGTTTTATTGTGTAACATAAGTGAACAGGACTTGGTAACTTGTATAAAAAGAGGTATTAAGCCTACAGATAGAAATAAGTTAATTTTTGAAACAATCCCGTTTGTTTTACAGATTTGGAAAATATGTGTATAGCTAGTAACAATATAACCTTTAATGATAACTTAAGGGACAATTTAAGTAAGACATATGTTAACAACATGTATCCACCACATGTTGAACTTAGAAAAAGTAGGCCTACTGTCAAAAACCCAAAGTTATGTTTCAATTGTAATAGGCCTGGCCACTTAGCAAAAAACTGTTTTAGGAATCCAAAAAACTAGTTGGCAGGGGAGTGGTATTACACACAACACCTAAAAATATCCCTCCCCGGTTTCATAAGTTTAAGAATAATAATTTTATAAATAGTAATACAGTAAGAAAAGAAAAACACTATTTTATGAGAGTCTATGGTAAGGTAATTAAAAATTGGAGTAAATTAAACTATAGAAAACCTAATTTAAGACTAAATGTTAGACAGTGTAACAATATGCCTTTAATTAAAGCTATAGTGGGTAAAAATGTAAAAACAAACTGCTTATTAGATACTGGTGCTACAAGAGATATAATGAGTAAAGAATTTTATGATAGCCTATTGTTGAATAAAAATGTTTCTAAATTAATGAAGTCAGATGATAGAATGTTTGCTGCCAATAACACTGAAATAAAATGTTTTGGTTACTGTTATGCTAAGATAAAAATTTCTAAATTTTGTTGGAAAGTAAAATCTATTGTATTGGATAATTTAAAATGGGACATTGTATTGGGAAACCCATTTATATCTAATAGCAAATTAATTTTAGATCTTGATGGAGATTCATGTTATTTTAAATTCAATTGTAATGAGAAAATAACTATTGTCAGACAACAGCCTTTTGAACATGAAGTAAACAGCATTGATGTAAAAATAGGGTGCACTAGAGCTGAGGCTGAGATTCAAAACCTTATAGGGGATTTTCCAAATGTTTTTAATCCAAAATTAGGAGAGGCTCTAGATTTGGAAGTGAGATTAGTTCTAAATGACCCCACACCTGTAAATATTAGGCCTTATTTTATGAGCCCTCCTACTGTAAATAAGATGAAAACAATAATACAGGATTGGTTGGACCAAGGAATAATTGAACCCAGTACTTCAGCCTACTCCAGTCCAGCCTTTTTAACCAAAAAGGACAGACTTGTAGTCAATTATACCGAATTAAATAAAAAGTTACAGAAAATTGATTTTCCCATTGGTGATTTAAATAATTATTATCAACATCTTAGTGGAGCCAAATATTTTTCAATAATAAATTTAAGAAAAAGTTTTTTGCAATGTCCATTATCACCTGATAGTCAAGATCTTACCTCATTTAGCACTATATTTGGTAAATATAAATTTAAGCGAGTACCCTTTGGTTTACATGTTGGTAGTGCTGTATTGTCCGCCTATCTGGACAAAGTCCTAGACAATATAAAATTTAAATATGTGATAAATTTTTGTGATGATATCTTAGTGTACAGTAAAGACCTTGATTCGCATTTAGTACATGTCAGAGAGATTGTAAATAGACTAAGCAAACATGGCTTAACGGCAAACCTAGAGAAAGCAAAGTTTTGTTTTGAGGAAATCTCCTTTTTGGGGAACTTAATAAAAAATAATACAGTAACTATAGATCCCGAGCGAACAAGGAGTATAAGAGAATTTATGCCGCCTAAGAACGCCAAACAAATTTCACAGTTTTTAGGTATGACCAATTTCTTTTCAAAATTTATAAATAATTATGCCAAATTATGTAATCCTTTAAATCGTTTAAGAAGGAAAAACGCTAAATTTATTTGGACAAGTGAATGTCAAGATTCGTTTGTAAAGTTAAAAGAAGCTATAATGAATCCTCCTGTACTCCAGTTAGCCGATTTTTCAAAGCAATTTATAGTAATGACAGATGCTAGTGGAATAGCCGCAGGTGGTTGTTTGTTACAGGAAAACGACCAAAATGAATTAATGCCAATAGCCTATTACTCTAGGAAATTTACTGATGCCGAATTAAAATATACTGTTTATGAAAAAGAAGCTTTGAGTGCACTAATTTGCATAGAAAAATGGCACGAGTTTTTAGAAGTAAGAACCTTTAAATTAATAACTGATAACCAAGCTTTATCCTATGTCCTCAATCACAAAAGGAAGGTAGGAAGACTTGCCCGGTGGATCGAGAGGATTTTGAATTTGCCATTTGAGGTGGAATTTAAAAGTTCCACCGATAATGCGCTGGCAGACGCCCTTTCACGTATGTTTGAGGGCGAGTCGACGGGAACAGCTGATCCGAGCCCCAGTGACTGCCGGAACGGTCCTGACCAGGATAAAAATAGATTATCGATTTCCTTCTGCCATTCAAACTCCTCCCGAAGGCAAACATGTAAACGAACATCTAATGTAAAGCCTAAAATGCAGATAAATAATAAGTGCAATAACAAGGATAATTTGTGGTTGTTAATTAATGATTTGCCATTAGCGTTTAAAGATTTAGAAAAATATCAACTTCTAGATAAAGAAACTCAGAAAATCATTCAATCTGTAAAAAGCAATAATAACAATTTATGTTATTTTATAAAAAACAATTTACTGATGTACAAAAGGAATGTAAAAAGTAAGAGTAAGATATTTTTGCCTGTACAGTTAATTGATTTAGTATATGAATTCTTCCATAGTTCTATAATAGGAGGTCATTTAGGCATTGGTAGAACGCAAAGAAAAATTAATCAGTATTTTTATAGACCTGATTTAGACGAAATTATAAAGGCAAAAGTGAAAGCATGTAATGTTTGTAAAATGAGTAAAGTGTGCCAAAGAAAATATGAAGGCGAATTAGTATCTGTGCCATTTAAGAACAATATTGATTGTTTATCCATAGATCTTTTAGGTCCCTTAGTGAGAACTAGAAATAGCAATGTATATTTACTTGTAGTTGTAGATGCCGTCAGTAAATTTCTATGGCTAATCCCTTTGAGGGAATGTAAGAGTGCTGAAATATGTAATAAATTAGACCGCATAATTTTTAACAACTTTTCTGTACCTAAAATAATAGTGTCAGACAATGCCGCATATTTTACATCACTGTATTTTAAGAAGTTCTTATTTAAGAATTTTATTGAACACCGTAGACTAACGCCTTACAGGGCTAATGGAAATCAATCAGAAAGGCATATTAGAAACATATCTACATTATTACGTAGTTTCTATTACAACTGTCATAGTAATTGGGATAATGACCTAGGCTATATACAATTAAGTTTAAACACCGCCCATAATGAAATCACAGGTTTTGCTGCCTTTGATTTAATGTTTAATCATTCCTGTAATAATGCTTTATCTAATTTATGAAAGCTAAATGATCTAATTGGTGAGAATTTGTCCAAGGAAACTGTTGTAAACAATTTAAAGAGAGCTGTGGTGAACGTAAAAAGGAGTATAGCACATAACAGTAATAGACAAAAGTACTCAGAGCAAAATGTAAAACATCCCTTTAAGTTGCATTCCTTAGTATGGATTAGAACCCACTATTTAAGCAATAAGGTAGAAAAGTTTTGTGCAAAATTAGCACCAAAATATGTAGGAATTTATAGAATTTTATATTTTTTAAGCCCTGTAACTTGTATTGTACAACACACTGAAAATGTTTTTAATGTAAAAAAGGTTCATATTGTAGATTTAAAATTAAATTAAGACCTGTTCTGTATAAAAAAAAAATTTGTAGCATCCCTAGCTTAAGGAACCACTTGCTGCCAAATTTAAAAGATAAGATAAAATCCAGGAAGTTAATTGTTTGGTGAATTCTTAACGAATGTGTCAATGGAAATAAAATATAGAAAAAGAATTTGTAAATAGACTTAGTGTAAAGAAATAAGACAAAGTTGATCCTGACTGTTTGTAATGAGGGAACCAAATATGAAAAATTGTCTGTGTTTTGTAGGTATGCCGAAATGTTGAATTTTGAATTTTGTAGATATATTTGAAGTGTTAAAATTCATGTAGATGTAAGATGTATAGGATGTTGTATGTAAATATATATATTAAGAGTGATGCAGTATTAATAGGAAATGTGAGACTTAGCTTCTCGTGAGGGGACGTTTCATTCCAAAGTATTCGATCCATATTGGTAACTTGTCCGCAAGTCTCAGGGTATTTAATGGTAAAACACTATACACAAAACACTGTTATGAATGCAAAAAAGAAGTATGAATGTGGCGCCTATATAACAAAACACTACACTACACTTGTTTACGATTTAATCGCCTTAAATGCCCTTATTCTTGCAACGACCCGCAAATTCTAAAACGCTGCAACGTGCACTGCATGAAAATAGTTTGCCTAAATTGATTTTCTATTTTTGGTCCCTAAGCGAGCAGTCATAGAAATGCATTGGCATGCGATCTAGCGGATTTCATAGGAAACTTTTGAAACCCCGCGCTATCGTATTGTTATGGTTGAATTTGAATTTATGTAATGAATAAAAGGTTGAATTAAGTTTGTTATTTAGAATATGTTTAAAGTAAAGCGACTAACTAGGTTGCGAAATCAAAACAGGGGGGATATTCTGTACCGTAAATTAGTTAATTAAATTTCATACAATGTAAATTTCGCAACCTAATCAGCCAGTATAATATAATATTATTTTACATCCAATGTTCCGTAACTAAATTATTGGGCGGAGTAACTACCTAATTGGCACGCGTATGAATTTTTTCTTCTAACCCTTTGTAGCAGCCCAACTACGTAACCGATCAGACCTCGCGCGCTTTGTCCGTAAGTAAAATTTATCTTTTCGTATTATTAAATTAGCCCTTTGATGCCAAACGTATAAAATGAATGTCACGTAAAGTAAAGATGTGAATAGTAAAGTAACTTGTAACGTTTATGTTTTATGGACCTCATTTCGGAAGTTGGATTGATCACCCAACTAGACATTTCCACTGCGGAAGCTAGCCCGCAAAGTTGGCCGATGCATTCCCTAAAACTGAGCGTGCAGTATTTGCCTATCAGAGTTATGTTGGGCGCTGAGAAATTGCCGTAAGCGCTGTTGCCTAGCCAGAGCCGCCACTTTGGACCTTAGACCGGTTGCGCCGGCAAGTTTAATCCTGAGCGGGTGATATGGCATTGTCTCGACAATTAGGCTTGTTTTGGATGAGCTGCCGACCTGTTCACTTGGATTGTGGAAGCCCTCTTCACGGTCGTGGATTTTCAGCATTTCTTCAGGGAAAATTTGCTTAGAGGTAAGGCAGACCGTCATTTTCTATAATTCAAAATCTTTGTCAAAAGCAATATTTAAAAGCGTCAAAATTTAAATCATTATTAGACTTTTGCAATCATTAAAATAGGTTCTCTTTATTCATGCTTGGACAATCCTAAGTAAGGCACATGGTACATAAGAAACGATGTTTAATGTATGATTACTTATTTTAAAAGTAATTAGGGTTTCGTTTATTGTGTTGTCAATATTTTATGTTGTGATGATAAACTGCCCAATTTGTATTTTATTGGGGAAAGAGCTGAATATGAAAATAGTACTGTCTGTTTTTAATGTGTATAGCGATATAAAATTCACTCATATAAATCTAAACTGTAGCTTTAAATGAATACGAGCCAATTATGCAATATTAATTTTGAAGGAAGAAACTTGGAGTTAGAATTTAGGGTAGTTAAAATCTGTTTCAGTAATATTTTGTAGCCTTAAAATGTCTTAATGTTAAAGTAAATGTATATTTATAAAAAAAAAAAAATCAAGTTACGTTTCTTGTTTGTGAATATAAATGTCTCATTTTGTTTTGTATGTTTTAAAGAACGGTGTAATTTGTAAAATGTAAATTTGTCAATATGTCAATTTTGAGACAACGATTGTGGTTTGTACACAATTGTTCAATGACAATGAATATTGCAGTAACCTTATTGAATATTGCCAGTAACTTGATTTTATTTGTGCCACAGATATATGAGTGTTGTTATCAATATATTTATCTTAAAAATATTTACCTTTCGTCGTTAAGAACAGGTTATTAGCTGCTCTACTAGCTAACTATCAGTATATAATATTTAATTATTGTCCACTATTTACAGAGCCAAATTTATTAATGTTTCATATCTCTGATATATCTCGTAGTAATGATTTTAAATGACAATTAATGATTTTGTTTAGTAAAGTTCTATGACAATTAATGATTTTGTTTAGTAAAGTTCTAATGTGTCTAAATAATAACCTTATTTTCGTACTTGTGATTTTGTACAAAAACTGTCCAATACTAGATTATCATTTATCTTTTACATGTTATTTTGTGAGCTCGTGAGTTATGATGCAGTTAAGCTGCACAAGTATTATTTCATAGAAAAGGATTAAAAATGTTTTGAAGTAACTGAAACAATATATATATCGATATTATGAAGTTTAGAATTATATGTAAATAAATGTAAAACAGTAACAGTTTTAAAGATTAAATTCAGGTTTTAATTAAATGAATCCCAATTATTAAAAATATAAATAATATTATAACATTAAACATATATATAAAAAAAAAAAAAATAATGCTTTAGTAAATAAATTTATTAAAATGTTTAATATGAATCTGCAAAATATTTGTTTTATACCATTGTAGTTAATTATGTAGTTTAATTATTTGCCTACCAAAAATACTATATTATTATTGAATATGTAGGGCTTTTCTTTACGTTCCGGACATCGTTCAAGCGAACGGAAACGGTTGGTTGACAGCCACAGCCATCAGCATCACGTCGCATCGCCGCTACCGCGTCGTCGCCGCTGACCGGTGGCCGTGGTGACATTGGCCCTCCCCGCCCCCGCACCGCACTGCCACTGCCGTGTGCCTACTCACTGGGACTTCTATTCACTCACCGTATCGCCTGTCATGAACCGATAAGTGATAGAATAGTCATTCTCTTTTCCAAATTGGTGAAACTTGAATAAATATTATTTTGGATTTGGCTGGCCAGCACGGACTTAGACTGTGATAGTCAAAGTTAAATACAACGATTCTATTTCATATTAGTGCGGTTATGAGACTTCTGGACATTTCAGGGGACATTTCTGGACTCTGCCAGTGATGCAATTCGTCGCTTCATTTGTCAATTATGTTAGTTATTAAATGTCTTACTGTTCATTTAAATGTTTAATGTTTGTTTTCATGAGTACTCTTTTCAGCGGTGGCCACCTGCTTTGTTGTTTATTGTCATAATTGAATATTGATTATAGCTATTAAGTATGATCATTGATTATTGTGATAGATTTTTATTATTGTCCGCCATGGTGATTTCTGATATATATATTTTGGGGATTTATCATACTTTATTGAAATTAATTGTTGTGAATACTTGTGAATTAGACCTAAGGTCCCTGATTAAGAATATTTACTTCCTCTCATTGAGTTTATTAGATAAGTTGAACTGATACTTATCAGGTTGATGAGCTGAATATGTTTCCTGTCTTTTTGGAGTTTTGAAATGGGTTCTTAATTTGTTCATGTTTAAATAAATCCAAGATTTTCTGATATATATACAGTATTTAATTTTTCCTTCATAATTTAGTGATAGTTTTGTGGAATTGAAAAAATATAACAACCACAATTAGATTAAATAAACTGATATATGCCAATTAAATTTAAATAATTTTGCTGTGTAACCTAGAGT
Source organism: Homalodisca vitripennis (assembly GCF_021130785.1). Lineage (NCBI taxonomy): Eukaryota > Metazoa > Arthropoda > Insecta > Hemiptera > Cicadellidae > Homalodisca > Homalodisca vitripennis. The sequence continues at coordinate 7,805,072 of NC_060209.1, forward strand.
CCCCTCAGGACTGGATTACAATTAGTTATCAGCACTTCATACTTAAGGATGGAGTTGTGCCGAGATACACAAAACATAGTGGTTTAGTAAAATTTGAGTTTATCAAGGTGAAATAACTTTAGATGCATTAGTGGATTTCCAGGAAACTAATAGTGTATTATTGGGTGTTCATATCATAGCTTGTGAACCGAGCATGAATAAATGTTAGGGCTTTGGGTCTGCCTTACTGTGTGCTTTTGGAAGGGTTTCTTCCCCGTCGTTACCCTCAGCAACCTTACCAACGGGGGGTGGCGCCCATTAAACAAATAATTTTCAACAACAACTTGAAGAACACAGTTAGGTTTAGAGCCTTAGCACCTGGGACTTGGAGTTCTGCGCACAAGTATTATCAGAACCTACCCTTCTACCCTGAGTCTTGAGTCGGAGGCAATGTTGCCTCATGCTTTTGTGGCATGGCAAAATGACGTTCCAACGTGGGGCTGAATATTTTTGTGATTTGTTTTATTTTCTTATGAGGTCTTACAACTTTAGAAAATAAATATACTATAAGAATTCCTGGAATATACTCAGGACAAGATTATTTTGGTTTTGTGCTTGGCCGTTCTAAACCTGGATTTATTTAGAATTCATGTGAGTTTTTCTGTCGCTTTGTATAATTTATTGTCTTTGTTAAAAATGAGTGCCTATCATTTAAGAAAAGCTGAGATTAAGTATGAATTGAAATTCGTGGATTGACTACAGAAGGCAATGCCATCGAATTAAGGAAATTATTCTCTCGATGTTGCGCGGATAATATCCCGGTTAATCATGCTGTGGTGAATTCACTTGACCACGAACAGGAACTTAGCGAGTGCGAAGGAACATTCTCAGATCTATCAGTTGTGGTTCAAGATTATGAAGGTAACTTCAGTGACAATGAATATAATCGGATCACCGCAAGACTTCATTACTTAGTAATGCGAATAGAGAGAATACCTATTGCACCCTCTTTGGACCTCGAACCAGCGCAGTTGAAGATGACCTATTAAAGAAGACTAAATATATATTGGACACTTTTACTAACGCAGCTCCCGAAGACCAGTACATTAAGCAAACAGGCAGCTGATAACAAAACACCAGAGACATCGAAATGAACAAGAGTACAGACCACAGACACAGAACATGCGCAGATCACTAAGGAATGTGGTACTACTGTAGTCACTAACATTGGACAGCGTGCATCACCAGATGTTAATCAAGTAGGATTATATTTTACACCTAATGTAAATTTGGATTCATTAACTTGTCCACCACCTCGACAGGAACAATTTTACCAGCCTCAGATAGTATGCAGTGGAAGTCGCTCTAACAATTTTATCAGTACCTGTATACAAGTGGGGTATACATTTTGATGTTGAGTCCGGACAAAGTGTTGGGGCTTTTCTCAGCGCGTGGAAGAACTAAGGAGAGCACGTCGAGTCAGTACTACAGAACTCTTTGAGTCAGCTGTGGACTTATTTTCAGGTCAATCATTGATTTGGTATAGGTCGGTTCAGTCAAGAGTTAAATCATGGGAAGAGTTGTGTCAAGAGATGCGCCTTGTATTCCAAACTCCAGATTACGATTTTAGGCTTCAACGGGAAATTCAGAATAGAGTTCAGGGAGATTTTGAATCCGTTGATATGTTTCTTGCTCTATGGAAGGATTGTACAACAGATTAGCCAAACCGGTTCCTGAAGAATCCCGGCTAGCCCAGATATTAAATAATATGAATTCTCACTCCAAGATAGATTGTCACTTTGTGAGATTAGGACTATTGAAGATCTTAGAATGATGGGAAGAAGGAGCTGAAGCAGGTCGTTTCCGTGCTTCTCTACCTAGACAAGCACCAGAAATTTTCCGTATTTGGAGCCTGACTTGGCATATGCAGAGTCATTACCGGAAGAAAAGGTGTAATTTCAGGCAAGGTCGCTGCTGTTCAGAAGGTTTCATCTAGAGCCAGTTTATCTACAAAATGTTGGAATTGTGGATCGTTGGGTCATCGCTTTAGGACATGTAACCAGGAAAAAAAGAAATTTTGCTATGGATGTGGGTCTCCGAACGTAGTCAAAGCTAATTGTTTGAAATGCTCTCCAAAAAACGTATAGATTTGGGAGCCAGCTTGAAGACTCAGGATGACTCCCAGAATCAAGGCAAAAAAACAATATTTTAATCAATTTCAGCTTCCATTCTTGTGGTAATGATCCGAGGCCTTACTTGGATGTTCGGGTATTTGGGAAGGGAGTCAGAGCTTTGCTTGACTCAGGTGCTTCTCATACCGTTCTTGGACGAGAAGGGATGTGGCTCTTGGATAAGGTCCCCTCTCGAGTTAAACCAACAACAGATCGTTGGGTGGAAACTGCCGATTCAGAAAAGCATTCAATTCAAGGACGTATGATTGTACCAATAACTCTACAAGACAGGACTAGGTGCTTGGAAATATTTATAGTTCCTTCATTGAGCCAGAACTTTAATATTAGGGATTGACTTCTGGGAGAAGATGCAATTGGTAACTGACCCTATCAAACAAAACTTGGGAATTCGCTCCATCTAACTTAAGAATTGCGTCAGTAGAACTTCAAGGGATCAAGGGTGAAGAACACTTAACTTCAGAGGAGAAATTAAAACTTAAGGAATTTATTGAAACGGAATTTGATGCCAATTTCTACAAAGTTTGGGACGGACTTCTTTAGTCGAACATGTGATCGATACTGGGGATTCCCAACCTATCAAGCAACGGTATTACAATCTATCCCCCGCTAGACAGAAGATAGTTCATGAGGAGCTAGATAAAATGCTCGAACTGGGAGTTGTTGTTCCATCCAAGAGTGCATGGTCAAGTCCAATTGTTCTTTTAGATAAGCCCGATGGCTCTAAGCGATTCTGTATTGACTTTCGGAAAGTTAATATGGTTACGAAGCGTGATGCTTACCCACTCCCACAAGTACACTGTCATTTTGGATAGGCTCAGGGATGCCAGATTCCTTTCATCTCTGGATGTTAAAATCTGCTTATTGTCTAAAATCCTTTGTTAAAGACTAGTCGTGAAAGACTGCCTTTCCCAGGTCGTGGTCGTGACTATTTGAATTCACAAACGATGCCTTTTGGTTTACACAATGCTCTACCTGCAACTGGCAGAGCGCTGACTCTGCATGTATAGGCGCTGTAATTTGACGAACCGTATGTCACTAAGATAATTTGACGACAACTCGTGGAAATGTTCCACTTGGAAGATGTATTTATTTAGACAAAGACTTTTGAACTAGAGCAAAATTTTTAAAGATTGAAGTCTCAAATGTAACCTAAGATAAAGAAAAGTGCCACCTTTGTCGTTCTGAGCTCCGATATTTAGGATATGTAGTAGATCATCGGGGGTTAAAAGTTGATCCAGAGAAGGTAGAGGCCATCCTCCGGATCGCAGTTCCCACCCCAGAAAGCAGGTACGTCAGTTCTGCGGGACCGCTTCGCTTCGTGGTACCGTCGATTTATCCCGGATTTTGCCTCAAGATTATATCCGCTCACCCAGCTTCTAAAGAAGAAACAAAAGTTTGTGTGGAACGAAGCAGCGCGCAGCAAGCCTTCGATGACATTAGAAGTTGCCTCATCAAAGCTCCGATATTGACGTGCCCAGATTTTTCAAGAGAGTTTGTTATCTCGTGTGATGCCTCAGGAGTTGGATTGGGGGCAGTGCTTAGCCAACAAGGAGATAATGGAGAACAGGTTATCGCTTATGCCAGTAGGACCTTGTCAAAGGCTGAACAAAAGTACTCCGCGACAGAACGAGAGTGTCTCGCCGTGATCTGGGCAATTGAGAGGTTCAGACCTTATGTGGAGGGGACACATTTCACGGTCATAACAGACCATTACAGTTTGTTGTGGCTCCACAACCTTAGAGATCCTCAAGGTCGTTTGGCAAGGTGGGCTTTACGCCTCCAACCCTACTCGTTCACTCTTATCCATAGGAAAGGTAAGGAACACGTGGTTCCGGACTTGCTGTCCATGATCTGTCGAACCCGATACGTTCATGTTTCCTCTGTGAATCATCAACAAAATGATAGATGGTATCTCAAAATGGTTGATGAAGTTTCGAGCAAGAGTGATAAATACCCTCTCTGGAGAGTTGATAAGGGACGATTGTTCAAATTAGTTCTCAGTCCTAAAGACCCAATGAATTCAACTTCTGAATGGAAGGAAGTTGTGCCTAAGTATGAACGCTCAACTGTTTTGTCTAAGCTACATGATGAACCAACAGCAGGACATTTAGGGTTCAGAAAACGTTCTCTCGCGTTCAAGAACGTTATTATTGGCCAAAAAATGCGAAAAGACATTTCCAAATATGTTTCTCATTGTCGTACATGCCAACAGACAAAGGATGGAAACCTGAAGCCAGCTGGTTTTATGGGAAGTAGAAGAGGGGTTGTACCATGGCAAATGATAGCAGCGGACCTTCTTGGGCCATTCCTCGGTCTAGTGCTGGGTACAAGTATTTTATTAGTAGTGACTGATGTTTTTCACGAAATACCCTTTATTGTATATCCGATCCGAGCTGCAACATCAAGCATAGTGGCCAAACATCTCGAAGATGGATTTATGCATTGGGGATACCGAAGTACATCATTTGTGATAATGGTGCTGAATTTTCAGGTAAACTGGTTAAACAGCTAGCTGATCAGTATAAAAATCAAAATTTCTTTACAAACGCCAGCAGACACCCTCAAGCCAACCCCACCGAGAGAGTAAACAAAAAACTCTGGGAAATATGCTTAGAGCTTATGTTGGAAGCAATCATCGGCATTGGGACAAAAGAGACACCAAAGATTGGATTCGCGTTGAGAAGCGCCAGACATGAGTCAACGACTTACACTCCGGCGGCCTACCATGAACATTGGCCGAGAGCTGACACACCAACCTTGAAGAAAGCGACAGTACAGGAGAAGTGATTCCAGAAGTAGAAGACAACAGGGACTACGGGAAAAAACTGGTAGAATTAAAGAAGATGTATCAGGAAGTTCAAGAAAGGCTTATTCAAAATCACGAAAAGAATGCAAAACGCTATAAATCTCAGAAGGAGACCAATGGACTTCAAAGTCAATGATCGAGTGTGGAAAAGGAGGAACTTCCCGCAATTCAGACGCAACCAAAGCATTTTGTGCAAAATTAGCACCCAAGTTTACAGGTCCTTTTATAATATCAAAAAAAATATCCCCTTTGATATATCTGCTTCGAGACGAAGAAGGCAAGAACATAGGAAATTGGCACATCTCTGACCTCAAGGCGTATACTTAGATTGAGAAAATTTAAGAAATTTTTCTTTTGGTGGGGGGAGTATTGTAACGTTTTGTTTTATGGACCTCATTTCGGAAGTTGGATTGATCATCACCCAACTAGACATTTTCCACTGCGGAAGCTAGCCCGCAAAGTTGGCCGATGCATTCCCTAAAACTGAGCGTGCAGTATTTGCCTATCAGAGTTATGTTGGGCGCTGAGAAATTGCCGTAAGCGCTGTTGCCTACCAGAGCCGCCACTTTGGACCTTAGACCGGTGCGCCGGCAAGTTTAATCCTGAGCGGGTGATATGGCATTGTCTCGACAATTAGGCTTGTTTTGGATGAGCTGCCGACCTGTTCACTTGGATTGTGGAAGCCCTCTTCACGTCGTGGATTTTCAGCATTTTCTTCAGGGAAAATTTGCTTAGAGGTAAGGCAGACCGTCATTTTCTATAATTCAAATCTTTGTCAAAAGCAATATTTAAAAGCGTCAAAATTTAAATCATTATTAGACTTTTGCAATCATTAAAATAGGTTCTCTTTATTCATGCTTGGACAATCCTAAGTAAGGCACATGGTACATAAGAACGATGTTTAATGTATGATTACTTATTTTAAAAGTAATTAGGGTTTCGTTTATTGTGTTGTCAATATTTTATGTTGTGTGATAAACTGCCCAATTTGTATTTTATTGGGAAAGAGCTGAATATGAAAATAGTACTGTCTGTTTAATGTGTATAGCGATATAAAATTCACTCATATAAATCTAACTGTAGCTTTAAATGAATACGAGCCAATTATGCAATATTAATTTTGAAGGAAGAAACTTGGAGTAGAATTTAGGGTAGTTAAAATCTGTTTCAGTAATATTTTGTAGCCTTAAAATGTCTTAATGTTAAAGTAAATGTATATTTATAAAAAAAAAAAAATCAAGTACGTTCTTGTTTGTGAATATAAATGTCTCATTTGTTTTGTATGTTTAAAGAACGGTGTAATTTGTAAAATGTAAATTTGTCAATATGTCAATTTTGAGACAACGATTGTGGTTTGTACACAATTGTTCAATGACAATGAATATTGCAGTAACCTTATTGAATATTGCCAGTAACTTGATTTTATTTGTGCCACAGAATATGAGTGTTGTTATCAATATATTTATCTTAAAAATATTTTACTTTCGTCGTTAAGAACAGGTTATTAGCTGCTCTACTAGCTAACTATCAGTATATAATATTTAATTATTGTCCCACTATTTACAGAGCCAAATTTATTAATGTTTCATATCTCTGATATATCTCGTAGTAATGATTTTAAATGACAATTAATGATTTTGTTTAGTAAAGTTCTATGACAATTAATGATTTTGTTTAGTAAAGTTCTAATGTGTCTAAATAATAACCTTATTTTCGTACTTGTGATTTTGTACAAACTGTCCAATACTAGATTATCATTTATCTTTTACATGTTATTTTGTGAGCTCGTGAGTTATGATGCAGTTAAGCTGCACAAGTATTATTTCATAGAAAAGGATTAAAATGTTTTGAAGTAACTGAAACAATATATATATCGATATTATGAAGTTTAGAATTATATGTAAAATAAATGTAAACAGTAACAGTTTTAAAGATTAAATTCAGGGTTTTAATTAAATGAATCCCAATTATTAAAAAAATATAAATAATATTATAACATTAAACATATATATAAAAAAAAAAATAATGCTTTAGTAAATAAATTTATTAAAATGTTTAATATGAATCTGCAAAATATTTGTTTGTATACCATTGTAGTTAATTATGTAGTTTAATTATTTGCCTACCAAAAATACTATATATTATTGAATATGTAGGGCTTTTCTTTACGTTCCGGACATCGTCAAGCGAAACGGAACGGTTGGTTGACAGCCACAGCCATCAGCATCACGTCGCATCGCCGCTACCGCGTCGTCGCCGCTGACCGGTGGCCGTGGTGACATTGGCCCTCCCCGCCCCCGCACCGCACTGCCACTGCCGTGTGCCTACTCACTGGGACTTCTATTCACTCACCGTATCGCCTGTCATGAACCGATAAGTGATAGAATAGTCATTCTTTTCCACTTGGTGAACTTGAATAAATATTATTTTGGATTTGGCTGGCCAGCACGGACTTAGACTGTGATAGTCAAAGTTAAATACAACGATTCTATTTCATATTAGTGCGGTTATGAGACTTCTGGACATTTCAGGGGACATTTCTGGACTCTGCCAGTGATGCAATTCGTCGCTTCATTTGTCAATTATGTTAGTTATTAAATGTCTTACTGTTCATTTAAATGTTTAATGTTTGTTTTCATGAGTACTCTTTTTCAGCGGTGGCCACCTGCTTTGTTGTTTATTGTCATAATTGAATATTGATTATAGCTATTAAGTACTGATCATTGATTATTGTGATAGATTTTTATTATTGTCCGCCATGGTGATTTCTGATATATATATTTTGGGGATTTATTCATACTTTATTGAAAAATTAATTGTTGTGAATACTTGTGAATTAGACCTAAGGTCCCTGATTAAGAATATTTTCTTCTCTCATTGAGTTTATTAGAAAGTTGAACTGATACTTATCAGGTTGATGAGCTGAATATGTTTCCTGTCTTTTTGGAGTTTTGAAATGGGTTCTTAATTTGTTCATGTTTAAATAAATCCAAGATTTTCTGATATATATACAGTATTTAATTTTCCTTCATAATTTAGTGATAGTTTTGTGGAATTTGAAAAATATAACAACCACAATTAGATTAAATAAACTGATATATGCCAATTAAATTTAAATAAATTTTGCTGTGTAACCTAGAGTCCCCTCAGGACTGGATTACAATTAGTTATCAGCACTTCATACTTAAGGATGGAGTTGTGCCGAGATACACAAACATAGTGGTTTAGTAAAATTTGAGTTTATCAAGGTGAAATAACTTTAGATGCCATTAGTGGATTTCCAGGAAACTAATAGTGTATTATTGGGGTTCATATTCATAGCTTGTGAACCGAGCATGAATAAATGTTAGGGCTTTGGGTCTGCCTTACTGTGTGCTTTTGGAAGGGTTTCTTCCCCGTCGTTACCCTCAGCAACCTTACCAACGGGGTGGCGCCCATTTAACAAATAATTTTCAACAACAAACTTGAAGAACACAGTTAGTTTAGAGCCTTAGCACCTGGGACTTGGAGTTTCTGCGCACAAGTATTATCAGAACCTACCCTTCTCCCTGAGTCTGAGTCGGAGCAATGTTGCCTCATGCTTTTTGTGGCATGGCAAAACTTACCCTTGAAGATCTTTTATTTGCTTGATTGAGATAGATAAAGGTTGTGGCGTCGTTCTTATGGCGACGAGCACGTTGTTATAAATAGTAATTTGTATCATTAAATGGCTAATACCGTCGCGAATTTGTTTTAGGCCAGTTTACGTAGCTGATGTATCTCACGTGTTGTTCGAATAGATGGCTACCACTTCCCAACTCTACTCCTCTTCTAGAAAAAACCGTTCTTAGACTACAGGGTTGTGAGTCTACCTATTGTGAAGGGAAGTGAAATATTATCATTTTGTAAAATAAAACGTCGTACGCATAATTCAATAGAACATTGGATATTTTAGGCCCACCTAGAAGATATACTTTTTAGTTATTATATTCTAATTGGCAGCAACGTGGCATTACATAACTTTTCCTTTACCATCTAAAAGTGGTGCTTTTAAGTTTTCGTAATTAAACTGAACTTATAAGTAAACTTTGTATTTCTAGTGTTTATTACTACGACCTCAGGAGTCACCACCCCCATGTGTTATCGTCATACGGTACAAGCTCTCCCGGCACCCAAGGCGTAACACTAGACGAATAGCCCTCTTTTGCAATTTGAAAATCCCTTGGAACAATGAAGGTGGAGCTGCTCTCTATAAAATCACGCCGTACGATATCAGAGCAAAAGTATCCATGGTATACAATTTTTAGTGCACTGCAATTCAGGAGACTGGAAAGACACCTCAAAGAAAGCAGTATGAAGATGAGATTAGAGCAAAGGGGTTCGACATGCTGCGCCAAGAAAACTCAGTATCCAAATGACCTCCCTAGAAATAGACTGGATCAACCCCAGTGATGTTGGTCTCATCTTAAGCAACAACGCGCTTAGAAGCTGTTTGAGATTGAAATTGAAGAATGTAAATTTACTTCAATTGATGAAATTTTATGCAGGGCTACAAAGTATATAAGGACTATAATACAAGGATTATTATTTTAAGGCAGGTATCTAGAAAGAAATTCATGGTTTCGATCGTTCGTCCATTTGCTCTTCAATTTAGTTTGGTCAGAAGTAGACCGATGACTATGTTGCAATATTTTGAAAAAAGAAAAAGGCATTAAATTAGAATAGAGCTAAGTAGGTTTGCATTGAATAAAACCGTTCGAATGAATAGAGAATATTTATAAAAATAAACAGATTTCATATTTAGAAATTCTCTCAAATATACACAAACTACATTAAAACGTGGTACTACATTAACACGTAAATGTAGCGCAATGTAAAGCAATAAGGATAACGGTAGCCCTGCAATGATAATTAATTTATATCCTGAGCTAAATAAAACGCTCACTGCGAGGGAATGTGTTTTAATTAACACGGTATAAGTGTAAAATGTGGCCCTTCTGGGAAGTATTTCTAATTTACCTTCAGCTACCTTCATTTTACACCTTTTTGTCTCAGTTGTACTTTTGTATACAAATTTTAAATTCAAACTGTCAAAAGTGTTTGGTTTCCGCTAAACCTCTTTTTAAAACTCATTTTGTTATTTCAATAAATAGCAATGCTCGTGACTATACCTATCTAATTAATTAATATAAGATTATTCAATTACTAAATGCAACGTTTATTAATGACTTATGAACTTTATAACAATTTATGTTTAAAGAGTAGGGTCTTGAAAATATTAAATACGGGAATGCAACAGCATGTATTAGCAAAATAATAGAACTTGAATTCCTATGCAACATTTCGTGATTTCTAATTGTATTAATCCAAATATTTCATTATAATATTATTGATATTCATACTTATGTCGGAGTCCACGGGTTTCTTTACAAGAGTTCTTATGCCTATAAGAGGGAACACTAGGATAAATTTGAAATGGAAGTTACTATATTTGAAGTTGATATGATTTTAGTGTTGCAGAAAGCAAATTTCAACGCAATAGTACTTTTTTGTGACAGAAACAAAATAACTATACTATGGCGTATGTAATATATATATATATATATATATATATATATATATATATATATATATTGTGTGTGTGTGTGTGCGTGCGTGCGTGCGCGCGCGCGCGTACGTAAATAATAAGACAAAGTATATTGCTTTTGAATCATATCACCTAATTTTCTATGATCAAGCTTGAAATTATATCAAATAACTAATTAATTTTGTGTGCCTCGTGAGTGCAAAATGCATTTAGCTTCTCTCTATATTGTTATGTTGGGTTTGGAAAGATTTTACTTTGTAATTGAAGAATTTGCTTTGTGATTCTGTCTGAAATGAAAATTTTGGCTCTGAATGAATGGCTTCTTAGAGTCCAATCCATCTATTGTCAACGAACTCCAAACTGGAGTAGGTATTTTTGAGCACAATTAACAATTTCTTTCATGCAACTAAATGTTTTAAGAAAACTTAAAATAATATGCAGAATACACTAAATCAAAGGAAATCCAATTTAGACGTCTCAATAAGGTTACAAACTACAACCAGTTAATTAATAGAATTTTCTATTGATACTATATGTCCTGTAAATTGTACTTCTTATGTATGGATGTAGGATCGTTTTCTTTTCTATGAATTCAATAGTTCCAATTTGTCAGTTAATCTGTCTTTAGTAAAAGGTAGTTAATACAGTGTCATTGCCCTTTGCTATTCCTCTTACAATAAAAAGTTTAAAATTTCCTATTTCTTTAGGAACTCCAAAATCTACACTAATTACAACATGCTAAAAGTGTTAGAAAACACTATTGTATAAAAGTCCAACGTGGAGTATCCAAATTTGTATGCCAATCAATAGTTTACGAGTTTTGCTATTCATTTATTTAAGGTAAATCTTTTTGGTTGCAAATTAAATTATAAACGGCCATATAAGGTTTGAAGATATTCCACAATAGCATTGAAATACTTCAAAAGTCTTTTATTTATAATTTAAAAAATCTTTAGTCCATTATTCCAAAATAGGATAATTATACAATATGATATGGAGCGTAATAGTAGCCTATACTGAATAGCAAAGGTTCCAGTATTTGTAATTTTGAATGCTTGTGTTTTCAATAGGTAATTTATTGCCCAAACAACAGGTAGCCTTATATGTAACCAAGGCAGTTAGAAAATATCGCAACTGAGCAGTGTCCCTGAAATGATTTAACTATATGATCGCTGATTATCAACCATATATTTACATATACTGTGATAAATATATATTGGCACTTAGATGAAGTGTCAGTTTAAATATATCATCATAGATTACAGACGATTACAAACTTGTTATTAAAATTTATCAACAACTTTATGAGGCACAAACAAAAATTTAGTCATGTTTTGACATGACGATTTACATGTGTTCGCTGTGCATTAGCGAAAGGACTATCACTACAGGGGCTAACGACACTTCATTTCTGCTTTTCCATCTGTCTGTGTCGATAACGAACTGACTTTAGGACAACATTGCACCTTAGGTTTTAGCTCTATATTGGCAACACTGAGTTTAATGATGGTGCATGTCATTACACGTGATTTGGCTGAGAGTTAGTGTATATTTTTACATTGGTATTATGGGTAACCATGATGATAACGAGAAAGTAGTAAAAAATAGATCTGGTAAAAGCTGTGTAAAAACATAACTAACGCATAAAATATTTATTTTGGTTTCTTATTGTGTAGACGTTGATTATAAATTGTTATAAAACACAAAATTAATACAAAATATGAATGTACCATGTGCATAATATCTGGAGAAACATTTTCTCTCTAGGCTATAAATTGTGGATGAAACTTCATTTGTAGTGCAGTTCTGAGTTTTAATTAAGGTGGTAAGCTGATTAAATTTAATCTCTCTGTTTACATGAGCTATAGGCCCTATTTCATGTTTAGACTTTTGTGTATAGAGTTTAAAACAAAAAAATTATAGTGAAAAATCAATGTTAAAAGCTGGTAACAAAGATTTATTTTCGGCGCACTTTTGCATCGATTTAACATCTCTAGCTCACCGGAAATTTTATTCATTACCACTGCTATTTAAAAACGTTGTCGGACACCTAAAAAATATTTCGTCTGTAGACATTTTGCGAAAAACTGCATTCCTACGTAGATGATAATGAGTGGTATAATGCTGCTGCGTGTCCAAGCATGAATGGAATTTGGCTAAGTGGCATCGAAGCTATCACTCAGTTAGCTGAAACGATTACTATTCTCTGATTTACATGAACGTAAACATTTCTCTTCTATATGATGTCAAGTGTATGTCTATCTGTCCGCAGGAAAAATTGAGAATGACATGATTTTGCAATTTTGCATGAAACCTCAACGTTGTCTATTAGTCACTTTGTGTGACGTACTTCTACCTTGTTTATAAATAACTATAAATCTTTTAAATTGCAATGAAACTAAGTTTAATGAATATTATATAAAGCAGGTTATTAGTGGGAAAGTGAAGAAGTGAAAATCATTTAAATGTTTATGTTTTGAAACCCCCCCTCTCTTTATAGTTACTAAATAATTAGTCTACGCATTATTTAGTTAATAATAATAATATTAATAAAATTACACATTTATTATGTCCTAAATGTGTAATTTTATGTCTGTTTGTATCAGTGTTTACTGAATATTTCTCTCCAAGAAACCAAGTAACTTGAGTATTTCCGAATTTTTGTAATCACTAACGGTTTTTAGTAAAAATATTAAAAATTTTAAATAGTTTAAATCGCAAGTTTTAAAATTGTGTAAATGAAAAGGTTCAATAAAACAAATAGCTTGACGTAAAATTAATGAGAAAAATAATGTTCAATTCTCTACGAAGTTGGTATATTTTTCAATTGGTATGTGATGTATTAAAATTCTACTGATAATGAAAATAATGATAAAAAAACTTGTATTTTTCACAGGTCAACACCCATTTTTATAACCAACCAAATATAAACATATGATTTCTCGATTGATTATTGTCATACAATTAATTCCATTACTGGTGTGTTTTTTAAGAAGTTACAATATTGTATGAACCATATTATATTATATAGCCTATATAACATCAGCCTTACTTTTAATTTCACCTATACTAATTTTAACTAGTTGCAATTCGTTTATCACGATGATATTAACAATCAATTCACTAATGAATATAACTTAAAATTAATGTCATTTGCTAATATTTGTGCCAAAAATATGTTTGATTAATTTTATAAACGGTAATGAAATAAATTACGGTTCAGGAAATGAACGCAAAATTAAACAAGTAATTAAATTGAAACAATAACATATGTTACGTCAGAGTGTTAGCACAAGCCGTGTAGTTGTTGTTAACATCACTGGTACATGTCGGGGTTATATATGTTATAGTGTTACCACCGGGTGCTCTCCATCTACTTCTAAATTAGATTTATGGGATAAAATTGAATTTCTGAGGCAATTATAACTGAATAGTAAAATGTTATATACTTTTAATGATAACACCTAAAAACAGAATATTATCAAATTAAAACTGACGAAACATTGTTATACTTTTTGTCCAGGTATTAAATAATTCCACTGTAGTAACTAAAACTCGTAGATAATTTTAAATCTATATGTTGGTTTGTTTATGACTACAAAGACAGATAGAAATCAATTCCTGCAGCTACTCGAGTGGTAGATTTCGCTTAAAGTTAGCCAATTAATTCCTTTATTTTGAAAGAATGGCATCCAAGAAACTAACTTCAATTGAGCATAGGAAAAAAATACACACAATTCAAAACAATCTTGGTTTACAAGATATAAAGAGTATATTCAACGGGTCTCAAAGAGGAACTTTCAATATGCCAAAAGATACTAAACAAAGAAAGATTTAGAGGCAGATTACCTCAAAGTGGGAAGGTCTCAGAAGTTGCCATAAGATACGAAAAGCTAGAGAATGAAAACTCCGTGAGTCTTCAGGAACCAGATAAAGATATTCCATGGTTTTTAAATGACCAATGCTCTTAAACCCGGGTAAGTAGTTCCAGGCAACAATACGTGGTTGTTCCTGTTACCAAGGTAGGAGTAAGATCACCACATGTCGCATAACAGGCTACGCTAAGGTTGCTAACTAAATTACATTGTTACAATGTCATGCGGTGAGAGAGATAGACAGGTAATCATACAGAATAGAAAGTTTTATATTCCCGGCAGACAAATAAGAAATTTTGTTAGCATACAAAGTTTTAGGTTTAATTAACGCTAATGGTATAGGTATAGGTTTAAATAACATGGCTGGACGTGCACTATCATAGAGCTAATTCTTTCAATGTATAAATGAAAATTTATACACAGTTTTTACTCAACATCTTTATTATCTTTTTACATGATACCACATTTTAAATTGAGTTAAGTTTAATAGCAGAGTGTAAATAAAAAATGTTCCTGTGAGGTAGAAAGAATACTCAACGCAAGAGTGCTCTAAAATCAGATCTCGTCATCAACTTTTAACATTGACTTTCACTCTAGCCTTTTCTATTTACTCTATGAATAATCAACATATTGTGTTAATAGTCATATGTTGAAATCTCCTATGTTTTTACCCAGTTTCTTTTTACCAAATCTATTTATTCTATTTTCTCGTTGCCATCATCGTTACCTGTAGTGCCAATGTAAAAATATTTACTCACGTGGTTTAAAATTTTGTGTTATTCTGCTTTTTTCTTTATCCCAATGTTTTCCCATAAGACCAATGTCAAAATATTTGCTAACGCTCGGCCAAATCCTATAAAATGAGTTCATTGTTAAACTCAGTGTCGCTGATATATAAATGAAGCTTGAAGCTAACTTTCAAGGCTATATAGGTCAGTTCGTTTTCGAGATATATGTATCCTGTGGACAGACATACAGATATATACACATAAAGATATAACTTAATTTTTTCAAGCCCCACGTCCTATAAGTCCTATGACCTGTGATGTTCCAGAGGTTATGTTGTTCTATAAAATGTGGTATATGAAAAACGGAAGGATTGGCTTTCAGGAGATAGGTGGCAGAGCACAACAATGTATATTTGTCAAATCTTACTGAAAACGACAGATGTCTATTGTAATTTTGCAGTCTTTGAGATGAAAACTTTTGTTATTAAAATCTCAACATTTGTAAAGATAATTCAAGTTCCAATACATTTTATTTACTCCAATAGTTTAAGCGACAGTTCGAAATAAAAAATGAAGTGTTTAATGTATTACTTTGTGCCCACATCAAATGTTTTATAACAAAACAAAATCTTTAATTTTCCATCTGTTGAAAGTATTAAAACAGTGTTTTGTGTGTGTGTGAGTAATTGAAAGCTAACATACCTCAAACCACTCATTGTAAACAAACTCTACTGCACTACCGCCGTGTATTTATTTAAGCTCGATTACGATTTAAACTGAAACTGTTTAGCTTTCATTACCTTTGGTTTGTTTTGAGAATTGAATGCATTTTGGATACAAATGTAGTTTGTTTTGCGAAATTTACAAGCAGCAAGTTTATAAGCCAGGTTTTGCTCTGTTAGTTGACTACGATTACATTCTTTATGGTTTAAAGCGTTGTTTTACTGTAAATATGTGCCGTAATGAACTTTCACATTTTATTAAATAATCAAACTGTTAGTAATTAAGAGAAAATGCAATACCGCTTAAGTTTGTAGTGGAAATATGGAACATTTAGGAATATAATAAACTCTTATTTATAATCGTGTATGAGATTTAGAGCTATAGAATTTTGTTATATATAACAATTTTATTACGAGATTTCTAAATACATAGATATTGACCTAATTTAAAAAAATTATAATAATTATACGTTACATAAAGTTAAGTAAGAAATTATCAATAATTTTTATACGAGAATTTTTAGAATATTTCAAAAATAACACAAATTAATTTCTGTTTTTTAAGTATCTAAGTAGCTACAAAGGAAGTCCTTTGGCGGGCTATGGCTGTATGTATTGCACGGGGGGGGGGGACTTTCGTTTCGCGTCACGGAACGTCACGCATGTTTATGTTTTCCTCATGATTTCAAATCCGCTTTACCGAAATAAAAAACCATTACATAAACATCTGATCTGAACTAACAAAAGTTGACGTTAATGAAAAATGTGTTAGAAGACATGAACAGGGAAATATAAACCACAAAAGATACATTATTTGTGATAAAGAAAATAACTAAACGTTTCTGTAATCCAGTAGTGTCTTGCAATGATATGTGTTAACTATTTGATCAGTTTACTCATATTATTATTGACGTAAACGTCCGAAATATCGTATCGACTGGATCTATCGCTGCTTCTGCAGACTTTCCTTAGTTACGGAATTTTTCATGTTATGTTACTTAAGCTCCAGTTTGAAGGCTGTCAAAATTTACAAAATCAATTCATACTCTGCTATTAGTAGTTATGTTGACTTTAACACACTAAAAACTTCCAACGCCAAACGATCGTCCCAAAAATAATAAAATATATAGTAAATTACTGGTTTGAATACATTTACGAATTATTCATTTATTTATTAATAAATCCAAAATAAAATTGATTAACTTACTTCATCATTTAATAGCAGTATTTACATTTTATCGAATTTTAAATTGAATTTCAAGGCGGTTAATATTAATTTCTTAATATTAGTTCACTACTAGTTTCGTCCTGATAAGATTTAAACAAGTATTAAAAATAAATAAATTATATTTTATTATATCTAGTATAATCATGACGGACCTTTTTCGGTCGAGAATGATTATTAAAATTTGTTATTTGTATTTTATTTTATAATCACTTCATTAATCTTATTATATTTCTATATTCTATATTTATATTATATCTCTAATACTTATTAGTCCCGTATATAAAATAGCTCAGTAAAAATATCTGCCTGAAAGAAGACGCATTTAAAATATAAACGAAGATGTAAGATGGCACTTGGGTTCTTTAGTTAACGATACGATCCCTCAAGGAATATTTCATCACAAATTGGTTTCTTTGGGAGGAAAGATGGATTATGGCTAACAAGCTGTCTTGGGACTGAATGTCTCTGTGAATGTACATCCCCGAAATATTCGGTCGTCGGTTTAGAGCTCACACAATTTAATCACTTATTCTGTACATATTCTATAACTTATTGTGTCCTTATATCTTTTGTGTAGACCATTTCGGCATGATGGTTAAAAATGCATAAGATTTAAAAATCAATTTTATATGGTTTATGGATGAAAATATTAAAAAAATAAATATATTGACAGTAAACTTATACTGCATGCGTTGGCTGCTTTCCTATTGCTGGTTGAAGGTGTCCACCTTACCAGGTTATGATTTGGTGTAGGCAATTTTGATGTTGTTTCTATTTAGTTATATTTAATTTATTTTGGTTTAATATTGGTTTCATATTAAATTGATTGACACAAGTTTGAAATTACTCTTTTCTATATTAGAAATATATAGTATTGTTGTGAGGGCCGCTTACTATACTGCAGATGTGAGATTCATAGATGTTACTAGTTTACGGTATCAATAAACCAAATTATCGGTTAGGGTACACCGTGTGAACTTTCAAGTGGCCTACACCACAATGGAATCTAAGGGTATCAAATTTAGTATTATAAATAACTAAAGTGCTGAATACTGTGGTGATGACCGTTTATTGTACTGCAGGTGTTAGCTACATTGCTGTTTGAAGATATTCATTCTACCAAATAGTGATTTGATGTAGGCAGTGTGGCCTTTGTTTCTGTTAAATTCTCCTTAATGTATTTTAATGTAATATTGGATATTTCAGCTGTTAAATTGTTTGACATTGTCAATTGAGTGACAAGCCATTACTGTTTTATGATTATCAATAATAATGCTAGGCCTACATAAAATAGATATTTATCTGTAGTTATTTATTTGTAAGGTTCTTAAGTTATTAACTGATCCTGTTAAACAGAGAATAGGAATATTCCTGGAATTATGTATATTGAAATTGGTGGTAGTTCTTTGTGTAGCCATCAGGTTTGTGATATAGGCTAGTAGGTAAAGGCTTTCTCACTGTGTGTTAAATCAGATTAATTATAATTTAGCTAACTATAGGTAGTTTATATGTTAGTTAATGTGGGCCTCACACAATATTGTATTTGATTAGATAGGCCTAGTTTTAGTTTAAGGTATGAATAGGAAGTTTGAGGGATGAACATTGTATTGCATTAAATTGGTAGCTGGGTGTACGGGTGTCAGGGTGTGCATTGATATGACGGCTGTTCAATAAGGCACCACAAAACTGTGAAATTGTTGAATTTTAGTAATCTGTTTGCCAGTTTTACTTGATTATGAAAAAACTTTTTAATACCACCAGTGGATTATTACAAAACTTTAACACACAGTTTGGCAGCAGTTGGTAGGCTATACGTCTTCAATAATAATAATACATCAAATGATATGATAAGCATAACATGACTCAATATACCATCGTCCTTTTGAAGCTCCTACGATAAATAAACCATGTTGGATGCTCGGACTTAAAAAATGGTAGCCCATGTACTTAAATAATGTCTCTGGATTGTGGATTTGCCGGATATAAAATCACCGGCAGTATTACTGCTGGGCTTGACCCTCAGGATAGAGAAAGGTATGGGTTCATAGTTGCAATAACTAATTATTGAGATGTGTTAGGAATATATAACAGTTAACAACTTACATTAACTTCAAAGGTTTTTCAAACATTGAGGTAATCAAAAATTGAGGTAAAATCAATCTGTTCAAAAGTTACAATTTGTGGAGCAATTCTACTGTAAATCTGAGAGAATGAGATTAGGAACGGACCACGTTGTTTGCACTCATTATTAATTGTTTTAAATAGTCTTTAAAGACTGGTTAGTTGTTAAAAATATATGAACACCAACACAAGGAGACACAAACACTAGGAGACACAAACACAAGGTAACACAAACACTTAAAGAAAGTAAAATCAGGTTTCAGGGTAGGATTAAATAAATGCATCACTAGCTGCTTTATTTACGATTGAAAACAATCACTTTTTTATTTTGAATTGTTTAAGTTACTCGTGCTAATGCACTGCAAGTTTAACTTTTAGGTTATATTTCATACTCTCATAGCCTTCACGAACCAAGGTTGGGTCGGAACGGAACAGTCTGTAAGTATAACCACCTTACGCTGTAGTTTTGCGATTAACTGTTGTTACAATACAGTTTTTTGTAACCGGAGAGACCCGTGGGGCCGAGTAAGTTAGGAAATTCATCCCCTTCCATGAATACTGCATACGGTATATGCCCTCACGTGATTCTTAAATCAAATCATTTTAAGTATAATACAGGTAAGCTATAATAATTAAACCTAGAACTTTAATATAAGATTGCTATGATTTGCAGGTGATGTGCCGCTGGTCTTTAGATTAATTTGATTGGAGGCAGCGGTATAGATTGTATAAATAAGTAGCCACTTTTTGATCACTGTCATGGATTTGCCCACTTGTGCCACTAGTAGACTCAATAGATTGTACTTTCCTAGCACTTATATATTATAATTTTATTTGTTTTTCCACCAGTAAATCACAAAGCTGTTATTATTGGACCCCGCTGACAAGTTCTAACTAAGCGGGGCCAAATGCATGTATGATTGGTGAAGAAATAAATTCTATTCTATTCTAACTAGCATGAACACAGAGGGAGAAATATTACTAACAAAAAATACCAGGAATTAAATAAGAAAGAGGATATTTCAGCCCTACACCATATCAGTTATAGGTAAAATCATCAAAATTATGCTAACTATTTAACTACATAATCACGACATATCAGGTTGTGGAGTGTGTGTGAAACACATTGTTATGTTTTAGAATTGTCAGAATACTGTATATGAGTTTTCATTAAATTTTCCATCGGTTGATATTGACTAGGTAGGAATAATACGCCCCACTAGGTGAAGCCTAACAGGGAAGACTAATATAAGGGAAGCCTAATTATAGCAAAAAGGAATTTTTCCATCCACCGGCAATAAAAGAGAAATTGTATAAGTTTAATGGATGATATGTTTCAATGACGATCAGCCAAATTCTATGGTTGGATATGCAATATAATAGAACTCATTCTCGCCTGTTATGAAATGTTCTTTCATCCTAAATGGTAAGTCTACGGATGAAATATTTCTCGTTTTATACTGCCACAAGATACATCATGGATACTTTATTAAATTGGGTTTTAATAACTGTTTAAATAATAAAACTTCTACACTCCTAGGTACCATACATAGATGTTGTATATGTTAGAGAGAGCCAAGATACATGTTTTAACATGTCACATTGAGTTTATTCTTCTTTGTACTCATTGTGGTTCTGCTTGCCCGTATGACCAACGTAAAATATTTGCCAACGCTTAGACAAATCCCAATGAGTAACATGCATCCAACACGCATCGTTCTCAGTATTCCAAAATATATAAATGAAGCTTCCTGCAGAAGTTTACAAGTAAGTTCGGTTCCGACATATCGTGCATACAGATTCATCTGTTCGTATACAAATCAATTTAATAAACAAAAATATTAATGTTTGACGTAGCAAGATTTCATATGTAAAGTTTAAATTTTGGATGAAACTTCCTTTCTACAAGACTGAGTTATATGACGCGTCATTTTTTGTAAATTTCTTGTTCGTCTGTCTATGTGTCAGTAGGACATCTCGAGAATCAATTGAGTCATATATATGAAATTTCCAAAGCAACCTCAGAGAAGGCTGTTACGTCACATGCTACATTGTAAGTAATCCAATTAATAACAATTTGTATATCAATTATATTATATTTCGATTGAAATATATTTTTATAAACTTATATTGAAATTATACTATAAATAAAATATTATGTTTTATTAAAATATAAATATCACGTTTAAATATCTCTTCAATTAACGTTAACATGTAAGCTGGCGATGTGGAGGAATAAGAACAAGTTCTCTTTGTCAACCGAGTATCTGGGGTCTGGAAGATTGCGCTTACCAAAACGCGTTCATTTAATGATAAGATTGTTACAATAACGTCTGTCTTTTTTATTCAAACAATATTGCAACGAATTCAATTCTATTTCGTTCCCATTCCAAACTGTAACAAAGTTTTTAAGAATTATCGTATATTTATAATATATATGTAACGAAGTAACAATGTTTATTTTATAAAATTGGATTTACCTTGAAAGCAAGTGCTAGATCTTTGCCTGAATGGATATTAACGCACATAACGATACGTATGTAAATTGAACAGTATAAAATACAATAAAGGAGTTGAAGACAAAAAAAGCATTATATTCTTGGAGAACAGTGTCTCCATGTTACATGCTCCTAGTGACATAACAACACAATGTCGGTTGTCAGTGTCAAGCATGGCAAGCTGTCATGTTCCACGAGCCAGCGTCATTGTCTTCTACCCAGTCATTGTTTCCTATTCCTGTAGGAAATTTAACTGTCATTTCATTTACCATACATGAACGCTAATATCTCCTACACATTCGTGTTCTCATAATATGTGTTGTTAATATTCTGAGAATTACGAGTATCTTCATAGTAATGGTTACATCACCGCTATATAAGTTGCCCCGTAACTCCGTGGACAAAGGCATACACACACAAAGGCACGTAATTGCCAAGGTCAAGACACATTTTACCATATGAACATGAGTCTCCGGTGCTTAGTCTCATATGGAAACTATGTCCATATGAAACTAATGGTTTAGTCGTGTTTTATGTAAGAAACAAACACAAAAAACGGCAAAAGGTATGAGATATTCTGATGCTGCCGTTTATTAAATTTTTTGTAGCTATTCGCAGATTCGCATAGAACTTCAGTGTGGGTCATGTCTTGTCACAGTAAATCTGCTCTAAATCAGTTATTTATTATTCGATTTAACAATTGTTGTGTCATTACATTGTACTTCTTTTTAAAGTGCTGGTTTTAAGATGTTCTAAGGAAAATATTTTAGTAACCACCATTTTGAAAATATTAAAAATATGATAGTATATTGTGCAGATATTGTCCTTGTAACCATAAATATTTGGCAAATGCTAGTTTTTAAGATATTAATTAAAGCTCATATAAACAGACAGATGGGAAATTAAGCACCGAAAATCCATGCACATTTGGTGAAATGTGTTTGTCTTGACCTCAAAATATTCTTTTTCCAGAGAGTTCTGGGATACTCTGTGTTGATAAACGCTCTTTTATTGTGTAGGTGTTTTATTGCGCATAAAGTGTCAAAGTTATGAAGGCAATAATAATTTTGTACAGCTGTAACAGTTATTCATGAGATAAAAAGTTTTTTGGAAGGTTTTTTATGCCAGAAAATTTTGAATATACATGAAGGATGTTTTGATTTATGAGTTGTCTGAGGCAATATTCTCAAGTTGCCAAAAAAACACCAAAAATCAGGGAAAGATTATTTAAAAGAAATTGAATATGTGTGACGGTTAATGCATGTAGGTTTTTGAAATAGTGTATACACATAAGTGATAGAATTTCAGTTTTTATAGATCTAGATTGCTGTTATTAAACATTAACATACGAGTATGTAACGTAAATTATCTTCTTAAAGTTATGTTTACATTGTAATAAAATACGTTTTTGTCAATTTTCCTTGCTATCTTCTTTTAGAAATTATTCGGCTATTAAAATTTCAACTTTAAGCCTATTTAATAAGTATTTAAAAGCAAATTGCAATAGTAAAATTTGGATTGATTTATTTCTACAGTTTTTAATGTTGATTTATGAGCAGAACCTCAATAATAATAGCTGATATATTTATAGACACAGCCTTCACAATACTATAATGGAGTGTCTGTTATCCTCCCTGTATTGAGTGGTATCCGGTATCCGGTACCCGGTTTCAGGTCACTTCCGCCATCACTCATCCTCACACTTCCTTTCCCTGTATGATGCTGTTACGAAAAGGAAATAGAACCACACAGATCGCTTCTTTGTAAGACACGATTTCATCAATTTGTTTTTCCGAAAATAGTTCAAGGTAGCTATATTTACATTGAGAATGAACTTTCATATCATCTTACATAAAAATTGTAAGGAAAACGCCCAAACACCTTCATCCTGATTAGCTTACAATATTAAAATTGTTACCGATAACATAGTTCATCTTGGACCCAATCATATAGATTTTGAGGTAAAAAGGTCAAAGAGAATTGAGGACGTATGCCTGTTGACATGTGAGCTACTTCTTTCATTATGTTATCAGTGTATAATAAATAAATACTGCCCATATTAGTTACAACAAAATTATCTAATTTTTATATTTTATCATAACTATTCACATTATTGCACATTTTAAAGTGGCTGGTACAATTTTAATAAGATGTGATTGGCTTTAATCTAGTAAATAATTTTTGGTTTTAACGAAGATACTAATAATTGAGTTATAAGTACAAAATATCATTTAATTTATGTGCAATTAAAACCTATTGTAGAGTAAGAGTGTACAAACTGAGAAGGATATATTATTTCAAATGTTAAGATAGAACTTCAGAGAGAAATTTATCGGTTACTGTTATTCGGACTGGTTTATCTTTGCTCAACACTTTGTCGAGTTTAATTGGATAACTTTGTGCGAAGTTCCTGAATAAACACGTTGTATCAATATTGCATTTTAGACCATAAACTTATTTATGGTACGGTATTTACCTAAGGTTGAAAGTTGCAAGTATGTCTTCCAAAAAATTTAATTTTTATTTTATTAAGAAACGAAAATAAACTAGTTAATACAATGCGAGAAGTGATGTCAATTTCAAAATTAAGAATTTCTACATTATAATTCTTGTTGGTTTTACTTTTTAAATTAATACGTTTTGGAAATCGTTGTACTGAATCTACCTCTACTCTATCTAGAGTAAAACATAATTTTTTTATATTAAGTAAATTTTGTTTTATATTTATCTCAAGTGGTATTTACTAAGTGAGCGAACTACGAATTTTCTTTTCTTTACTCATCAAAATATTTAACTTGAAAATATATATATATATGTATATATATATACTCGCCTTCGGCTCGCTGGGGGCTACGCCCCCAGCCCCCAAAGTAGTGCCTAAAATTCGGGGATAAGAGGGGATTTAGTGATTGGTTAAATTCGGACATGAGGTCATGCCAGGAAATTCCCAAGGTGGCGGGGGGTTTTAACGTTACCGTGGGTTAAGACATCGGGGGGTTATCTGGTCATACCAGGAACTTTCCCAGGGGGGGTTAAGGGATTTGGTTATTGGTAAAATTCGGACATGAGGTCATGCCAGGAAATTCCCTATGGGGGGTTAACGTTACCGGGGGATAAGACACCAGGGGGTTGTCTGGTCTTACCAGGGAACTTGTCAGGGGGGGGGGTTAAGAGATTTGGTTATTGGTAAAATTCGGACATAAGGTCATGCCAGGAAATTGCCTAGGGGGGGGTTAACGTTACCGGGGGGTTAAGACACCAGGGGGTTGTCTGGTCTTACCAGGAACTTGCCAGGGGGGGGTTAAGAGATTTGGTTATTGGTAAAATTCGGACATGAGGTCATGCCAGGAAATTCCCTAGGGGGGGGGGTTAACGTTACCGGGGGATAAGACACCAGGGGATTGTCTGGTCTTACCAGGAACTTGCCAGGGGGGGGTTAAGAGATTTGGTTATTGGTAAAATTCGGACATGAGGTCATGCCAGGAAATTCCCTAGGGGGGGTTAACGTTACCGGGGGATAAGACACCAGGGGATTGTCTGGTCTTACCAGGAACTTCCCCAGGGGTGGGGGTTAAGAGATTTTGGTTATTGGTAAATTTCGGACATGAAGTCATGCCAAGAAATTCCCGGGGGGGTTAACCACAGGGGGTTTAATGTACTCAGGAGGATTTGGTCTCATACTTGGAAATCCCGGGGGGGGTTTAATGTTAGCGGGGGTTAATGACACACCCCAGGCCCCTTTTGGGGTGTTGGTCAAATTCGGGGAATAAGCGGAATTCGAAATAGTATTAGACCTATTTTTTTGAATTTTCCAGTTTTTATCAAAGTTTTGAATTCTAAGGCCATTTTGTGGCTTAACCGTTAAGATATACGACAAAAAAATGACTGAACCTTTCTTGTCGGAAATTTAATTTTGTCGTCTTTCGATTGTGCCGTCAGATTTGATCTACGACCTATGGTTTAGTCGGTACAACGCTTGGCATAAAAGTCTGCACTGGTCAGCTATGGTGTAAACAGATTTAGTGTAAATAAATTAATAACTACCTTTATCAGATTATTTAAGTTAAACAGGGGGTTTAATTTAATCAGGAGTTCATCAACCAGGAAATTCCCGGGAGAGGGATTAATGTTCTCGGGAATTATAAGAACGCGTGGTACTTTTCTTGGAAATGTGTGTCTGGGCCACGAGGATATGTGTACAGTATTTTTGATCAAAATAAAACGTTGATCAGGGGGTTTAAATTACTTCGGAAATCATAATTCCATACCTGATTGTTGATAAGGAATCACTATTTCATTAAATTAATTAAAAAAGCACTCTGTCCCTATCTACTTTTGAAGCTTCACTAACGCTCAGCCAACTTCCGATGTGGAGGGGGGGGATATAGTCACTCGTTACCGTAGTAATACAAGGTCAATCTGGACCAGCATGAATCGCACTAATTATAGTTGCAAAATTTAAAAACACCTAAAATTGACGACAAAGAATTAGCCATTTATAGCATTTATAAGGCTTACGGAAAGATAAACGACAGAAAGCTGCTGAACCTTTTCTTTAGATCCTATGAATAGCTAATTATAAAACATTATATATTTAAGCTAGGGCCAACGGTTCGCCCAATATCGAGCCCGAAAGGTAAGTTCTTAAGTGAAATTTTTAACATAATCTCGTTTTACGGCTACACCATGGAAGATAGAGTAAAAACGTCACTGGACCTTTTTTGTAGACCGCATTATTTTAGTATTAAAATAAAATTTTGAATTTGGCCTAAAACAAAGGTTCTGTCTGCAACCTAGCCCAGAAAACAAAATCTCACGGAAAACTTAAAAAAATCAATATTTTAAAACACGTGTTGCGGCCCAAACCATTGGGTATTAGGGCAAAATGTCACTAGACCTTTTTTGTAGACGCGCTGTTTTCTAAATCCTTGTGAAAATTTGTTTTGAGCAAACGACCAAACGTTTAGCCGCTATTGAGCCCGAAAGATTAGATAAATTTTTAGGCGAAAAATTTCAAAAATATTTTAACTTAGTCGCATTTTGCGGCCAAACTAATGGATATAGAGTAAAAAAATTACTGAAGGTTTTTTGTAGATCACTTCATTTCCTATATCTATCTTTTGATTTATTTTGCCCTCCGACCAATGGTTTCGCCGTTATCGACCTCAAAAACAAACTTTTCACGTAAATATTACAAAAAAATTGTACATAATCACGTTTCTCGGCCAAACCAATGGAGATAGGGCAAAAAGTCACTTGACCTTTTCTGTAGATCGCGCGATTTGCTAATTTGATGGGTTCAATCAAGATTTGAGCTACGACCAACGGTTCGGCCGCTATCAGGCTCGAAACATTATTTTTTACCGAAAAAAATCTCTGGAATGTCAAATATTCGAGCGTTTTGTCGCTTAACCATGGAAGATACAGCAAAAAATCACTAGACCTTTTTTGTAGTTCACTTCATTCCTGACCATGAATTTTTCGTCAGATCCGAGCTAGCTTCAACGGTTCGCCGCTATCGGGCTTACAAAAAAAAGCCTTGCAAGGGTAAAAAAAATGGCGTGTTTTTTTGGGAATTTTTTTGAGGGGCTCTTAAAACTTAAAATTCCCGGTTTTCAGACTTTTCCTGTTGGTTACACGGCAAAAGGTACCTGCGTGCCAAATTTCAAGTTTCTAGCACTTCTAGAAGTAGGTTAGAATTTGTTATACATCCATCAGTGAGTGAGTTACACATGCGGCTGTATAGTATATTAGATATATATATATATATATATATATATATATATATATATATTGGATTTACTAAGTTCATAGCACCACCTTTTTTTAAATCTTTGCAACACATTATAAATGGAATTAGGTATAGTAATATTACAAATTCAAACAAATATTTAATAAACGCTCAATATACTTTGTATGATAAAGATAATTAACAAGTCACAATTTTGCTTTTTTACATTTATTTTGAGAAAAATTTGGTTACAAATTAGAAGTGTTAGGCATAGTTTAAAATACGCAACAAGAAGCTTAGCCTAGAATATTATACACAAGTTATAGGTACGACAGATCACGTGTAACTGAGAGGCTTCGCTGAATATCATACATAATTTAAGTTCTAAAGATTATTTCATTCTCGAAATATCATGCGACGAGGCAAGACATAGACAAACAATCAGACGGAAAAGAAACGTTCACAGATCCCAGACGTAGAAAGAGCCATTTTTCCAATCTACCGATTTATGGGCTTCAATGACATTGAGCCAAATTCCACGGAGGGCCATACTAAATTACCGAACTTGATGTTTTAAATGTTGAAAATAAGTTTCATGCGAAATTCGTTCTTGAAACGCCTACCGGAATCAAACAGAAGATGCATTTTGCTAAAACCGTTACTGACCCCAAAATACACTAAATAAGTTTATAGCTGAATTCATTCCAATATCAAATCCAAAAAAGTAACTTCATCATACGTTAATTTGTCACATGATAAAATATAATATGACATTACTATGTTTGTTTACAAAATATCTCATAAAACCTAATTTAGAAATTTATATTTACCTAATTTCACATTTAACTTTTGTTTTGACCCTTTGATCCAAAAATCATTACATTTCCTTCTTGCCCAAAATAAATGTACTATGTACAAAATGTCATATATCTAAGTTAGCATAATCATATAAACGGAATGGCAGTTTATCTCTGGATCTGTATCCATGATGTGCCAACTTACCATATACCGTATCAAATTTAACTTTTTTCTAAAACTTGTTTAATGTTCTCTTGCTATGTCGC
This sequence comes from Homalodisca vitripennis, assembly GCF_021130785.1. Taxonomy (NCBI): domain Eukaryota; kingdom Metazoa; phylum Arthropoda; class Insecta; order Hemiptera; family Cicadellidae; genus Homalodisca; species Homalodisca vitripennis. Next base: position 7,833,582 of record NC_060209.1, read on the forward strand.
TCTGGGAATTGGTTCATTGGTGAGAGGTGCAGCTAATCTAAAAAGACATTAATGTATTTTTTATATTTCAAAAGAGTGCTATTCCAGTACTTCTAGGCCTAAGTAAACGAGACTCTAGAAATTGCTTTTGAAGGATTAAAGTTGTTATTTTCTGTCACTGTATATACTTATTTTAAACTAAAATTTTTAGATGATTCAACAGTGTGGAACGAATTGACCGGTCCACGGTACTCAAGTGCAGTGACGTCATGGAATTCGTCTTATGGTATTTTGAACGCTCCCTGAGGTCATCCATTACAATTCCAACTGAAATGGAATGATGATTTGGTATTAGGGTGCTTTTACTGAGTAAAGAAGTTTTAGGAATAAATGTTTAAAATTGGTGTTAAATAAATATCTCTTCATTGTATTTGGATGCTTTGTTTTATACACTAATTAATAGGCTGATCTATGTATCATAAAATAAACAATATAACTACAGTATATGTATTTGAATTTGGAACCTGAATTGGAAACTGTTCCATCACAGGTTCTGGATGCGATGGTCTTCAGTGAACATACAGTTAGTACATCTTAGCTAAAACAAACTTTCGTTGAAATACTGAAGTGAAATACTATAGCCAGATCCGTGCACAAGTCTGATGTAGTAGGAATTCTAGAGAGCAGTTGAGACTATCAGAGTGCGACCACGAACTGAACTGTAACATTGTTACTATTTATTAATTCTTATTACAGTTTACATAATAAATATCTAGTAATTTTAGATCTTTGAATACTTTTATAACTAATATGCTTAACTTATTGGGTTAAGGGCAAAATTTAATTCTTTTAAATGAATTTCAGATTGCAATATTCTTTAAGGTTGTATCTGTGCTCAGTTAAAATTTAGAATATAAGCTTTTGGCTTTATCGTGCTAAGAGATGCATTGAATATGGGATTAACCTGATATTCAAACCCGACCTTAAGATCAAAGACTAACAAAGTTTGTTGTGGTCGGTTGAGCCCTGCTGCTTTCAAAAAGTTTAGTCGGATTAAGCTGGCTTTTGTGCTTAGCAGCGTCTTAATACATATATAAACTATGCATATACATAATTTATTATTTTATATACGTATAGTGTTCAATATCGAATCACAAAAAGTACTTGCTCCGCTGGGACTCGAACCCGGGTCTCTCACTTTCCGGATGAACATGTTACCACTACAATACAGAGCCCTTACTATTTACGATTCTATTACTTTTGTATTTTACAATTGCTGTCAAGTTTAATTAAGCTAAAATTAACGTATGATCGGAAGACCAAATATCTGTCAAACGAATTTTAACACCCTTTAAATTTGTATAAGCGGCAAGTATCCGGCGGAGAAAGTTTTTTTTACGATTAAATATTTATTGAAAATTAAAAATCAAGGTTTTTCAAATACAAATATACAAACTATACATATACTTACCTGTATATGTATTATAAGTAGGCTTATAGAAATTTCACGAGTGTTAAAAATAGTATGAAGGTATTTGGTCTTCCGAACACATGCTAGTTTGCTTAATGAAAAACACTTGTGACAGAAACGGCCAAATACAAATAATTACAATAATTGAATTATGAAAAGTAAGGGCTCGGAGGTATAGTGGTAATATGCTGGGCCGGCAACAGGGGTGCGGGTCCCGTCGGAGCAAGTACCGGTACTCTATGTGATTCAATGTGATTGAAAATTAAAAAAATCAGGCCAAAGCCGCTTATACTAATTCAATAAGTATATACGTATATAGGCTTTTAATAAATAAAATGTTTACGTCAATACATCGTTAAGAAAACATGCAGTCACATATAGGCTTTTAGGTATAACTAAATAGTTTAATAAATCTGAGTCTAAATAATACTGTTGTAAATTCATTAATTTTAATAGTTTCATTTTTATTAGTCTGTAATTTTTACGTACTTTTTAATAATTGTAATTTTTAATTGATTTATTTATGGATAGCTGCCTTTGTCCCCCATACGATATATATATTAGTCTGTTTATTAGCCGGTATAAAAATACTACATTAAGTAATAGTAATAACTAATAACTACTATGGATTATTGAAATATGTGGAATATACACATAGATCTTTGTGCTTATGTGTCAGCAAGTAAAATGTGTTATAGAGTGAAGGTATAGTAAAACCGTTTATCCACAATTAAACCGGTTCTGATATATCTCAGTTAAGTAAAGGTAGTTTGCAGCTCACGGGTGTGAAAATGAAACAGCACTATGTGTTCATACCTGGATAATGTTAATTGTTTCCGAGGTACTTTACATAATGCTGCGTTGCTGTTTCATGCTAAATGAGTTTCATACAACGTGTCGGCAGCGATAGCTAACGTGTTAGTCCGCCTAGTAGAAGTGATACGTTGTTTGATTAATATTACAGTTACAGTTGTGTTCATATTTCTCATGTTTTAGAAAAAACTAATACCACACCTCATTGACCAGAATTAATTTAATTATTACTTGCTCGATTAGAAATTGAAAGATAAAATTATGTGCGTGGAGTTTCAAAAGTTTTTGGGAGGTGCTGAGTGTAACCAGGAAAGTGTTTAAAACAACAATAACATGCTTTAATGTTCATACATCTGGTTTGGAAACCTTACATTTATTTACTAAAATTCCTATTATTTTATTTAACACGTTACATCACGTAAAATGCATTACTAATGCAATAACGTAAAATTATATAAAGTATATTAAACCACAGGTTAACGGTATAATTGAGTAGTTTTTGTTTTTTGTTAATGGGTATATTTTAACTATTTATTTTGGCATTTAAATCTTCAAAAACAAGACTTTATGATATTCAGGAGCTATACACTTCAGTATTAGCTCTCTATTTCAATATCGTGTTGTGACTCCAGGAAAGGATATTTAGGACATGTTTGCTATTTTCATTACAAATATCTCCCAGTATAATTATAGAATATGTTTCCAAACTAATTTACAATTTTAATATCTAATATTTTCTAGTTGTATAATAGTTTTCTTACATTGCAACGGAAAAGCACAACAGTAAGTGCACCTTATAAGGTATATTAGGTAATCTAGGTCAAAAACTTTTGAGTTTGAGTAGTAGAGAACGCTTAATAGCTCTTTAATAAAAGCATATTTTATTTAATTAAAAAAAAAACTGTTTGGAACCTTTTTTTCATTTTGATATATTTTATTCGTAAAGAATTTTAGTTTCAGATCATCTTCAACCGTGAGATTTTAACTGCAACATAGTATTGGATGTATATTTTATAAAACTCAAGATTTTTTAAAGTTTTACAAAAAGCAACATATATATATATATATATATATATATACATATAATTATAAACCTTTTAACATTTTTTTAAACTAATTATATACATATTTATCAACACTTTTCGAGGCTACATCTCTAATATAAAAATCAACAGTTCTATTAAGAGTTAAATGTTGTGTGTTTATTTAATGCACACTAATTCTAAGAAATACACTTAATAAGAACTAAAAACTGATTATTAAAACATGCTAGAGCTTTGCGATACGCATAGGTCAGGAACTATAAAAACCATGTTGTGTGTTTATTTAATGCACACTAATTCTAAGAAATACACTTAATAAGAAATAAAATTGATTATTAAAACATGCTAGAGCTTTGCGATACGCATAGGTCAGGAACTATAAAAACCATGTTGTGTGTTTATTTAATGCACACTAATTCTAAGAAATACACTTAATAAGAAATAAAATTGATTATTAAAACATGCTAGTGCTTTGCGATACGCATAGGTCAGGAACTATAAAAACCATGTTGTGTGTTTATTTGCACACTAATTCTAAGAAATACACTTAATAAGAACTAAAAACTGATTATTAAAACATGCTAGAGCTTTGCGATACGCATAGGTCAGGAACTATAACAACCATGTTGTGTGTTTATTTAATGCACACTAATTCTAAGAAATACACTTAATAAGAACTAAAAACTGATTATTAAAACATGCTAGAGCTTTGCGATACGCATAGGTCAGGAACTATAAAAACCATGTTGTGTGTTTATTTAATGCACACTAATTCTAAGAAATACACTTAATAAGAACTAAAAACTGATTATTAAAACATGCTAGAGCTTTGCGATACGCATAGGTCAGGAACTATAACAACCATGTTGTGTGTTTATTTAATGCACACTAATTCTAAGAAATACACTTAATAAGAACTAAAAACTGATTATTAAAACATGCTAGAGCTTTGCGATACGCATAGGTCAGGAACTATAAAAACCATGTTGTGTGTTTATTTAATGCACACTAATTCTAAGAAATACACTTAATAAGAACTAAAAACTGATTATTAAAACATGCTAGAGCTTTGCGATACGCATAGGTCAGGAACTATAAAAACCATGTTGTGTGTTTATTTAATGCACACTAATTCTAAGAAATACACTTAATAAGAAATAAAATTGATTATTAAAACATGCTAGAGCTTTGCGATACGCATAGGTCAGGAACTATAAAAACCATGTTGTGTGTTTATTTAATGCACACTAATTCTAAGAAATACACTTAATAAGAAATAAAATTGATTATTAAAACATGCTAGTGCTTTGCGATACGCATAGGTCAGGAACTATAAAAACCATGTTGTGTGTTTATTTGCACACTAATTCTAAGAAATACACTTAATAAGAACTAAAAACTGATTATTAAAACATGCTAGAGCTTTGCGATACGCATAGGTCAGGAACTATAAAAACCATGTTGTGTGTTTATTTAATGCACACTAATTCTAAGAAATACACTTAATAAGAACTAAAAACTGATTATTAAAACATGCTAGAGCTTTGCGATACGCATAGGTCAGGAACTATAAAAACCATGTTGTGTGTTTATTTAATGCACACTAATTCTAAGAAATACACTTAATAAGAACTAAAAACTGATTATTAAAACATGCTAGAGCTTTGCGATACGCATAGGTCAGGAACTATAAAAACCATGTTGTGTGTTTATTTAATGCACACTAATTCTAAGAAATACACTTAATAAGAACTAAAAACTGATTATTAAAACATGCTAGAGCTTTGCGATACGCATAGGTCAGGAACTATAAAAACCATGTTGTGTGTTTATTTAATGCACACTAATTCTAAGAAATACACGTAATAAGAACTAAAAACTGATTATTAAAACATGCTAGAGCTTTGCGATACGCATAGGTCAGGAACTATAAAAACCATGTTGTGTGTTTATTTAATGCACACTAATTCTAAGAAATACACTTAATAAGAAATAAAATTGATTATTAAAATTTAAGTTCAGAATACAGGTTACAATAGGTCTGCACTATTAGGCCAACTAAGTATAACTGAGCATAGGCCAATAATAAATGGCAATCATCACGGCAGAAAAAAAGATAGAGGCATAAATAAGAGGGACCGGGAGTCGGCGTTTTTTATTAGTGGTTCATACTACATGAACTTCTTACAACCACACTGTGATTCCGCAGTGGTTTATGACAAACCTCTTGTTTGTTTGGCATTTTACGTTTTATTGTTAGTTCATTTTTTACAATTGGCAACCAAAGTGGTACAATTGCAATTGATGGTTAACTAATCGGTTGAATTACCAATTTAATGTATAAAGACTCAACTAGTTTCATTTAGATATATTGAGGTTCCCGATGTAATATATTAGATCCATTCCAATGTATGCGATGGTCTTTGGACATACAATGATAAGCAGTTTTTGCACTTTCCTGTTAGCCCTTTTCTCATGTGTTCTTTAGTATAACCTTACGTTCAGTTAGGTTTTGTCTCGCCTAAGTATTCCCTGCTGTAACTACATTTTATACTGTAACCCCAGTTTTTGGAATTCTGTTTGCCATTTCTGCTTTTGTTTGTACGACACCATGACCTAGAGTATTGTGTGCTCTAATCTAAACACGGTATTTTCTACCTATTTTTCTAATTTTATCCGGTATTCCCGCGACATAAGGTATTAAAATAAACGAAAATTTATCACTATTCTGATATTTCACACGTCTATAGGCAGCATGAAACATTAGATGCGGCATTTTGTAGACTGAGCTCAAACAAGTAGAGGCGGAAGGAAGTGTTTGGAGGGGCTGAGGGGGAAGTTCCGTGTGACGTGCGCCCCCCTCCCCCCAACCCCCTTTTCCGCTTAACACCGTACCGCGTGATCAGAAGACGTTTTATACACATACGGCTATAAAATGAAAGGCTTCTTACGTTAAATGAAGCTACTATCTTCCTATTATCCTACAAATCTCGTGTGGGCCTTTCTTTATCAAAGACACTACACTTTTGAAAGTAAGTAACTCTTTGCTTAATTGTTTTATGGCCGATTGATATTTTGTTAAGGCAACAGGATTCAGGATTTAATTACTCTTTACCAATATAGAACCCACCTTTCGAAATTTGTAATCTGTTCTCTTATTCAAGGGTCCAAGAGGACAAACTTATTTTCCTCTTTTTGCTCGCGGTTCTTTGGTTAGTATTGTAACAAAGCTATATAATGATTTTCTAACAATACTCTTATGAATGTTTAAGGCGGTAGGTTAAGAGAGATAACGTATTAATTTGTTTTTATTTATATTCTGAAAGTCTAAATTTAAACTGATATATAGGTAATTTTTTACGTTTTCAATACTTTGCTATACAGCAAATCTTTTCTAGATGAACTAGCGGAAGTTAAAAATATAACTAACTGCATAATAATTACTTACACATTGCAACAAAGTTCGCTTCCTATTTATAATTGTTTTCAGGCATATTATATATAAACTCAAATAAAATATTATGCAATGACTGCAGTGAAATATGCAGAATCAGAGATATAACGTTTACAGTAAGAATATAAAACGATTAAACACGGAGAAATGTAAATGGAAGTGCGATCGCCTGCATTATTAAGCCGCAAGGCCCGGAGACAGTCAAAGGAATGGTGATGTTATATTTGCATTGATAAATAAACATGGACACATTCAAGAGTACGTTTCTCTCCTCTTTTATTATTCATAGCTTTCTTCGTATATCGTTAGGAAATAATTAATTAGGAATAATTGTATATTGATTACCAACAATTTATTTGGGACGTTGATTGGTGATCTGGTGCAAGAAACATTTGCTTTTTTAATTTACTAACACTTATCTAACAGTTCCTAGTTAAAACTGGTCAATCATTTAATCGTGAACAAGACATAAAACTGAATTAATTTATAATATATGTTTGTTATTTTTCCACGTATACATTAATCCTAATCTTTCTGATTTTTCTGAGCGTGGATTTCCTACACAAAACATCTATTTCTGTTTTATTTACTACATTACAGCAATTCTGCAATTACAATCTTATTCTCAATAAACAAATTTTTATATTTTTTACGGTTTAATGGCATTTGCTAAATGCCTCGACGCATTATCATTCGTTTGGTATCCCTGAGGCATTACAATTAGTCCTATAACAAAAATCGAGTTATTCATTCCATTTCTTATAGTATGTAGGTAAAATATATAGAGAAATATCTTTAGGAAAACATCAAAAAACGATATGAATGAAATCATTTAACATAAACTGCAATCATCTTATTCACTCGTTGTGCGTATTTTGTATATTTAGCCTATAAACATATCAAACAGTTATACGGTCACTACGAGATATAGAATCGTAAAAAATTTGTATTTTATATAAGAATGATTTAAAAAGTTACAAAAACAAAATAATAAACATAATAAGCTGAGCTTTAGCGAAGCCTATAACTGAACCTTTTAAAATTAAATTTATGAATGTAAATCTGGTTGTATGTCTGTCAGTATGATATCTATAAACAAACTGACTTTATACTTGAAAGTTTGCCAGGAACTTTATTTCTATATGGAAGACGTTAAGTTCGATGATGGTGGCTGTCACCATGACATTTTGTTTTAAAAACAGTTTAAGTACCTGTAAAATAACTACTTTCGCTTCAATGTTCTGTAACAATATCAGTAATAATTTAACTATTTTTACCCAGTGTGGTGGTATTCTAATGTCGAAAGCACTTATGATGTAATATATGGATGGGCTCAATGTAATTTAGAAATAGAAGTAGGCATTTTAAGGTAAATTTTACAACAATGTTCATTGTTAGGTTTTCAGGTGTAAAGCGAAATTCTGCATTGTTTTTATTTTATTTTTCCGTATGGTTTTACGCGTATATGAGCACTTCTGTATCGAATGAATTATTCAACACCACGGTTGAGTTTGTAATGTTGTCTTGATGAGCAATATATATCAGGTCTGAGAAGCCTATTTTGGTCATAAATCGCCTATTTCCGCCCAATAATATTTCCTTCTGGTCAGGTATTTCTGGTACCATATTTGAGTTTTCTTTGTTATCCACATCAAGAAAATATATACGGTCAGTGCGATATTTTCTAAGAAAACTTCATTTTCCCAAACATTTTTGGTCAACCTATTATCCTAAAAAAGAAAAATAATTTAGCTTCAAGCGTTCTTCGGTAAATCTGGTACTTAATAATTCTATTTAGTTCTTAAATATGTATCACGAAAAATTAATTATTTACTAAATTAGTAAAGCACTTAATAACAGGATAAGAAATTTAATATTCTATAAAAATTGTTTTCTCAATTCTTATACTTTTATAAGTGTATCCAGCCGTTATTTAATTTTTAAAATCGTACCTGATGGCTTTTATTGAAATGAAATAGATCTTGCAAATACATTAGTATAAAAAGTAACATCGATAAAGATATAAAATAGACGGTACAATGACTGTAGAGAAGTAGCCAGAAAAGTACAACAACACCGTTCTGGGTGAATTGAATTTAAATATTAAACACGTTGCTAGGGCTGCTGTTTCATTTCCTTTTACGAGACATTCTACCTCAGGCTGCAGGGGTGGCGGTTAAACATACTTTAGGCTTGAAAGAATATTTTGCCTTGCTTCCAACAGTTCTCTATTCTATTAAAAGTTTGTATTTGGTAATTAAGTGTGTATATCAGATCCAAATTTAAAAAATGGAAATGTTTAAATATCATACTTACAATTAGGTAACTTTTGCCACTTGAGAAATGCCATTTCCGCTGCAATTTATTTGAAGAATAGGATTGGTGACTTCGAAGAATATCTTTATTCATCACTTCACTCCAATTAGAAATGTATGCATACAAAAGGCAATTATAAAACAAATATTTTAGATTAGAACAAATATATTTATATTATGGAATATTAATTAGGACTTGAAAACATTCCAAAGAGAATGTGTAATCGAAAAAAGTGTAATAAAAACCTGGTTTTAACACTTTTCACTGAATCTATAATTGTTACATAAATATAATTAAATCATACCGTTTAAATCGGAATTATGCAAAAATATATAGATATAAGGATAATAAAAATGAAACAAAGATTAAAACAATACAATTGTAGAATTTTAGTCGTGGAAACTATTTATAACATTTTTAATTTTAGTTTTAGCCACACGTTTGGTGATTTCTTCCAGAAGTAGAAAATATGGTGGATACAAGAAACCAGAGTTATGCAGGCAAAGTTTGATTTATTTGCGTTTATATAAAGAATTGCTCATCATAATTTGATCGGGTCCAACGGTGATCAAGCCCTGTATACTAGGTTATGGTTCTGGTAGCTGTGCGAGCATTACCGGAACCAGCACTGATGGCTGGGATGTAGGGGAACTACATGTCAGCACTTTCCTGAGATCAGCCCTTGTTGAATGATTTTGCACAAGACATTTCCGATCAAAAATGCCCATGGCCATGAGTGCGGACTTCGTTTATACCTTCGACGTCTCAGCATAGAAACAGAAACAGAAAAACATGGCTCATGATAGTACCTAAATTCAAGGTCGGACTATATAAGCACCCAATCACAGTGGTTATTGTGTCGATTAATGAAATAAGGTAGAGCACTGATACATTTACACTTGTGTACCCGTCTATAGTACGTATTATAGGCACGCAATACCATCACGCACAAGACCGACTTGACTTCACAGTAACTAACACATCTCTCGGCAGCGATAACGATTGCTATCCTACAATTCATTTGATATTTCCTCCTGTATTAAATAATACGAAAGAAATGTAAGTTGACCCAATAATGCACAGAATTACTCGTGTATGTATTACCTGTCGCTCATAGATAATAACATCAGTAACGCTCATCATGTTGATAACGCAGATCAAAACCAAAATCATAACAATCATAATTCTTCATCAGCCATAGTTTTAAACATCTCTTGTAGTCTAGACGGTATGTAGAATTGTTATGATTTTGGGAATATTTCGGAAAAGACCTTTGCAGTCAATAATGAAGTGTGTAAACTCCGAAGGAAGTTACAATTACAATATGAAATAATTCATGTTTCAAGACGGCTAGCATGTTGAAACTGGCGTCTGAAAAACATGTCTTATGTAGGTTCTATACTACTGCACGGTGGACGTGGTATCATAACTGAGAATGTCCCTTAGTAAGTTGTAAATTGAGTCTCAAGTGAGTTATTTTAGAAGAAGGAGCGCACATTATTTAGCATAAGATCTACAATCAAATAGGGTATTTAAAAATAATTGCTCTAAAGTATAGAAAACCACAGGTGATTTTTATTTTTTTCAGCAGTCTTTTCTAAATCGCATAAAATAATTCCGAGTGTAAATGATTATAATTGACAATTATATTATGATTGATCTAATTTTTATTTACCGAGATTTACAGAACATACTGAAGGCTATATCATTATTTGAGAGCAATATTTGATTAGGATGATTAAATATAAATCAAATATTTTAATTAAACTTCACCTCAATTTCAAATCCAAATTTCCAATACCTTCCTGAAGTTTCATCAGTTGTATTAAGTTATAATAGCCACAGCGATGCTAGGTTGCAATTAGTATCGAGTTGCAGTAAACTTTGTAAAGTTAGGTTATTTTATAGCAAATGTGAACTTGTTACTTAGTGAATAACTAACATCAAACTATTGAACACTGATGTTAGTTGTACATTTTAGAAACTTAAACTAAGTTACAAATTAAAACTTAGTTACAGTTTGGTGTGCATGGCGATAATAGTGCCAGATTTGACTTGTACTTTGACTTTTGTGTACTTGATGAACTGTTTTTAATCTTTCAGAAGTATGACCTTTACTATTTGATTTAAGAAGGATTTAATTATTATTCAAGAAAATGTATTTATTCTGAACTAAATTTTATTTTTTAGAAATTAAAGTATCGAAAATATTTTGTGAAGGATTCAGGATTATCCGGTAATTTACCATCGTCCAGTCATACAAAAAATCAGTAACACTACGTTTCGAGATCTGCAATCTGATCTTTTCTTCAGGTAAATAACTAACCTAACACATAATTACGAACTAGGTTAAAATAACTGTAGTTCTGTTTTTCTGTTAGTTTTTCTGTTTTCTGTAGTTCAGTTTTAATAATAAGTGTTATGTTTAGTTTTTTTTATTAAGTACATGTTTTAGAGTTAGTGAAGTTGACACGCAACATGGTGGACGTGATTCCTGACTTACGCGTGTCATAATGCTCTGGTATATTTTTTTTACTTTAACTTAGTTTGTAAATGAGCTAGGTTACTTATTTACCTGAAGAAGACATCAAAAGATTGCAGATCTTGAAACGTAGTGTTACTGATTTTTTTATCACTGAACGATGGCAAATTTCCGGAAAAAATCCTGTTTTCTTTCACAGTCTTTCCATCGTCAAAAACAAACTTCAAACAGAAAACTTTATTATATTTTGTTCATTCTTAATAAACACTAAATTATGGTTCAAAATTTTTCTGATTGAATTTTTGATAAGTAATAAGGCAACTAATTATATTTAGTTGTATTTTAAATAAAACGTTTAATTTTAAGCAAAATTTCTGAGGAATAAAACAGAAATCTTCTCTGTATAGGTTTAAAGCTGTGACAAACAATATACGCTTTTATTGTTCTAAGTGTTTTACGACTTTGTGATAACTGAAGAGTTAGTACAGTTTAATGAGGAGTAAATCCTTAGTTCCCCACATATAAACCATACAGAGTGGCGTGAGTGCAGACAGAAAGTTAAAGAAGGGACTTGCGTGTCAGCCACCTGTTGAGCCGTGTTTGCGTTGTCGCTGCCAGTCTACTCAGGGCAAACTTGCGATACTTGGCGTTGAGATTGCAGCTCAACAAGTAACACACTACAATCCTGAGGACGTTCTCCGCCACTGGTCCAGTTTTACCAACATTTCAACTTGATTACTATTAATCTTAGCCAATATTTCTCACTTCTGTGTACAGCAAAAGATTTCTGAAAATGCATTCGGACTGTTCCACCCCTTTATTCTAAGAAAAATTTAGACACAAAATGTAGAATTTTGAGAATGAATCTATATTTCAATATATTATTGCACAAAATACAGTTATTTACTATTTTTCTGTAAACCTGATATTTTGTTAAAAAAACGGACGAATACTAAGAGTTTGCATCAGTGTGTAATCAAAACCAATAATTAATTGACGAAGTTTACAAATACAGTATAAATAGCAAATGTTTATTTAATTTATAGTTATTAAAAGAAATGTTTATTAAAGCAAAGCAGCCTTTAATGTACGTTAATATTGACATTTTACAGCAATAAACCTATAATCACAGTATCACACTACAATTGTTCAATGACTTATTGTGATCTTTATAAAATTGTTTCGGGGAATAAAAAATACAAAATGCACATTTAAACAGGCAATATTTAAATATAAGTTACAGTTTTAGAGGATATATATATATATATATATTTAACATTTTTGAGTTGAGTGTAATATTTTCAGTATGACACTCGTACTTCTTAGATACCCCGTCCATGACTGTGTATGAATTTTCCATTGGTCAGATCCTCTAAGATTAGTAGAGGCATGTAATTACTACCAGAATATTGGCCTTCTATCTTAGTCTCCAATTTCCTGCTGAAACTTGTTAGATCCCAATTCCTACATCATCTTCATCTTTTAATCCGTATAGGAAAGCCCCAATAATGACTACGCAGACCATTCCCTAGGATGCCATGCAGCGTGATTTCTCCATACCCCCCATTTACAGCATCTTCCTGCAGAGCTTATATCAGAGAATGTAATAATAATAATCTTACTATTGCTTTTTGAGAATATATCACATTGTATGACAGTCGTGAATGTATGAATATTCAAACAGCAAATACTATATACACTCAAACACAGCCAGACTTACATTTCATTCATGCACATCTGATTCACACTGTCTTCAGATCTAGCTTTTAAATGTTGGTAAATTCAGATATGTTTAGACCTCTACACATAATAAACTCCTCTAGCGACCAATAAGCGTTTCAGACGAGATTTGAATTATTTCTGATTTTGGTTACACTTTTAGGGAGCTTGTTGATTAAACTGACGCCGAACTGAAGCGGTAAGTGCAGAGATACTAGCAATACATGGCTATGGACTCTAATGTTGTCCCTGCCTCTAGTTTCATACTGATGAGTCACTGCCCCGAACCAAAGCGCACTGCGATTGACAGTACAGGATCACATCAAACATAGAGACAGAGCAATGACAGTAATCCTAACTCCCTCTGTAATTCAACTTAATAATAATTCTAATCGCTTTTTGAAGTTGAAAACGCGTTCCATATTGTGGTTGATTGGCACAACCAACCCACTCCACCAATAGTCTTAATCCATACGCAAAGTGCGGATATATGAGGCCAAAGTATTGCCTTCGTAACCATGCGTGAAACAGTACTTTGCTAGGGTTCGTAAGGCTAACATGCTAGATGTAACTTAAGGCTAATATGCTAGATGTAACTTTAGTTAACTTATAATTTAATATGAGTAATAATAAAAAAGTAATAACTAAAACTTCGACTAAACATTCTTAGAAACTTAGCCAATTAACAAATAATCCACCCTCCCTAAATCGCCAATCAAACTAAATTCAGTAATTATAAAAAGTAATAACCATAGATTATGTTAATTAGAAATATTTATTAATTTGTACAATTCATGATTTTGAAATTGCCTATTTTGAACAATATTTTCACACGTTTTGTACTATTAATTATATTGTGAGCTATATTGTAATTTATAGGTGACTGTGCTTTCTATAGGTGACTGTGCTTTGTTTGAATAACGAATTAAAGACATATAAGAACGATATGGAAAGTGACAGTTATTCCTCATTTGTAATAAGCTACAAATAATTATTTGAATGAGAAACATTTTAATTGCAAAATAGCCTGTAGTAAATTCAAGTTAGAGACGTCGTTGTATTGCTACCGAGAGAAACAAAAAACATCCCATGTAAATGTCCTAAGTCTAGCGGTACGTCGTAAAACTTGCATATATAAATAATACATGAGAGGCTACCGCAATGTTGCGAAATAACTACTGAGCGACACAGTGTTAAGGTTAGGAAATCAAAGATTATAAGATCAAAATTTAAAAAATATAGCATTCGCACTTTTATAAGTTTAATAATTAAAAAATAGTAGGTTTTGTGTCATATTTACAACGATATTATAATACTCCTTATATTAAAGGAATATTTAATCTTTCTTACTAACCTACAAGAAAAAAAATGTGATTTATTGATTATTTAAAATATTCACACATAACTTGGTACAAAGGCAGTACTGGCACATAGCTTGGAGAAGTATGCTAGTTAGCTTTAACCAATAAAAAGTTTCAAGATGGCGAGCATTCACATTCCAGCAACATTCTTCACTCAACTAATTCTAAACGTAGCCCCAAACTAATATTTTTTTATTTTTTTATCTAACGTACTTGTTTGAGATCACGTATGGTTTCCAGATAGTGAGCTTGCACAGTTTCCCGCAGCTAAAATATATGCGGGAAATTGTAAACATAATATAATTGCGGTACATTAATTAATATAGTTGTGGGATATTTGCGAATATAATTGCGAGATATTTGTGAATATAATTACGGAAACAATAGTGAACACGATTGCTACTGTAGTTCTTTATGGATTCAGACCAAACTTGGTACATTTACAGTATATGTAGATAGCTTGGATGAGTTCGTTAGTCAGTGTTAACCAACGAATGCTTCAAAATGGCGGCTATTCACTTTCATACCTTCCAGAAAATGTCACAACATTACTCATAAATTGGTACTTTTTACAAAAGTGTCAAGTGATTCAAAGGAACATTTATTCTTCTTATTTTTCTATATCTAAATACGGCGGATGTTTAAAGTTACCGAAGTATAAAATTGGACCTTTATAAGTGAAAAAGTCTTTAAACATAATTTCGGATTAGTTTTAACTAAATCAAGTCCAAGTTTTACAAAGGAATTTGTATCGTAATTACAATTATTATTTTTAATGTTGAAGATTATGGAGTTTACAACGATTCATAGTTTTATGATTATGCTATTAATACATAAAAATTGAGAGTTATTGTTCCATCAATGCAAATCAAACACCTAAACTAAAAATACATCTTCAGTTTGACATTTCGAGATAACGGCCTCATGTGAAAACTACCTTTTTTCCTACTGAGCCATAAGGAATATTATATATTAAACTAAGGTGTTCTACTACAATAATCAGCTTTCCGAATAAAGCAGCCCGGAGAGAAGTACTTAGCTTTCCTAATTACGCAGACAAATCACAAGTAGAGTGGAGTGTTACAGTTGTGTTTCACGCTGAACATGTGCTCTTGTCCTGGCTGGCAGTAAATATCTGTAACATGTAAGTAAGTAATTACATGTAACAATTTGTAGCAATCAAATGCCTCTAGTCATGATTGCTGCAATGTTAGCAGTAAATATCTGTAACATGTAAGTAAGTAATTACATGTAACAATTTGTAGCAATCAAATGCCTCTAGTCATGATTGCTGCAATGTATTGCTTTAGACATACTGAATTCACAGGTAAAGTAAGAAAAGTATAATAACAAATTATTATTCGTTTGTGCGCGTAAGATATTCACTATTTACATGTTTCATAAACCCAAATAATGTTAAATTTCACTCAAGTAACTTAACGAACAAATTTATAGCAAACAAGATTAACAAATGTTGTAATTGTAAATATATATGTATGTACATTACGTACATTTCCAATAGAGGTAGATTCACTAACACTACATTCGTAGGTGGTTGACGCAGACCTATTGTGACCTGCATTCTATAGTTTATTTTTAATAATTAGTGTTGTGTTTAGTTTTATGAAGAGCATGTTTTAGAGGTTAGTGAAGTTGACACACAACATGGTGGTTGTGATTCCTGACTTAGGCTTGTCACAACGCTCTGGTATGATTTGTTTATTTTTACCTAGTTTGTAATAATTATGTGTTAGGTTAGTTATTTCCCTGAAAAAGAGATCAGATTGCAGATATAGAAACGTAGTATTGTTTGTTGTTTTGTATCACAGAACGATGGCAAAAGTCCGGAAACCCCCTGTTTCCTTCACAATCCTTCTATCACCAAAAATGAACTTCAAACTACCTTCTGTTTCCTGAGGACGTTTCTACTCTTAAATTTGGAATTTTTTCATTACTACTCGTTTTCTCACTAAAATCCCAGTGGATGATAACACACGAAACTCAAATGAGGCTTATCTGCAATAAAGGATATATCCGATTTTTTCAATTTGAATTTTATATTTATCCACTTCCGTTTCCTTTGCCCTGATATGTTTTTTTTTTTTTAACAAACAACATGTTGCTACCCAAATTTATGAGCCGTACGTTACCGTTACTATATCGGAAGGATATGTTCGACAGGACTAGCCTATAAATCCCCAACCCTCCGACAACACTATCAGCGATTAACTGTAAAGGAAGCGGAAGTGGTCTGTTATCACCACAGCACAGCCGCTATATGTCAACCTACCCTATCCTGGGCGCTGACCTGACAGTTATAATGTTATCATGTGCTGCACCACAGACATGTTATCATCTGCAACATAACATCATTTACACGTATCCTGACTGCTAAAGTATGTCATTTTCGTTGTATGGAGAGGAATAACAATGATATATTAACAAACACTCCCTATTTTATTATGTGTTATTGGTGTATTTTTCATTGGTAAGCTTCTTTCGGCTTTTAGGTGGTATGTTCTAAATAGGTTCAAATTAAATTTTCCCTCAGCCATATTTGGAATAAATTTATTAAATTATTGCTATACATTAAAAACTTGCTTAAAGGATTTATCAAATTTTTACATTTTCGTCATACCAAAAATCAATAAATGTTATTGATAGTGTATTTTTTATAATTGTACCTTACAATTATTTTTAAGAGAGCGTTTGAAAACTTTTGTAAAGAACAAACAATTATGAGCTGAATTAGTATTAAACAGTTTGTGCCCCATGTTAATGCAATGATCTTTAAAAATAACTAATAATTTTTAGTGAAGCAAAATAGGAAACTAATGAAATTACAATGCAACGTGGAATTTGAATAACTTAATTGTTCAGTTGGAATCCACTTTACTTGACTGATTTATTTTGTTGTGAGCTGAGAAATGATATAATACTTGAGAATATTATTTAAAAATTAGTTATTCTGTAACTAAACTTATTACATAACCTAAAATATAATAATCAGTATCCAGTGAATAGATGCATATGAACATATAGGGAAAAAGGTGAACTTTTGTCCAATTTGAGAGAATCTGTATTTCAAACATGTTTGGTGTTTGAAAGCTCCAAACATTTAACTGGCAAAGATTAACTTTAATTATTATATATATGATAAGTTACACACATATATATATATATATATAAACATATTTTATTACATTTATATAATAAACATATTTAAAAATTAATCTGTGAGGTTAACAATTTGAGCGTAGAGGAAGAAAAGAATTACTTGTGTAACTCAAACAGAGCTCCCCGGTCTTAGGAGGGTTCACTTCTGGTACGTTTTTCGCTTCCTGCTGTATCTACACTGGGTACAGCGATTCATTTCTTGCACCTGGGTAACCATATGGATTTTGAAAACCAGCACATCACTAACCACAAACATCGAGATATTATGGTAAAAGGATTGATCGATAGGTCTAGTCTACTGCGTACGATGACTTGTGGGTGGAGCTCGTTAGTATTAAAGACTGTTGACAGTCTAAACACGAGGGAGTACTCCCAGCTTTGAGTGAAAAATTCTGAAACTAGCTTCGCCTTTCTCCTGCCTTGATTTGAGGTAGTGTCTACCATCCGTCCCTATAGAATCTCCAAAGACATTTCCAATGCTAGCTGATCAGGGTGTACAGTAGGATAGCAAAATTACCCATGCTTTTTGAGTTGTCGACATTATTGTAAATGACCTGAGAATACTAAAACACCTTTTTGTTTTGCGCTGTAATGAATAATAACATTTTTATAAACATTTTAATTTCCAAACTTCGACTGCCATCTTGAATCCTTAAGAGATATCGACAAAATTAAAAGAATGAAAGAGGTTTATAATGATATCATTGTACTCGTATATGCAACAAATGTATCTGTTTGTGTTCATATTGCGAATTAGTCGAGCTAAAACTTTCGCTTGAATGTGAATGGACACCATCTTGAATCTTCTCATTGGTTAAGGCTGACTAAAGAGCTCCTCTAAACTATGTGTGAGTACTGCCTTTGTACCAAGCCAGAATATGTGAAAAATTACTACAGGTATCGTGTTCACAAGGTTGCGTTATATTACATAGGCCAATGTATATCCATGTATGTTTTCGTATATACATATACATATATTTTTTCAGATTATGGTGGTTTGGATTCTGGGGGGCATGATCGGAGAAAGCTAAAATAAATTCTAGGTAATTCCGTCATGAGGGTGATTTGAAGTATTTACATCAAATAAGGCAATACTATATCATCTGGAACTCATATTCCATTATACGGGAGTAAAGTAAAACATACTCCTTATTCAGACGTAGACGTCATGAGGTTTAAGTAAAATTAAAGAGTATTTACTAAGGAAAGATGGGATTCAAAGGAAATGGAGTTGATAGAGTAAAAGGAAACCCAACAAGAATCTACGGCAACATTAGACGAGGTAACGGTGTGGCTGAGCAACACTAAGTACATTAGGAAGGTAATTGTGATCTTCTCGCTACAGCTCGATACCTGTTACAAACTCTGCGCTTCTATTGAGTTCTCGTATACAAACTCTGCACTTCTATTGAGTTCTCGTATACAAACTCTGCACTTCTATTCAGTTCTATTGTTCTTTTTTAGTTCTCTCATATATTTATCACGTATACAATTAGTTTGAAAATTATTTTAATGCTTATGAATGAATAATTTATCCTGTAAGAGACGCCTCATATGGTCTTGCTACACCGAGTATAGTTTACGCTTTGGACTCAATTTTAGGCTTCAGGTTATATTGGATTTGATCTACTTTTCTTTGCATAATTACTGGTTGATTTCAAAGAAACAGCAATATACATTTTTCTGTGATTAGGTATTGTATTTTAACATAATATTTGTGAAAGCTTAATAGATTTACAACCATTTCCAATCATTTAATGTTACAATAAAATATATATTATAATCCAGTAGACTAAGATTGCTTGACAGGTGGTATATTAAGTTTTTTAATTCCGTTAAGTTTATCATTATTTTGTTCATATTCCATATAATGTTGGTAAAAGCACACCACGTTTTCTGAATAATTTATGTTATAGAATTAATAAATGGTTTTCCTACCGAATCTGATCTGTAAATTCAGATGTATAATTGAGTTTTGTTTTTAACCTGAGAGAACAGTATTTCTGTATTGAAATGTACAGAGATGCTTTCGTTGTGCGTAATACTTGAAGGTGCAGAATGTCATTGACAGTCATGTTAAGAATTGTAATAAATACTTATAAGTTTGGCTATCGCGGCCATACTTCAGCTTGTTAAGTTAACATATTTTTATGAATGTAAGGATTTTACCAAAGGTAAAAATTTTCCTTCGAAATAAAATGTATTCAATTGTAAATTTATATTTGATGCAAGACTTTACCTCACATTGAATAAGGTATAAAATAAAATATAACACTATTTTCCAAAGGTATTAAACATTTGCTTCATTATGATATCTGCTACCCATACAGAGCAAACCTTTTTTTAGATCAAGGCTCTTTTTAACTGTCAAAAATCCGTTTATTTCCTCTAACTAATTTCTTGGAAAGTTTTTAAAACGCTTCGGAACTGTTAAAAATCATGCTATTTACGTTTGCTCAGCATATATAGTGAGGTACATCCTAATTAACCAATACAATCTATATTAATTAATTTTAGTAAAAGTTTATAGACTTGTTCAAACGTCGAGCGTTATGTGTTTATACAGGCGAATTGTTCACGTAATTTCGAAGTATACTCATTTTAAATAATATTCAAGTGAATTATAAAACACAATATTTATAGACCCAAACTCAACGGCAAACTTGTAAAATATTTTTCAATTTGAAGATTCTTGAAGTAAATGGAAAATAATTTTATTCAGTGTAACTAATACAAGTACAAACTTTTCCAAAGTAAATATGTATTTTGTTACTGGAGTCGCCTGAACATGAATTATTTTATTTCAAAATGCGCAATATAAACTCCACATTTACATAGTAAAAGTGGGTACTTTTATTTTCTCCATTAAATTTAAATACATTTGTTTGAAAATATGGGATATAGACCCACTGTTCAACTTAATCCTAGCGTGAAGTGGTTCAACCACACATGTGAGGTTCGGTGTCACAGCTGTACCTGTAGTCGTAGCCTCATGTTAGTTTCAGTGTTTCCAGTCTATCGCATCTTCTCTAAATATGTGGCTTCCACACAGGTAAATAATTTATTACTCAATTCTGGGCTTTTGAAAAATTATAGAGATATTTAAACTGGAGTACTAAATTAAAAATAAGTAGTTTCACTTCACTTCACGAATATAATTCTCAATAACATAGAAATTTAAATTTAATTTAAATTTAATAGCATAGAAATTTAAAATAAAACTCGGGACTCTTTGAAAACCGAGGCCTGCATCCTTTCAATTCTTGTAATTAAGTATATGAAACCGGACGTATCATACCATAGGAAGGAAATTAAAATTTTAAGATAAAAACACATCATTCTTTTTGAATTTTTGAAGCAAATCGATCGATGACATTACAAATATTGTGTCGGATACAACGCAATAGTATTAATAAAAGGCTAATATCGCACCAAAAGTATATGCTTTTCTTATACTTATACAAAAGTATATTGCGAGATCTTATCAATGTCACTAGATTTATCGACACTTGCGCCTGTTGCAGTCAACTTGTTATAGAGAATCGCTAATTTTTAAAGACATTACATTTAATTACACAAGATTTATCTTAAAGGGATACAACAAATGCTCATGAACATATAGAGTAATAGAATTTAACAAATGCTCATGAACATAAAGAGTATCTTAGTTGTAAAATTGCGAGGGCTGGAGTAGTGTATTATAAAGATTTCCTGTGGTATATGTAAAAATTTAAATTTAAATTTTCGTACTGCTTATAATAAATTAACTGAACAACATAAATGTATATTAATCATGAATTAGTTTACTGTAACTACATTATAATATTTATATACTAGTTTTGAATTTTAGAATATCTTAGTATAATTCTTCAAACTAAACCATGAATTTAGAGATATAAGACTATTACATTTAGACGAAAACATACCTCTCATTTAAAAATAACAGCAAACTAATAATGTACGGCTGATTTTCCATTAGAAATGTCAAAGAGTACAAACATAGAATTTCAGAAGCTTCAAATGTTTATTTCACATTTATGATAATGTCAATAGATTTAATAAAAATATAAACTGGCAAGTATTAACATAAAAATATCCTTACGGTTTGAATCTACAAGGTAATTGAAAAGTCTGAGTACGGCTTAATATTTTACAAACCATAGCAGATAACATCTATAAACTTTGGACAGTGTCATATGGCCTTGTAAAATATTTTTCCTTGCTATTACCATGACATGCCAACCATGGGGGGACGGCCCACAGAGGGAAACATGGAAATCTTAAATTAAAGCATGGGTCGAGTGAGAGCATTTTAAAGCATTTTAAAGAGCTCACTTAGTAGAGTTGAATGCCGCAAACCGCATCTCAAAAGGTTTATCCAATCAGAAATGGCGGGTTGTTTTAGGTACACATTGTGAAGTACATTTCTGACTGGATCGTCGTATTCTGATGCGGTAGGCGGCGTTTCACTCTACTCGACCCATGCTTTAATTTAAGATTTCCATGTTTCCCTCTGTGGGCCGTCCCCCCATGGTTGGCATGTCATGGTAATAGCAAGGACAAATAGTTTACAAGGCCATATGACACTGTCCAAAGTTTATAGATGTTATCTCCTATGGTTTGTAAAATATTAAGCCGTACCCAGACTTTTCAAACACCTTGTATATTTAACATTTGTGTAATATTTAGGAATTCCAAAAAGGAATTACGTGGGGTTTTATTAATGCAACAATTACTGTGGGAAAGGCTGAAGATACAGCTCTCTTAAAAGTTAGAATTCCCGTAAACTTTCCTTCCCCAAAAGGAGACTAACCTTATTAAGAGATTACCCTTATCTTGAACCCCTGTATTTAGGGGTTCAAGATTAATTAAAGATGTGTTACATGCTACTCAGGAAGTCTTATAGGAATACTGACGTCAAACAATTTCTGATGATGACCATTTAGAAGAACTTTACAGGGTTGACAGCATAAGACTTATATAAAAGTTTAGATACAATTTTGTAATAGTTTTATTTAAATATAACGGTTCTACCAGAAATTAATCCACTCAAAAATGAATATATATAATAATATGTACCATAATATTTGCAGAATACATTCAATAATCCAGTGTGATATAAATAGTAAGTTTAAACTAGGATGAGAGCAGTGCACACTAACCACATACACTTTGTACATTACAGCTCGACAGCAGGATATACTCCACTCCATACATTTTCCATATTGTGGTATGTATTACTGATATATGAGGCCATTATATGGCCAGACGTAGTGCTCCATCGCATGTAACTGTCCTTTTAGGTTGATTGTTTCGAGGGTGGAGCCCTCCAATGTTTTACACAGATTCTTATCTAGAGTAGATTACTGGGGAATTGGGCTATTAAAAGGGACATCTTTTATTCATTTTTGTTTTAAATAGAACACATCTAATAACAACCTAGAATAAATGGGAATAAACTTAAGTTTGTGGTGACGAAAATACATATTTGAAATGGTATTAAATGCTCACAATCCTTTTTAGCTCTTCGACATTATATGGTTGCCATACAAAATCAAAGTTATCGTAATTTATCGTAATAGTGCGTACGCACGCACGTGTTTGTGTGTGTGTAGATATATACACACACACACACACACACATATATATATATATATATATATATATATATATATATATATATACATACATATATATATGTGTGTGTGTGTGTATGTATGTATGTATGTATTTTAAATTTAAAGAAATACACAACGTTCTTAAATAAAATAAGCTACTCAATGAAACTACCGTAATGTATTACAACACGTTAGTGTACTTTGGACGATTGAGACGTTTATATTACTCCGATCGGTTTAAGATACTCAAGTTTATGTTGCAGTATGTTAAAGCTTGACTGTTATCAATAATGCATAGTTTTTAATCGGTTTGGTTGATTATTAATGGAATGATAACTCACGACTACTGTAACATTTTATGGAACGAAGACAAAAGATGCTGTTGTATTAAAAACTTATAAAATTAAGTTATTGTAATATTTAATAAGCCACAAATAAATTACATTTTATTTATTTATGTTTAAATAAAATTGCTAAAAAGACTGAGGATAAGAGTGAGAATTGCATTGTCTGACACACGTAAAGTATATATAGACAGTTTGACTTAATAAAAGAACACCTACAATTCCTACAAAAGATCCACTGAGAACAAAAGAGACAAAGGAACATCTTCCCTGTAATACAGCTGACAGGTGACATTTAATTTTCTTGGAGAATTCCTTTCATACGAATAAAGGTTTCATTAGTGAACTGTCTCTTCTACAGTTATATAATTAAAATTAACATTTATTACTCTGTTTTCCTTCCTGAGTCAGTTCAAATAGAGTTTAAAAGTGGGATTAAGGCTGCAAATGAAGTTTTAAAATAGTCACTATCATTAGGCTACTTCACCAATCCAACAGTATTTTCCACCCGTCAGAGTATCACGCTGTAATTCACTGTTACTGTATCATACCATCAAGGCATAGCCAATTTTAGCTTCAACATTCATCATATTAATGTAGATTTTCATAAAAGCAACACACACGAAAATTAACAAATAAAAATACATACAATTGAATAATTATAATAAATTCGCCGACATAACCTAAAAGTTTTGATGTGGACACACGCGATAAGTAATCGAGCTGGAGGGTTAATAATTTTGGCTATAATCAGCCTTCAAATGCTAATATGTAACAACCTCAAGGTTAAAATCCGTATCAGTACAACAATGCACGGTACTTGGTTATGCATTATTTGAGATTCCAGTTATCTATTCGACTAAAAGGCCTGGAGGTTGCAGGCCTGAAATAAGGGAGTACAAGAGATTATGATTGAACACTGATGTAACATGAATGTAACAGATTTGTAATACTTATTTTATGGGAATGAATAGCATATAACCGGGAATCTCTAGTGGTTTTATTAAATAAACAAACAAACTAGTTTTGCAATGAGCAATAACATACGATGTTCGATCATTCCCCGCCGTTTAGTTGAATAATCAGTTTTTAATTGTAATTCTACGTGATTATATTTTTAAGTGCCTAATTTCATTATTATACTCAGTAAAATAAGCTGCTGTATTTCTTCGCTAACTGACACCACCTGGAATGTCAATAAATACGCACCTGCATTTTAAGAAGTTTTCATACACTACTTTTTAGACTGATGTAAACTATTCTAAAAAAAATACGAAAAAGATCTTCCTGTAATGCTCCAATACCTATAAATATTTAAATTTGGGGAATTTTATTACTTCCATTCAAATTGTACTGAATCTCTTAAACCCATTTGAACGAAGATCAGATAAAAGGTTATTAAAAATATTAATGTCTTAGTGGGTTAGAGTATTGTGTACCAAATGTATTTTTAAAATACTCGATCCAAATGTTGATTGGAAAACATTTTCGTATATAGATACAAATAATAGTTTTTAACGTTTAAATAAATGGAATACTACTTCTTAAAACCCTTTAACAAGCTATGGAAATTTATATATTATAATCACTAGGAAAATAAAAACCAACCAACGTATCTCCAATGGCCTATTATACGTGAATATTTAAATTTCATTTTCCTGTAGTGTTCCAGAAGTTACGCGGTGTTGTTTCCTTATTTCTCTAGAGACTGTCAAGTACTGTTCTCATTTATCCTATATTATGTATTATAGACCAGACCAATCAATACCAAAACTGATGGCAAATCTGCATCATTCTAACACCCTGGAATTGTAATGAATTATAACTAAAGTATTACAGCCTTATAGCATTCTAAACAGTTTGAAAAAATGATAAGCCTACTTTCTAACGTTGGTTTTTGTATGGTTGCTAACCAATCGTATGTAGTTTTAATTAGTTAACTGTATTAAAATACCGTAATAGTATTTAAGTATCCTAACGTGCAAATACGTATATTTCATTACCTATTTCTAAGTAATTAAGTACGAATAATGATTCTTGATTCTTAAATTATGTAATTAAATTTTAAGATTTCCACAAAACACTAGTGATTTTTATTTTTCTCTACAGCCCATGCATGTTTTATAATATATATATATATATATAAAATTCTAAATTTTTAACAAAATACTAGTGGTTTTTATTTTTACATCTTTTTATATTTAAATCTCAAGGTATAGAAACATCTTAAAAATTTAAAAAGTTATAATATTTTGTCATTTATATATTACATTGACAAAAACATTATAGTGGTTTTTGTGAAACAATATTAAATTTTAGAAGATGATGTAAACATGATATTGTCCAAAAGCAATATAATGTGTTCGTAATTAAAAGCTAACATAAACAGTAAACTGTAACCCGACTTATTTATTTAAGCTTAATCACATTCGGAGCGCTGATTGTTTGCTTTCCATTACCTGCGCTTGTTTAACTTGCAGACTAAACTGTTACGAGATATCGTGTAATTGTTTTTGAAATTTATAAATAATAAGTATATACCGTGTAAGCAAACACTAACATAATAGCAAATCTGTACAGCAAAACAGACAGCGAGTCATGCTTTGCTCATGTTTCCGCCTGAAGATCAATAGTGCTTTTGAATTCAATGCTGAGGACTTTTGGAAAATATATTCAGTCCAAAAAGCACTTTCCATACAATTAAGTATAAATTTTTGTTTTGATGAACCATAGTTAAAATCGATTATAAACAGTTGTCATAGTTTATTTTTGCCTGATGATGGAATCTTTGATTCAGAAAGGCCTTGCACAAAATAAAAATTATATTGGAAAATGTTGTATTCTTTTTATACTAGTGATAGTACAATAAACCTTTTTTCCAATGCTCTAAATTGTACATTTTTCATAGTGATAAAATCTTAAGAAATAATTCAATGAATTTGTATATTCTTTCTTACTTAATTATAACTTGGTTGTTGGTAAACATATTAGGCCTGATATCTAAATTTCTCTAACAGTGTAATTAACACGATGTAATTAAGGTACATTTTGAACTTAGGCTTTTATAATATATTCATATTTAACTCAAATAATTTCAACATGAAATGACAAAAAGTACAGTTGAGTACAGGTTAAATTTCAACAGGTATCTTAGGAATCTATTAGTAATACTTATGTTGTAAAACATATATAATACACTGTGCTAAATGATACTTTGTAAAAATGTAATTTAATTTATTATACAGAAATTACTATACCTATTTACTGTACTTATTGTACATATTAAACTTCCTAAAATTGGTAAATAGAGTAAGGTTAAAGGTATCCAAATATATTTTTGTACTTAAAATATCTTACCGTATCCACCTTGTGTATAAAATTATTTACAAGAAGTGGTACGTAAGTTCTACCACTTGATTGGTGTCACACAAAAATATTTGACTTTCTTAAATCGCGTTTCGCTTTGTTCGCTTGCCTTCTCTTCAATATATTTACCCCGGATCGTCCCTATAGGATATACATAATTTTTTTAGTTCTACCTAAGTTCCCAATCTTCTGCATTCTATATAGAATAACCAAGACCCATTTTAAAAAATTAAAATAACGGAATACGTAACTAATAATTGCAAACTCATTCAAGACTTTTTACTACAACAGTGGGATGTATATATACATTAAAATACGGTACTCATAGATTTTCCTGATAATACTATTACGTTATTTTATAACTTGATACATTTTAATCACTGCCATCTTTCACCCTCATGATTCTTGGAAGTATCACAAAACTAATAATGACAAAATAATTCATGAATTGTATGAACAAAATTAGTCTGTAACCTTTTCTATTTAAGTTAAATGCTTAATAGCATAGATTATTGAACTGAAAGCTATCTGTCATGAAGTCAATTAAGGTCATAAGTTACTAGACCATATCACGTGATCGATCCTGCGTGTAAGGCTGACAGAAGACTGATGTGAGTTTAATGTTCGCCCATTCATTCATTGGTTCATTCACTAACGCAGTAAAGTCACTCTAGAATATGAATATGCCTTACATGGCTAGATTTACGTGGTGAATTCATACTCATACATAATACTCCACCATCATAGATATTGAAAAAATTCTAAGTAAAAATAATAGATTATTTAGATCCTCAAAGAATGTAATTTCCGTTACCTTACCTAATTCAATTGCAAATAAAAAATGCTAGCGATATAATGTTGTAAGTATTAATGGGTTACTTACCATCTTATATTTATTTATTCCTAATGTCATATGACAAACAAAATTAATGAACAACAATTCCTTTATCTGCTTAGTTCGGTATAGTGCGAAGAACTGTGAAAGTAAAATGATTGTTTATGACATAGCTCACAATTTATTGATAGAAAAAAAATCAATACTACTACGTTTCTAGTTCTGTAATCTGTTGTATTTCTTATGTAAGTAATTATCCTAAGGAAGGATACTCAAAATATGTGTACCTAATTTAGTGCAAACATAAACAAGGAGAAAATACTAGCTTTTTGGTTGCATGTCCCATTTTATTTTTTTCATATCTTGATATGCTGACAACATTTCTTAAGTAATTGATTACCCAGGATGGGTATCTTGTACAGTCAGAATAAGTGGTGTTGAGAAATTTGCCCTTGTTTATACGTGTACTCTTACAAGGAAATGATATCTATTATTTAATTGCATGAAAAAAAAAACATTTACTATACATTTAAAAAGTACTCGTAAGTGAATTTCAGACAAACTAGATACGAGTACATCTGTTTATACATTAGCCTTAAGATCAATAGAATATTATGGTCTTACTTTTAATTTAGATTAAAAGTAAATTTGCAGATAGTTTCCAAACTCGGGCGAACTTCGCCTTGAGGTATGGAAGTCTAAGCGAGTTCCGTTGTACTTTGGCCGGACCGCCTGCAGTGTTTTTAACTTAGATCTCTTCTTTTGGGTAGCTCCAGGCATTCTGGGAAGTATCCTGATCCCTGGTAATATGATAATCTGTTCTTGCACGAGATACTTTATAGAATCTTCCATTGTGATATTAGCTTTCAAGAATGCTTCAATGTGCGGTTACAAACAAGTGTAACTGATGACATACATACGTACATACAAATATCTACACAAAACAAGCTATAACGTTTTTTATTCGATTGAACCAGCACTGGGTAATCGTATTAAACTGTATTAAATATAATTATCTTGAATTATTTATTATTGATGATGGGTGCTGTGAAAGATAACGGGATTTTGTGCACTGTCTATCATTATTTGTTAAAAAATAAAACGCTCTGTTTTCAACATTTGAAATAATCCCTTTTCCAGGAGTCAAATCTTGTGACGTTAGGAAGCACAACAGTCATGTTTGTGTGTCTATTTCATGCACCATAACTCTAAGACACGAACTAAATAAAAACTAAACGTTTAATTATTAAAAATGAACTACATAATATAGTCATTTTTCATACTTCCACATAAAATTTATTTAAAAAGAGCTTTCGCCGGTTAAGGCATCACCAGTTAGATATTGTTTACAGAAAAAACATATGTGTAAGAGTAGAAAAAAATATTATAAAATAGAATAAAATTTAAAACTAATTGTAAAGATCAATAACTAATACATTATAAAAGAATTATGTAGAAAATATGGTTTGCAATTCATAATTTTGGAATGGATTTCTTCTTTTACTAATGGTATAAAAATATCACTGAAATTTACGGAAGGTTGGGAAATACAATTATCTTTTAAAACTAAGGCAACATAATACATAATATAGGTCAAATACATAATATAGGCAACATACATAATATGAAAATTGAAATAAAAAATAACACAGCGTTAGTAGTGGAAAGGGTTGATATAATGTGAAGTTTAGCTCCATTTCGCCTTCCTCTTAATGGTACCAATTCGTAATGGTATCAGGATTTCAGGACTACCTAGGCAATACTACTTATTACTTGCCATGATTTCAGTATCCTTGAAGTTATTAGCATCATTACAGTACTGAAGTAGATGGCCAACCAATGGTAGAGAAGCCAATGGGGGCCAACCTAGCCACTCGGTGATAAAAACCATTAAGATTTACTCACGGCAGAACAATAAGATTATAGTTCAGTGGTTAGGATGAGAACTTCTATTAAACTGAAATGGTAGGCTATATCTTGCCTATATTAAATTGACTGTTTTACTTTCACTTGTCAACCTGAACAGTGTAAACTTTTATTATAATACTGTGAACCATTTTTCAGTACAAATACTTTTTTTTAAATATTAAATAATAAATTTATTTAAAAAATAAAAGTTATAATAATAACATTATTGCTTATGTATAGTCATTAACTGGATTTTATTCTTCATACTGCTCATTTCTTCATAATGCTCTCAGACAGTATAAAAACTTTATTTAATAACGATTATTAAAAAATAATTAATTAATAAAACCAGACGGCATTATGTCTAGAAGGCTTTTATGATGTATTTAGCAAAGATTTTGAATCTATATCTCATTTGACCTCAAGATATCCTGCAGGTCTGCAAGCAGACCGGCAAACACCCAAACATGAAATTTTGTCGACTCCTAAGACGTGATAGATAACCTGCGAATAGTTAGAAATGCTTTTCCTGACGGTCAGTCGAATCCTATAGAGAGACCCACGCTGTTATAAAATTCAAACTTTCCAATTTAGAAATACAGGTTTTATGAATAATTTGAAATCTATTTCTGAATCCATTCTCGAGTAAAAAGAAAATTATTTTTCCATCCCCTTGAGTGATAGACTTCTTAATCTTGAAACTTACTCTGTTGAATCTTATCTAATCTTACATAATTTAAAAATATTCTCCACCATGACCGGGTAGATCCTCATATTCTTTATCTTCAAATAGTTACTGGGAAAATATATTTGCCTTATTAGATTTTTTGCAAACTTTCTTCTAAACCGCTGCTCGCTTCGCCCACACGTTTGCTATTACAACTTTCAAGCCTACAACAACATTT
Source organism: Homalodisca vitripennis (assembly GCF_021130785.1). Classification (NCBI taxonomy): domain Eukaryota; kingdom Metazoa; phylum Arthropoda; class Insecta; order Hemiptera; family Cicadellidae; genus Homalodisca; species Homalodisca vitripennis. The sequence goes on from NC_060209.1 coordinate 7,864,373, forward strand.
GCTCCTGCTCTGCACACAGTTTCCCTTTTTATGGTGTCAAAACACCGTCGTTGAATGATATAACACTATCTAAAACATTTATATTCGATTTATTCCCATGAACAACACTGCTTATAGAAGACCACCATAGATTATTTTATTAGATAGACCAATAAATACCAAAACTGATGGCAAATTTGTATCATTATAACTTACCCTGGAATTGTAATGAATTATAATTAAAGTATTACAGCCTTATAGCATTCTAAACAGTTTGAAAATGATAAGCCTACTTTCTCACGTTGGTATTGTATGGTTGCTAACCAATCGTATGTAGTTTTAATTAGTTAACTGTATTAAAATACCGTAATAGTATTTAAGTATCCTAACGTGCAAATATATTTCATTACCTATTTCTATGTAATGAAGTGCGAATAATGATTCTTGATTCTTAAATTATGTAATTAAATTTTAAGATTTCCACAAAACACTAGTGATTTTTATTTTTCTCTACAGCCCATGCATGTTTTATATATATATATATAACACACACATATATATATATATATATATATATATATATATATATATAACACACACACATATATATATATATATATATATATATATATATATATAAAACACACATATATATATATATATATATATATAAATTCTAAATTTTTAACAAAATACTATTGGTTTTTATTTTTTACTTCTTTTTATATTTAAATCTCAAGGTATAGAAAGTATCTTAAAATTTAAAAAAAACTATAATATTTTGGCATTTACCTTAAATTGACAAATCATTCTTAAAGGTTTTGTGATACAATGTTAATTTTAGAAGATTATGTAAACATGATATTGTTCAAAAGCAATATAATGTGTTCGTAATTAAAAGCTAACATAAACAGTAAACTGTAACCCGACTTATTTATTTAAGCTTAATCACATTCGGAGCGCTGATTGTTTGCTTTCCATTACCTGCGCTTGTTTAAGTTGCAGACTAAACTGTTACGAGATATCGTGTATTGTTTTTGAAATTTATAAATAATAAGTATATACCGTGTAAGCAAACACTAACATAATAGCAAATCTGTACAGCAAAACAGACAGCGAGTCATGCTTTGCTCATGTTTCCGCCTGAAGATCAATAGTGCTTTTGAATTCAATGCTGAGAACTTTTGGAAAATATATTCAGTCCAAAAAGCACTTTCCATACAATTAAGTCTAATATTTTGTTTAGATGAACCATAGTTAAAATCGATTATAAATAATTTTTCATAGTTTATTTTTGCCTGATGATGGAATCTTTGATTCAGAAAGGCCTTGCACAAAATAAAAATTATATTGGAAAATATTGTATTCTTTTATACTAGTGATAGTACAATAAACCTTTTTCCAATGCTCTAAGATTGTACATTTTTCATAGTGATAAAATCTTAGAAATAATTCAATGAATTTGTATATTCTTTCTTACTTCTTTAAAATTATAACTTGGTTGTTGGTAAACATATTAGGCCTGATATCTAAATTTTTCTAACAGTGTAATCAACACGATGTAATTAAGGTCCATTTTGAACTTAGGCTTTATAATTTATTAATTTTTAACTAAAATAATTTCAACATGAAATGACAAAAAGTACAGTTAAGTAGACTACAAGTTAAATTTTAACAGGTATCTTAGGAATCTATTAGTAAACCTTATGTTGTAAAACATATATAGTACACTGTGCTAAATGATACTTTGTAAAAGTTAAATATTTCATTTTAATTTATTATACAGAAATTAGTATACCTATTTACTGTACTTATTGTACATATTAAACTCCCTAGAATTGGTAAATAGAGTAAGGATAAAGGTATCCAAATATATTGTTGTACTTAAAATATCTTACCGTATCCACCTTGTGTATAACATTCTTTACAACAAGTGGTACGAAGTTCTACCACTTGATTAGTGTCACACAAAAATATTTGACTTTCTTGGAATTGCGTTCGCTTTGTTCTCTTGCCTCTCTTCAATATATTTACCACGGATCGTCTCTTCCCTATAGAATATATGTAATTTTTTAGTTCTACCCAAGTTCACACTCTTCTGCATTCTATATAGAATAACCAAGATACATTTTCAAAAATTAAAATAACGGACTATGTACATAATAATTGCAAACTAATTCAAGACTTCTTACTATAACAATGGGATGTTTATACATTAAAATAAAACATTCATAGATTTTCCTGATAATACTATTACGTTATTTTATACCTTGATACATTTTAATCACTGCCATCTTTCACCCTCATGATTCTTGGAAGTATCACAAAACTAATAATGACAATACAATTCATGAATGACAAAATTAGTCCATAACCTTTTTTTATTTAAGTTAAATGCTTAATAGCATAGATTATTGAACTGAAAGCTATCTGTCATGAAGTCATTTAAGGTCATAAGTTACTAGACCATATCACGTGATCGATCAGTGCGTGTAAGGCTGACAGAGACTGATGTGAGTTTAATGTTCGCCCATTCATTCATTGGTTCATTCACTAACGTAGTAAAGTCACTCTAGAATATGAATATGCCTTACACGGCTACATTTACATGATTATTATATTCATCATCATAGACATTGGTAATACTAAGTAAAAAATAATTGATTATTTAGATCCTCAAAGAATGTAATTTCCGTTACCTTACCTAATTCAATTTCAAATAAAAAAATGCTAGCGATATAATGTTGTAAGTATATAATGGGTTACTTACCATCTTATATTCATTTATTCCTAATGTCATATGAGTAAACAAAATTAATGAACAACAATTCCTTTATCTGCTTAGTTCGGTATAGTGCGAAGAACTGTGAAAGTAAAATGATTGTTTATGACATAGCTCACAATTTATTGATAGAAAAAAAATCAATACTACTACGTTTCTAGTTCTGTAATCTGTTGTATTTCTTATGTAAGTAATTATCCTAAGGAAGGATACTCAAAATATGTGTACCTAATTTAGTGCAAACATAAACAAGGAGAAAATACTAGCTTTTTGGTTGCATGTCCCATTTTATTTTTTTCATATCTTGATATGCTGACAACATTTCTAAAGTATTGATTACGCAGGATGGGGTATCTTGTACAGTCAGAATAAGTGGTGTTGAGAAATTTGCCCTTGTTTATACGGGTACTCTTACAAGGAAATGATATCTATTATTTAATTGCATGAAAAAAAAAACATTTACTATACATAAACATTTAAAAAGTACTCGTAAGTGAATTTCAGACAAACTAGATACAATGCGAGTACATCTGTTATACATTAGCCTTAAGATCAATAGAATATTATGGTCTTACTTTTAATTTAGATTAAAAGTAAATTTGCAGATAGTTTCCAAACTCGGGCGAACTTCGCCTTGAGGTATGGAAGTCTAAGCGAGTTCCGTTGTACTTTGGCCGGACCGCCTGCAGTGTTTTAACTTAGATCTCTTCTTTGGGTAGCTCCAGGCATTCTGGGAAGTATCCTGATCCCTGGTAATATGATAATCTGTTCTTGCACAAGATACTTTATAGAATCTTCCATTGTGATATTAGCTTTCAAGAATATTTAAATGTGCGGTTACAAACAAGTGTAACTGATGACATACATACGTACATACAAATATCTACACAAAACAAGCTATAACGTTTTTTATTCGATTGAACCAGCACAGGTAATTTTATTAACTGTGGTAAATAGAATCTTACCACAATTATTTATTATTGATGATGGGTGCTGTGAAAGGATAACGGGATTTTGGGTACTGTCTACCATTATTTATTAAAAATAAAACACTCTTTTTTCAACATTTGAAATAATCCCTTCCCCAGGAGTCAAATCCTGTGACGTTAGGAACCACAACAGCCATGTTGTGTGTCTATTTCATGTACACTAACTCTAAGACATGAACTAAATAAAATCTAAACGATAATTAATAAAACTGAACTAAATAATATAGGTCAACATACAGTAAGTCTGCGCACTTCGCCCAACCAAATTGAACTAACCAGAAGCAAATATTCAACAGCGATCGTCAAGGCAGAAACAATACGATAGCAAAAGTTAGGGACGGTAGTAGGCATTTTTATTATTGGTTATTTTTTATAAACTTTGTAAAAACAAACTGAAATTAGCATTTCTTATCTCTATCTCTAATCTGGTTGATATTTTATGTTTTATTACTAGATCATTTTTCAGGATTGGAAACCAAAGCGGTCTGATATCAACGGATGAGATTTCCGATGTAATATGATAGCATGTTCCCACCAATTCCTACAATGGTCATCGGACCAGCATTGATTTTGTATTTCTGTTAGCCCTTTTCTCGGATTTCCATTGTTTTATTTTGTCCTTACGTTTATAGTATTTCCCCTTAAACAAAATGATAAATTTTAGAATTTACCTAAAGAAGAGATTAGTTTGCAGATCTCGAAACGTATGTTACTGATTGTATTGTACTACTGAACGATTGCAAAAGTCCAATACTGTTTCCTTCCCAGATGTATTTTAGTATAATTGAATGCACTATAATCACTAATTTTGGGTGTCAACAAAAGTTTATTTCAAGTTGTCAACACGATTATATTACTATCCATTATTAAGTCCCTTGAGCTGGGAGAAATAAATAAGACTATAATGTCGGGTTTACTCGAAAGTAATCCTGTCTTACGGGTTTATATTAGTCTTACTCTATTAATGTTCATCAGTAAGACACTATTATAAAAATTGATAATAAACAAACAGATTGTGTAAATGTTGTGTCTGTTGTGTTCAAACAATGTACGCATACTGTACTTGTCATTCCAACTACACTGCAGCAGAGCAGAGCTAGAGGGGATAATGGTGGCCGTGTTTAATTTGCAGGACAGAACTGGACGTATCAGTCAGCTGATTGCGTGACGTCATCAATCATGACGTCATGCCCGATATGATGTAGCTCGGTGGCTTGGTGCTTTCTCTTCGTAAGGTTTGCAGTGAAAGATTACTGGATGAATTATAATTGAAAATTACTGTAGTTTCATTTCTGCTAATAATTGATTGTAATGCCGGTCATGTAATGACCAAATTTCGTACTAGACTTGTGTGTAACAGATGGATGGTTTATATGCAAGGTGCGGACTGAAAATCTAGTCTAATTTATTCATCAATAACCTTAAGAAACAAGGTTATCCGCAGAAGGACAAGGTGCATGATAATTTAGAACTAATACTATTATCCTCCTTCTCGCATATCTTATAAACCATTTATTATGATCTAGTATGAAACGTCCAGTAAAGTAAAATCTTGTGCAGACTCGAATGCTATATCTATGTTACTCGCCCTATCAAAATCACTTTACTATATAATGCAATGCTTTTATAATATCTTATGAATAACGTAACAATTGACGATATCATTGCGTATGGCGTTGGCTTCTACCACTTATATAAATAAGAATAATACATTATTTCTTTTTTCAATTTGCAAAATCCGTTAGCGATGTCTTAAATACAATCATCAATACATAAACAAATAAGACTTATTTACATTAAAAAAACTTATAAAAAATAAAATGTCCTTGCTAAGTATGACAAAAAAGTAAAAGCAAAACTCTACATAGTCTAAAAATTAATCTTAAAAACACAGAATAACAACAAATAACAAATTACTTAAAAATTAATGCTTTTATTGTTGAAAAAGTATGTGTATATATATATAAAAAATAAAGTATATGTATATGTGATGTGTGTGCGTGCGTGCGTGCGTGCGTGCGTGTGTGTGTGTGTGTGTGTGTGTGTGTGTGTGCGTGCGTGCGTGCGTGCGTGCGTGCGTGCGCGCGCGCGTGTGTGTGTGTGTGTGTGTGTGTGTGTGTGTGTGTGTGCGCTGTGCGTGTTTGTAAAGCAAATAAGAAATTATAGGGCCTCTAAGGCACTTGGCCTAAAAGGAGGTTCCTATTAATTACATTTTACGCAATTAAACAGTGATCATATCATAAAATTTGTTTTTATTACATCGGTCAATGCTCAAATTTGTTTTTATGACTGCTTTGAAATCAAGAGCTGTAATGAGCAAAAAGTAATTCTCTTACGAACAAGTAGTTAATTTATGATAATAATTGTAGTTAATATTATATCAAAGTGTGTAAATAATTGACGAATACTACTAATTGATGATCAGATTACTAATGTGGAATTTTAATCAATGAATCAAGATTATCCAGGTTCATTAGCCATTCTCTACGTCGTTTCACGAAAATCCTGCCACAATGAGATAGCTTGATATCATTAGGTAATTTATTAAATATTCCAGGTGCTACAAAATTAAAAGTTTTAGTAAAATCGGTGTTTTTTGGTTTTTGTATTGGAAAGTAATTCGCTTATAGATAATGCACATGTGTAACCTATAAGGAAGATTTATTTTGTTTCAATACAGGCTAATGTTTAGGTCCACAGATTTTGATTATAGGATACACATTAAAATTCAAGATTTTACTTTCCTTCCTCTAAGCAAAAAGTACGGTATAATGGTTCTTCTGAATGAAGTACTCGTATATTCAGAAATTTCCTCGTTTTAAATGATGTGTTGTCTTTTTCAAATTTTATCAGATTCCCTAAATAGTTTCCATAAACATTGGAGGCAGCAGACAGGTAGATAACTCTTGAACTCGTTATTGGAAATCACTTACCGGTTACCGGTGTTGTATTACACCTGATACAAGTAAAATACTCGTACACTTCACTTTTTGTTACAATACAAAAAATCTATATTTAAAAGCAATATAAATTTCGAACGAGTCATTTATTTTCGTATTATATTATTTTACATTAATTTCATCATAGATTGTCGTAGCCTACATATTTTATAATGCTCTCTCATTCTTACATGATTATATTAGATTTATTGTGAAAAGTCTACCCTACTTTCCATTACTTGGTGGTGCAGTATGCTGTAGGTTCAGCAAATTATGCGCAACCTTTGACGCAACGAATATTGATATGTGCAACTGGACATTTAAAGGATATTTGCATGAAGCACTGAATTCATAGATAAAACCATTACCTTTAAAGCCTGATTAAAGAACATTTATGTTTGTTTTAAATTATTCAAAGCTACTTTCAAGAAGTTTAGTGTAGAAGACTCGAAAACTGAGTTGTCTTAGACTTTTCCCAATTTTAAAATTAAAAAGAGTCTAAGGACACACAGTTTATTACTGATTTCCATTTTTTAAATGTGGAAGAACTTAAATATGTTTTTTGAATACACTATGGCTAAATCCTTGCTGAGAGTCGGAATCATTGTAACGATGACCTCGTGACTAAAAATCATATAATTTTGGTGCTTATATCCGTAGTTAAAATCTTATAATTTCAAATTGCATTTCAGAGAAAATTCTAATACAAATACGAGAGAATTACACTTGTGAATTTTGAAATGATAATGGTTTGGGGGAATTAATAATCCTTGAAACCTTGAAACTATCTATAGTTATGTTGACTTTTAATTCATTACTTTGATTGCATATTTTATTGTATCTTAATTAGCTAACAAATAAAACTATCCTGAATATGCTAAAACATTTTGTGTTAATCCGTTAGGTAGTTTTATGAATTTTGTGATCCACGTAAAATAAAACAGTATTATTTGAGTTTTATAATGAGAATATACTTAAAAACTCTAGAATCTGTCTCAAATAAATATATTCATTGTGATAACCTATTATAATATCACATTTTCATCATAATGATCATAATGTTACCTTAGCTCTGAGGATATATAACTGCATTAAAATTATGAAAACCACTTTTATGTTGTGTATGTTTTAATTTATTATAAAATATTGGATTACTTTTTAGGAGTCTACACTATTCTTAGTTCATGTTGCTTGATAAATTATATGTTTATTATTCATTATTTAGCAACCCTCACACCAAATTACACTAAACTCCTTTACTATGAAATAATAATAGGTCTTTTGTCGAAATAACAAAAAAAACTTAAATTACATATTTACAAGATGTTTCCTCAAAATAAGTCTAGACACACTAATAAATATGATGTTATTAACAGATTTCTAAAAAAACTGATAATAAACAGAGGAACTACAAAATAAATCAGTTGAGTAATTATTGTGTCTGTTGTGTTCAAACAATGTATGTACATTGTACTCGTCACCCCACTAACATTGCAGTAGAGCAGAGCTAGAGGGGATAATGGTGGCCGTGTTTAATCTGCAGGACAGAACTGGACGTGTCAGTCAGCTGATTGTGTGACGTCATCAATCATGACGTCATGCCCGATATGATGTAGCTCGGTGGCGTGGTGCTTTTTCTTCGTATGGTTTGCATTGAATGATTATTGGATGGATTATAAATGAAAATTACTGTACAATTTTACAATGCTTGTTAAAAATTAAGATATTTTTAAAGAAATATCCTCCTAAGGATATTTTCTGTTTCGTTCTTTATATTTTATTACTTTACAATTATGATAGTCCTGTTGCTGAGAGCTCTAATGTATAATATTTTTCTCGGATGGTCCAAACACATTGATTACCAATGCAGATTACACAAAAATAGTTTTATGCTTTGAAAGGAGAACATTCCATAATTTATTTCTTTTATTTTTACTTTATCAGGTAATCCACTCTTTTCCAACTCCATATCTCTTTTATCGATAAATCTAAAATCTGTTCTAATAGCCTTATTAAATATATGGTTGGTATACTGTTAAGAAACTGCGTGTGTTGTTTAATAGACATTTTAAAGTATTCGCTACATAAAGTTTAGGATCAGAACAACCTAAATGTTAAGTGTTTGATACTTAAAATACATTTTCCAAAAGTCCGTTACATATGTTCGTCAAGGTTTACTACATATTTTATGTACAGCTTGCTTAACTCAGATTAAAAGCCACTAGCTAATCATCGCGGCCCTGGTCGTTAGACACGGCAGTGGAGAGAAGCAACTAGCTAATCGCCGCGGCCCTGGTCGTTAGACACGGCAGTGGAGAGGAGCAACTAGCTAATCGCCGCGGCCCTGGTCGTTAGACTCGGCATTGGAGAGGAGCAACTAGCTAATCGCCGCGGCCCTGGTCGTTAGACACGGCAGTGGAGAGGAGCAACTAGCTAATCGCCGCGGCCCTGGTCGTTAGACACGGCAGTGGAGAGGAGCAACTAGCTAAGCCACCGCGGCCCTGGTCGTTAGACACGGTAGTGGAGAGGAGCAACTAGCTAATCGCCGCGGCCCTGGTCGTTAGACACGGCAGTGGAGAGGAGCAACTAGCTAGCCACCGCGGCCCTGGTCGTTAGACACGGTAGTGGAGAGGAGCAACTAGCTAATCGCCGCGGCCCTGGTCGTTAGACACGGCAGTGGAGAGAAGCAACTAGCTAATCGCCGCGGCCCTGGTAGTTAGACACGGCAGTGGAGAGGAGCAACTAGCTAATCGCCGCGGCCCTGGTCGTTAGACTCGGCATTGGAGAGAAGCAACTAGCTAATCGCCGCGGCCCTGGTCGTTAGACACGGCAGTGGAGAGGAGCAACTAGCTAATCGCCGCGGCCCTGGTCGTTAGACTCGGCATTGGAAATGAGCAACTAGCTAATCGCCGCGGCCCTGGTCGTTAGACACGGCAGTGGAGAGAAGCAACTAGCTAATCGCCGCGGCCCTGGTAGTTAGACACGGCAGTGGAGACGAGCAACTAGCTAGCCACCGCGGCCCTGGTCGTTAGACACGGCGGCAGTGGAGACGAGCAACTAGCTAGCCACCGCGGCCCTGGTCGTTAGACACGGTAGTGGAGAGGAGCAACTAGCTAATCGCCGCGGCCCTAGTCGTTAGACACGGCAGTGGAGAGGAGCAACTAGCTAATCGCCGCGGCCCTGGTCGTTAGACACGGCAGTGGAGAGAAGCAACTAACTAATCGCCGCGGCCCTGGTCGTTAGACACGGCAGTGGAGAGGAGAGCAACTAGCTAATCGCCGCGGCCCTGGTCCTTAGACACGGCATTGGAGAGGAGCAACTAGCTAATCGCCGCGGCCCTGGTCGTTAGACACGGCAGTGGAGAGGAGCAACTAGCTAATCGCCGCGGCCCTGGTCGTTAGACAGGGCAGTGGAGACGAGCAACTAGCTAGCCACCGCGGCCCTGGTCGTTAGACACGGTAGTGGAGAGGAGCAACTAGCTAATCGCCGCGGCCCTGGTCGTTAGACACGGCAGTGGAGAGGAGCAACTAGCTAGCCACCGCGGCCCTGGTCGTTAGACACGGTAGTGGAGAGGAGCAACTAGCTAATCGCCGCGGCCCTGGTCGTTAGACACAGCAGTGGAGAGGAGCAACTAGCTAGCCACCGCGGCCCTGGTCGTTAGACACGGTAGTGGAGAGGAGCAACTAGCTAATCGCCGCGGCCCTGGTCGTTAGACACGGCAGTGGAGAGGAGCAACTAGCTAATCGCCGCGGCCCTGGTCGTTAGACACGGCAGTGGAGAGGAGCAACTAGCTAATCGCCGCGCGGCCCTGGTCGTTAGACAAGGCAGTGGAGAGGAGCAACTAGCTAGTCACCGCGGCCCTGGTCGTTAGAAACGGCAGTAGAGAGAACTAGCAATCGCATCGGTCGTTAGACGGCAGTGGAGAGAAAGCAACTAGCTAATCGCCGCGGCCCTGGTCGTTAGACACGGTAGTGGAGAGGAGCAACTAGCTAATCGCCGCGGCCCTGGTCGTTAGACACGGCAGTGGAGAGGAGCAACTAGCTAGCCACCGCGGCCCTGGTCGTTAGACACGGTAGTGGAGAGGAGCAACTAGCTAATCGCCGCGGCCCTGGTCGTTAGACACGGCAGTGGAGAGGAGCAACTAGCTAGCCACCGCGGCCCTGGTCGTTAGACACGGTAGTGGAGAGGAGCAACTAGCTAATCGCCGCGGCCCTGGTCGTTAGACACGGCAGTGGAGAGGAGCAACTAGCTAATCGCCGCGGCCCTGATCGTTAGACACGGCAGTGGAGAGGAGCAACTAGCTAATCGCCGCGGCCCTGGTCGTTAGACGTCAGCATTGGAGAGGAGCAACTAGCTAGCCACCGCGGCCCTGGTCGTTAGACACGGCAGTGGAGAGGAAGCAACTAGCTAATCGCCGCGGCCCTGGTCGTTAGACACGGCAGTGGAGAGGAGCAACTAGCTAGCCACCGCGGCCCTGGTCGTTAGACTCGGCATTGGAGAGGAGCAACTAGCTAATCGCCGCGGCCCTGGACGTTAGACACGGCAGTGGAGAGAAGCAACTAGCTAATCGCCGCGGCCCTGGTAGTTAGACACGGCAGTGGAGACGAGCAACTAGCTAGCCACCGCGGCCCTGGTCGTTAGACACGGCAGTGGAGAGAGCAACTAGCTAATCGCCGCGGCCCTGGTCGTTAGACACGGCAGTGGAGAGGAGCAACTAGCTAATCGCCGCGGCCCTGGTCGTTAGACTCGGCATTGGAGAGGAGCAACTAGCTAATCGCCGCGGTGGACGTTAGACACGGCAGTGGAGAGAAGCAACTAGCTAATCGCCGCGGCCCTGGTAGTTAGACACGGCAGTGGAGAGGAGCAACTAGCTAATCGCCGCGGCCCTGGTCGTTAGACTCGGCATTGGAGAGAAGCGACTAGCTAATCGCCGCGGCCCTGGTCGTTAGACCACGGCAGTGGAGAGGAGCAACTAGCTAATCGCCGCGGCCCTGGTCGTTAGACTCGGCATTGGAGAGGAGCAACTAGCTAATCGCCGCGGCCCTGGACGTTAGACACGGCAGTGGAGAGAAGCAACTAGCTAATTGCCGCGGCCTTGGTAGTTAGACACGGCAGTGGAGACGAGCAACTAGCTAGCCACCGCGGCCCTGGTCGTTAGACACGGCAGTGGAGAGAAGCAACTAGCTAATCGCCGCGGCCCTGGTCGTTAGACACGGCAGTGGAGAGGAGCAACTAGCTAATCGCCGCGGCCCTGGTCGTTAGACTCGGCATTGGAGAGGAGCAACTAGCTAATCGCCGCGGCCCTGGACGTTAGACACGGCAGTGGAGAGAAGCAACTAGCTAATCGCCGCGGCCCTGGTAGTTAGACACGGCAGTGGAGACGAGCAACTAGCTAGCCACCGCGGCCCTGGTCGTTAGACACGGTAGTGGAGAGGAGCAACTAGCTAATCGCCGCGGCCCTGGTCGTTAGACACGGCAGTGGAGAGGAGCAACTAGCTAATCGCCGCGGCCCTGGTCGTTAGACACGGCAGTGGAGAGGAGCAACTAGCTAATCGCCGCGGCCCTGGTCGTTAGACACGGCAGTGGAGAGGAGCAACTAGCTAATCGCCGCGGCCCTGGTCGTTAGACACGGCAGTGGAGAGGAGCAACTAGCTAGTCACCGTGGCCTGGTCGTTAGAAACGTCAGTGGAGAAAAGCAACTAGCTAATCACAGCGGCCTGGTCGTTAGAAACGTCAGTGGAGAAAAGCAACTAGCTAATCGCCGCGGCCTGGCCATTAGACAGGGAATTCTTTGTTTTGCCTATTGTGTTATATGAATAATTGACAATTAATATCCAATACTTATAAGGTCTGGAACCTTCAATATATGTGATTTTTAGAAAGATGTTCAATGGCCGTGAAAATAATTGTTATATTAAAAATTTCATTTATTTTTAATGTTTATCTAAGAAATTGGTTCCAAAGAATTTGAAAGTGGTTATTCTGTATGGGTTTTTAGCTACTGTACACGAGTAACGAACGACCCCTGGCTCAGTACACGGTGCAGCTATGCATCATAGTCGTATCACTTTATTATGCCGGCTCTTAAATGAGTAATTATTTATGTAACATTAGTGAACACGATTATAGTTAGAGTCTCGACAGGTGATTACCACCCGAAGGTTATTTTTAATAACAATTCGGCCAAAAGGACAGTCCAAAATACATTAATGTTGACAAAATTATCGATAACACAATATCCTAGCAATTGTTCATCTACCGAATAAATGTTTTGCCGCAAAAAACGAGTAAATGTACATGAAGTGATGTAGTAGTCATCGACTCAACAGAGAGATCCCGATATAGGATTTTCCAACCACAAAACAAGTGAGATATATGAACAGTTTGACAACCCCTAGTGCTCGACAGTGACATGCGGTAATCAGGTTGTACTGACATTGACAGGCAGGCGGGGGTTGTATCTGTCACGTGACGTCATTAGTGCATTAGTGATGACGTCATTAGATCACGTGATTCACTTGGCGTCGCATCAATTGTGCAATTGTTCTGGAGCTTATTCCGTAATCGGATAAACTATTTCACATCTTGTGATCAGCGTCTGGTTGCATGCACATACGGAATTGGAATATACGCTTCAGCCGTCTTATTTTGGACAGATAGACGCACCTGAAAAGCGTATATTTAGTTAAAACCTGTAATTTATATATATAGCGAGTAACATCGTGTCCAAGAGTTCAATGACGGCGTATGTACTTTCAGTGGATGTCCCTCAGCTAGCCAGGATTCACACCACGTCGGAACTTCGCGAACACAAAGTCTTGAAATAATTTGATTTTGAAATTAAACATCTTCACGAGTTCACTAAAGATGGCTTCCCATTTTCAAGAACTTTATTATTGCTAGTAATGATTCGACATGGTGCGAAATTTTATGTTAGGTAGTGCGAGTGAATTACATTTACGACGCCAATGTTTGCCTTGTTGCTACGATTAATAAAATATGTCAAGTCTATATTTGTGGTCATTGAAATTTATTCCGATCTTAGTATTTTTTGTTCCACTGTTGATATTTCCTTTTTCCCGATCAAGAAAATGTGTATACACACACAACTCTAAGAAGCCAACTTCTGTTAAAAGACAACTAAGGTAGGTTTTATAACAGTCTTTAAATGTATAGTAAAAGTTAGGCTACTCTTCTTCTATATGTGCACTGACTGCTAGCAGTTATCCGCTGTTTTAGTAGTGTTTAGTAGCACGTGTTTGACCACTGCTGGTTCGAGTGAGTTATGTTGCTGTGATCAAGAAAATACGTCAAACAATGTACATGTATTATAGCCATTGTAATGTATTTCGTTCTTAAAGTTATTAATTGAAAGAGTCTGTTAAATACAATCAAATGTTTGTGAAATCATTGTTTCAGAAAGTAAAACTATATTTTTTATGAATTTAACTACTATTTTCAATTTTTTATAATCTTGAAAGCACAGATTCCAGCTTGATAATGACAACACTTCTTATTTCAAAAGTTTCTGAAACCACTGTTGAGCACAGTGTAAGAATATATCCAGATAAGAAAATATAAAAAAAATTGGTAAAAATTATACTTTATATTGTAAATCTTATCAAATATTAAATATGCAGTGCTTGGTCATTACTTTGAAGATGTAAAAGACAATTAATATAACTTGTATTATAAATTTAAAGACTATTATAAAACCTTAAATCTTAGTTGTCTTTAGACTGATGTAGGCTTCTCATACATACGTATGTACGAGTATATACCTGCATTATTAGGGTAACACTGCAAACTCAACTTTGCCACAAAAAATATCTTTGTCTGAAAGTAAATTACAATGGCCTAAATTATACGTTTTGTGACCGAAGTAAGCTTCTCAGGCCCGTGCATGTATGCGAGTATATAAATTACTACAATTTTATATACTACAATTTTAATGGCCAAAAATACACTTTTTACACATTTTCTTGGTAGCGGCAACAATGAGTATGCCTTGTTCGAAATGTTAAATTGGTGTTTTAAATATAATTCACTATAAATAAAAGTGTTCATACAGGTGCAAATCTACGAAGTTAATTGCGTTCTAAGCCGCAGGTCACTGCTAGTAGTACAATATATTTGCAATGTAATAATCCGTAAGACTGATAATAAAGAATGTAATAGTTGTAAAATTCACCTTTTACCAACTTTTATTTCATGACAAAATTGAGTTGACTGGTTGAGTTTACATTTGTAACTGGCCAGTTTGGAAGTTTTTTTTTGTGTATTCCCAATCATACTAACATAATTGAAACTTTAAATAATGCATAATCTGGTCTTAGATGAGTATGATCGTTAAATATTTAAATTTATTTACAGTATAATTAGTTAGTAAAATGAGGCTGGGAACAATTTTCACAGTGATCCGAATTTTAGATACGAAAGGAGCAGAACCTAATTATCTCATTTCTGCTGAAATTAGGAATAAAAACTTAAAAAACTAAAGAATGACTTAAAATTTTAAATCTTTAGATTTAAGCTTATATAAATGTCATAGTCTGAGTATACATGTTTAGTTTAGTTGTTTATGCTAAGATGGCTTTACTTGGGATACGTACAATGTGTTTTAATTAAGTATAAATCTTCTAGGCAATTGAATTTATAAGGAAATTGTAATTGAATTCACACAGACGGAATGTACATCTCTGCACACTTGACTGCACGTTTTTAGTTTACATAGAACCGCTATATATTTATTCATTAGGCAAATAAAGCTAAGAGGCGAGTTCACGTACCGGGTTGTGAACCACAGCGCCGAACATGTTTTGTGCGGGTGATGGATGTGACACCACCTGCACTCGGCACCACTGTGAACCGTTCTTGTGTAGTTGTGAATGTCATCTGGCTCGGGGGAGCTAATCACGTGTCAACTCAACTGTACTATTGCTACCGTTCTGAAACGTGTGAAACTTTAGAAGCTGCGGCAATAAGGTTCATTATTGCATAAATCTCCAAAGTTTTTACTTGATTCTGTGTTAATTTATGAGGCTAAATAAATAAAACTTATACAGCAATAAAGCATTTACATCTATAGTAACACATGTAATACTGTAGTTACAAAGAAACAGAGTATATTTATAGATAAAGATGTTTATATTGTTTACAGATTTAATAATTTATTAAATAATTTAATATTCTGGTCCAAGACACTCACGTGAAAGGACATTTTACTGTCTGGGAGTCAGCAAAATCTATCTCACGAGGAGCTTTAAAAATGACATTTCTTTTTGTATGTCACTGTATCCGCTCGACATCTTGCAAACAAACTGACTAATAGAATTGAAATTTTGAATAAATCTTGGTTTTCATATAGGCAAGACTGAGTTCGATTAAGGTATTTTTCAATGGGATTGGGCTGAGAATAATAATTCAAGTTTATCATTGAATTCTTCTGAAGAGGATGCTCCTTTTTCATCAATTAGAAGACTGGTACAATTTTCCCTTTATCTGCCGTAGCGATTGTAAATCTTTTTAGTTTTCAATACAATTATAATAACAGAAGAACAAGTCATCTTGAACGAGTCAACATTGAATGGAAACGCATAAAACAAGAAAGTCATGGAGAATAATCATTATATCCCGAAATGTGTCATTTGTAATTGTCCCATAAGCCTCCACTTAAAAATAATACTGTACATCCTAATTAGCAAAGTTTAAAAATTTTTATTTTTAAAATTTCTCAGTCCTGGAAATATGCAACTGTTCATATTAACTACTGCTTAATAGACTAGTCCACGATAGCCAATGTGTATTGCCTTGCTGAGAATAATGAACAAAATATAGGTAGACAAGTCATAAAATTTGGAGTAGTGTACAGAGAAATTGTCAACAATATTTTGTACTTAATAATCAGCTGGTTAAATACGTAGGAAAACAAATAAAAAAATTAAACTTATTTGTTTCGACCTCCAAATTGGTTTATTTTAAATAATACATTCAAATTTCGCTTAGTCGCTAAGAATTTTTTTTTTAGTTTATTATCCTGCAATAAACCTTTATTTTATGTAGGTAGACAAACATTTCTTTGAAATGTCAGTGTACGTTGAACACTATAAATTGAAAAATTAAACAGGACTTGAATAATTAATATTCAATTGAATTACTGGATTAATTATAGTTATAATGCACACTCATTCCCTGGTATTCTTTCTTTTCTTTCTTATTTCAAGAACTAATTACATCCCAACCTACCTAATGAAGAGGATAGATTTAAATCTTCGGAAAGTTGTGTTATACATTATGTAACATATAGGCTAACGATGACAAATGACCAAAACCGTATTATTCTTTTAAAACTTCCATCGTCATGAACAAACTTAAAAAAATAATATAATGCTAAGTAACTTTTAATTTCCTTCTAATCACTATAAAAAGTCTTTTGGTGATACTTAGTCAGTTCCTACTCACATAATAATATATTGTAGAAAAGTTGTGTAAGAGCACTCAGATACACAATTTTTTCATTGAAAGTGTGTAGCAATGTCGCAAAAAAATTAAAAAGATCAAATTTTAATTTTGTCTGTTATAGTTTAGTCTAAAGTTATATATGATGCCATCCATGGACAAATTCTAATTTGGTCTCCTGAATCGATTTACACACGATGAATAGAATCAAACAATGCAGGTTTTGTTAATTGTCTTAGTTAGAAGAATGTAATTGTTGATATAAGACCATTGTATGAATCAAAATAGTTGTTTTAACATTTATATTTTGTTTTTAAAAAGATATAATTACATAAATTTGTAATAAATAGAACGTGTTTTTGAAGGAAGGGCTCATAATGAAGAAGCAAAAAGTATCAAATCACAAATTAGTGTTCCGAAATCCATACAAAATTACATAAAATCTCTCAAGTAGATAGGATAACTTATAAAATGAAATTTTATAATAATTTTATAGTGATATCCTGTGAATCTAAGTTAATTATCTTACGAATAAATTTTTATAATTATTTTATGTAATAACAATTATTTCTATTCAAGTCAAGACGGAATGCTATAAACTGAAAATACAAAAAAAAACTTGAAAAACAAAACGTTGAATCAAGTATACCCTGAACATTTTATTTTATAATTTTTGTCAACGTATTATTTGCATTTTAATGTTTTGTTGTGCTCAAATTTCAATTAAATGCTTATTTTATTACTTGAATTTTTATATTTTTCAGTAGTTGAATTGACCTAAATGGTTCAAAATCTCCTGATAATGTTTTTCTTAATTTATGTAATACAAAGTGATACCAGGGTCACACATGCCTGTTTACGTAATTTGTATATATGGAATATCGTTTGAGAAGTTTATGATTATAAAGTTTATATATGTTTTACTAGCACTTTGAGAGTATATTGTGTGCCTTGTGTACTTGTATTTCCACCGCGTTACGGAGGAAACAAACCTCAACGAATGTATGAAAAATGGACGCAGGTTTCACCCCACCATATGTTACCGGTCCCTCTCCCTCGACTCCTTGGTGTGGTTGACTTCCCCTAAGTCCTCTAATATATGGAGTTTTCCCTTACGGTATATTAAATATTTTATAGGAAAGCAAAAGTATAAATCTTACCGAAGAATATATACAGAGAATTGTTTCTAACACTTTCTTACTTATTGTTACTTATTACACTTTCTATTGTTATTGTAACTTATTAAGTTACAAGAGACTTTCATAAATAATAGTATCATTAGTTCATACGCCCTCCTGTATTAATTATTATGAATTATTTGAAATTTGAACAGGAATAAGAATAGTTGCCATCGTTATGTGCTCCAAAAATTAAATAAAAAGTTTGTTCAACATTTTTCCCCACTTTTTAAAGCTTGAAAAAAAATAAAACTATTGATAAATATGAAAATTAAATTCCAGAGTCAAATTTGATGATAACAAAGTTGCACTGACAATCACGATACAACATATGCGTGCTACTGAAATACAGATACACGTAACACAACAGGAAAATATACGGACTAATAAAGAGGTCCGATACAAGATCAGGAATGCAGCGTTTCTGCCGTAACACACGGCGAATATCAGTTTCCTTAATCTTCTTATCAATTTATTATTTTTCTCAAATTATTTTTTAATTTAATTGTTTGAAATGCAACATAATTTTTAGTTTATACTTTTCCTTATTATTATGGCGATTTTCAGGTCTGTTTCTTATTATTTTGACGCCAGCGCGTTCATAATTATGCAACGTCTTTGTTCTTTTAAGGTTCTGCTTGTTAACTCTCAGTTTAAGTATTTGATACCTAGAGAATAGCTAATATTTGTTTAATAATTTTTTTTTCATTGCTGTAGCATAAAAAGAAGAAAAACATCCGTACCCTTGTCATCGTTATCATTTTATTAGTAATTGGACATGTATTTTCATTTTCCCAATAGTACTTAATATGTATTACACATTACTTTCATTTTCCCAATAGTACTTAATATGTATTACACATTACTTTCATTTTCCCAATAGTACTTAATATGTATTACACATTACTTTCATTTTCCCAATAGTATTTAATATGTATTACACATTACTTTCATTTTCCCAATAGTACTTAATATGAATTACACATTACTTTCATTTTCCCAATAGTACTTAATATGGATTACACATTACTTTCATTTTACCAATAGTACTTAATATGTATTACACATTACTTTCATTTTCCCAATAGTACTCAATATCAATTACACATTACTTTCATTTTCCCAATAGTACTTAATACGTATTACACATTACTTTCATTTTCCCAATAGTACTTAATATGTATTACACATTACTTTCATTTTCCCAATAGTACTTAATATGAATTACACATTACTTTCCTTATCACATCACGTACAACTCAGCGTAATATGCAGAGGTTTTTCAACATTAACTGAACATTGTGCATTATCCTTCTGCAGGTCAAGGAAACCCGAATAACGTTACGTCAACTCAAGAAATGTTTTTCAAAAATTGCTAAAAATAGCAAAATACTTTTGTTATTAATGCACACAAACATTTTATTGATGCATACTTTTTTATCAAAAGCATTTGCAGTATAATGGCTCTAGAAAATCTGCAATGATTTGAATGAGCACATTACTGTATTATCATTACACATAATGAGTAGTACTCAAATAATAACGATGCTTTTAGCTATATTGTGTGATGGATAATGTATTTAAATTTGATCAAAAACACATCTACTTTGTCTGTCTATATTATATATAATTTTTAATACAAATCTCAGAACAAGCTCTGATTTGGCGTCTTAAAACATTAATATGTTGTTTCTATAGTTTATATATAACAAAAGGCAACTATATTATTTAGCTCCTCACGTAGGCCTGATTGTATAATATCTTCCAGGGATATTACAAGGAGGGTTACAAGTTTGCCAATCCTTTTTTATCTCCACCTAAAGAATAAAATGAAATAAACACTGTCACCTGTTTCCTGTAAGTAAAAAGATTCAATTAAGATGTTGCTTTTTTACATCTCAGAAATGAGTAATTTTTAACAATTAAGTCCGTTTTTGCTTGGAATTATTATTTTTTATTTATAAAAACAGAGAAAATATAATTTTTTGTCACCATATGAAGGCTAGTAGGCATTAAAGCAGAATTTAAATGCATTTTATAATCAAACCCCAAGAAAACCTGTCAGAGATTATAACTCCTTACTGTATTTGCGTGGAATATGACTGGAGAGACAGGCGTGTTTTATTCATAAAATGTAAGTGTCTTAGAGAACATTTTTTAAGTAGTTCTAAACCTCGCTTGAAAATTCGTGATAATTTTATTACCATTTACTTTAGAGTAAAATAGCAATACTGAACAACTAAAATAACAATGTTTAATTATATTTAATAAAAAATATAAGTGACTTGATATATCACTGTATTACCTTCAGCCGTTTTTATTTAGCCTAACTACAAAACTGCTTGTAAATTTCTTTGTTTATAGTTTGTTATTTATATAAAATTTTAAAATATAATAGGATTTTCGATATTTGCCATCATTGTAAATTTAAAAAATGTATAAAACTACAATTTCAAGGTTTTAAATCTATCCTCCTCTTTAGGTGACAAAACAATTAGAAGTGCATGTACTTAAAAGCTGCAAAGTGCGGCAATGGTGTACTTCTAAAAAATAGAGAAAAAAAGAGAAAGAAAAGAAGTTAAACATGCCCGATAACTACTTCGAGTCCTGACAGGAGAAAATGAACCCATGCGATGTCATTGTACAGAATGCAAGTCAGGGTACAAACCCACGTCACACCAACACAGGCGAAACTACAAAGAAAATCAATTTCGGCATTTTCTGTGGTATCGCAGCGTTAAATCTGTATCAGTGAGACAGTGAGGGGATGGTCGGGACGGGAACGGTAACGGAGACGCCTCCAGCTCTATGTGTTGGTCCTGTACCTTAACGTCATGGCATATGTATGAATTTTGTTGCTTGAGGATTGTTAGATAGTTACAATAATTGTTGTTGTAGGTTTCCAAGTTAGTTCTTTTTTTCAATATTGGTATATCATGTAGCCTAACATCACTTGTAGGTTGACCTAGCCGCTGGTCTGCTAATTGTTTGTATGCAGCCTCAATAACATACAATACATATAAATTTTTGATAAACAAGTTAAAAGTAGCACAAAATTGTTTCTTGCGTATTATATTAAATAGAAGCAAAAGAGATCGCGTCTTTCCACTATGTTTGCAATTGAAAATCTTGCACATAGAACATCTATACGTATACAAAGTTTTGAGAATTTTTTTATTAGAAGAGGAAATTTAGGTACAAGTGGTTTGACGTATAAAACTAGAATTAGTGAAAGTACAATCTTCAGGTTACCTGAAGTTAATAAAGAACTCTATAGACAATTCATTCAATACATAGGTCCAAAGTTATTTAATCAAATGACTGATGAAATCAAATCGAGTAGTAACTCAACCGCTCCTTACTAAAATCCTGGCTATTTATGAAAAAACCTTATATCGCTTTTTTAACGAGCGTATTCAATTAAGTTTTATGCAACCACTTATTACATTATTTAAATCATTATTAAATAATGTTTAACCTAATTGTGTAAAACTATTATAATCCTAGTAGTGTGTGCGTGTGAATGTACGTTTTACAATTGGGTGGATGTTATATCGTTTGCATGTATTTTTACTGTACGCATGTGATTTTTCTTATATGTGTATGTAATTTTATATAATATATTAAGTAAATTTTCAAATCTTTACATATATTTTTATATACATAAAAAAATTATTTATGATTTTAGAACATAAGATTGTATTTTGTATTTTTTTCAAAACTGTTTTTTTTATTTTTTACATTCTCTAATTACTTAGTAATAATCACTTTATACTGAATAATAATCTGCTATACGTCTTTCTTTTGTTTGTAATCTTGAGCAGACGTCGCGGAGAGCAGTCTGTTGACTTTTTATTTATTTTTTTTTATGTGAGATCAAGCTATAAGCTATAAAGTGTTTGTTTTATTTATTTATTATTTGTCTGTTACGCTGACCAGCTACTTGATTTTGGTCTTGTGACTTCCTAAGTTTGTTTTTAATTGTAAAAATGTATATAAATGCTGGAAATAAATAAATATGTACATATATAACTGTTGCGTTTAAAGAAATGTTTTTTTTTTTTTTTTTTTTTTTTTTTGTAATCTGTCTCACATTCAGTATTGCCTTTGATGAATGTATGTAATTCCTCGTGAAGTGGTACCTTTTCTTCTATGTTCTTTACGTTTTCATTAAATTTATCTTTAAGTGATAGGAACTTAAAAATAAAAAGCACTTTTCTTAGAAAAGTAGTTTTAGCCTCCTTTATGAGAAAATAACTAATACTTGTTCTGTATCCTTTTGTAATAAAGTCTAGTTATATATGTGAAAGCTCATTTAGTTCAAACAAAGTCTTCTGTAAAAAAATAAGTTTTGTAAGACATTAAAGATATAACTTTGTTGTATGAGCAAACCTCGGTTGTACAACATATTATATTTAATTGAACACACATTTTGTGAAGAATTTATCTAAATTTATTGAAGCAAGTTATTACAAAACACGAATTAAGTTAATTGCTAGTAATTATTGTATTTAAAACGAAATATCCTTGTCGAACAGTAAGAAGGATAATAATTTATCTTCTCATTATTTATATTGTGGTGAACCGTAAATAGCGAGGCTAATGTAGGTTAACTTAGCCCTTTTAAGTTCAATTGAGTGGAACAACCTTGTTAGTCTTTGATCCTCCGACTGTGGCTTGGGCATGAAGTTAATAGCTTCCTTTGAAGAATTCTTGGTTTTTTTATTGTTATGAAAAGCGAATAATGGAGCATTATTATATTTATTTAGTTAAAATTATATTTTTAACACCGTTATATATATCTATTTTTTAGGGAATTGGTGTTTTTTGTATTTTATTTTTATAATGTAAAAACCATAAAATTATATTAATAATAGGTAGAATTCAAAAACATGCCCCAAAAGTTATTAAAATTTCGACATTGTTATAAATTCATTTCAGGTTTTTAAGTCCAAATATCTTTTATTATTTTAAGATGTTGAAACTTTATCAGTTTCAAAATAATGTACCTTTATGCTTGTTGAAGGGAGTTTTCAGACTATTAATATTGCATATACTGACCTTCAAAACCCTTGCATCTTTAATTGTTTTAGTTCAAAATAAAATTTCTCTATGTAATAATGTATGATTTTTTTGCGTTTGCCGAAAAAATTATTTATTCTTAGTTTAAACTATTTTCCGTAGGACTGATTTGTTTTGCATCTGTAATAGCCATATATATACTTTTCTTAGCACAAAACGAATATTTTATAGCTAAGATAATCATGTAACTTACATAAATCTACACATATTATTAGGCAGATTATACGCCCATGCAGTTATTATGAAAACTATTTATTGAAAAACGATACGTTGCCCGCCTTATAATTAAAAAAATTATACAAATATAATTCTTTGATCTTCTATCAATACGTAAAATAATGGTCTCAACCAGCCGCTTTTACGAGCCATTAGAGATATTAATGTGTGACTCAATACGAGAGGCTGTTGCTGCAAACCGTTAGGTAATAATCGACTAATGGAGCTCCATTTGCAACAAGTTCTCTACAGCAACACTTCTTTGTTATAGATTCAAAAGAAGATATCAAGGAATGCAAAAATAAATTAAACCGTACCAATTTACCTACAAAGTTACAATTGTGAGAATTGTGATAATTTCCCATCATTTATTAAATTCCTGTACTTTTTAGAATGTAAATATATGTTGAAAATTAATTAAGTAAAGTGTTATTAAATGGTTTTCATTTTAATTTTCAAACTGTTCTGATAGAAACTAAACACAATTAATTCAAAAAAGGTATCTGTACAATCATTAAATTATGCATTTCAAAAGAATCTATAAAATGTTAGTGAATAAAAAATTACTGCCTTAATTTAACACTAAACGTAATAGTGTTATTCCGAATAGTTTGTATTTCCCTAATATAATTCGTACTTATGTACGAAAACGGAAGAAGTTATAAATTACTGTAGGCAATTTTATCAATTAGATAGGTCTAAAACATACTAGATATAAATCTCCGATTGGCGTCAACAACAAGGGATCAATTCTCATAAAATGTCTTGAATCGTGAGAATTCTGATAACCAAACAAATATACGAAAATCCCGGTCTTTCTTCTACACCAAGTCATATTTCTTTATTTTCGTTTATGGTTGTAATATAATTGAATTTTTAACCAGACTGTGTTGTAGTGGAATGAGAAGGTGGAAATGGTAAAAGTTAAATGAGATTGTTAAACAGCCACAAACACTCCTGTCGTTACGAGCTGCTAACAGTAACGATAATATACCTTTCATTACTTAACTGTCTACGTTAAGAGGATTTATTTACGAATATAATATTTCCTACGTAAATATTTAAACCTAATTAGTGAATACATGCTGGCTAATTAAAAGAGATTTGTAAATTTAAAATTGTGGTTCGACAGTTAATACTCGTAACTAGTATTATAAATGTAGGCTTGTTGCATTTTTAGAAAGTCCCCAAAAGTTTTAATCATCACTTGTTCGTAGTATTGGGTACATATGACATCTACTCAAAATCTGCTAAATTAGAAAAATAATTTAACTATGACTTTTCTATTGTAAATATTCATTGTCAGCTATAAATGCACTTTAACTATTTGTTTCTAAATTATTTTTGCCGAGAATATTATAATTCGCTTATAATCGACTCCATAGTTACGTTATCCATGCAGATGGATTTAGTGAGAATGGAGTGTACACAATACAATACTTTAAACTGCAAGTAAAACACTAAAAGTACAGTCATCAATCTTGTGACTTAAGAAGTGGTAAGAAAATCGTGTGTTGCTATACTAAAAATCTCCTAGGAAACCCAAATCGTTCTTAAGGTATACTTGTGCACGGGTAAGTTCCTAAGGTCACAGTAAATAAGATAATAAAGAAGCATGGTGTAAATATTACAAAATTTAATCTGACATAATCAAGGGACTTCTTAAAGTCGACCCAGACAGAAGACTACTTTTATTGTGATAAAAAATTACGAAACTGATAATGAGTGGCACCTTTGCCACTGCGTCTTTGCTTATACCCTGTAGCCTCGTAGTATACAAATACTACAAATATTTTGTTTGTTGAGAGGTATTAGCTGTTTTACATAAGTTAAAAATATAAGCTATTAAATAATTAAAAATTTTATGAAAATTTCCAACGGCACTATTTCAAACGAAATCCATAAATGCCAGCACGACGCACAAATCGGGGTCGACAAACTGCTGACGCCTCTCAAATGTGAACGCACTTTGCGTTGTCGAATTAAAAAAAAGTCCCATTGAAATCGTAATAAAAATGGAAAGATAGTTGGATTCTTGTCAATGTTTTATATCTATAATTTTATTTGAATTTTTATTTGACTTTCCAACAAGCATTACTTTGTAAATATTAAAGCAAATCACACAATAACTTGTCCTTCTTCTTTTCCATGACCTATGTTGAAAACTTAGTATCTGTAGCTTTACTACATCTAGATATCAGTTTTTCATTAAAAAAACACAAAACAGCAGTTAGTAGTTAAACGAAATATTTACGGAAACATGTTTATAGAATATCTTTGATTGGAAGAATAAGTAATATCAACCAAAAATACCCTTTTTTGAACACCTTGTATATATAGGTGGAAAGCATCTACAGTTACAGAAAAGGGTAAATTAGATAAAAGTATACAATGGGTGTAGTTTTGAGTTTTAACACACAGTAGTGCAGCAGGGCAGACTGTGATATCACACAAAAATTTAACATGCTAAGTCTCCATGACAACACAACAGAGGAAATAATATATTTTATATAAAGGCTGTTTAAGAAGTGTATTCAGGTTGTGCAAAAGCCTGGAAGACCCGCAGTATTTTTTAACCGTTGCAGATAAAATCTACAAAGTTTAAAACATTGCTTTACGGCTACCTTAATTTTTTATTTGCATTAACATCACGCGTCTATATTGAGGGAACGGGCAATTAGGAGTGTCACGGAAGTTTTAAAATCAATCCTAGATCAATATTCTTATCATTTTACATATCTTTATTGTTACAGTATAATATAAAATATCTTTATTGATAAGATTTATATATGGAAAACTAGTGACTGTTGAAATATGATAAATATTAAAATTTTAAACAGCCACCATTTTGT
This sequence comes from Homalodisca vitripennis, assembly GCF_021130785.1. Taxonomy (NCBI): domain Eukaryota; kingdom Metazoa; phylum Arthropoda; class Insecta; order Hemiptera; family Cicadellidae; genus Homalodisca; species Homalodisca vitripennis. The sequence continues at coordinate 7,890,848 of NC_060209.1, forward strand.
TTAGGATGCACTTTTTTATAAACCTGTGTATTTTAGGTAATAGAGTACTTTGAATAAGTACTCAACGTACTCTATTCCATTTAAGTCTGAGTTCTCTATAAATTGCCCGTAAGTGTATTGAGTCTCTTGTAAAATAAACGGCTTATTTGCCAGACCTGCATTGCAGTATTTTTGAAGTAGAAAATTAAAGCAGTGTTGATTGGCTCTGAGTTAATTAGCTTGTTACGTTGTAATTTAAGCACTCATGCTCCTATATTAAATAATTACTATTCCTTGTTAAGTTATATACTTTTCTTCATTAAAAAGTTTTATACTATTGAAAAAACTTGTTATTAAATCGTTTTTGTTGTTAATAAATGCTTAGAGTTACTACCCGTATTTCTCGTTCTTATTTCACTATTTAATACAACAATGACTAATTGAAAGTTCGTGTTACCTGTGATTTTTCTTTACCGAATACATAAACTGCTCGATAAAACGTGAGCCTGTTCACTATTTTATTTGTTTTCATTCCTCGAAATGTATAATTTAGAAAAGAAAACGAAATTACCAAGTATGTGCTGACCCTGTCATAGATATTTCTACCACAAACTTAAATTTATAGAACTTTTAACTGTCTTTGTAAGCCTTGAAGTCATTTTCATAACTATAATTTAGTGTGACATCCGACCCCACTGAGAAATCCGATCTCCGGTCAGTTCTAACTTTTTGTGTCTGTATTTGGCCATTTTCTAGGAGCAGCTCCCCTCTGAGGTTGTGAAGTAATAATCTGTCAATTCAGTAATATCACCTTTTAACTGATATCAGACACAGTATTAGTTGGCATAGAACAAAGCAATTGAAAGAAGTTTATGTTTTTATCACGTACCAAAGTACTGGAATTGAGGTAGTTTATTACATAATATATTTTATACTAAATAGTGTATTTTATTTAAGTGAAATATTAAACAGATTTTGTATACTACATCAAGCTATGCTTAAAAGATACACGAATAAACGTTCAATAAAGAATAGTTTTCAAACAGCAGTAGTTTAGGAAGTGCTAAGGTTATTTAGTACGATATCCTGACAAAAGATTTTACATGTAAAAAAATAACAAAACTTTCACTGTTCCTTTGAATATAGTTCTGTTAGTTCAAAATAAAACGGAACAAAGTAAAACAAAACAAAATGGTCTTGAAAGCACTGTACAAAGGGTTTCAATTAGTGCGAGTTATTCGCTGAAGTGCATTTCCAATAGCATTTCCAGTTTGATATGAAATACCGCACTCAGCACTTGTAACACAACTCAAATCAAATGTGTAATGGCAGATAATAACGTTTGAGCTGAATTACTCTAAGCAACTCACTGTTCACTGCAAAGAGCTGTGTGAAGTGCACTGTACGTGTTCCTCAATATAACTGTTCTCACATATAGGTACGCAGTACGTATCTGTACATGAGGCACATTATTAGTGAGTCCTCGTACAGCGAGTGTGCTGTAGTATAGTAGTTTCAACATATCAGATAAAACAATACAATCAATCTTAATTGAAATTTAGTTGATGCCTTTACACAAGTATACTGGATATTTATATGACAGCTATTTGGTCTTCCTATTTTATTTTAGTTATTTAAGCACATATGTGACAGAAGCGGTCGAATACAAAATAACTGAATCATAGAAAGTAAATGCTCTGAAATATTAAATTGCTCGCCCGGCATGGGTTCTTGTCATGTGGAGCGCACACATTTTATGGTTCAATCTGTATTTATACACATAATAGTCATAGCCCGTGGCATAGCATTCTTTAACCCAATGAATAAAGGGGACGTCATAGGCATATCCTTGGTAAATCGAATTCCACGCATTATCATACAGGGTAGTGTCATTGTAAAAATTCCCGTCTCCGGATCTATTTCGATAGTTGAACCTTCAGTTTAAAGAAAGGAGGAATTCCTTAAAAAAGTAATACATCTGATTTCTCTTGGTGTGTCTTGTTTTACAGTTAAACGAAAATAATCCTGTTGAAAACTTTTAAAATGTTGAACAAAGAATACAAACCAAGGATCTTATTAATAACATAAAATATAACAAAGCTTTCCTCGTGCTCAGTCTGACCTTTAGACGTAATACACATATAATATTTTAAATAACTTACTATATTGTAACAAAATATACAATTAATAACATTATAGCCTACTATTAACATACATTTTAACTTTCTTTAAGAAAAATACAGTGCCCCCAAAGCAGAGCTTTTAATAGAAAATACATTTTTAATTCTTTCACATTTAATTTATTTAAAAAGCGCTTTCACCGGTTAAGGCATAATCTTTGTAAATAAATTAAATGTGAAATAATGAAAAATGCCTTTTCTCTTAAAACCTACTCACATCCATCAAGAATACAAAGCAGAAAAAGCAGAGCTTGTAATGAGGTCCCATCCTTGAAATTAAAATGAATATTTTAGATCGGTTGTATTATTGTACTTTATTGATGGACTCCCTATTCTTAAATTTTAATAGAACTATTTATATTAATATTAAAAAATATAATGATCAATATGTGTTATAGTAATACAAGAAAATAACACATAGGCTATACATATACACACATATGTATGTGAATACATACACGCAGACAAACACGCATACATGCATAAGCATATTTATACTTAAGAGTACTGTACATTTACTGGACAAAACCCAATATTAATACATACAAATATAATCACATAAATATTTTAAATCTAATGACATAATTTATAATCACATTTCAGTAAGAAAGTGTATAGTAAATTTAATAATAGTTTACTTTATATTTACAAGTAAATATCAATATTATCTGAACTAAAAAGCCAAACTCTCAATTTAAAAAAATTATGTTTATTCCTAAAATTCCTTATAGCATAAAGCAAATAATTTAATAGACTAGGGCCCAAAAATAAATGAGTTTGGTAAAAGAAGATTTTTCAGGTATTGCAAAAAGTAAATTACCAGCATTTCTCAAATTCTATCTATATTTCCCGCCTCGTTCAAAATTGCAACTTCTATCATGAAATACATTTAACACTTTTTACAAATATAAACATCTCAATGGGAGTATTTTTAATTGATTAAATAAAGGACGTGATGGATCTCTAATATTAAGTTTCGATACAATTCTTATAAAGTGTTTTTGAATTTCATTAAAGGTTTCAAACTTGAAACATAAGTAGACCCCCAATATGCAATGCCATACTGCAATCTACTACTTACAACAGCAAAGTATAGAATTTTCAGTAACTAATTATTACACATTTTTCCTAGAAAGAAAAAGTCTTATTACATTTATCAATTTAGAATTTAATTTTTTTCATTCCAGTCCAAACAAGAAACGGCCTATCTCACTCACATTTAAATATCATCATGTTTTTTACCCACTAGACGCCATTAGCTAGTAGTTTACAAAATTAGCCCCGGATCATATACTTTACATTTGTAGAAACAAAAAGTTATATACTGTCTATTTTGTAGGCTTAATAAGATTCTTCAATCTCATTATACTGTATCATTGATTTTAACAATAAACAAAATTATTATATTAATTTTATACCGCGGATTTTCTGTTTACTTAAATGTGTTAATCATTAGTTAGCTGGAATGATACTGAATATTCTGTTATAATTTTCCGTAGTTTTTCACGAGTTTTCAAAACATTTACAATGTTGTAATAATAGATTTACAACAAAAGCAAACTTATGCGTAAAAAGTGCTATAAATAAAACTGAGTAACAGTTCGTGGCCAGCACTGCTGACACCGGAAGTGTATTCAAGATGTACTGTACAGGCATCCACCGGGAAATATGTTATTCAGGCACAACTTTACACTTTTATCGCAATATTGTAGCTTCCATTTGTGCAACGAAATTCCTTCGATGTTGTCTTATTCATGCGACGTCTCGGATTAATCCGAAATGAATTTTAAGTCTCCATTCATAACTTGTTTAAATCATGTCCCTTACTTCTTTACTTCAGCTTTATCGCTTATCAATTATATGACATAATTTATTGTAATAATTTAAAAATCATATAACTTATTTTGATATATTAAAACATTTGTTGCAGCACATGATACAATATAGTTTTGGAGTGATTTACTAGAAATAAGCGCTATTTATTGCAACATAAACAAGCAAAATATGTTTTCTCCATATCACTCTCTCCTGATGACAGTGTGTACACTAACTGACAGTAAAGCCTCAGATAATGCGATGCGCACAAACTTCGCTAACTTGATATTGAAACGCGCAAAGTTTATAAAGTAAACAACAACAGAACTCATAACGTGAGCTCGGAACAAGCAACAGGAACTATGAGACTAATGAAAACATTTTCTCCGGCGGAAACAACTAAGAAGTCAAGTGAGTTTTACGCCTTTTTACTGGTACTTTTTTTGGGAAGAAAGGCATTTAGGTTGATTGTACGTGTATATATATGTAAATTAAGTTATTAGTAATTATGATAACAATGGATGGCCCACGTGTATTAGCAGTATCAATTAAAGTCATCAGATAATATATGGATCATTACAAAACGTATTTATGAAGAACGCTGTTGATTCACGACCCAATAGTTTACAACAGCACTTTTTCTATAGCTCTTGATTAACGGTAATTTTTATTCTACTTTCATGAACTATTAAATCTGGTCATTTAACATTTTCTTAAACATTTTGACGTCATTTAAGAAGACATAATTAATCAATTTTAATAAAATTTCAATTTCAATATTTTATCAAATAAATAAATCCTTTTGTTGTAACATTCAGAGCATTTATTGTTTCTGCACTTGAACGATATTAGCGCATTCCCTGTTTATTGTATTACTTTCTCAATAACAAAAAAACAAGATAGGCATGTTTACTATTTTATGATAAAATAACAAAATGAATTAATCAATTAGCTTTATCATGTTTACTTAACTTTTTCTCTTTTCCTTTAATGAGTCATGTAAAAATATTATTAAAATGTAATTACTAATACAAACATTAATCACTTAGATCAACAATTTTCAATTTGTAGAACCCCAATTAATCAAAGGTGCAAGTTTACAGTGTTCATTTTCAATGTCCTATAAGGAAATAATGTTTCTGGCAAATAAAAGCGGTATAATCTGACAGCCACATTTTTATTATGCTTGTTTGAAAAACTTTCAAAAGTTGCTTTTTTGCACAAAACAAAATTCGTGCTATTTCGGATGTTCCTTATTAAAAAGAACATTAGAAGCGGATTAGGCTAAGGTAACAGGATTATTCCTTTATTTAACATTATGTTTTGAAATTGAACCGTTGAGAATAATCACTTTAAGGTAAAACTTGGAAGGAAGATATCATAGTAAATAGACGCCGTTTCTGAGTATTACTTGTTGAATTGTTGCAACATGATAATGCAAGGAAAGGAATAAGATATCCTGCCGTCAAGTGATCAACTTAAAGGGTTCTTAAAGAAACTTCAGATATGAAAGCGGCACGTGGTAAAGCAAAATATAAAGATGTTTCCTCTGACTTTTAAAGTAGACGCGTGAGGTAATATAATACTGCTAAAGTAATTTTTAGACCACCTCAAGGCTATTGAAAACAAGGCACAGGGTTTCTCTAACAACTGTGTTAAAAAGTATGACTGGGTGCGCGATCCATTTGCTTTGGTGGCTATATCATCAGAATAAACATGTAAACTATTTCTTGAAAATAAAGAGCGGTTTGCAGAACTTCAGATGGATCAAACATTACAACTGAACTATGAACTACCACTTATTAATTTTTTGCTGTTGGCGAACAAAAAGTATCCTTTAGTAGGACTGCAAACAATAAATATTGCATTACACTTTTCAACAAACTACGCGCGTGTGTTTGTCTTGAATTCGACCATGTATTAAACTATTGTATTAGAAACGGCAAGCTCGATTTCTTTATGAAGTTATTTCCAAATCATTTTTCTAAGATATGATAATATAACATGCTTATGGCAAACACTTGTTTCTTCTATTTTTACTCTCCATTGATCAGGAATTGCGCGTGTGTTAGTCTAGAACTCCACCACGTATTGAACTATTGTGTTAGAAACGGCAAGCTCAATTTTTCCATTAATAGTTATTTCTAAATTATTCTTATAAGAAATAATAATACAGCATGCTTATGGCAAACAAGTGTTTGTTCTATTTGTAAACTGTAACTATTGCACTATTTTTGAAAATAAATGTGCTAGAATAAAATGCTGCTACTTATATATTATATATATTTTACCAGCTAATCACTCTCCCTCCGCGGCACACCTACGCGATCTGGCGGCACCCGTTGAGAAACGATTATCGGGACGTTCGCAGCTAAAAGTAGTGATTTGTACATATGGGGTCTCCTTTAAATATCTGTGACTCATACGAGATGGTTAGAGACTTTTACTCTCCTAGGATAAATTAAAGTACCTTCTGTCTTGGACGTTCAATGGGTTTTGCCTAAACACAGGGAGCGGATGGGTTGGGTAAAGGACGTGTTTCCTGTATCCATTACTATGATAATTACGAGAAGGTAATATATATATATATATATATATATATATATATATATATATATATATATATATATATACCAATTAAAAGATGCCCGTATCCATTATTTTTAAACTTATATTTAATTTAATGCACAGTTTGTGAAGAATTTATCTAAATTTATTGAAGCAAGTTATTACAAAACACGAATTAAGTTAATTACTAGTAATTATTGTATTCAAAACGAAATATCTTTGTCGAATAGTAAGAAGGATAATAATTTATCTTCTCATTATTTATATTGTGTTGAACCGTAAATAGCGAGGCTAATGTAGGTTAACTTAGCCCTTTTAAGTTCAATTGAGTGGAACAACCTTGTTAGTCTTTGATCCTCTGACTGTGGCTTGGGCATGAAGTTAATAGCTTCCTTTGAAGTATCCTTGGTTTTTTATCTGTATGAAAAGCGAACAACGGAGCATTATTACAATTACTTAGTTAAAATACAATCTTAAAGACCGTTACACATCTTTTGCTAAGTAACTGTTGTTTTATTTGAATTTTATTGTTTACAATCTATAAACCGTAAATATATTTTATTAATAGGTAGAATTGAAAAACGTGCCCCAAAAGTTATTAAAATTCGACATTGTTATAAATTAATTTCATGTTTTAACTCTAAATTGTCTTATATAATTTTTAAGATGTTGAAACTTCAACAGTTTGATAATAATATTCTTTTTTATGCCTGTTTAAGAAAGTCTTTATACTACTAATGATGCATACGCTGGTCTTTAGATTTGTTAATGCATCTTTAATTGTTTTAGTTTCAAATAAAATTTCTGATTATTTTAAAATATATTTATTGAAAGACGATACGTCGCCCGCCTTATAATTTAAAAAGTTGTTTATACAAATATTATTCTTTGATCTTCTATCAATACGTAAAATATTGGTTTCAACCATCCGCTTTTACGAGCCATTAGAGATATTAATGTGTGACTCAATATGAGAGGCTGTTGCTGCAAACCGTTAGGTAATAATCGACTAAATGGAGCTCCATTTGAAACAAGTTCTCTACAGCAATACTTCTTTGTTATAGATTCAAAAGAAGATATCAAGGAATGCAAAAATAAATTAAAACAGTATCGATTTATCTACTAAATTACAATATTGATCATGTTTCCCATCGTGTATTAATTTAATTTATTTTTAAGAAAGTAATATTTTCAATCGTAAATAATGAAACCATAATTACTGAATACATGCTGCCTAATTAATAGGCATTCGTAAAAATACAAATTGAGGTTCGACAGTTAATATTCATGACTAGTATTATAAGTATTGGCTTGTTGCATTTTCAAGAAGTTCCCAAAATGTTTAATCATCACGTATTCAGTAATAGGTTCTTATGACATTTACTCAGAATCTATTAAATTATAAATATAACTTAACTGTGACTTTTCTATGGTAAATATTTATTGTTAGCTATAAATATACGTTAAATGTTTCTTTCTAAACTATTGAAGAGCAAGGATATTACAATGCGCTCCTCATTGACTCCGTTTGTCTTGTTTATCGATGCAGATGGATTTAATGCGAACGCGGTGTACACATAAACGTTTATTTGTGACGTACAAGTTTTATATTTTTATTCGTAAATATTAGACTATTTGAATTTGTAAATTTATATGGGAAAGAAAATATGCAGAAAAGAAGAAATATATTTCTTTACATGAATAAATACTTACAATTAAGAAAGATATCACATAAAATTCGAAAATAAAACGTTCAAACTCTTGCAGATATATATTTAATCAAACTAATATTCTCAAAAACCTGATGGCCTCTCTTTATCAGCAGTATGAGCAAAATATGAACAAATGATAAAAATATTAAGTTAATTAGTCAAAAACAGTAAAATTAGTAACCTATATTTGTCTAAAAATATAAGGTAAAAAAAGCTCTTACTTCAAATTTCTTCTTAAGCTGTTCCACGATCGTAAGAAGCACATAAAGCACATAGAACTTATATTGCAACTGAAGAATCTACGCGTGTGTGGTCGCCAAATTTCAAGGTACCAACTGCCATTCCATTGCTGGAAACCTAATTCACTATGAGAAGAGATTTATTTCTAGTTTTATCTTATCGTACTGCTACTCAAAATGTTATCAAGTAATATTAAAAGTAACGGGATTGAACCAACTCTTCCATACTAATACGACTTATTAATAGTGCTTACCAAATACAACCATAAAAACTTTTTTATAATTTTTATCTAAGTTTCTTTATTTTTTTGATAACATTGTAATGGCAAATGTTAAATAATGTATTATATGTTGTGTGGTAAATAAATTATAATAAATTACGATGATGTAATAAAAATAATACTAATACTAATAAAATAATTAAATAATACAAAACATCTTTCTAAAACATTCTCTGTTAAGCTATCTCACTACAGTAGATTTTAAATAGTTTGTAAGCAACAAATTAAAATTAAAAATACTGTATATATGCATAAAAATTATACACTTATACAACAGCTATTAATTAACTATTAAATAACAAAAGGGAGTTCCCATATATGTACTTTTAACGTACTGTTCTTACACTGATGAGTAACAACGTAGTGTTGTTTTCCACATGACACCCGCCGCCTCCCATCGCCAACCTAGGAACCGTTCATTGCCAACTTTTTCCAGTCCCGCCATAAAGCATCTGCCACAATAATAGCTATCATAAGAGCTGTACATGTTTAAAATGTAGATATTTCGAAGCAAACATTAACTGCGTTCATTTGAGATCGATACATTGTTGAGGACTGTTATTTGGAGTTGTTCTAGTTCCGTGCCATGGCGTTTACAGTAGAGCAGAAGTTAATTTGTCTCCTTTAATAATCATACGAAATGATTGGAGACATGTATTCTCCTAGGATAAATTAAGGAAACCTTTCTTGGACTTTCAGAGCTTTTGGCCTAGTCAAATGGAGGGGATGGGTTAGGGAAAGGACTCGTAGTGTATCCTATATCCATACGAGAAGCTAATATAACAATTAAAAGATGCCCGTATCTATTATGTAACAAAAAAGCCATAGTTATATATTTTCTCATGAGAAACCTTTCGTCAAGGACAAAGGTGGGTCCTAGCAGATACTTTTCTTTACCTGCTAGGTTAAGAGATCTAGACTTATGAGATTTTTCGCATAAAAATCGATATTTACAGAACTGGTAACTTCAAGCAGACTACAAAATTACAACTCAAGGAAGCTGAGAAATTAAAAAAAATTAAATGTTTAAAGGATAGCGTGAGTAGATGAATCAACTACGGGAGTTGTTGACGTGATACGTTGTACACGCTTGTTAGGACTCAGTCAATAAACAACAGGGATTGATTACAGTAGTTTGCAATCTGAGTAACAAGCGTGTTTTAAATAGTGTTTCACTACGTGAACGCGTGAACTTGTTATTCCAGTTACCTGCCATGTACTTTTATTATTTCATCCAATGTTGAACAGTACGTTCTCAAAATCAAAATAGGAAAGTTGCGAAACAGATTTACAAAACTTCTGAAGTTTCTATAAAGTGGTTTGTTAAGATTCAGAGAAAGGGACCATATACCTAAATATTGATTACAATAAGCGATGCGTTTCAGTTGTTCGGAATAGTTCTTCCCTGATCAGTTCCTTTATTATTGAAGTGCTCAGACTCCAGTAGTCTGATTTCTCAGTACTCAAACCCTTTTTCATTTAGGACATCACCCAAGGAAACGTCTGATTTCACTTAGTCACAAAACGAAGAGTACACCACTTCCGGGGAGACGTACTGGGGAGTGTTAAGATTGGGGGTAAGGGACATATCCTACAGTATCGAGATCCCATGTCACATCCAATCAGGTGGGATAGTTTTCACTCCCCCGGTCCTTTCAAATTGAAGGAAAGTAGGTTATCTCTGTTGCAGCTGCTTCCAGTTAAATTGGGCAAAGGAGGGTACTCTTCATTCATCATTAAAGAAACTACTCCACTACAAGTGTGATCCTCCAAGGTAAACTAAACCCGTTTACCCTAATATTTCGGCACTTAATGTTAATGATGTGGCGCTTCTGAACATGAGATGAGTTGCCCAGAAGCAAGTAGCACATTGGGTTGTGCTGTATCCAGTGTTGGTTCCTCTAGCATGTACGAAGGAGCCAGAAGTGAATCTCCCTCGGCTACATCACACTTATGATCATTTTTTAACTAGTCCATATTCTTGCTAAACACTAAGTTGAATATTTAAAGCTGCATGAAAACCATCAGGACCAATAGATTATTCAATGTTGCTGTCTACATTTGAATAACATGCAGGAACTAAAAAGAATAATACTTATTTATTAGCCAGTTATTAGCCAGCGTAACTTTGGCTAAGTAATGGTGATGGAGACTTAAGAGAATGTACTATTTTAGAGAGTGTATTCAACAATAACTCTAAACAGAATAAATGCGTATTATTCTTATAATTCGGTACAAGTTTAACATACTAGAGAATCGAGCTCACAGAACTATTTGCAAGCAGAGACCGATTCCGCAGCACAGTAGAGCAGAGCATATAAGACAGCTTTGACGGCACGACAAGTGAATCACGTAGTCTAATGACGTCATCATTAGTGACGTAACGTGACAGATGCAACCCCGGCCTGCCTGTCCATGTCAGTACAACCTGATTATAGCATGTCACTGTCGTGCACTAGGGGTTGTTCAGCTGTTGTTCACTGACTGGTTTCGATGATGAAAACTCTTACGTTAATTGATTTATTCATTAACGTAACATAACATATCTGAAATAATCGGCTAATAATACCTATACGATTAATTTTTCTCTGTTATGTGGTACTCTGTCAAAAATATAAAACTCAAAGCATAGATAACATTTGTTATCAGTTTAATTTAAAATAGCCAACATTCAGAAAATATCAAACGGCAATGATTATTATTGTCCACTTAAGACATGGTCGTTTAAATCTGCGAATACAATCAGTGCATCTCAGATCAGTTACGGAACGCTCCATAAAATCTCTAAGACAAAACTTCAAAAGAATTACCATTTAGTGATCCAATACCTGTACTTTATTTATAGGTATTTATTAGGGCTCTTCACTAATCGGAGGAGACGGTGAAGAAATGTAGGTTCTAAACTCTCGAAAAGTAGAAAAAACACACAACATTGAGTTAATTCACAATTTTGTAATGAATTACATACATTAGAAAAATTTCGCATTTAATCATCAATTACAGGCCTGTACGATATGAATTCACGTACTTGGCTGTGAGAGCGGAGCATGTTTTGTGCGGGTGATGGATGTGACACCACCTGCACTCGGCACCACTGTGAACCGTTCTTGTGTAGTTGTGAATGTCATCTGGCTCGGGGGAGCTAATCACATGGCTAATCACAATGTTGAAGTTTTGGTTATGATACTTTTAAACTGTGAGAGCCTCTGGCCTCATATGCGGTATAACATTATTTTTTATTTGTTGCTGATGTGTTACATGGAGTTAAAAAGGTTCACTTTTATCCATAACAGTGAAATATATTTTATCGGTGATATTTATGTCCTTTTATGTTACTTTGGTACACCAGCATTTCATAGTTATTTGGTGTAAATACAACGTGAGATACAAACTTTTTTACGCAATTGTTTCCTCTGACATATTACATTTTCATAAGTACTACTGTAAGTAAATAACTTTCTTTTGTTGCTTACTCTTTATCAGCTCAAAAAGCCAGAGTTAAAAAATGAGTAGCAGGAATAATCGTAGCAATTTGGGAATTCCTATTTTTCCTTGGATAGTTGACAACTAAACGAATATCTGAAACCATACAGTTGGTTCCAACAAATGGTTCAATTTTCGTTTTCAGAGATCACAAACTAAAGTAAGTTATGTACAATTTTTCCTGTAGAACCATTGAAATTCATAAAAAAAACTAGAAATCAGATTCTGGAATCAGATACCAGAATGATTCAAAACGACATTTTTGTTTTTCACTAGTTATTATGATTGAAGCAAACAAAAGTTTTCAGATATTAACATAATCCATAGAAACAATTTCCTACATCAAGATTACCCTTTTTAGGATTCTAAAACAATTTAAATGTGTAATAGTGTTCAGTAATGAGAAATGTATTCGTATGTTTTGCTAATTTGAAATAAGACGTATTGAAAAACAAATTAAAACTAGTTTTATTAATTATTACGGTGGAATGGAAACTAAACAGACAGTTAATGACTACACAAACACTGAACACTGCAGAACTTCCAGACGATAGAAGAAGAGACTGTCCTGGAGGTTGAAGAGTAATCACTGAAGTCGCCCGGAGGGGTGTATCCGATACGTTCGCTGTCTCTATAAATCTCAGTTGTCCACAGACAGGGAAAAATCATGTCGTACATCTTGTGGTCACACATTCTTGAGAAGGTTTTTAGGTTCGTTTTTAGGAAACATTACACTTGGTGTAAAAAATATCTACACACTTTTCTATCAAGCGTTTTACACGCGTATGAAACCAAAGAAACTGATAATGCTTAGTCAAGTTTCTTCAATTTGTTACTATAAGAAACGCATGAGCATATTAGAAAATAACTGGAATGCACTTTTAGCACGGCATTCGCCTAATTAATTGATGATTAGCCACTCGGGTTTCAGAAATATACAAGATAATGTGCATTTTGCAGAAATGGACGTTGCGATGTAAGTGTTATGTTAATTTTGTATAGATTTACTTAATATATTTTGAATATTCGGCTATAGAATTCAAAATTACGAGGAATTGCAATAAATATATTATTGCTATTATTATTACTAATATGTTTCCAAACATAGTGCGTTAAATTAATTTGACTTCTAATGTCAAAAGATACTTTTAATTCGCTGTAATCAACAGTTCTATGCCCTCCATAATAATCATATATTCCTCGGCAAATAAATTTCATTTTATCAATCACATTTTTTACAAGTATATTAGTGTTATGACAATTATTTTTTTAATCTATTATTTGAAAATGTTGACTTTAATGCAGCATAAAAAATAAGAAGTACTTATTTTTTATAGGCTATAACAATACGAACATTTTTTACTGTATAGCTGTAAGATTATTTGCTGTGCATTAGTGAAGCCTATCAACCAAGCGGCTTGAAAATGGCATTGATGTCTGAACGTATATCTGTCTTTCAAATATTCGAAAACGAACCGACCAATTTGTGACATTTATTCATGGAGTAAGAGGAAATATTACAGATATGTACTAAATTGTTTAAAATAACACATAAGAAAAGTAGTGGAAAATCCCTTGCTTTTTGTCACACTGATTAAAAAAAATGTCTATATTGTGGGTTCATGATCTTAAAAACACTAGAACGCATAAAAAGATAAAACAGATAACAATGTATGTATACTCGTATTCTTCCCGGAACTAATTCTGAGTAAGTTTGTTTTAATATGTCAGTAGCTGTTCCCCGCTCCTTCGCACGCAGTTTTCAATATCGATTTCCTTATACTGCAGTACTTGTAAAGGCACGTATATAATATGATGGAGTCATATGAATTTGTTAAATGTATTAATACGTCAGATACATATTACTGCAGTATTCACAGTTTACAGGATCGGAGCTTGAACAGACTCATATATCATGTTTTACACGTGTTGGAGTATTTCTGGATCGAATTAATTATACAGTATATCTGACGCTATAGCGGAGGTTGCCTTGTTGCCCCGATCAAAAAAATACAAATTCATTGATCTCGGAAACCTATTTCGGTTTTTTTTGTTTTTTTTTCTAATAAGAAGGAGAGGCCGATCCCCTTTTAAGCCTTATTCTGTCCGTCCTCATGGGCCACTGGCCTGTGCGAGGATCTTATCAAACAGAACAAAGGGGAGAGTCGGTACAGTACGAGGTTGATTCTACTGATAAAAAGTGCAACGGTCACAGACAGGATTTGAACCTGCGCTATCTCTAACTCAGACCCAAAGTCCAACGACCTAGACCGCTCGGCCATCGGCACTCCCAATCCATCGGAGTTTACTTCTACCCTTGTCATATACTTCTAAGCGAGAAATTTCCGGCGTTATAGTTGAGTTAGTCTTGTTTTTCGGATTTTATTCTGCGAAACCGTCTATCTTTGAGTAATGTTAGTGTTAGTTTCTCTTTTTTCACTAAGCCACGTTAAAATCTCATATCACAATGTCAAAGAAGTCCACCAGTTTCGAGTACCTTATGTGAAGAATTTCAAAGCTTTTTTCATTAAGGTTGGTTCTGTAACAGTGTTTAAATACTATTTACAATGCATTAGATGTTTTAAATTCGCAATTGGCGCAATCTAGACTAAAATGTAGATATTAACTTATTTGTTTTCCGCATTAAATTACTGATTAAGCACTGTATATTTAATATTAATAAAATTAAATGTAGACAGATTTTTAGCTTATTTGTGAAACTTTAGACGAATGTGGCAACAGCGGTTTAAAAAATCAATAAAATTTAGATTATAAAATATGAAAACTTTAATTATTTCAGGATTCTATATACATTTTTTAATCTTTCTCTACATACAAATCTTCCTCTGATTGAAATAAATATTTCACAAAAATAATAAGCAAAACTGATCCATCCATTCACAAGATTATCGCTTAGCAACACGTTTTGCTACTTATTTTTATTTAAAGGATAAGTTTTTATACTGCGCACGGGTACGACCATAATGCAAGGACTTCACTATACAGAAAAAAGCAATAAAATATATAATATCACTCTTATAACATCTTTGAATTCAAAAACAATTTTGAAATTCTAAAACACTGAACGAACATAAAAATTTGGTATTGGTTACACAGCTTCCTGCAGATTTGCTGCGATCACGTTCACGGGTAGGACGTATCTTAGAGTCGCAAACATAACTCTCACATAGGAACCTCGTATATACCTGATAGCATTAAGAGTCAGTCAAGAAAGAATTGCAAATTTACAATCACTTCCTCTGTAGCTACTAATTTCTTGAACGCCAATCTCTGAATTTTATTTGCATACCCATTTCGCCAATGGACCTGGCGAAATGGGTAGTGATGAACACCTGGAACATCTGCATCACTACCAATCGAACACTGGTCTAAATTTAAATGATAAACAAATGTTTCTGAACCTTTGAAAAAACTTCAAATAAAGTTTCAACAACCATTTAGTGTCAGTTAAATATGGCTTATGAAACGTAAACTTTACCATTTTCCCAGTTACAAAATACTTTAATTATCTTTTCAGATCTTCTTCTTCATATAACATTTTCTCGGATTTTAATGAATATTTTGCAAAAAGACGAATTACTGTAGCCATTCTCCAGATTGACGCGTAGCAACACATTTTGTGATTCATTTTTATTTATAATATTAGTCTTTTTGTAAATTGTGTGTATGTTCAATGAAGAAAACATACATTCCATGTTTGTTATTGACGATGGAAGGTTTGAAAGGATAACTGGATTTTGTAGATTTGCCATCGCTGTATGTTACAAATGGTAGAACACAACGTTTCGAGGATTGGAATCTATCCTCTTCGTCACGTGTTGATGGTAAATAATACGTACAAAAATAAAGAACAGAAAGAAAAAATAAGGGAAATTAAAGGGTTCAAACATACCCAAAAGCTGCTTGGAGTCGTTCCAGGCGTTGTCACTGCACAGGATGCAAGTCCCGAGCACAAGTCACGAGTACGAGGATCACAATCACACATCACACCGGCACAGTGATGTATGCATGTAAGCCGCTTCCTAGTATAGTATGTAAGTAATGTATGTTTGATCCTAGACTTTAGTGTCATTACCTTACGAATTTTGTTGAATGAGATTTGTATAGCTTATATAATCTTTTTAGATTTCCTAGTTAGTTCTTTTTTTTAATATTGGTACCCAGAGTGGTCTAACTTCAACCGAAGGTCGAATTAGCACTTAGTCTAATGATTTAGTCTATGTAAGAAGCCTAAAAAAGTTTGCGTTTAAAAAACCCTTTTTTATTCTTTCTTTTCTTTATTTCTGTATATATTTCACCTCCCCCACCTGACGAAGAGGATAGATTCTAGTCCTCGAGACGTTGTGTTATACCTTTTGTAATATATAAAGATCGCAAATACATAATGTAATTTAATGAAAATTCAACAATACATGATTCTGAGCCTCTTAGTTTCCAAGCCTTTCCACACATCGTTTCATATTACGTTACATGGAGGATTTTTTCACAGCGTATTAAATATTCCGCATTTTTTTATACAACACTATACACCTCATTTATAAGCTAAAATTTCTTATTATTTGCAATCCAATGTTGCATTTATGAATCGATTATCGTTTTTTAATAAATCTTTACAGTAAATACTTTTTACCATAAAACTAAAACAACAAAAATTTGATTTGATTTTTCTCGTAGAAGCTTATTGTCGTATATAAATAGCCATTTATTGATATGAGATAATACTATATTTATCCTTTTACAATGGAATTATAGCCTATACCTGTATGCGTAAATTTACGTACTATAAAATGCATATGCTGTTCCACTTTGTTGTCTATTATACAGTTTTCACATGGCGGCAGGATACACTTAATTTGACAGAGGATTGACTTAACTGATTTTCACCCACTAAACCTAGTTTAGGTCGGTATGAATGGAACATCACGATTCGTATTAATATGTCGGTTTTACTTGAACACCATTCATTGTATGGCTGAGTCACAAAAATTGTTTCTGAAATATTAGCCATTAATACAATCAATGTAACAAATGAAATATCGGTACTAAGGTTTAGACAATATTTCTTGCATTAAACAGAATGCGCTTGGTACGTTCAGACAGTATAAATTACTGTTACAGTTTTAATTGTTGCAATGTTGAACATTTTCGAAATAAACTTATTTCATTGCTTAATTACTTATTGCATATATGCTCATATATGTAGGTATGTAATACGAAGTAGAAACTCACACTACAGCCGAAATAATAATTTAATACTGAACTTACGATATGTTTAAAGAAACTCAAGAAAATTCATTGTGCAATTTCTTACTGATATATCTTTACTATAAACTATAGTATAGAGAGGACTGACCCAAACTCAAGATAATCACCTAAACGGTTTAAAAGTATAGTGTTTTGTACGTTTAAAACTAATAATACTTTTGTAAATATTGATTTCAAAGTAACCACCATCAGTTTTCTAACGTGAAGTGCTCGCTTCCCTTTTCCATCTTTTACCACTATTTGTTCTTCACAAAATTGATCTGGTGATTACTTTGTTTGTACGGTTCAGCGAAGAATATAGTTACACAAGGTGTTGTTGCGGCCCTGTTCTACCATATCGATAACGACTGTGGACTGTACATCCCCTATCTGACATTGATCTTCCCTGGCTAGGATCTTTTAGGTTGACGATTCTGGATGGTCCTGAATACCCAAATGCTGCAACTGTTTCCCGTCAAAGTAGGTCTAGAGTTGTCTTGCTGGAGGTTTAATGTTGTCCGGTGGTGTTTCCGAGACTGGATAAAGTATAGTGAGAATATATTTTTCTGGCGCACAATCACGTGGATCGGAACTAGATCTGTCAAGTTGAAACGCATAATACAGGAAGTGTCGGGTCTGATATCTCGTCTGATATGAGCGCAAGCATAGCAAGAGTTCCGATATAGCATTGTAAACTTTGGTGTATCGGCTAGGTGGTATGAGCTCTACAAACCATTTAATATACCCTTAATATATCCAGAGTTGCAAGAGTTACACAATGACAGATTACTCGTCAATCCATTCTATAATTTACTATGTACCGTTTCGGTTCACAAGGTAATACTGCGGCAGACTCGTATAACTACGACGGTAGAGCTGTAAGGTTCAACTAACTGCCCGTGTTTACCAGTTGAGTTGACGCTAGCATGAATCTTAAGGGCAAGGATAAAAGTGGGGTACATGGAAAAAGATGTCTGGCCATTCAGAGAGGATAAACCAAGCACAAAGAGAAAGTTAACTATATTTACACGCATAAAATAGATGTTTTTCTTGTTCTTTTATGAATACAGTCCATGTGTGTGTAATTTTATTTAGAATCCGTTTTTCTAATAACCATGTAGTGTATGAAGAGTTCTATATTATAACGAAAAAGCGATAACGTTATTGCTTAAAACTTTAAACCTTAAAACGTTCAGTTACATTTCCGACTTTTTAACAATTAATTTCAACGAGATGCATTATTGTTTATTTGAATATTTATACTTTTTCATGACATCATACATAAAAACCGTGAAAATTGGCTTTCTGGCTACAGGTTTTCACGCTTTACCCTTCCTTTCAAAAGCTGCCAGGCTGCGGTGTTATTAAGCTGCAAAGAGAAACACATTTTTACTAAACAGGGAATCCCTTATTTGTTATTCATACGACTGGCTTCGGGCTTCAACGTTAAGCTAGCAGCTTACAGTATTTACATAGAGATGAATTTCGCCGCCGCGCCGCGCCGCTTACTCCTCGTCATGAATTGTTCACCGTTTACAATTTAACACTGCGGTTTTTGCCTGTCGAAAAATATTTCTTTCTCATACACATAAAACCTCTTCATATTTCACTGTCACATACAATAAGGTATTTTATTTTGTTGCATTCGTTAGCATTATCAGCCTATAAAAATCACCGGGATTCATACCTAAGAACATATTATTTGTATTTGAAGGTAAAAAACATTTTAACACTTTCTTTCAATATTTACGTATATTCTGCGTTTAGAGGAAGGCTTCATAAATATTTGAATTCACCCGTTATTGCATTATGGATATAATAACATTGAGCTGTTGTGGTCAGTCAATTGCATTTATTCCTTTGTAAATTAGGATTTGATTCAATTGGGTTTATTAACTCAAACTCATGTTGATGATTTAATTTTCATAAGGTAACAAGTACCTGTAAGGTAGCAAAATCTAAAAATATATAACTAAGATTAAAATAGAGGGATAGATATTTAATACATTTGGACATTAATAGGAGATAGATATAAAGAGCTATTATGGTTTATATTTTACCTAAGTAAACCAAACATTTTATAAAGTCGATAATTATATTAATGTTTATCCTGTGTTAACATTACAATTGATCACCATCAATATTTTTGTACAAAAATTTTGTTAAAGTCGGATTTTAACGTCAAATATGTAATACGCGGCAAATAAATCCGTATTTAAAAGTTAAGCAATATGTTGTACTGGTAAATCTGTCAGGGAAATACAATGTTATCAACATCAAATACGATGTTTTTTCATATAAATTAAGCTTCAAGCAATATTGGTTGTGTATAGGTGAGTACGTTCTCGAAATATTAATATTCTAGAATAAAGTAAATAAATAATTAATGTAAAATATATTAATATATGTCAATTTTTTCTAGATATTTCACGAATAAAAAACTACAGATAATTAAAAGATAAATTATATCAGATCCCTGAGTTATAAGCTTCTCTCAGGCCAACAAGTAAATTTTAAGTTAGATTCATAATAAGATGCTAAATTAAGAGATTCTTCAGTTTTGTAATTAAAACTCGTACTTTTATTGTAAAGCAATATAATAGGTATAAAAATGGCCCAATAAACCAGTACATTGTTTCTCCGAGAATGTTTTGAAAGTTGTCCAATGTATTCGGAGAAATGCATTGAAAGTGTTTTCAATTGATAAGAACCTGTCACTGGAGTGTATTCAAAATACCACGAACCTTTGTATATTGTACAATACCTCACTCATAGCTTCATATTACTAGAAGTGAGTTGGAAAAAATTGACTTTTTATAGTTCGATCACTTCAAGCGACCATAAGTGAAAAGACACAACAAACAAGTGACTCCCTTGTCCGTTACACGATCCAACCCAGGTTCGCTATTAAGTGATCGTTCTCTATCATCACAACATATTCCTAGTGCAGTCTATACTATGTTATTCTGTTGCGATCCTTCTCCCTCTGGCCTCTGGAAGTAACTAACTTTAAGTGATGCTCAACCTTATTTTAATTATTGGCTGAGTCTTAGCGAAGCCTATCAAGCGAGGAGCCAGATTTTTGCTAGAACACTAAGTGATATCTAAGCCAAATTGTACATTTCTCGCTTATAAATCAACTAATTCTCATTATATTATCCTTATACCTAGTGTTAACTAACGTTGAGCCAAATCCCATGGAGGGAAATGCACCATTGATGACTATATCTTGTCTATATGCAGATAAACTGATATAATGGAGTATAGAGGACTCGATAGAATGTAATGGTTGCAAGTCTTAGCGTCCAATACACTAAACATCACATATTAATATGTTAAACGATTATACTCAAAGCCTGTTTACTAATTTGTTTATTCAACGATTTTCTCGTAGCCATCCTGGTTGGCAACAAGACCAATGTAAAAAGTTCGTTAACCCTAAACTAAATCCTACGGGGAGAAACGTGCAATAAATAAACTAGATGTATTTCATATAGAAATGAAGCTTCATGTACAATTTGAAGGCTTTCAGAAAGTCCGCTCTCGAGTTATCATGCGAACAGACGCAGAGAGACTGACAGAAATGAAATTTTTCCAGCCCTTCGTGAGATAGACTTGACTAAAGCTCATCCATTAGTGTGGACAGTAACTTTAATATTTATAAACTATTTCTTATTTCTCTTATTTACAGGATTTTTATTTTAAAGATCACTTATGGTTTAATTTGCAGCTTTCCGATTGGAAGGATATTCAATTTTTGTACAGCCTAATTGTTGTATAAAATTACAACACTATAACTACTAATTTAAAAATTGTTCCCCTTTAAAGATTTTTAAGATTAAACTTTAACTAAAAGTTACTTTAAAATTGTCAATAAGCATTTAAGTAAATATAAGTATAAATGTGTTGTCATTATATTTGATATTAATATAAACAAAATTAGTGAGAAAATTAACGTTTACTAACTATGCAACTATACTCAAATCACGTATTTATATTTACTCGTACTACTTTAAAGTAAGAACACAAATCTATAAAACTGTTGCTGGAGAATATTTTCTTAGTTACATCATAACACATTCTTAAGTTTTTTTCTTTATTTTAACGAAGCCTCTAATTTTTAGTACATAGTCCTAGATTGCTTTTTCAAGTATCAAAATAAAAAATAAATCCTGAGAATATTAATTTAATTCAAATATAATTAGGCGAAATATACACAATGTCAATGTATTATTTATTGGTTATGTATTATTCGTTGCTAAATACCACATCATTGGCCAAAAATACGTTCAGTACAATTTTATACTAAAATAGAATACAATTTTATATTTTTCTCCACCTAAAATATTATAAGAGAGGTAAGACATATTTAAGATGCATAACCAGAGCATTCTTTATGTACGAGACTATGTACTTCGAATAATATACAAAGCTTAAGTTAAAACTGTCAGTAAGTGTAAGTTTTGCTATAACGTGGTATTGCATTAAATTTATATTCCCCTTTAAAAAACACGAGCGTCTGAGAGAACCAATCTCCTTGAATCAAAATTCCCGATCTCTATGCATCCTAAGGTGGCGTTGGTAGGTATCCTTTCCTGAAATAATATCTACGGATAATTTACCAAAGCCATAGAACAATACCTAATGAAAGATTCGCCGTCTTTTGAGTGTTAATGTAATGGAAGCATTATTATCCACTTTAGGTACTCTTGATGTAGGCCATGATGTTCCCCATGAGGACTAATCAGTACGAGTTGATATTTTGTTGTTCACATACACATCTTGGGACATTAACTGCTTATTATAATGGTAGGGATAGTTAAACAAAATATGAATATACTTGTAGATTACATGATAACAACTCGATACTACACTAAGTTATGTGGTCGTTGTTGGGTTTTAATGTTCATACGGGAAATGTTATAGTTTAATTTTACTCGATATTTATAGTCCTTAGTCTTCGAAATAACGCACGAATTCGTCATTGTGTAATAAATTACTTTATTAAAAAACGGATAAATATTTGTTTTTTTTTATCATCAATATTAAAAATGTCATGTGAGAATACTTATATTTTGTAGGTATTAGCAGTGGTACAGAATCCCTATACTTTTTTTTATCAATATGTTTGATAGAAATCAGCAAACAATGCGTTTGACTTGAACGTAAAAGAAATAATCAGCTAGAGTTGATACAAGTTACAGTGTTAAGATAGAAGGTGAACAACCAACTCTAAGCTGAAAGGGAAACTGATCCGGACGGGATTATTCCGACCAATTGAAACCTGTCACTTCTGTTTATCACGTCAAAAGTAACATAAGTAATAAACTGTCTTTTCTTTACCATTGACTTAACACGAAATGTCTCTAATACTGGAACTAAAATTTGAACTTCGCAGTACAATTCTCTAACACTGATTTACATTTGGTTAAATTCCATTCATTCATCAGTGATTATTCCAATTTCCGAGATTCAATGATTACATGGTATCTCAGTTTATTGACGAATTCTCGTCCATATGTTTTTTTTTTATTTAAGACGTATGATGCTTACCATGTTTACAAAGTTGTAAACTCCTAGATCGTTAGGGCATTTTCTATATCATTTGGTAATCTGTTTGCCAAATGAACTCAAGCCTGCGAGTGCAAGTGATTCAAGCCTTCCTGTGTTCTCCCTGCTTCTAGTCTGGTACGAGTGTATGTCTCGGTCATTGGTAACTGCACATTGTGACATACAATATAATAATGTTTCCAGAATCATGTATCACTAATCCTGTTTACAATTTCTTTGACTATTTAACTTACACACTCGATCTTCTTACTATTTCATAGTTTACAAATATAATTTTATTAATGCCATACCTCGTATTTCTAGATCAAGAAACATAATTAACAAATATTAAAGGCGTCACATAATTACACACTTATCACTCTACTTAAGCAGCATTCAAATCAGATGCAGTGCAAAGGCGTAGAACCTGGCTTCAAAAGCGTGCCACACCGGATCAACACTATATCGTTGCCGAGGGAGCATAAGGTGGGGAAGGTCACTACGCTGCTGGTACATTGTAGAGTACTGGAGCCTCACAAGCATGTCTTGAGATACGGTGCGGCCTGGTAAGTGAAAAGAAAGCTCCAGTAACAACTCAGGATAGTATACCACAACGTTCACCAACTTCATGAGGAAGACCGAATTCTGAATTCTTCTGCGAGTATCAAGGTCCTGAAGACAGAAGTGAACCTTAAGCAGTGACTCAGGAACATCCAGGTAGCTGTATCCCAACCGGCATCCGAGATTCTGATGAAGCGGACCTGCACTCTTTCGACATCAGAGACGAGCCCAGATTGATAAGGAGCCCAGACAGTAGAGTTGTACTTCAGAATTGGACAAACCAGTGTCTTATATAATGTCATAAGAGAATCGACACACAGACCTCTGGAGAAACGGAAAATGAAACCAAGTGTGGAACTGGCTCTCTTGCAAATGTACTGCTCATGCTCTTCAGAATTTAGAGTAGATGTTTATATAACACCAAGGTCTTTCATCTTCCAGACTCTATGAAGGAGCTCATTGCCGAACTATTATTGATGACCATTGCAGTACACAATACTAGATAGAGCTTGCTAACAAACACATCAGCAAAAAACTGCAAGATAGATTACAGACATGCAGCTAATCTACGCAGACACTGATAAATAAGCCTATTTCTGCAGCTACTTAGTTATACATGTTTCAGAGTGGGGGTTAGTCGATGGCCATATAGTCTGGACTATGCATCTAATTAGGGTTATTCAATTTCAGCCTGTAATCGCAAGCACTGTTTAACAGTAATAGCCATACTGCTCTATAATATCCACTCTCTTCCTTACACTGTTTGATAAGATCCTAGCACAGGCTACAAGTTTATTTGGACGTGTAAAAAATGCGTAAAAAGTCATTGAGATTTCATTGTTTTATAAAAAAGTATTAAACTAGTTTTTAAAACTATAAAATCTACCACATTAAAATTTTTCCAATGTATCTTACATATAAGTTTCTCAAAATAAAAGTAATAGAAGATATTAAAAGTCATATTTCAATGAAACTTCCACGGTTTTCACGTCTTAGGTAAGTAAAATAGTATCAAACAATATTTTATTGTAAAGACTCATGGAAGAAAGTTATTTTTTAATCGTTTATGTTAAATTTGACTACCATCCGACAAGTATTTTCGTGCTTTTTATGAAGATTTGGAGCTCTAGCCGGAAACCGGTTTTTCTATTATTTCAGGCCACATTCTGGGGAATATTTTTAGCATGCGGAAAATCCAAACCTAAATTCGAACTGGGGTTCTGAATTGATAACATAAAAGCTAACCTCTCTGCTACGGTAAATTACTATTCGGTCACCTGCAGAGTGATGGTTGATAATAGTGAGACTGATTTATAACTATTAAAAGTAAAGGTAACTCTGCTATTTCAAGAAAAATTTTAAAATTGTAAGTTCTAAAAGTAATATTAATGTTTGTTTATTCGTAAATCATTTCAATGTGATGTAACACAATAATGAGTTAGTTTGTTGTAACAATAACAGTTTTGTTTCTTTTTTACAAAATATGTATCTGCTGTTTAAAAACATTACTCGTAAATACCTTATTTAATATATTGCTTTATATAGCCTAGTTGTTATTTAATTTCGTACAATAAGAGCTAATAAATATTCTCCACTGTTTGGATTTTACTTGTTTTCGGTATCTTTTACTGTATACAAACCCAAATGTTGACTCACTGAAATATAGCAGTAAAACAGCGTAACAGTAAAAGTCACGAGTAACTAACTTGACCTGTTGTTGTTTCCGCCAGCCAAGATGTTTTCATTATTTTCATAGTTCCTGTTGTTTGTACCAAGTTCGTGTTATGAGTTCTGTTGCTGTTTACTTTATAAACTTTGCGCGTTTCAATATCAAGTTGGTAAAGTTTGTGCGTCTACCATTATCTGGGGTTTTACGCTATCTACACTTATACTTGTTGTGTTGTTATTAAACCAGCGGTAGAGAAACAGATGTAACAGTAAAAGTCACGAGTAACTAACTTGACCTGTTGTTGTTTCCGCCAGCCAAGTTGTTTTCATTATTTTCATAGTTCCTGTTGTTTGTACCCAAGTTCGTGTTATGAGTTTCTGGTTGGCGTGTTTACTTTGGTAAAACTTTGCGCGTTTCAATATCAAAGAGTTGGTAAAAGTTTGGTGGCGTCCTACCATTATCTGGGAATTTTACTCTATCTATTCACTTATTACTTGTTGTTTTGTGTATAAAACCAGCGGTAGAGAAGCAGATGAAACAAGTAAAAGTTCACGGAGTAACTAAACTTGACATGTTCTGATGTTTCCGGCAGCCAATGTTGTTATGTCATTTATTTTCTCTTAGTTTCCTGTTGTTTGTACCAAGTTACGTAGTGTTTATGAGTTTCTGTTGCTCGGTTTAATTTTGTTAAACTTTGCGTGCGCGTTTCAACTTATCAATTTTGGTTAAAGATTGGTGCGTTTCCCATTATTTTCTGGGATTTTACTCTATCGACACTTTATACTTGTTGTGTTGTTATTAAAACCAGTGTTTGTAGAGAAGCAGATATAACAGTTAAAATGTCCACAAGTAACTAAACTTGACCTGGCTTGATGTTTTCGTCCGCCAATGACCAAGTTGTTTTCATTATTTTTCATAGTTCCTGTTGTTTGTACCAAGTTCGGCTGTTATGGAGTTATGTTGCTGTTTACTTTGTAACCTTTGGCGGTTTCTAATATCCAAGTTGGGTAAAGTTTGTGCGTCTACCATTATCTGGGAATTTTACTCTATCTACACTTATACTTGTTGTTTTTGTTTATAAAACCAGCGGTAGAGAAGCAGATGTAAACAGTAAAAGTCACGAGTAAACTTACTATGATGTGGTTCGAAATTAATTTGGGGACAAACATAAATGTTTTGATCTGGTCTTTGTTTAGTTTGTGATAACTGGTGATGTCCCCAGACCGCTTTCAAACCGGGTTATAAACTGGCATAGAAGTAGTGTGCTGGGTTGAACCTTGACTGTAAAAAAAAAACTTGTTTTGACTGGTTTTGGAGTGTCATTCCTTCAGTCTGTGAGCCTATTCTTTGTGGCCGGTCGGTTTGGTTGGTTTGGTACTGGTGTTCCGGTTTATTTACGTGCATTCTTCAAAGATGGTTATAACACCTAGGCAGCGTGCTAAAGTTGTGTTGCTCTTAATGAAAACACGGTCTATGACTGTGAGAGACTTATAGATACAGCAGTTGGTGTGGGAAAATCTCGTAGAGTTTTCCAGAAATTTTTACAAAAATCATATCAAGATTCCGGATCATTGTCTCCAAAAAGAAAAGGAAAATGTGGGCGCAAACGTAAAAACAACTCCAAGAACTTGACAAAATTCTTCTAGATAAGGAAATAGCAAAACAAATCCCAAGAAAGACACGCACAGACCTTCGAAGGGTAATTTGTTGGATTCTGGTATTTGAAAAGTGAGTACTTCCAACTGTAAGGAAAAGACTTCTGGAAGTTGGTCGTAAAGGCAAGAAAACCGAAGAAAAAAACCAATTTCTCTACTAAGAAAATGATAGCAAAAACGTTTTAGTATGGGCTAAGAAATACCGATCATGGACTGTAGAATGGAACTGTGAAATAAAGTTATGTTTCAGTGATGAAATCACAGTTTATTTGTGCATGGGATTATCTATCAAGTGTTGTAATTAGGGACGGAGTGTAGGTGAACCTTTGCGAGAAGGTCATATCCAACAGGACTGTTTGAACATACTTTTCTAAACAGATGTTTTGGGGTTTTGTTTTTTTACCACAAATGGTACTTAGGGAGCTTAGTTTCCCATCTATGGGGATTGAATGAAATTCAGCCAAAATACATCGACCATACTACGCAGTCGGATAGATCCATTTATGGAAAACATTTGATGGAACATGTTCAACATGACTTTGCGCCCTTGCGCACAATTTCAAAATTGCGTCAAGACTTTTATGCGGGAAGGAAAACAAAAGTAAAAGTGCTTGATTGGCCTAGTGGTAACTCACCCGACCTAAATCCGATTGAGAACTTATGGCATATTCTCAAGAAACGTTTAGCCTAAGATGGGATTGGCTACTACAAAAGAAAAAATGATAGACAAGTGATCATACAAGTTTAGTTTCACAGATGATGGAAGTCAATGAAACATGTGTGCTAAAACTAGTGGAGTCCAATGCCCATGACGTGTAGGGGAGGTTCATTTCTGCTTAAAAGGGAGGACATACTTCATACTAAATGTTTGATTGTTCAATCTTAAATAGGTAGTCTATTAATGATTAAAAAACTAAATGTTTTAGGAAAAAATTGGTTTTTTTTTCATTTGTCTCAATTAATTCGAACAGCATAGTAGTATACTTGACCTGTTGATTGTTTCCGGGCAGCCAAGTTGTTTTCATTCTTTTTTTCAAAGTTCCTGTTGTTTGTACCAAGTTCGTTTTATGAGTTCTAGTTGCTGTTTAATTTGTAAAATTTGCGCGTTTCAATATCAAGTTGGTAAAGTTTGTGCGTCTACCCTTTATCTGGGATTTTACTCTATCTACACTGTATACTTGTTGTATTTAGTTTATAAAATCCAAGCGGTAGAGAAGCAGATGTAACAGTAAAAGTCACGAGATTATAACTAACTTTGACCTGTTGGATGTTTCCCGCCAGCTAAGTTGGTTTTCATTATGGTTCATAGTTCCTGTTGTTTGTACCAACTAGTTTCGTATTATGAGTTCTGTTGCTTGTTTTAAATTTGTAAACTTTGCGCCGCGTTTCTCAATATCAAGTTGGTAAAAGTTTGTGCGTCTAATCCCCCTTACACCATTAATCTGGGATTTTACTCTTTTCTACACTTATACTTGTTGTTTTGGTTAATAAAACCAAGCGGTTAGAGAACGAACCAGATTGTAACAGTAAAAAGTTCAAGAGTAAACTAACTTGACCTAGTTGATGTTTCCGGCAGCCAAGTTGATTTTCATTGCTTTTCATAGTTTCCTGTTGTTTGTAACCAAGTTCGTTTTATGAGTTTCTGTTGCTATTATAATTTGTAAAACTTTGCGCGTTTCAATATCAAGTTGGTAAAGATTGTGCGTTAACCATTAATCTGGGATTTTACTCTATCTACACTTAATACTTGTTGGTGCTTGTTATTTAAATCCAGTGGTAGAGAAGCAGATGTCTAACAGTAAAAAGTCACGAAAGTAACTAACCTTGACCCTGTTGATGGTTTCCGCCAGCTCAAGTTGTATTTCATTATTTTCATAGTTCCTGTTGTTTTGTACCAAAGTTCGTTTTATGAGTTCTGTTGCTGTTTAATTTGTAAAATTTGGCGCGTTTCAAATATCAAGTTTGGTAGAAGTTTGTGCTGTCTACCATTATCTGGGGATTTTTACTCTAATTCTACACTTATACTTGAGTTGTTTTGTTATTAAAACCAGTGGTAGAGAAGCAGATGTATAACAGTAAAAGTCACGAGTAACTAACTTGACGCTGTTTGATGTTATTCCGGGCAGCCAAGTTGTTTTTCACATTTAATTTTCAATAGTTCCTGTTGTTTGTACCAAGTTCCGTGTTATGAGTTCTGTTTGCTGTTTAATAATTTGTAAAACTTTTGCGCGTTTCAATATCAAGTTTGTAAAGTTTGTGCGTCCTACCATTATCTGGGATATTTTACTCTATTTCTACACTTATACTTGTCGTTTTGTTTATAAAACGCAGCGGTAGAGAAGAAGATGTAACAGTAAAAGTCACGAGTAACTAAAACTTGACACTTGTTGATGTTTCCGCCTAAGCTTATTTGTTTTCATTATTTCATCAGTTCCTGTTGTTTGTACCAAGTTCGTCTTTATTGAGTTTCTGTTGCTGTTTAATTTGTAAACTTTGGCGCGTTTCAATATCAACGTTGGTAAAGTTTGTGACGTCTAACCATTATCTGGGGATTTTGCTCTTATCTACACTTATCACTTGTTTGTTTTGTTATAAAACCAGGCGGTAGGAGAAGCAGATGTTAACAGTAAAATGTCCAAAGAGTAACTAACTTGACCTGTTGATGTTTTCCGGCAGCAAGTTGTTTTCATCTCTTTTCATAGTTACTGTTGTTCGTTTGTAATCAAGTTCGTTTTAAATGAGTGTTTCTGTTGGCTTATTTAATTTGTAAAAATACTTTGCGCGTTTCAATATCAAGTTGGTAAAGAGTGTTGGCGTTCTACCATTATCTGGGATTTTACTCTATCTACCTTATTACATATGGATGGTGTTGTTGAGTTATTAAACCATGGTAGAGAAGCAGATGTAACAGTAAAAAGTCCAACGAGTAAACCTAACTTGACCCATGTTTGATGTTTCCGCCAGGCTTAAGTTGTTTTCATTATTTTCATAGTTTCCTGTTGTTTGTACCGAAGTTTCGTTATATGGAGTTTCTGTTGCTGTTTAATTTGTAAAACTTTGCGTGGCGCGTTTCAAGTATCAAGTTAGGTAAAAGTTTAGTGCGTCTACCATTATTCTGGGATTTTACTCTATCTACACTTATACTTGTTGTTTTTGTTATAAAACCAGCGGTTTAGAGGAAGTCAGATTGGTAAACAGTAAAAGTCAAGAGTAACTAACTTGACCTGTTGATGTTTCCGGCAGCCAAGGTTGTTTTCATATCTTTTCATAGTTCCTGTTGGGTGTTTTGTACCAAGTTCGTTTTATGAGTTATCTGTTGCTATTTAATTTGTAAACTTTGCCCGTTTCAATATCAAGTTGGAAAAGATTGTGGCGTCCCTACCATTATCTGGGATTTTACTCTAATCTACACTTATTACTTGTTGGGTTGTTATTTAAACCCAGTGTGTAGGAGTAAGCAGATGTAACAGTAAAACGTCACGAGTAACTAACTTGACCCTGTTTGATGTTTCCGGCAGCCAAGTTGTTTTCATTAGTTTCATAGTTCCTGTTGTTTTTGTACGCAAGTCCTGTGTGTGAGTTCGTGTTGCTTGTTAAATTTATAAAATTGCGCGTTTCAATATCAAGTTGGTAAAGTTTGTGCGTCTACCATTATCTGGGGATTTTACTCTTATCTACAACTGTATACTTGTTGTTTTGTTATTAAAACCCAGCGGTAGTGAAGAGAAACAGATGCTAACAGTAAAAGTCACGAGTAACTAAACTTGGACCTGGTTTGATTGTTTTTCCGGCAGCCAAGTTTGTTTTCATTATTTTTATAGTTCCTGTTGTTTGTACCCAAGTTTCGTGTTATGAGTTCTGTTGCTGTTTACTTTATAAACTTTGCGCGTTTCAATATCAAGTTGGCAAAGTTTGTGCGTCTAACATTATCTGGGGCTTTACGCTGTTTACTTGTTGTGTTGTTATTAAACAAGCTGTCGAGAAGCATATGAACTGAAAATTGTTTATCTTATAAGGAGTTAAAAATTGGATAAGTTCTTATAGTAGTAATCTGAATAAATTATATTACAAATTATAATGATAAAAATGATGGTGTTTTAAAACTAATTAAAATAGGTATTGAAATGCTAATTATAAATTGCTATTTAAAATGTTTTATACTTTTAATTACACAACTATTACAACTATAGATTTCTAATATTCCCAAGGACATGAAAACGTATAAAACGTAGCCCAAATATGCTATTTATTTATAAAAGTGTTACTAGTTTATGTTTTAAGATTAATCCAGACCAATAGTGCCAATTGATACGAATGGGGGTTTACAAATTTTATGGGAGATTTTCTCCGTACGTCCCCGTCAAAAGCGGCTGCTTTGCAAATAATAACATGCTTATTTGTCAGATAATCCATAATAACGCACGGTTTTTTAACACACATAGGAAAAAGTATATCACACTTAGAATTGAAAATTGAGCTGGTAAATCTATCTAATCAGAAAGAAATACATACTTTTATTAGAACTGAACAATAGCCGTAACGTCTTACCAGTGACATGCAGTATTGCTCCTTTTACTTTCTCACGCTTGAAATAAACAACTATATTTTCAATGTGACACCATCCAATCTTGTTTTCAAAAAGTCTTATTTTGTTATAAACCAACAGACACTGATCATTCTTTGTCATTAAAAAACAAATCGGGAAGAACCAACTAGAGATGATACCACTCCTTTAGCACATACAGCAACGGGTATTCTTGCTATTATTTACCAGGGAACGCGGCTCTCTCTTTTTCTGTTTACTTACGAAACAAGAAAGACAAATTTATGCTTCTATAATAGTTTTCTTAATATTCTGAACGTATTTTATTCGTAACAAGAAATTAACGTTTATTGATGGTGCAGAAGCTCTTTCTTTGACGAATATGCTAGTTTAGTACGGTACTCAAACTGCAATGTTTAAGAATACCACGTGGTATACTCCGAGACAATGTGGTCGCTGGCACCCTGCATTTCCACAAGGAACATAGAAACACGTCTCATTCCTACTTCAATTTCAATGGACCAGATTAATAATAATCACCCGCTTGCGGTTATCTTTACCCTTTTTTGTAACTATCCATGGGGTGGAAGTTTTTCAATCACTCCATGCTGCTTTTTATGTAAATGACTCAATAACAAGTGCTAGTTTAGTACGGTACTCAAACTGCAATTTTTAAGAATACCACGTAGTATATTCCGAGACAATGTGGTCGCTGGCACCCTGCATTTCCATAAGGAACATTTCCACGTCTCACAATAACTACGAACATAGAAACACGTCTCATTCCAACTTCAATTTCAATGGACCAGATTTAATAATAATCACCCGCTTGCGGTTATCTTTACCTTTATTACAACTATCCACAGGGTGGAAGCTTTTCAATCACTGCATGCTGCTTTTCATGTAAATGACTCTCAATAACAAGTGGGTTGACAATATCTCAGGTTCATAGTCTAACTTTACATGATAAATTAATTTCAGTTTCTATAACCTCACATGCTACAATCTTACAAATGTGATTTCTTTTTAAGTATCAGCAAACAGGAAACTATACAGTAATGAATGATAAGTTAGGAAAGTAGTTATTTTATAACAGTGAAATCTTTGTTGATATGTGATACAAAAATTAGCATCTCATTATTTGTAGCAATATATCTTAAACACATCTTCAGGAGTTAGTACGAGACGAAAATTTAATGCAAAGTATACAACCCCCTCTTGAACTGTATTACGGCCTGGTAAGCGGTTTTCAATAACGAGGTGAGATATATCTCCGTGACATTTACTGCCGCTTCAGTAAATATCCTAGTAGTAAAGACCCAGCTTGTAAATCTACTCTACTGTGGTTCTATAATTCAACAAAAACCAAGCTTAATTTAAAACTCTTATCGGTGTGTTCTTGTAAAAGTATAACGTTTGAGAAATAAGAAACTCATTTTATTTACGATCTCACACGAATTCAATTTAATTTGTACACATATATTTCTAAATTTATAAGTGTACTTATATTAGATTTATGTATTAAAGAGTACAAATTAATAATACTCACTCAGCTGGAACTGGAACCCGGAATTTTCTCACCTAATCCTAATCCTAATGAACCTAATCCACGCTTATGAAAGTATATTCATTTTGCTAGTATCCAAGTAAACCTATTTTTGCCGACCATATTTTTACCTCTCGCAAGAAGGTTCATTCAAAATACACTTTCTTGGAGTATTTATTGTCAGCAAATATACAGTAGAAACAATAAATAAAAAAATGTGCGCAGTAGGATTAAAAATGTTACGAGGCTAAAAAGGAGATGAATCTCAAATAAAGGTTATTGTCCAAAATATAAAATATCCTTGGTGATTCTCTGACACGCACAACTTTATCCACAAAAAGTTATAGTAGTATACAACCTGAACTCCAGCTAGAATGCAACAAGCCGACCCGAAACCATAGATTATGTACTTATAGCACATAGGGTAATGATGCAATATAATGTGTTAATCACATGTATTGGTCAACTCTCATTGGAAGTATTAATTTTGCAAGGGTCGAAATAATGCTAATATTGAACTTTAAAGTGATCTCATTTGGGTAAAAATAACCCAAATTTAACTCACATTAAACAACTGTAGAAACTTTCAGCTGATGTTTATCAAAGAGGCTAAAATTTGTTTACATTAAACATAAAAATAAATAAATATGCATCACTTGATCAGTAGCGAAATACAGATTGAAAATCTATAACTTTGATTTTACTACAGAATGCACCAGAAATTGAACCATCTTTTATTTCAACGCTGTTATAAAACCGACATGAATGAAATAAGTTAGAACGTTTCCACATACGGTGGGCTTCCTTGACATTGTAATATAACATTCTTTCTAAGGCTTAAACAGGAGGATGGATACTAAGAATCTCAACGATCCATTCTTGTCCAGATTAAAGTCCGAAAGACAACAGAATTCTAACACTCAAAAGTTATAAATGGTTATTTGTAATGTTTAACTTGGCTTCAAGGACTTTTTACTCTTCTCCTTATGCCAAAAGTAAACGACAAACAGCAGAAGTAGACGTTTTTTGACCTAAGTAGTCTGTAAAACCAAATTTTTATCTCAGTCCTACGTATGTGTATTTATTTTGACGCTTTTGAGCGAATTAGATTTGGAAAACCAAGCAAATGTATGAATGAATTTTCTTAGTCAGGGAAACGAGGCACACACAACTGTGGGTACGTCTTTACATTAGAGTAGAAGATAATTTATACTGTGGGATTGGACACTTTTATACTGTTTGTTGACACTTAGTTGTAGATGTAGGGATTCTTAGTGCGTACATGTATGTAGGCAACAATAAGGCAACATTATGACACTGAAACTATCTTAGAACGGAAATAAATTACCGGCACCTATAGAATATTATTTCTGACAGAAGTAGGTATCCGACACCTTTATATTTATATATTTTTTTAATCGTGGCATTAAAGTAGGAAATGTAAATTTTGACATTAGAAAAAAAAGTTTGTATTAATTACATTTAATGTAATTAATACAAACTAGAAATGTATGCTCCCACATACTAAAAATCTAAAATTAGAACCAGTTAAATTGCATTTTACTTTTAAACCTCTTGACCATAGGCACTGAAATAAAACTAATATCTGTTTACCTAGATTACACTATATTTTGTTGCATATGTGTATCTGATTTCGAAACGATGCAAAAAATTCCTTTGATCATCTTCGTCACCGATTTGTTTTGAATCTCTTCAGACGAGCATAACTCCAGATTTCAGGAGTCAAGTCCATGGCAACGTCAAATTTCAGACACTGCACTATGAGAAAGGTGAATTGGAGCTAAATTCAATATTTACACTGAATCTGCAATTACCACCTGAGTGAAAATGTTCCCCAAGAGTTGGGTAGCAAGTCTACGGCAACTTCTCACAAGATAACCTTTATGATGGTGGGCAACCAAGTGTTATCTTTCGCTACTCTGTTGTACTGTTTTACTGGCACATGAGGGTTTAGCTTTGAAATTTAAGTTTTGTGAAGGTTCAAAAAGGAATCGAAAATTTGCTGAAATTAATAAATTTCAAACTAAAATAAAAATTGTTCTTGAAAATAATCACTGGATTTAAAATTAAAATAAAACTTCTTGATGACTTTTAAGTTCAAACTTACAATATATTCGTCACTCAAAAAATGTACAAAGTTCTCACAGCTTGTCTTTTATTCAATTTTCAAAATTCAAAACTTTCACACTCTAATCTGATCTGGCAATTCTTCACTTTAATTTATCTTCAAAATTCAATTTCATTCTGATACTAATTTCTCTACTTTACTTTAAATATCAAGAATATTTGTATTATAAAAATTCTTCTGTGTTAGGAATTAAAATTACTACTTTTCAATGTTAGAGAATTAAATTGCTGAAAGCAGCTGTAACAACCACAAAACTCTTTTTGTATTTTTTTACATAAAATTTTATATACATGTGCTCACTGCACCAACAAGTTTTATATTGCACAGATCAAAAGGACAAGTTCCTAAATTCCCATTAAATTTTACTTTCACAATATTTCTTTCCCCAAGATTATCCAAAATAACTAAGAATGAATATTGACTGAACTCCAGTTAAAAAGTTCACTTACCCGCAGGTTCGATGACGATTAGCAAGACACAACTCTAAACACTTTCAAAGGCTTTAATCGTTATCACTACTACAGATCAACTGAGACGGGAGGTACGGCACGTCTACCTCACCCCACCTCTCAATTTCATTATCAAACTCTCCCATCTGCGATGCGCGCCTCGCTGATAGAAGGCTTTTTTGTACTGTCCAGTCCTTATCATTCTTCTGGGCCTACTCCTTCCACCGGTAATCCAGTTACCCCAAAATTACTATTTAATACAATCGGTACACTGTGTATTCTTATTGGCCTTCATTCAGAACCGAACTAGACATAGCGTATCCTCTACTCGAAATTCTCCATTCTTCTCGAATACAGCCTCCATTCAGGCTGATTCCACCATGCGATTGAGTCAATCCAAAACCATCCGAAGGACTATGAAATGCTCTCTCTTAGTGTGCATTCCAGCCTATTCCAGGCTCTAGTCTAATACAATCAAAATCAAGGCGTTTCAAATGTATTTAAGAAGTTTTGTATACATACAACTATAAAACAACAATGTGTAGAGATTTAAACTTATAATTCCCGATTATTGTATATGCTAACACGCCAACACGCCAGCTAAAATTACAGCATAAATTAACTTCATAACTACTGATCTTAAATGTTAATGTAATATACGCATATACGATTTGCAAACTGTGTCATAAGAATGTTTACCAACTCTTTAATAACATAGGTAGTATGTTATTAAATATTCTTGGTTCTATAAAATAGGTTTTAACTATCCTATATTTTACCATTCTATATTTCATTTGCTTAAGTTTTAACATCTTACTACCAAACTTTGATATTTACTGTTATTAAAATGTCAAGTGTAATTTTATTCAATAAGAATTGCACAGAATAATGTTTTAACTTTTTAAACATCTACGAACAGAATAAAAAGTCGTTGGTGTATTACAACTGAGGCTTGATTTATGTACTACAAAACCAGTGAGAAGTTTTGGACCCCTTAAAATTTTAGGAATATATCTGGAGGAATAATATTGTAATAGTTTACTTTAGTGAAAGGCCTGCGTGTATAACCAACGTGTAAAGAGGCGTAGTAGTGCTAGTTAACGTTCCTACCATTGAAAACTGAACATGTTTTGTGCGGGTGATGGATGTGACACCACCTGTTCTCGTCACCACTGTGAACCGTTCTTGTGTAGTTGAGCCGTCAGGTTGGTAGCTAATGTGGTGTCAGTGAAACTGTGGTAATAACTGCGGTTATGAAATTTGTCACCTCTTTGTGACACTGGCGTTCATTACGGTTTGATCATTCTCTCAGCCTCTGTTGTGTACACGAGTATATAAGTAAATATTATGCTGTGCGAAATAATATTATCCGATCAAACCTTACGTCCTCAACAACAAATCAGAGTATTGAAAAAATTATGTTGCATAATACATTTATATTGTGAAAAAACTACATACCTACTTCCGAGTAAATCTAAGCCATTACTTGAATTCAGGCAAAAAATAATAAGCATTCTAGTTGAAATAGATGCAATATATATTTCGCGAATTGATCGTTAGCGTGTCCTAAGCCACTTGCCCCTACAATATCTCGAGTACTATTTC
Source organism: Homalodisca vitripennis (assembly GCF_021130785.1). NCBI lineage: Eukaryota > Metazoa > Arthropoda > Insecta > Hemiptera > Cicadellidae > Homalodisca > Homalodisca vitripennis. The sequence goes on from NC_060209.1 coordinate 7,928,097, forward strand.
ATCTGTACAATTTACATTTTACAATAAGTATAATCTATAAATAAAGTATAATCTATAAATAAAGTATAATCTATAAATAAGTATAATCTATAAATAAAGTATAATCTATAAATAAAGTATAATCTATAAATAAGTATAATCTATAAATAAAGTACGCTCGACGATTATGACTTTCATCCGTTGGATTAAGCTGAGGCTGAAAATGTATTTTCTTCCTGACTGTCTGTCTATCTGTCTGCAGAAATTTTGAGAACTCCATTGAAAAAAATTGTAAATGTGCACTAAATACTGTAAAATTCATCTCATAAAAATCAAGTTGGGTTGTAATACGTTTATTCGATTGGAAGGGGCGGCCCTTGTATGAATACTTGTAGTGGGGAAATGTATATAAAAAATTACCAGCTAATTTAGCACAAATATTTAAAAGGGAAATAATTTTCAATGTTCTTAAATGGATTTAAAATTAATTGTATTATAACTTATACACTTAAAACATAAGCATTTGATAACAAATTTGTGAATGTGTGCGTACAGTACTGCAGAAGATACATAGCCTATATTGTCTTTATAATGGTCCAATTTTTTCAAAAAATTACCTCATAAATTTATATTTCTGTTATCATTAGTAAGTTTTTAGTAATTTAAAAGCTTTTCTTATTAAATAAAAACTTAAATTTATTCTATAGTTAAAGATGCTTATTTTCTTTGTGTTTTATAGCTATGTAATAATGGTATTGTGTGTTTTGGTTTTATTTTGGTCATCCTTTGCATTAGTTTAAATGAGTAAATGAAAATATCTTTTTAGTTGAAGTGAAATTTTTGTGGTTTGTTATATATTATATTATACAATAAGAATGAAGTGTATCAGTTTGCAGTTGCAGATCGCGATTCAATTATTTTGTATTTGGCCGTGCCTTTCACATATGTCTTTAAATAACCAAACTAACATATGATCTGAAGAAAGTACTTATTATGATTAAATGGTTATTGAAATAAAATGTGCTATTGCCATTTATACAAATTGAATTAATGTAAATATTGCTTGTTGATACAATATATTACTATGCATACGTAGTTTCTATACATAATAGTACATAATACAGTGGTACACAATATTTCCTCTCTTTCTCCACCGCTAGTTCAATAAACAACACAAATCGGGTAGCAGCTGAGACTGTGAAGCCTCAGATAACGCAGAACTTCGTGAACTTGATATTGAAACGCCTCGAGTTTATAAAGTAAACAACAACAGAACTCATAACCCGAACTCGGAACAAGCAACAGGAAGTATGAGACTAATGAAAACATCTTCACTGACGCAAAGAACTAACTAACAAGTCAAGTTACTCACCACTCTTACGCTGTTTTACTGTTATACTGCAGAAAGTAAACATTTTAGTTTTCGTTCAGTTAAATATATGAAAATCTAACATTGTTGAGATTTTTCACTTATTTTTTGTTGTTCTTTCTAACCAAATAGTGCTTAACCCTAGAATGGTAACGTGTAGTCTCTCAGACGACGCAAGCTATAAAAACCGGTCCAGGTGGCAGGTGCATGACGTGACCGACCCCCCAATACCAATACCTTCCCCCTGCCAGCCAAGGTCAATGCTGGTTAGGGTTTCATTTTGTTTCATTCACTTAGTTAATTTCAGTGAGACCATAGTAGTCTGGTAGACTACGCATTACCGTTTATGTTACTTTTTTGTTCCTGAGTAAATATATGAAAAAAGCGAATGTAGTGTTAGTTTTTGTGATAATTTTTATCGTGGATGGTCAACTAACCATGGCTGATCCACTGAACACTAGTTTTGAAATAAGATAAATACTATCTGAACTTGAACGAAGTGATTGTGATGAACAAGAAATTGATCATGATGAAAAGTTTTTTTGATCATTTTGATCAACTCATTTGTTATTTATGTCCATCAGGCATTATCAAAAAAAATTAAACCAATGACAAGAAGGGCATTTGCTAAAGAAATATGTGTTGAACTAACAACTCCGCATATTCAGGGAAGACAAAAACTGCCAAATTTATCAAGGAATCTCAAACGCAACATTGAAGATGTCGTTGGCCCATCAACATCTGAGGCTCAAAATGTTATTGAAGAAGCAGGAACAAGGAAGATTTGTGCAGTTTGCCCAGCGAAAAAATGAAGAATGACTCGATTCCAGTGCACAAAATGTTATAAGCATATTTGCTTGGAGCACCGAGGAATGCTGTGTGTAAAGTGTTCCAATAAAGACTGAAATCAACAAAAATCAGGAAACATGACCTCTAAGATGTAAATAATGTCATTTGTAAATAAATTTAAATTTAATTTAATTTTTATAAATTTGTATTAATTTTTTCCCTAAAGTAGTCTGAGAGACTACGCGTTACCATTTATGTGTGCCAAATAGGCGTTACCGTTCTAGGGTTAAGGGTTTAATAGTTTTATTTATAAAAAAGACTGAAGCAAGCTAACGATAATTTTCTAAATCTCTTTTTTGTTCAGTATTTCTGATACAGTTTATTGAATCATAAATGGTGGGAATCGAGTAAATATTGCATGTTGCAATTTCCATAAAATCATTTATATACATTTTATAAGTTCAAGTTACTTAAATTTACTTTAATTGGGAATATTTGGACTAATCACCGGAATAAAAACGTTACCTTGTGCAGAGCACGCCTGCAGAGGCTCACTACCATTTACGGACTTAGATGTCGCAGATATTGCGTTTTCTGATATGACAGGAGTAACTTAATTCCGTATATTAGCACCAACTTCGCTTTCACTTACTCTGGATCGCTATCCAATGAACCTTGGACTCTGTCTGCAGGAGACTTGGAATTCAGATCAAAGACTGAGATCTGAGATTTTAGTGATTGAGTCATTGTGAGATGGAATTTGGAGCTGTATGCAGGACATGGTGTACCTTTACCGTTTTCAGGATTTGTACAATTCTAATGTGAAGTGATAAGGTGAATTTTATGGATTTGCTAACTATTTTCTTTCTTTAATAATTATAACTATATTTTTTCGAGATCAAGTTTATTAATCCAGGCTTTAATTACAATCCCATAAACTCTTCCATGGACAATGCAATTTTATAATGTAAAATAGTACAATTTTTAAATAATTATATATTTAAGATGAAAGATTTTATATCTAATTTATATTTATATTACTATTTAAAATTATTTTTGTCTGGTTCATAAAAATTAAGAATAACAGGCTTTGTAAAATATTTAACTATGATTAAAATTAATCTGAATATTTAAGAGTAATCCACATTTTAATCATTTGATCTTAAGTATGTTCTCTGTAAATATTGCGTTTATAGGTTCTGTTATTATTAAGCTTTTGGGAATACCAAGAGTTCATAGTGATGTATTGTAGATTGATTTATTTAGTAAAAGTATTTTTTTTACAAAGTGTTATAAAGCTTGTGGCTGATTATAGAAACGGAGTTTCAAACATGTCTCATATGAAAAACCTCCATAAAGATTCAAAATAATAGAATAATAATAAACATAATTTAAACAAAATTCCTATTATCCAAACTCTGAAACAATGGTGGCAACATTATTGTTACATTATAGCCTCTCCTTAATGAACAAAAAACCGCTCCTGTCGAGATTCGAATTCGTACCTCTAACGTAATAGGCAAGCATGCTAAACTTTGCACCACAGAACATAGATTTCAATAACAACAATTAAGTTTCTACTGATCTTTGTTCAAATGTAGATTCCTAATCAAAAATAAGTGTTCACATTTGTCACAATATATTTGAACACCACTGTCTGAACTATATACTGTCACATATACTGTCTGAACTATACAAACGTTTTATGCAAAGTATACAACCCACTCTTGAACCTTATTACGGCCTGGTAAGCGGTTTTCAATAACGAGGTGAGATTTATCTCCTTGATATTTACTGCCGCTTAAGTAAATATCCTACAAGTAAACACAGCTGTGTGGGGGTAGTCGTTCAGATACTGTATTTATAATGCATCATATTAATGCATTTAGTTAAAAATTGAAGTTTAAGTTCACCCTTCTCAAATTATGTTTGTAACAGAAATATAATTGTTTGGTGTTGAATATAATGTTATATGTATACAATTTCGTCTAGATTTTGATATACTATAGTCTACAAATAACGTAGTTATGGTGGGAAGGGGTGATTCAATGTGAATATTGAATTAGGTTCTACCGGTTACTCCGGTTGAGAAACTCGATTGCTCCACCGTGCTTAGAGATCGCGTCTATTACATGGTGATTCAATGTGAATATAGAATTAGGTTCTACCGGTTACTCCGGTTGCAAACTCGATTGCTCCACCGTGCTTAGAGATCGCGTCTATTACATGGTGATTCAATGTGAATATAGAATTAGGTTCTACCGGTTACTCCGGTTGCAAACTCGGGTGGTCCACCGTGCTTAGAGATTGCGTCTATTGCATCTTAGTGCACTCAATTGAGCACCTGTTAAGACAGTGAGAATTCCTCTTCACCTACATTACATTATATTATTTGGTCTAAGTGTCTCTGATGTCGAAACGATGTAACGAGTTCGTTTTGAGCTTCTTCGTCCCCGACTTTGTCTATATCTTTAGATGAAAACGACTCCAGATTTCAGGAGTCAAGTCTCTAAAAGCGACAGATCCCAGACGCTGCACTATGAGGAAGGTGAACTGGAGTTAAATGCAATATTCACAAAATAGCCCGGTTTAACTCTCTCTTCATCCGTCATAATTTTAGCTCATTAGAGATATGTTTACAAGAAAAATGTCTTAACATTGTTTCAGTGGCACCGAGCAAGTCTCTGGACAGTTACCGGACAAAAATATAGACAAGAAATAAAGGAACGAGCGTATAGGGAATGAATTGAGTAAAGCTACTAAGAATATCGACCTCTTTTCCACGAATCATAAAACTATAATACATATTTATTATTTCAGTGGATGTTTCATGCACACTAAATCTAAACTACGACAGCTAGTACTAGGAAACGTCATCTCAAGCAGAGTAATACTGCCTTAACACGACTACCGATTTTACACTTGTAAGATTATTTTTAGAGCATAAACATTATATCAACAACTATGTCTCCATTTATGTATTAAATAATGATGCGATATTGTCCCAGAAATATTCCCTTTTCATTTTAAAATTCTACGCTTTAAAATACTTATGTATTAAATAATGATGCGATATTGTCCCAGAAATATTCCCTTTTCATTTTAACATTCTACGCTTTAAAATACATACTATATTTGCCACAATAACTGCTGTTTTCAGTAGTGTTGAGCAAAAGAGATGTGATTGACGGAAGATATGTATCTTTCTTCAGATTGTCCAAGACGGGATGTTTAATTTGTTTAAAATAATCATATTAAAGTTCTCTACACATAACGTAGAACAATGGTGGGAAGGGTTGATTCAATAAGAATGTTAAGCTCAGTTCCAGTTCACCTTCCACTTAGTGCAGCGTCTGAAGTCTAACGCTGTGAAAGATTTGATTCCTGGAATCTGGAATCAACATCCATCTGAAGAGATTCATTACCAGTCAGGGACTTTGGATGCTGCACTAAGTGGAAAGTGATCTGAAGCTAATCTTAACATTCTTATTCATATTAGAGTTTATATGAAGCATATTTAGTTCTCTAAAATATATTTAATTCATTTTATATTTTGAATCGATATTTTCAGTATAATAAGTATAATTATACGTCTTAGCTCTTAAATTTCAAAACCTTAGAGATAAATGGTATCAAATCTCAATTTCGGTTTGTCTACTTTTCGGGTAAAGTTTACTTTTGTATGCGATACGATTGTAGACAAGAAGGAATAACATATTTTAGACTCGCATATAGACAAACTTCCAATATTATAGACAGATATAAACTTGGATCCGTGCAATACATTTGAATGTTTAAAATACCGCTATTGATCAAAAGTTTATATTAACAATTTAGTTTGTTTACGCAAAGAACTTTCACGTGTAATTAACGAGTAAATAGACGATGCAGTTCTCGTAGGGAGGCTGTAAAGCAGAACATGTTTTGTGTGCGTGATGGATGTGACACCACCTGCACTCGGCACCACTGTGAACCGTTCTTGTGTAGTTGTGAATGGCGTCTGGTTGTAGCGCTAATCACGTGTCAGTGACCCTGCGGTAACAGCCCCGGCTGTGAAGTTTGGCAACTTTGCGTCACGTTCACATTGGGTTCATTACGGTTTAATTATTTCATCAACCTTTTCTAAATGTTCTCCATGTTTCAACATCAATATTACGTTATCAAAGGTAAAATGTATTTATTAGCCTTTTTAAAACAAAAGTTTAATTTATACACTTTTTGTTTTCTATATACAGTTTTGTAAATAGATTTTAGTCTAGATGTGGCTTATAGGCCGCCCATTGTTAGGCATACCTGTCTCGCTTCTTTGTTTCACTCTCTGTTCGTGGATCTTGCGATCGAAGTGAGGGGTGTGATATGTTTAGGAGATATGAATGTTGATCTCATGGTCAAAAACAAGCAACGTATCTCGATATTACTGCCAACTCTTGAAAGAATCCAATACGTCACAGATTGTCAATGAGCCCACCAGAGTGACAACAAACCTCAGCCACATTGTTAGACCACATCATTGTGGACAGGTCGGTTGATGTCAAGAGGAACGGCGTGGCGTCGTGGATGTCTCGAGTATTAAGGATCATAGGGGCGTAAGCATTACAGATCACAAGTTAACCTATTGCATTGTTGGGGTTACAAAGAACAAAATAGAACACAAATTTATTAAATATAGAGATTTTAGCAGCTGTGACCCAGAAAAAGTTGTAAGCGAGATAGCGGCTTGTGACTGGGATGGTATATTGAAACGAACAAGACGTTGATATTGTGGAGGCATGGATAACAAATAATATCAGGAAAAGTATATGACAAAAAATGCCCCCTGTAGTATGTAAGAAAGTGTCCAAGAAAAAAGCCCCATGGCGAAACGATGACATCCGAAAGACGACGAAGGTTAAAAATAAGTTGCGAAATAGATATTGGAAGTACAGGCATATAGATGACTGGGAGAGGTACAAAGAAATAAGAAACCGACTGAATAATATGATCAGAATTGCAAAAAAGAGATTTTTTTCTGATAAACCATCCTCTTCAAAAAATCCAAAGGAGTTCTGGACATGCCTTAAGAAAGATGATATTGTACAAACAAGGGATTGCTCGAACATTCCACCAGAACTTAAAGCGCATGAGATCAATGAATACTTTATAAACATGGGAGCTGGCCCGAAGATTGATAAAAGCGTATGGGAATTTTTTGCAACCAATGGCCGAGAAGAAATTAGAGATAAATTTAAGTTTTACGCTGTCGGTAAAAGAGACGTTATTTCGGCAATGAATTGAAATAAAATCTAAAGCTGTGGGCAGCGATGAAATTTCGATTGACATGATCAAGTCAGTGAGCCCCTACGCAGTCAAAGCCATTACACACCCGGTAAAACGTTTCCCTGGTTGGCAGCGGGTTTCCAAAGTCATGGAAAAACAAGTATTGTTCGGCCAATACCGAAAGGGCAAGCTGCCAATCAGGTAGACCAGCTTAGGCCAATTTCAATACTCCCAGCCATGTCTAAGATACTGGAAAAGATTGCCATTAGACAAATAGACAGTTTTATGAAAACATCGGATATTTTACCGAAGCTGCAATCGGGCTTCAGGCGCAATCATAGTACATGTACAGCCCTGACAAATCTTTTCAGTGATATGATTGACGCCAAAGACAGGGGTAAATATAACTCCATTGTTATGTTGGATTATTCTAAGGCCTTTGATTCAATGGACCATGAGATGCTTTTAGCGAAGATGAGCTATTATGGCTTTGACTTGAGCGTAGTCAATTGGATAAGGTCATACTTAGACTCCATGCTGCAGGTGACGCGTTTTAGGGAGTGAAACATCAACCCCGCTTGTGAAGTATCGAGGCATTCCTCAAGGTAGTTGCCTAGGGGCCTATTCTGTTCAATATGTACACAGCCGATATGCCAAGCTGTGTGCAAAATTGCACAGTTCATTTGTATGCTGGACGACTCGCAGCTGCACTTGTCTTATGAGCCATCGCAGATGGTGTCAGCCATTGATATGATCAATGTCGACCTTGAAAAAATATTGGGGTGGGTCAATGGCGAATGGGCTGAAACTAAACATAGGCAAGTGCACTGTGTTGCATACGGCGCCACACAAACATTGTGCAGTCCCTCAGTGAAAGAGGAGTGATGGTGAGGCTCGATGGCCAGAATTTGGCTGTATTTGATAGGGCGAGAACTCTTGGCGTTGTGCTGGACAGCGGCCTCACGTTCTCTGACCATGTCACGCATGCCTGTCAACGAGCACTCGGTAGACTGAGGGGGACTCTACAGATTTTAGAGATCTTTTACCTGAGTCTGCGAAACTACGTATCATGCAGTCACTAGTCCTGTCCGTTTTCGCCTACTGTTTCCCAGCCTACGGGAATAGCATTTCTGGAGAAGACATGCATCGCATTCAAAAGTTGCAAAACTCTGCTATCCGTTTCATTTTTTAATTTGAAAACGATTTGAGCATGTCTCTCCTTACAGAGATGCCGCTGGGATGATGTCGGTAGAGACCGTCTGCAGGGTCATGACGTGTTGCATGGTCCACAATGCTCTTGTAAATCAGGAGCCTCAGTACCTTAGTGAGAAGCTCTCATTTCGGGGATGAGGTCTCTCTCAGCGCAAAACCGCCAAGGGAATCTTCTTCACTTTCCCAAAGTTAGGCTGGAGTTGGGAAAGGAGGAGCTTCTCTTATTTCGGCCCGAAATTGTACAACGACCTCCCACCAAACGTGAAAAAATGTTCAATAGCTACATTTAAGAATAGATGAGGTAGAGAATTTGCTTAATGTATAGATTTTCTTTATTTATTTGTATTTAATTTTCATGTATATGTTGTATATGACGATAGTTGTTCTGTATGTAACTGAGAAACGCTTTATGAAAATAAAGACAACATTATTATTATTATTAGATTCTAACCCGTGAGAGGTACTCTCGTTAGATGGCACCTGACAAACAGATTTGGTCTGATGACATTTTTTTAAATTAAATTATAAATCCTTCCGTTACTTCACAAGTGCCTCACTGACTATATGACACATTCTTTTCCACAAAACACGGTATGATTCATCCATATGAATGTCTTTGGGGTGGAGGGGATTCCCACCCTGCGCGCTTTGTTAGCTGTCATCTCGACACGGGACCTACCACGTTAGTGCAGTTATTAGACGGCATCTACGCATGTAACCGATCCCGTTAGTGTTTTGTGTTAGTGTTAGTGTCAATACAAAGTTTAGTTCGATATCTTTATTTTAGATTGTGTGTTTGTAACAAACATTATCGTTGACTATTCATCATATTTAGTTCATTATTGTTTTAATTTAAATGGCAAAAATTCGTATAGCATTATTCTTAATTGAACTGAAGAGGTTGAAGATTTACGTTGTTCAAGTGTTTGTTGGCTTGTTCAAGGTCTACATGAAAGGAAAATATAACAAAAACCATGCTCCACTGCCATAATTATGCAACAGAAGAAAAATAACAACTAATTACTCTCCATTTGTCTGTGTATTTTTCGTTTCTTTAAATATTTGTTATTTAATGTTAATCTTTAATAAACAACGTTTACTTGGTAAAGAAATTAATTTTATTTATTGTCTATTGTACTTTAACAAACTAAAATGTGTAATTTACATGCCAAATATATTTAAAAATAAAAATGCATTATTCTAAAATATTTTATAAGATCATTTTATTACTTATTTACAATAAAATAATTATAAAATTATACAAAAAAGATACAATATGTGTAATAAGTGTAATATAAGATTTAGAAGTATAAAAACAAAGGTAACGTACAAAAACACAACATTAGATAGCATCTATACAGGGTACCTGATATGTATTTTGATAGTCTGGGGTCTCTCACGGGTTAAAGCTAGTACATGTGCAGCCAAATGCTTTTAAATTTTAGTTTTACTGTCTCAGTGTGCACCAAACTGCCATACAAGTAAAACGTTTACCAAAAACTTTTCGTTACAATGTGATTAGTTTTAAATTTCTTGGGTAGATTTATAGAAGAAGCGACTGTCCTGGAGGTTGAAGAGTAATCACTGAAGTCGCCCGGAGGGGTGTATCCGATACGTTCGCTGTCTCTATAAATCTCAGTTGTCCACAGACAGGGAAAAATCATGTCGTACATCTTGTGGTCACACATTCTTGAAAGTTTAAACCTTTCACCACTTTCTGTTTTACAAACCTTTACGTGCCTCCACGAGCAATGCATAGTGGTTGTTACTGTAATAAGAGTAATAAGTTGAGACAATTAATTGAGCATTTGCAATAAGTTTGAATAAGACAGTTTTACTTCTAAATAATGTACACTACATTGAGTTTTAGTCGAATTTAGATAAAAATATAGAGTAACTACTAAATTCACTAACGTAATAATTTTCTTCTCGCTGTTCATAAATGTTGCCCTTATTTAAAATAATTATTTGTTAATTTAAAATGATTCGAGTGTAGTGTTATCCATTTGAATTACTACCCATTACATAGTTAAATATAAAGTAAACATTGAATCGTATTTGTGCATTGGATAAATAGCGATGAATAAAATATGCCTGTTTAAGATCTTTAACAAGAAACTGCTCCTTTTTATCTCTAAATATTAGCACCTACAAAAAACAGAAATGATGTTATTTTTGTCTTTGTCTTTTACACTAAGTTGCTTATTGTGCTATTAAGAGTTATTTAACCTAAATCGTCAATTCAGTTCATAGAAGTCCTACTTATCTTAGATCTTTAAATAACACGAAGTGTACTCTTATGGTCATCGTCATTAGTGTGTGCACTGCTATAAAGAAATAAACATTAGTGACACAATGAAATACAGGCAACAAGTTCCACAGTACCGTACGGTACAGGCCCTCTCCTTTCTTCTTTCACCCTTAGTGTAACTTAAATTTATGGGGTTTTGTTCTTTTAACAAAGATTTTTGGATGAAACATACTTAAATTATAGTTTGAACTTTGAGTCTACACTAACAGTAACATAGGCCTAAGTGGTACGAATTTGTCAGGAATTTTTATTTAGCCTCGTTTATAATAGAGAAAATTATATTTTATTTAGAATTAATTTTATTTGATTTTTACAAGAAAGTTCCATTTAATTTTTGAAACAAGAAGTTAATCAAAGTGGGCGTGTATGGTTTTGGGAATTAAAATATAAATATCTAACAAGAACAAGAATTGTTATTTTAAGTCCAAATTAATGAATTTCTAATTAATAAACAGATTTGAAAGTAGTTAGGGAATGTATTCTCCTGCCTATCAACTCTAACGAATATAGTTCATTAATTTTAAAATTATATTATTAAGTGCAGTTAAACTAATCAAAAAATTAGGTAAAGGATTTTGTGAAACTTGCTGATCTCTCTACATTTAACTGCGCCTCTCTGCTTGTTTATATTACTACTTTACTATCTAGAAATTTAACATTTGTTTACTACAGAATATAATAATATTTTGTAGTGTGCGAGTTATTTTCAGGTAAGTGCAATATCCAGGGGTGCTCGATATACTGTAACCTATTTCAGAATTAAATAAAACCGTTTTGAAGGCAGTTATAAATTTACTTTGTACAAATTATGTTAATAAAAAAGTATGGCTTTAAAGGTGAGCTTGTTTTCAAAAGAGGAACTGTTAGATGAGTTATTGATAGGCTTTAAAAGAGTTGAAAAGTTGTGAGGACAAGGTTGTTAATTCAAGAAAAACTAGACAAGTGTTGGAAATGAGGTAAATGCAAATGTGAACAATATGAGAATTTAAACTAGGCTGTGATAAGAATAATTAGTTACATGTTATTAGTTATGAACTGTTTCTTGTTATTACTTGAGATATTTATCGTTCTTTGTTATCAGTTGATCAATACTTTATAAATGTGATATGAGAAATATGTCCTTAATTTATTTAAATATTGAAATGGATAAAAGGATTTATAGAGATATTATGAAATAATGTATATAACTTTTAATATGAAAAAAAAATGTTTTTTTTTGTCATGAATGCCATACTGGTGTAAATGTAACAAGTCAAATGCATTGAAGCTTTTATAATTTTAAATTAAGGAAAATCATCATAAACAAAGTTAAGAGTATTTATATAAATATATTGAAATTAAACTGTTTATGTCAAGGACTTTGTATGAAAATGTTTATAAATTCTATTATGAAAATTTAGCATAACAGTTTGACATATGTTGTGAACTATTTAACAATCCCAAATTAAATGATTTTAATCAACAAAGTTATAAACTTATGATGTACGATTTGTTTGAGATAAAAAGAAAATCACATACCAACTTCGACGTACTCCGGAGCTGTTACGAATGGATCGAGATTGTTGGACCGCTGCACAAGATTTTGTTCCACGACGACGACATCATGATGGCAATGGACAACTTCTTAAAATGCACTGGTTGATCGCACTCAGAAAAAATAATTCAGGTAAAATTTTACAATAATTAGTTGAGGGCAATATATTTAAAAAATGTTGGACTGTGTGAGTAATGTAACGGAGTACTAAAGTTTTAGGCATTAATTAAATTACAAACCATATAATGAATTAGTGTTAAAATGGGAACTTAATAATATTTGAAATACAAAAAACTCGGCATAAGTGAGTGTAAACAATTTGAAATAAAGAAACATGAGATGGATGTCATGAATGAAGAGGAGTATAGGGATCAAGAAAACAATGTTACAATGAAATGGATATTTGTTTAGAAATGAAAACCCTACTATGTTATAGATTACGGTATATATTTCTTACAGTGTTGATCATATTGTAATAACTAATTGAATGCAAGTTAATGTTCACAAAAAATATAAGACAACTAAACCGCTGTTTTCCATGTATTCATGTTTGTCGAATTAATGTGAATAAAAGACAAAGACATTTTGTTCTGTTTCATGTAAATAACAAAATATTGAAGAGTTTAAATTTAGTGACCGATTGGAACCCACGATAAAGTATAATGTGTTATTTCAAAGATTTTGACTTTATGAGGAAGTGTTTAATAAGTTTACATTATTTTGAAGTGAAACAAATTATTTCATAATGTTTGAGCTCTTGTCAGGCAATAAATTAAAAGAATTGTCCTGTCCAAAACTTATTCCTTTGTGATAAATGTTTCATGCACAACACGATCACTGCACTGCACTGGTGTCACGACGCGAGAGAGACCCGGCACAATACACAGCGGTACACGGCACAATGTACATCGGGACACGGCATAGACACACTGTCGGGACCTACTCGGCGGCGAGCTACAGTCGACAGGACCTGGACCTTGGCCTTATCAGCTGTTCTGGGAAAATCGATAACTAGTGGACACGAGTCAACTGATTATCGCTCCGGACATTGTAATGTTTAAGGTAGAATAAAATATTGTTATATGGCAGGGACGTGGAATTGAAACAGGTAATGGACAACAGTCTTCAACACAAACAAAAATACTCTCATTTTATTTTCTTAGTTTATGGCTAATGATTAGTTAAGGATAGGTTACTAATTTGGGTTGTCTTTCTAAATGATTTTCATAAATATCTAACTTGTAAAACAAGGGGGAGGGGAGAAATTACATAAACAATTCAAAATGTCCTTATTTAATATATATGGGAGAAATTATATGCAAAAATATTTTAGAATTTAATTAGTGATACCAAAGTGTAGGTAAATTAAATTATGTCATTTCTCAAGAATTAAGGATGATACAGTGTGATTGCAGGTTTTACTGGTGGTCTAGTTTGTTAACGTGATTACGGTAGGGGTAGTTTGAAGATAACTTTGTTCTCACTGACCTTGTGATTGGATAGTGGAGGCCAATCAAAGGCTTGTTTTACAGTTAGCTGGTTTAATGGAAGGAGAGGTAAAATGACACGCGAATCTCCGCGACATTTTGGAGTTTCTTGTGTGGTTATTTAGTATTTGGTTTTCGTATAAATAGTTTGCTGTACCCATATGTGAGGGATATTTCGGATATTGTATTAATTTTGTCACACAAAGGGAAATATTAATTAATACATATTTGAATTTACTTAATAAATTAACGCAAGTTTTCAAGAGAGTATCTGTCGTTGCAAGTATAGCTCATAGTAATGTTTCCCATTTTAATATTATTTAAACGTTACCAGTAATAACCATTTAGTATTCAAACAGCCAGAATAATATTTATACATTAAGATATAAAGCTTTATCAAATTTTTGGGTGAAACATATTTAAATTACAGTTTAAATTTATAATAACTTCAACTCTTGTTTTCCGAACGTTGTTACCTGTTGTTCCTTGTTGTACCTGTACGTTATTTTCTTCCAGGAAGTTATTCGTTTGGATTTATTTAGCCTCTTTTATAGTAACATTTTATTGTGAACTAAATTATAAATTAAATTCATAATTTATAAGTTAAATTTTTTGTTTGGTTTTATTTTTGAAACAAGAAGTTTACTTTAATTTAATTTTTTTTTATTCCAAAAAAGAAAACCTTTTCTTGAAACAACTTTTATAACAAAAGTGGTTGCGTAAGCATTTGGGACTTAAAATATAACTATCTAACAAGTACAAGAATTGTTATTTTATATTGAACTGTACGATGCTCTGGTTTAATGTAAGAAATCAACACTTTCACTCGAGTCCAGCTGCAAAAGCATTGCAGTAGGAATATTGAACTGTAATAGGCTCTCTTAACATTCCTAAACCGTAGTTTACTATAAGAGACTATAATTTTACCAGAGTCGAGGTACAAAGCATTGCAGTAGGAATATTGAACTGTAAATCTGTCTGCTGACATCTGTTGTCTTGATATCTGGGCAAACGCCAGTCTCATTTTTATCCTTCAGTATTTCTTGTTTCTTTCCATACAACAAGATTCTACACTTCTTCACACCCTCTACACTTCATTTACTTGAGTTGTCTAGTAAGAATTATCTCTTCATTAACGATCTTACATTTACACAACTTGGGAATTACCCACCGCATAATGACTATCTTATCTTTCAGTTGGAACAACTTTTTACTTCATAGAAATTGTAGAGGAAGTTTTAAAAATATATTTATTTTATTTTCCAATTTACGCTCAGATAAAACAGAATCGTTCTGTTGTGTCTCTAGCGTAAAAAGGAATCTAGAAGTTTTACTAAAAATTATTATAATATTAAAAAGAACGATTTTGGTTTTCAATCTGTAAACTAACTGGAATAATATGGGAAAACAATGCAGTATTTTAAATACGCTACACGATAAAAGGTCCTTTTCTTTCAATGAAATAAACAAGACAAAATACGACTGACATAATTCAAATCGAATACAACGGGCATAGGAAATTTGGTTAACGTCCTATCAAAAACCCTACTAATCGATTAGTTGAAATAAGTTTTGATCGGTTAAGTAATAATTTTGTCTATATACGTTTTCAAACTAATATAAGGCTTCATCCAATGATATATAATATTCTATTTAAATTTATACAAATTCCAAGAATATCTTGAAACTAAAACTTCTTATTGAAATGGATTTGTAACCGTTGCGTTGTAACTGTAACAGATTATGGCTAAAGAAAATAATGTGTGGTTTTAGTGGAAATACACTTTTAAATGGAAATTTTAGAATGTATAATATGTATTCAGTAGTAATGGTATATAGTTCTGAATGAATAGAGTATTGCCACACTTTTGCTACACATTATATCATTAATAAACTGAAATATTGTAATCGGCTACATCTATTAATTAAAATTGTTATAAAACAAACTTAAACTTTTCATCGTTTATTAATAATGCTTTAGAAATTGGATTTCTTCTCACTGTGGTACAGTTGCTGAAAGGAATAAGCAGAGTGACGGGATTGTCATGACAGGAATGTCATGACGGGATTGTCATGACGGGATTGTCATGACAGTATGTCATGTAAAGGGAGCTTGGGTCATTCTCTCCAGGTCTGGATGGCTACTAGGAGAGGAACAAGCGAGCTTTAATGAATTTGTTACAATTATAGAGTTTAAAATATAATCTACCTGTCTCGAAGTTAAATATTTTCTCGGGACTTGTATCCGAGCCATGTGCCACGGAAAAGGTATACGAAACTGATCAGATGTATTACTATAATTCTTAGACTGGGTACCAATCAAATAGAAGAATATAAAAAAAACGGACAGAAAGAAATGTTTAACTGAGAAGTTAAGTATATTTTCCAGAATAAAATGCCCTATAGTAAATAGTAGCTCATCGAGCAAGCTCATACGTTATAGTACTTTGATTACATATAATATAGCTAGACAGATATTGTACTTTGCTTAAACTGATGCATCAAAAGTTTACTTGATAATTAATTTCACAAACATTAAATTACTAAGGTATTGTTTATTAAACAATAATGTGCAAACTGTTTAAATTTTTTTCAATGATAAATCAATTTTTAATTGTTTATTGGCAAACAAAATAAATCTCCATTGAAACTAATAAATTCTGTTCAAAAGAATATTTTATGCTCTTATATCCGCACCGGGAAAGTCATTGAAAATATTTTCAGTTGATGTGACCTTTTTGCTGAAGTGCATTTCCAATACCACGAACCTTTTGATATCCAATATCGCTCTCATATCACCGCATTGCTCCACTGTGGGTTGACAGATATTGAACCGAGTCACGTAAAGTGACTGTGATTCTACAAAGAGGCGTGCAAATAATGAATCTTTCATCAAAGTACTTCTATGGTTCATTGGATTTTTTAAACAGGAATATGAACATTCGTAACCCTATTTGTTCACTTATTTAGTATTATCTCACTGACAATTAATTATAAAATCTCTTTTAGTTCACATCTTGTCAAATTTTCCCTCCATATTCTCAGACATTCCCTATTTATATAACAACAAGTTTTCCCGTGAAACAGGAATATCTACTCTACAACTTTATAGATCCTTTTCCACAACAAACTCTCAATATAAACGTTCACAAAATTTTTTTCCAGGCTTCTGATTTATTCAACGCTCAATCTTAGCCAGTTTTTAAAAATCGTATCAGTGTGTGGTTATTACAACTAGGCTTATCAGAGGCGGATATCATTATCACTGCTGGTTATAGTGACCTTGCCGGACATATCACACTGTAACTGATGGGACACACTCTTTTAACACTCTCTATTCCATAGATTTTATAGATTTTAATGTAGTCTTTTATAGTTTTAAACTACCCATTTAACCTATACTGGTACTAAATCATTTTAATAACAAAAATTAGAGTTGCTACTGCTTCAACCAGAATCATTACTTAGCGAATTCCAAGAAGCAAAAGACAGGACTTTTATTATTCTTTAGTTCTTTATCACTCTCTTTGTCAGCAACGTGGCAATGCATTATTTTATTTTTAACATCTAGAAGTAGTGCTTTTTTGTTTATTTGACACAACTGAACATCTAAGTAAACTTTGAAAATCGAGTATTCATTACTACGACCTCAGCTATATCCAACCCCATGTGTTTCGTCCATTCGGTACATACGTTCTAAAAATTAATTACTCGTACTTCAAATTTTTTTAAGATGAAAATAGACCTTGATCTAAAGATATTTTTCATTGTGTTACAGGTGTAATTAAAAAAAACGATTTGATTACACGTACTAAAAACTGGCGATATAAATCATCCAAAGTCAGGAATTGTAGCTAAAAAATTTACTCCAAACTCAATTGTATATGTTTTAAATTACTTTACTCATAGTTGAGCGTCAATACATGTGCCAACATGTTAAAATAAACATCTACTTACATAACATCTAAAATAATCAAATGATTTGCCAATCCAAACTATGGATAGATACTTAATTACTATCTGATCGAAGACATAATAAATCATATCAATCAGTGTGGTAATTTGACAACAATTTATCTAATAATTATTCTTTGTGTACGTGCAACTCTATTACAAGCAATTCTGAAAATTTTAAAAATATTCAGTTAAAAGAATAACAAAGATACAAATTTTACAATTTTTAAACAGAAATGCTAGCTACTCGTTTAATAATACAACTCATTATATTTATGGGAACTTTCAGTCTAAAGCAAAGTGAGCACAATTCGTTTTCTAACAAATTAGTGTTAAAAACTAACCTTATATTACTCCATACCAAAATTAAGGGTTTTTTATACTTGTATATAGTTGAAATGAGAATCTTTTTTACTAAGAATCTTAAATGTTTTATTCCATTAATCTAATTCAGCCGTTTAAAAACCTATTTTATTTTATTCAGAAGAAAACATGAGTAAATTTTGCAACCCGATATTACAAATACCAACTGCGCATGTTACTACAGTATTGCTATTTTCTTAAACCATCATTTACTAAAACATATAATAATATTTTATTTTCACATATTGAATTGCCTTACAAAATTCAATAAGGTGTTGCATTGATAGAAATGAAGGAAATGTATTACAAGGGCAATACATAAACTCACCAAGCCGTGGCCGGCACTGCTGACATCGAAAGTGTATCCGATATGTATTCTATCGGCATCCGCCGGGAAATATGTTATTCAGACACGCCTTTGCGCTTTTATATGCAATATTTTAGCTTTCCATTTCCGCTACAGAAATTCCTACTGGATTATCTCTTACGCGCCGTCTTGTGTTTGTGGCATAAGTTTTAATGTACTACTCTTATACATTACATTGTATCCATTTCTTAATTTATGTAACCTTTTGGTTAATTTAGTTACAGAGCCGAAAATTATACCTGTTGGCTAAAACTTGTGTTATGGTTTTTTTAAATGAAAATAACTTTGCTAGAATAATGTTCAAGCTTTCTATACATACTAAGACATCATATATGTAATTGTTTCAATACCGGGAAAGTCTATATAAACATATTTCTGAGTCATCATAATTTAACTATATTTTGAATAAAATTTTAATTTATTTTGTGACTCACTTGTTGATGTAAATATTCAAAGTCTAAAAGAGATAATGGTGTATCTATCAAAATGTTATATAGATATGTACCAAGGAAAAAACTTCGTTTTTTGTTTAAATTTTTGTGGCAATGAAAGGTTTTTGAAGGTGATCTGGTTTTCAGCACACTTTTCATTATTCATTATGCACATTTTCTCCTTTTGCAAGCATAAGTATTGTTAGCTCTGGCATTCAATTCAGTTAACTTGTGTTAGTTTTATTAATTGCATGTTTTAGAGATATTGTGTTAGAACTCACACGCAACATTGTTATGCTTCTTGTTGTATTCGCTACACAACGCATTCGTATTATTTGTTTGTGGTAAGTTGTCCAACTGAGAAAGACATCAGATTGCATATCTCGAAACTTAGTGTATGTATTTGTTGTATCACTAAACGATGGCAAATCTAAGGAAACCTCACAATCGTCGTAGTTCCCCTGCACATAGATACACGTGTGTGTAGACAATACTAAAATATAACGTAAAGCCATAAATATAATCTAAGTATTTATTCCATCACCTAATATTGGTGTTTTATATTTGTTACGTATTTTATATATGTTTACTACTTAATCGATGTATACAATACAGTATTCAATTCTCCCTGGGAAAACAATATAGGTGGCAGATGACAGTATAAAATCCCAGATAATACAGTGCACACAAAGTTTGCCAACTTGATATTGAAACGCGCCATCCAAGTTTATAAGGTAAACAAGCGCATTATTCATAACACGAGTTTGAAACAAACAACAAGAATTATCAGAGTGATGAAAACATCTTGTTTGGCGGAAACAAGCAACTAACTATTTAAGTCTGCCACAACTTTTACGCAAATTTAACTTTATATAATGTACATTGCAAAATATAGTATTATTAAGTTAACAGCAGTTCATAAAGGTTACAGGACAATTAATATATTAAAATTACTATTAATGTTCAAGGTATAATTTAAAGCATCTATATTTTACTGCAGTACCAATTCCTCACTCAATAATAACAATATATATTAGCCGCTATGAATTATCCCAATTATTGGCGTGACAAGAGAATATTTGAACAGCTCAACAGTGATTAAAATCTCAATTGAATGTAAAAAAGGTTCACATTTTATTTCTATGTTTATTATTCTTATTCCTTTCTTTAAGCAAGATAACAGTACACTTCCGTCTCTCGCTTTGGTTATGTTTCGGTCTACGAGATAGGTTTTTGCTACTTGAAACGTTTTTGTTATGGGCAATCAAGCGATAAATTCAAAGAAACAGAGGTTGTACAAATATATAGGAACACTATTAAGCATGTTACATTAAGCAAAATCTGGTAATAATAAAACACACTCATCATTTTAAATTTAAATTTCAAAAATTTGGAAATTACTATGAGATTAAAATGAACTAAAATTCTGAACAACAGAATTAGTAATGGAGCATACACAACTCCATGTGGATACAGGGTGAGATTAACTATGGTTGTCTGTTCTGAAAATAATTGACCTACAGGAGAGTACACCGATCATCGGTGAAAGGCTTAGAATATTGCGTGAGTAGATTAATTAGTCAAGGAATCTGTTGTCAAGGTAAATGGTATCTGCTTGTTGTGCTGTAAGATCAATAAACAACAGTGATTGATTACGGTTGTTTGTTATGAGATTAAATGACCTGCAGGAAAGTACACTAAACATCGGTGAAAGGCTTAGAATATTGCGTGAGTAGATTAATTAGTCAAGGAATCTGTAGAAAAGATAAGTGGTACCTGCTTGTTGTGCTGTAAGATCAATAAACAACAGTGATTGATTACGGTTGTTTGTTCTGAGATTAACTGACCTACAGGAAAGTACACTAAACATCGGTGAAAGGCTTAGAATATTGCGTGAGTAGATTAATTAGTCAAGGAATCTGTAGACAAGGTAAATGGTATCTGTTTGTTGTGCTGTAAGATCAATAAACAACAGTGATTGATTACGGTTGTTTGTTCTGAGATTAAATGACCTACAGGAAAGTACACTAAACATCGGTGAAAGGCTTAGAATATTGCGTGAGTAGATTAAATTAGTCAAGGAATCTGTAGAAAAGGTAAATGGTATCTGTTTGTTGTGCTGTAAGATCAATAAACAACAGTGATTGATTACGGTTGTTTGTTCTGAGATTAAATGACCTACAGGAAAGTACACTAAACATCGGTGAAAGGCTTAGAATATTGCGTGAGTAGATTAATTAGTCAAGGAATCTGTTGTCAAGGTAAATGGTATCTGTTTGTTGTGCTGTAAGATCAATAAACAACAGTGATTGATTACGGTTGTTTGTTCTGAGATTAACTGACCTACAGGAAAGTACACTAAACATCGGTGAAAGGCTTAGAATATTGCGTGAGTAGATTAATTAGTCAAGGAATCTGTAGAAAAGATAAGTGGTACCTGCTTGTTGTGCTGTAAGATCAATAAACAACAGTGATTGATTACGGTTGTTTGTTCTGAGATTAAATGACCTACAGGAAAGTACACTAAACATCGGTGAAAGGCTTAGAATATTGCGTGAGTAGATTAATTAGTCAAGGAATCTGTAGAAAAGATAAGTGGTACCTGCTTGTTGTGCTGTAAGATCAATAAACAACAGTGATTGATTACGGTTGTTTGTTCTGAGATTAACTGACCTACAGGAAAGTACACTAAACATCGGTGAAAGGCTTAGAATATTGCGTGAGTAGATTAATTAGTCAAGGAATCTGTAGAAAAGATAAGTGGTACCTGCTTGTTGTGCTGTAAGATCAATAAACAACAGTGATTGATTACGGTTGTTTGTTCTGAGATTAACTGACCTACAGGAAAGTACACTAAACATCGGTGAAAGGCTTAGAATATTGCGTGAGTAGATTAATTAGTCAAGGAATCTGTAGAAAAGATAAGTGGTACCTGCTTGTTGTGCTGTAAGATCAATAAACAACAGTGATTGATTACGGTTGTTTGTTCTGAGATTAACTGACCTACGGGAAAGTACACTAAACATCAGTGAAAGGCTTAGAATATTGCATGAGTAGATTAATTAGTCAAGGAATCTGTAGACTGGATAAGTGGTACCTGCTTGTTGTGCTGTAAGATCAATAAACAACATTGATTGATTACGGTTGTTTGTTCTGAGATTAACTGACCTACGGGAAAGTACACTAAACATCGGTGAAAGGCTGAGAACTTTGCATGAGTAGATTAAATTAGTCAAAGAATCTGTAGAAAAGATAAGTGGTACCTGCTTGTTGTGCTGTAAGATCAATAAACAACAGTGATTGATTACGGTTGTTTGTTCTGAGATTAACTGACCTACGGGAAAGTACACTAAACCTAGGTGAAAGGCTTAGAATATTGCGTGAGTAGATTAATTAGTCAAGGAATCTGTAGACTGGTTAAGTGGTACCTGCTTGTTGTGCTGTAAGATCAATAAACAACATTGATTGATTACGGTTGTTTGTTCTGAGATTAACTGACCTACAGGAAAGTACACTAAACATCGGTGAAAGGCTTAGAATATTGCGTGAGTAGATTAATTAGTCAAGGAATCTGTAGAAAAGATAAGTGGTACCTGCTTGTTGTGCTGTAAGATCAATAAACAACAGTGATTGATTACGGTTGTTTGTTCTGAGATTAACTGACCTACAGGAAAGTACACTAAACATCGGTGAAAGGCTTAGAATATTGCGTGAGTAGATTAAATTAGTCAAGGAATCTGTAGACAGGTTAAGTGGTACCTGCTTGTTGTGCTCTAAGATCAATAAACAACAGGTATTCATTACAGTTTTGTTATGAGAGTATCTACAGTAATAGTATGATCAATAAATATTCAGTACCATTCAGATAATCTGTAACTAGTTGATGACGTCGTATAAATGGAAATAAGTTATCTTATTCGCCACAAACTTTATAACATAAAGAATTGAGCGTAATATCTTAATTCGCACACTGCATTATAGTTTCCAAAGTTATTCTCTTAACATCATAGTTTGCATTTGAATATTTACACTAAATCACACAAAACCCATTCAAAAACTATTTTGTAAAATTAATAACGAAAATGCTCAAGTTTGAATTCAGACCGAACCATTAGTTTCTATTCAAAAACATTATTATTGTTTTAAACAACCTTATTACAATAAAGATGTTTTAACGTTTGAAAAACGTAATATTCAAAGTATTCATTGGGATCTTTATAAATAACCCTTATATTCTGAACTTGTATGAAAATGAACTCTATCTTTATTCTGTTACGATTTCATGTTCATTCTATCTTAAATTAAAATTGTGTTTTAGCTGCAGAATGAAAATGTTCGTATTTTTTTCGTTTAACCTAACTTTTTCCCCATTGTACAGAGTGTTCACCATGTATATGTATGTGTGTGAGTTCTCTTATAACAGTTTGTTCACTTTTTTACAAAACATTGGTTCTTTAAACTAAACGTATTCTTTACTGTAAATAACGTATCCGGGCATTCGTTAACTAAACTGGCAGAAAAATGAGATCTAAATCAATTTGTTGATGACACAAGAGTACACTTACTCACAGTATTCGCACTTATATATGTCCTCTCCATGTAAGTACCAACGGATATATCATCGAAATCCTAAATTGTTTGGACCATCGCAATGATTAATCTTGTATTAGTTGTGTTTGTGTATTTGTGTGGTATCGAATTAAACACATATTATGGTTACTATTTAGACTGAAAATTAGTGCAACTATCGTCTGAGACAGTTTGTAAGGTTGTGAACTGCCCCTTGTGGCCTGCCTGTCTCCTTGTAACGGAATAGCTGTAAGGTTGACTAGCGGGTGTAGGAACACGAGCTGTGAACTGCCCCTTGTGGCCTGCCTGTCTCCGTGTAACGGAATAGCTGTAAGGTTGACTAGCGGGTGTAGGAACACGAGCTGTGAACTGCCCCTTGTGGCCTGCCTGTCTCCTTGTAACGGAATGACTGTAAGGTTGACTAGCGGGTGTAGGAACACGAGCTGTGAACTGCCCCTTGGGGCCTGTCTGTCTCCTTGTAACGGAATAGCTGTAAGGTTGACTAGCGGGTGTAGGAACACGAGCTGTGAACTGCCCCTTGTGGCCTGCCTGTCTCCTTGTAACGGAATAGCTGTAAGGTTGACTAGCGGGTGTAGGAACACGAGCTGTGAACTGCCCCTTGTGGCCTGTCTGTCTCCTTGTAACGGAATAGCTGTAAGGTTGACTAGCGGGTGTAGGAACACGAGCTGTGAACTGCCCCTTGGGGCCTGTCTGTCTCCTTGTAACGGAATAGCTGTAAGGTTGACTAGCGGGTGTAGGAACACGAGCTGTGAACTGCCCCTTGTGGCCTGTCTGTCTCCTTGTAACGGAATAGCTGTAAGGTTGACTAGCGGGTGTAGGAACACGAGCTGTGAACTGCCCCTTGTGGCCTGCCTGTCTCCGTGTAACGGAATAGCTGTAAGGTTGACTAGCGGGTGTAGGAACACGAGCTGTGAACTGCCCCTTGTGGCCTGCCTGTCTCTTTGTAACGGAATAGCTGTAAGATTGTAAGGTCTTTTATAATCAGCGCTTCTTTATTATTTAAAGAACTTGAAAATTCTTTTACTATTGATAGTTATACGGCCAATGCGAATACCGAGTTTAAACAGTTTTTACCATTACAGTAGAACGAGTTTATTTTTAGGATTGAATTTGATCGTTCAACCATATTTTCAGAACTCTTACGAATAAAAATCTCTTCCTTCAGGTACACCAAATACAGTATTTACTACCCTGTGACAACACCAGGTTGAAAATGTAATTAATTTAAGCGATGCTAATAATACATGATTTGAGTAATCCAGACCATGCTGCCAGGCTTACCTGAAGTACTACGCATATTATAAAGCATATTGCTTCATTTATTGTACAGCTATGCTGTGGAGCAACAGGAAGAGAAAGAACAAATTGGAAGTTTCTTAGCTTCCTGAAAAACCGCCAAGCGCCGCTCTGCCAAATACCATGGCAGACGTATGCTATCATTGAACTTAATCTTGCCTAAGTATAAATAAAGTTTTAAGCCCAAAATAAAATGAAACGTATATTTAGGCTAAGCTAATTCCCATCTCAACCTTACAGAGCTGAGGTGGGTACTAAGCAACACCATATTTATTCTGTTGCACGATGATAATTGAGTAGAAATGAAGTCACACGCAAAATTTTAAGTACGTATCACAGATTATTTTTGTATAACTATCTGATTTACAGGTTATGCCCAAATCCAACGAAGGAACATTAACTACTGTCAAACTCGATTGTTTCAAGTATAATATTATTGCGAACTTTTAAGGTTTGTAAGTCTCATCGGTGCGGTATTGAGATGATCAGCGAAAAACAGACAGGCAGGCAGTAGAAGATATGGTGTTAATATAGTAAAATAAACCCCCTTAGTGATAGTAAAATAAACCAAATTTCTAGTGAGTGCCTACTCGATCTCGAGATATCGTACGGAAAGACAGACAGACGAGCAATTTCGCCAGCACTGAATATGATCGCAACTATCACTGACCAAAAAACAACGATTATACTAAAGAACATCTTGAAGGCCTTTGATTAAACAGTTTTAGCTCATGAATCTGGTTCGCTTTATATACTTCACAAATTCTACGTTCATCTCAAATTGATGTTTGTAAACATCCGACAAGGTTTCTTGTCACACTGCGCAATTTTCCTGCGTTTCAATTCATTATTTTCTAAATCCGTTGCAAAAGAGTTGTAGTACCTTCGTAATAAGTCAAATTTAGAAGTTCAATGGAATAATAAATGTAGTTTTAGACGGATAAATGAAAACCGATTGACCTACAATACATCAAATCTCATCCAAATAGGATACGTTTTAAAATAACATGCAACAGGTATGATTGTAAACTATGCCTGAATGAGCTTGGGACTCGTTAAAATAATTAAACACACTAGGTGTGTGAATATTATCAACATTTCATCAATTTCCCATATAATTTTCAACCTCAAACCCGATATGAGAGTGCGATAACAAAGGTCTGTGCAGAATTACCGCACCTGTGTTGTGTAGGAGCCCTCTCTAATCATCCCTGTTGTTTATTGATGTTCGTGTTCCACTGAGCACCACTTACCCTGTCTACAAACTCGCTCACTAATTCAACAAATCACGCCATTCCGCTCTCTCTCTACTACCTCCTCTTCTAGTCTGCTCGCTTTACATTCGTACATTTCAGAACAACTCAACATTTTTCTCTTGTATGGTTCTGATCTTGTAATAATACAGCAAATTTTGTGCCACACGCGTTCATTCACTCCTAGTACGTTTTTCTCAAGAGACGGATTCACTCTTTATCCTTTTTTACCGTTCTGCATGACATGTCTGGTGATGTTATGAAACAGTATAATAGGGTAAATAACAGATACCTGTCGTAGATCCTACACACTGGGACAGCAGAATCTGATCCGATTGTCAGAAATCTCGGCATCGTAACACATGCCCAGGAGTGGCACGTCACTAACCACAAATGTCGGGATATTGGAGTGGATCAATAGGTCTAGTCTACTGCAGGGATGACTGTTGGAGTTGCTGGGGCTCCCTTAGTGTTAATGGCTGTTGCGAACTTAGACATAAAAACGTGCCACCCCTGCCTGCTTTGACTGGAGAGGCAGGTACAGAGCTGGCTTCCCCTTCTTCAAGGAAATTTAACTAAGAATATTGCCCCAAATCCTACCTCATAGACCTTGACAGGAGGCGGCCCCTACCTCCAACCTTTCCATCCCAGAATATGCTGTCGCTCCGTAAGCAGCGCAAAGGTACTTTTAAGACTAGTACAATTTTTCTGCTTCTTATCCTAAGAGAACAACACAAGATAACCCATAACCCTCACTCAAGGATCTCGACAGGAAGCGGTGCTACCCCCGACCTCTGCAATTTAATCACTTTGCACCTTTGTATTAAAAAGTGTATTTATCATAAATTAATTAGTAATTGGAGATATTGGTGTAAAATGAATATTGATTCAACGCCACACAGATTGTGACGCTATCACCAACCGTTGGGTAATCATCAATTAACATTCCATATTACTCGTAATTTTTCAATTTATACATTTATATGTTCATTTAAATCTATGTTCGGTAGCCTATAGTATATTTATATTTATCCTAACATATTTGTTTATGTTGAGAGTTTCTTAACTCTTAGCATCGACAAGTATAGCTAGTGAGGAGTGATATAACATGACATGATCGAAAATTAGAAACCTGTAATGTTATATGACTTCAAGAATTGTAGATAGGATAATTACGTAATGTACCATAACATTGACAACTCTAGCTAGTCAAGTAGTACAGTTTAGTTTTCTTCGAGAACTCTGTAAGTATATGAAATCAACTTTTTGTAAATTTTGAGATCCCAAAACTTTAATTTTGTTCTTAAAATCTGAAGCATAGTATGTAAATTAATGGTGAGCATCTCATTATCTAAATAATATTAAGTAAAATATTTAATAAGACATCGCTTAACAATGTGAGAGTCATATCAGGTAAAAGACCACATTTTTGCGATCCAAATAGTCTTATTAAATGTTTCTTCTAGAGTTGCAGTAATAAGTCCAGACCAAACATTCACATTTATTTGAGTAGATTTTTCTTTTTGCGACCTAATTTTACACATAAATAATCATTTTATAGTATATAAAGTTAATGTGACTATAAGGATCTGTAGATCTTAACAGCAATATTTAATTCATGGCGGAACCCATACAAAACTGTTTAACGTGTATATATACTTTTAAGTTGTATTTACTATAAAGAATAATATAATGGGAAACTGACATAATTGATAAACCACATAATCTGGTACAACTGCTTATTAAATTTCATAACATGTGGGTTTGATGTATTTTGTTTTGTTTAATATGTTTTCCAGGTTAAAATTTAACTTATTTCTTTATAAACTAGTATTTAAAAAGTATTATTAGAAAATTTCTTTAAATTAAAAAAACTTTTAATGTGTATTTCTCAATTTAAAAATGTCTTTATTTAATAAAGAAATGTAAAGGATTCTTTGCGTTTTTCCAGAACATGTCTTATCCCAAGCGTTATGTTCCAAAACTTACCTTATCCAAAGTCAATTCCAAAATGGGTCTTATCCAACTTTTACATAAATAATACAAATGAACTAATGAATCTAGTTAAAAAGTATTCCTTAATAGTAAATCTATAATTCTTAATAATTAAAATGGTATAATACAGTGTATAAGTAAACTATTAAAACATAGTGTAACAGTTTTTTGCATTTCCCCAGCAATTGTGAAAAGTGGACAAGGAACGTTTTGGAAATACAGGACTCAATATACAAGGTTATAAATAAATAGCCTAGTGCTTGAATACACATTAGTCCAAAAACCATAATTATTGACTCAGACAAAGACTCCCCATCTCTCAACCGGCAATAGAGCAGCTTCACTAGGAGTAGAGGTTGAAGTTCCGTCTTCACCCACATCCCCAACATGCATCTACTGATTAGTTCTCTAATGGGAGGTACCCATTCACCTAATGACATCCTAATAACCTCAGAGTCAGGCCGAACTGATAGATTACAACAATTCTTTATAAAGGGATTCCGCATTACACTGGTGTGTAATACATATGCGTATTTCTTAAGTGTTTATTTCTGCTATTCAGTAGTAGAATACGGTTAGTTAATTTTGAAAAGCCTCAGTGCGCAGGAATAGATAAAGGGATCAACAACAGGATATTTAAAACTTTTGATCAATGCATATAAATCAAAACGAGTTTTATGCGTAAAATAAAAAAAAATCAATTAAGAATAACTAACTAAAATATGGACATAATAAAATATGAATGATAAGTAGGCTATATAAAAAATGTACAGACATCATACTCTGTTGAGATCCATGACCCATGAAGTGTTATAGATCCTTATCTTTAACCTCCTGTTGAACGAACACATTCCACTGATGATAACCGCAGTTATACTAGATGCTTGTATAACTATATAACTATATTTTTGTATAATATAATATCGAAACTACTTAATACTTAAGAATTTAACAATAATTCCCTACTATTATTACGAAATATTCTATATCCAAGAAGAAGAAAATGAGTGTGAACATGGCACTATGATAACTATTCATTACAAATAGGTTGCCTAGCGGGTGTAGGAACACGAGCTGTGAACTGCCCCTTGTGGCCTGCCTGTCTCCTTGTAACGGAATAGCTGTAAGGTTGACTAGCGGGTGTATAAACACGAGCTGTGAACTGCCCCTTAGGGCTTGTCTGTCTCCTTGTAACGGAATAGCTGTAAGGTTGACTAGCGGGTGTAGGAACACGAGCTGTGAAACTGCCCCTTGGGGCCTGTCTGTCTCCTTGTAACGGAATAGCTGTAAGGTTGACTAGCGGATGTAGGAACACGAGCTGTGAAACTGCCCCTTGGGGCCTGTCTGTCTCCTTGCAACAGAATAGCTGTAAGGTTGACTAGCGGATGTAGGAACACGAGCTGTGAACTGCCTCTTGGGGCCTGTCTGTCTCCTTGTAACGGAATAGCTGTAAGGTTGACTAGCGGGTGTAGGAACACGAGCTGTGAACTGCCCCTTGTGGCCTGTCTGTCTCCTTGTAACGGAATAGCTGTAAGGTTGACTAGCGGGTGTAGGAACACGAGCTGTGAACTGCCCCTTGGGGCCTGTCTGTCTCCTTGTAACGGAATAGCTGTAAGGTTGACTAGCGGGTGTAGGAACACGAGCTTGTGAAACTGCCCCTTGTGGCCTGTCTGTCTCCTTGTAACGGAATAGCTGTAAGGTTGACTAGCGGGTGTAGGAACACGAGCTGTGAACTGCCCCTTGTGGCCTGCCTGTCTCCTTGTAACGGAATAGCTGTAAGATTGTAAGGTCTTTTATAATCAGCGCTTCTTTATTATTTAAAGAACTTGAAAATTCTTTTACTATTGATTAGTTATACGGCCAATGCGAATACCGAGTTTAAACAGTTTTTTACCATTACAGTAGAACTAGTTTATTTTTAGGATTGAATTTGATCGTTCAACCATATTTTCAGAACTCTTACGAATAAAAAATCTCTTCCTTCAGGTACACCAAATACAGTATTTACTACCCTGTGACAACACCAGGTTGAAAATGTAATTAATTTAAGCGATGCTAATAATACATGATTTGAGTAATCCAGACCATGCTGCCAGACTTACCTGAAGTACTACGCATATTATAAAGCATATTGCTTCATTTATTGTACAGCTATGCTGTGGAGCAACAGGAAGAGAAAGAACAAATTGGAAGTTTCTTAGCTTCCTGAAAAACCGCCAAGCGCCGCTCTGCCAAATACCATGGCAGACGTATGCTATCATTGAACTTAATCTTGCCTAAGTATAAATAAAGTTTTAAGCCCAAAATAAAATGAAACGTATATTTAGGCTAAGCTAATTCCCATCTCAACCTTACAGAGCTGAGGTGGGTACTAAGCAACACCATATTTATTTCTGTTGCACGATGATAATTGAGTAGAAATGAAGTCACACGCAAAATTTTAAGTACGTATCACAGATTATTTTTGTATAACTATCTGATTTACAGGTTATGCCCAAATCCAACGAAGGAACATTAACTACTGTCAAACTTGATTGTTTCATGTATAATATTATTACGAACTTTTAAGGTTTGTAAGTCTCTTCGGTGCGGTATTGAGATGATCAGCGAAAAAACAGACAGGCAGGCAGTAGAAGATATGGTGTTAATATAGTAAAATAAAACCCCTTAGTGATAGTAAAATAAACCAAATTTCTAGTGAGTGCCTACTCGATCTCGAGATATCGTACGGAAAGACAGACAGACGAGCAATTTCGCCAGCACTGAATATGATCGCAACTATCACTGACCAAAAAAACAACGATTATACTAAAGAACATCTTGAAGGCCTTTGATTAAACAGTTTTAGCTCATGAATCTGGTTCGCTTTATATACTTCACAAATTCTACGTTCATCTCAAATTGATGTTTGTAAACATCCGACAAGGTTTCTTGTCACACTGCGCAATTTTCCTGCGTTTCAATTCATTATTTCTAAAATCCGTTGCAAAAGAGTTGTAGTACCTTCGTAATAAGTCAAATTTAGAAGTTCAATGGAATAATAAATGTAGTTTTAGACGGATACATGAAACCGATGGACCTACAATACATCAAATCTTATACAAATAGGATACGTTTTAAAATAACATGCAACAGGTATGATTGTAAAACTATGCCTGAATGAGCTTGGGACTCGTTAAAATAATTAAACACACTAGGTGTGTGTATATTATCAACATTTCATCAATTTCCCATATAATTTTTCAACCTCTCAAACCCGATATTGAGAGTGCGATAACAAAGGTCTGTGCAGAATTACCGCACCTGTGTTGTGTAGGAGCTCTCTCTAATCATCCCTGTTGTTGTTTATTGATGTTCGTGTTCCACTGAGCACCACTTACCCTGTCTACAAACTCGCTCACTAATTCAACAAATCACGCCATTCCGCTCTCTCTCTACTAACCTCCTCTTCTAGTCTGCTCGCTTTACATTCGTACATTTCAGAACAACTCAACATTTTTCTCTTGTATGGTTCTGATCTTGTAATAATACAGCAAATTTTGTGCCACACGCGTTCATTCACTCCTAGTACGTTTTTCTCAAGAGACGGATTCACTCTTTATCCTTTTTTACCGTTCTGCATGACATGTCTGGTGATGTTATGAAACAGTATAATAGGGTAAATAACAGATACCTGTCGTAGATCCTACACACTGGGACAGCAGAAATCTGATCCGATTGTCAGAAATCTCGGCATCGTAACACATGCCCAGGAGTGGCACGTCACTAAACCACAAATGTCGGGATATTGGAGTGGATCAATAGGTCTAGTCTACTGCAGGGATGACTGTTGGAGTTGCTGGGGCTCCCTTAGTGTTAATGGCTGTTGCGAACTTAGACATAAAAACGTGCCAAACCTGCCTGCTTTGATGGAGAGGCAGGTACAGAGCTGGCTTCCCCTTCTTCAAGGAAATTTAACTAAGAATATTGCCCCAAATCCTACTCATAGACCTTGGACAGGAGGCGGCCCCTACCTCCAACCTTTCCATCCCAGAATATGCTGTCGCTCCGTAAGCAGCGCAAAGGTACTTTTAAGACTAGTACAATTTTTTCTGCTTCTTATCCTAAGAGAACAACACAAGATAACCCATAACCCTCACTCAAGGATCTCGACAGGAAGCGGTGCTACCCCCGACCTCTGCAATTTAATCACTTTGCACCTTTGTATTAAAAAGTGTATTTATCATAAATTAATTAGTAATTGGAGATATTGGTGTAAAATGAATATTGATTCAACGCCACACAGATTGTGACGCTATCACCAACCGTTGGGTAATCATCAATTAACATTCCATATTACTCGTAATTTTTCCAATTTATACATTTATATGTTCATTTAAATCTATGTTCGGTAGCCTATAGTATATTTATATTTATCCTAACATATTTGTTTATGTTGAGAGTTTCTTAACTCTTAGCATCGACAAGTATAGCTAGTGAGGAGTGATATAACATGACATGATCGAAAATTAGAAACCTGTAATGTGTATATGACTTCAAGAATTGTAGATAGGATAATTACGTAATGTACCATAACATTGACAACTCTAGCTAGTCAAGTAGTACAGTTTAGTTTTCTTCGAGAACTCTGTAAGTATATGAAATCAACTTTTTGTAAATTTTGAGATCCCAAAACTTTAATTTTGTTCTTAAAATCTGAAGCATAGTATGTAAATTAATGGTGAGCATCTCATTATCTAAATAATATTAAGTAAAATATTTAATAAGACATCGCTTAACAATGTGAGAGTCATATCAGGTAAAAAGACCACATTTTTGCGATCCAAATAGTCTTAAATGTTTCTTCTAGAGTTGCAGTAATAAGTCCAGACCAAACATTCACATTTATTTGAGTAGATTTTTCTTTTTGCGACCTAATTTTACACATAAATAATCATTTTATAGTATATAAAGTTAATGTGACTATAAGGATCTGTAGATCTTAACAGCAATATTTAATTCATGGCGGAACCCATACAAAACTGTTTAACGTGTATATATATACTTTTAAGTTGTATTTACTATAAAGAATAATTATAATGGGAAACTGACATAATTGATAAACCACATAATCTGGTACAAACTGCTTATTAAATTTCATAACATGTGGGTTTGATGTATTTTGTTTTTGTTTAATATGTTTTCCAGGTTAAAATTTAACTTATTTTCTTTATAAACTAGTATTTAAAAAGTATTATTAGAAAATTTCTTTAAATTAAAAAAACTTTTAAATGTGTATTTCTCAATTTAAAAATGTCTTTATTTAATAAAGAAATGTAAAGGATTCTTTGCGTTTTTCCAGAACATGTCTTATCCCAAGCGTTATGTTCCAAAACTTACCTTATCCAAAGTCAATTCCAAAATGGGTCTTATCCAACTTTTACATAAATAATACAAATGAAACTAATGAAATCTAGTTAAAAAGTATTCCTTAATAGTAAATCTATAAATTCTTAATAATTAAAATGGTATAATACAGTGTATAAGTAAACTATTAAAACATAGTGTAACAGTTTTTTGCATTTCCCCAGCAATTGTGAAAAGTGGACAATGAACGTTTGGAAATACAGGACTCAATATACAAGGTTATAAATAAATAGCCTAGTGCTTGAATACACATTAGTCCAAAAACCATAATTATTGACTCAGACAAAGACTCCCCATCTCTCAACCGGCAATAGAGCAGCTTCACTAGGAGTAGAGGTTGAAGTTCCGTCTTCACCCACATCCCCAACATGCATCTACTGATTAGTTCTCTAATGGGAGGTACCCATTCACCTAATGACATCCTAATAACCTCAGAGTCAGGCCGAACTGATAGATTACAACAATTCTTTATAAAGGGATTCCGCATTACACTGGTGTGTAATACATATGCGTATTTCTTAAGTGTTTATTTCTGCTATTCAGTAGTAGAATACGGTTAGTTAATTTTGAAAAAGCCTCAGTGCGCAGGAATAGATAAAGGGATCAAACAACAGGATATTTAAAACTTTTGATCAATGCATATAAATCAAAACGAGTTTTATGCGTAAAATAAAAAAAAATCAATTAAGAATAACTAACTAAAAATATGGACATAATAAAATATGAATGATAAGTAGGCTATATAAAAAATGTACAGACATCATATCATACTGTTGAGATCCATGACCCAATGAAGTGTTATAGATCCCTTATCTTTAACCTCCTGTTGAACGAACACATTCCACTGATGATAACCGCAGTTATACTAGATGCTTGTATAACTATATAACTATATTTTTGTATAATATAATATCGAAACTACTTAATACTTAAGAATTTAACAATAATTCCCTACTATTATTACGAAATATTCTATATCCAAGAAGAAGAAAATGAGTGTGAACATTGGCACTATGATAACTATTCATTACAAATAGGTTGCCTAGCGGGTGTAGGAACACGAGCTGTGAACTGCCCCTTGTGGGCCTGCCTGTCTCCTTGTAACGGAATAGCTGTAAGGTTGACTAGCGGGTGTAGGAAACACGAGCTGTGAAACTGCCCCTTAGGGCTTGTCTGTCTCCTTGTAACGGAATAGCTGTAAGCGTTGACTAGCGGGTGTATAAACACGAGCTGTGAACTGCCCCTTAGGGCTTGTCTGTCTCCTTGTAACGGAATAGCTGTAAGGTTGACTAGCGGGTGTAGGAACACGAGCTGTGAACTGCCCCTTGGGGCCTGTCTGTCTCCTTGTAACGGAATAGCTGTAAGGTTGACTAGCGGATGTAGGAACACGAGCTGTGAACTGCCCCTTGGGGCCTGTCTGTCTCCTTGCAACAGAATAGCTGTAAGGTTGACTAGCGGATGTAGGAACACGAGCTGTGAACTGCCTCTTGGGGCCTGTCTGTCTCCTTGTAACGGAATAGCTGTAAGGTTGACTAGCGGGTGTAGGGAACACGAGCTGTGAACTGCCCCCTTGTGGCCTGTCTGTCTCCTTGTAACGGAATAGCTGTAAGGTTGACTAGCGGGTGTAGGAACACGAGCTGTGAACTGCCCCTTGGGGCCTGTCTGTCTCCTTGTAACGGAATAGCTGTAAGGTTGACTAGCGGGTGTAGGAACACGAGCTGTGAACTGCCCCTTGTGGCCTGTCTGTCTCCTTGTAACGGAATAGCTGTAAGGTTGACTAGCGGGTGTAGGAACACGAGCTGTGAACTGCCCCTTGTGGGCCTGCCTGTCTCCTTGTAACGGAATAGCTGTAAGATTGTAAGGTCTTTTATAATCAGCGCTTCTTTATTATTTAAAGAACTTGAAAATTCTTTTACTATTGATAGTTATACGGCCAATGCGAATACCGAGTTTAAACAGTTTTTACCATTACAGTAGAACTAGTTTATTTTTAGGATTGAATTTGATCGTTCAACCATATTTTCAGAACTCTTACGAATAAAAATCTCTTCCTTCAGGTACACCAAATACAGTATTTACTACCCTGTGACAACACCAGGTTGAAAATGTAATTAATTTAAGCGATGCTAATAATACATGATTTGAGTAATCCAGACCATGCTGCCAGACTTACCTGAAGTACTACGCATATTATAAAGCATATTGCCTTCATTTATTGTACAGCTATGCTGTGGAGCAACAGGAAGAGAAAAGAACAAATTGGAAGTTTCTTAGCTTCCTGAAAAAACCGCCAAGCGCCGCTCTGCCAAATACCATGGCAGACGTATGCTATCATTGAACTTAATCTTGCCTAAGTATAAATAAAGTTTTAAGCCCAAAATAAAATGAAACGTATATTTAGGCTAAGCTAATTCCCATCTCAACCTTACAGAGCTGAGGTGGGTACTAAGCAACACCATATTTATTCTGTTGCACGATGATAATTGAGTAGAAAATGAAGTCACACGCAAAATTTTAAGTACGTATCACAGATTATTTTTGTATAACTATCTGATTTACAGGTTATGCCCAAATCCAACGAAGGAACATTAACTACTGTCAAACTTGATTGTTTCATGTATAATTATTATTACGAACTTTTAAGGTTTGTAAGTCTCTTCGGTGCGGTATTGAGATGATCAGCGAAAAACAGACAGGCAGGCAGTAGAAGATATGGTGTTAATATAGTAAAATAAACCCCCTTAGTGATAGTAAAATAAACCAAATTTCTAGTGAGTGCCTACTCGATCTCGAGATATCGTACGGAAAGACAGACAGACGAGCAATTTCGCCAGCACTGAATATGATCGCAACTATCACTGACCAAAAAAACAACGATTATACTAAAGAACATCTTGAAGGCCTTTGATTAAACAGTTTTAGCTCATGAATCTGGTTCGCTTTATATACTTCACAAATTCTACGTTCATCTCAAATTGATGTTTGTAAACATCCGACAAGGTTTCTTGTCACACTGCGCAATTTTCCTGCGTTTCAATTCATTATTTCTAAATCCGTTGCAAAAGAGTTGTAGTACCTTCGTAATAAGTCAAATTTAGAAGTTCAATGGAATAATAAATGTAGTTTTAGACGGATACATGAAACCCGATGGACCTACAATACATCAAATCTTATACAAATAGGATACGTTTTAAAATAACATGCAACAGGTATGATTGTAAACTATGCCTGAATGAGCTTGGGACTCGTTAAAATAATTAAACACACTAGGTGTGTGAATATTATCAACATTTCATCAATTTCCCATATAATTTTCAACCTCAAACCCGATATGAGAGTGCGATAACAAAGGTCTGTGCAGAATTACCGCACCTGTGTTGTGTAGGAGCTCTCTCTAATCATCCCTGTTGTTTATTGATGTTCGTGTTCCACTGAGCACCACTTACCCTGTCTACAAACTCGCTCACTAATTCAACAAATCACGCCATTCCGCTCTCTCTCTACTACCTCCTCTTCTAGTCTGCTCGCTTTACATTCGTACATTTCAGAACAACTCAACATTTTTCTCTTGTATGGTTCTGATCTTGTAATAATACAGCAAATTTTGTGCCACACGCGTTCATTCACTCCTAGTACGTTTTTCTCAAGAGACGGATTCACTCTTTATCCTTTTTTACCGTTCTGCATGACATGTCTGGTGATGTTATGAAACAGTATAATAGGGTAAATAACAGATACCTGTCGGAGATCCTACACACTGGGACAGCAGAATCTGATCCGATTGTCAGAAATCTCGGCATCGTAACACATGCCCAGGAGTGGCACGTCACTAACCACAAATGTCGGGATATTGGAGTGGATCAATAGGTCTAGTCTACTGCAGGGATGACTGTTGGAGTTGCTGGGGCTCCCTTAGTGTTAATGGCTGTTGCGAACTTAGACATAAAAACGTGCCACCCCTGCCTGCTTTGACTGGAGAGGCAGGTACAGAGCTGGCTTCCCCTTCTTCAAGGAAATTTAACTAAGAATATTGCCTCAAATCCTACCTCATAGACCTTGACAGGAGGCGGCCCCTACCTCCAACCTTTCCATCCCAGAATATGCTGTCGCTCCGTAAGCAGCGCAAAGGTACTTTTAAGACTAGTACAATTTTTCTGCTTCTTATCCTAAGAGAACAACACAAGATAACCCATAACCCTCACTCAAGGATCTCGACAGGAAGCGGTGCTACCCCCGACCTCTGCAATTTAATCACTTTGCACCTTTGTATTAAAAAGTGTATTTATCATAAATTAATTAGTAATTGGAGATATTGGTGTAAAATGAATATTGATTCAACGCCACACAGATTGTGACGCTATCACCAACCGTTGGGTAATCATCAATTAACATTCCATATTACTCGTAATTTTTCAATTTATACATTTATATGTTCATTTAAATCTATGTTCGGTAGCCTATAGTATATTTATATTTATCCTAACATATTTGTTTATGTTGAGAGTTTCTTAACTCTTAGCATCGACAAGTATAGCTAGTGAGGAGTGATATAACATGACATGATCGAAAATTAGAAACCTGTAATGTTATATGACTTCAAGAATTGTAGATAGGATAATTACGTAATGTACCATAACATTGACAACTCTAGCTAGTCAAGTAGTACAGTTTAGTTTTCTTCGAGAACTCTGTAAGTATATGAAATCAACTTTTTGTAAATTTTGAGATCCCAAAACTTTAATTTTGTTCTTAAAATCTGAAGCATAGTATGTAAATTAATGGTGAGCATCTCATTATCTAAATAATATTAAGTAAAATATTTAATAAGACATCGCTTAACAATGTGAGAGTCATATCAGGTAAAAGACCACATTTTTGCGATCCAAATAGTCTTAAATGTTTCTTCTAGAGTTGCAGTAATAAGTCCAGACCAAACATTCACATTTATTTGAGTAGATTTTTCTTTTTGCGACCTAATTTTACACATAAATAATCATTTTATAGTATATAAAGTTAATGTGACTATAAGGATCTGTAGATCTTAACAGCAATATTTAATTCATGGCGGAACCCATACAAAACTGTTTAACGTGTATATATACTTTTAAGTTGTATTTACTATAAAGAATAATATAATGGGAAACTGACATAATTGATAAACCACATAATCTGGTACAACTGCTTATTAAATTTCATAACATGTGGGTTTGATGTATTTTGTTTTGTTTAATATGTTTTCCAGGTTAAAATTTAACTTATTTCTTTATAAACTAGTATTTAAAAAGTATTATTAGAAAATTTCTTTAAATTAAAAAAACTTTTAATGTGTATTTTCTCAATTTAAAAATGTCTTTATTTAATAAAGAAATGTAAAGGATTCTTTGCGTTTTTCCAGAACATGTCTTATCCCAAGCGTTATGTTCCAAAACTTACCTTATCCAAAGTCAATTCCAAAATGGGTCTTATCCAACTTTTACATAAATAATACAAATGAACTAATGAATCTAGTTAAAAAGTATTCCTTAATAGTAAATCTATAATTCTTAATAATTAAAATGGTATAATACAGTGTATAAGTAAACTATTAAAACATAGTGTAACAGTTTTTTGCATTTCCCCAGCAATTGTGAAAAGTGGACAAGGAACGTTTTGGAAATACAGGACTCAATATACAAGGTTATAAATAAATAGCCTAGTGCTTGAATACACATTAGTCCAAAAACCATAATTATTGACTCAGACAAAGACTCCCCATCTCTCAACCGGCAATAGAGCAGCTTCACTAGGAGTAGAGGTTGAAGTTCCGTCTTCACCCACATCCCCAACATGCATCTACTGATTAGTTCTCTAATGGGAGGTACCCATTCACCTAATGACATCCTAATAACCTCAGAGTCAGGCCGAACTGATAGATTACAACAATTCTTTATAAAGGGATTCCGCATTACACTGGTGTGTAATACATATGCGTATTTCTTAAGTGTTTATTTCTGCTATTCAGTAGTAGAATACGGTTAGTTAATTTTGAAAAGCCTCAGTGCGCAGGAATAGATAAAGGGATCAACAACAGGATATTTAAAACTTTTGATCAATGCATATAAATCAAAACGAGTTTTATGCGTAAAATAAAAAAAAATCAATTAAGAATAACTAACTAAAATATGGACATAATAAAATATGAATGATAAGTAGGCTATATAAAAAATGTACAGACATCATACTCTGTTGAGATCCATGACCCATGAAGTGTTATAGATCCTTATCTTTAACCACCTGTTGAACGAACACATTCCACTGATGATAACCGCAGTTATACTAGATGCTTGTATAACTATATAACTATATTTTTGTATAATATAATATCGAAACTACTTAATACTTAAGAATTTAACAATAATTCCCTACTATTATTACGAAATATTCTATATCCAAGAAGAAGAAAATGAGTGTGAACATGGCACTATGATAACTATTCATTACAAATAGGTTGCCTAGCGGGTGTAGGAACACGAGCTGTGAACTGCCCCTTGTGGCCTGCCTGTCTCCTTGTAACGGAATAGCTGTAAGGTTGACTAGCGGGTGTAGGAACACGAGCTGTGAACTGCCCCTTAGGGCTTGTCTGTCTCCTTGTAACGGAATAGCTGTAAGGTTGACTAGCGGGTGTAGGAACACGAGCTGTGAACTGCCCCTTGTGGCCTGCCTGTCTCCTTGTAACGGAATAGCTGTAAGGTTGACTAGCGGGTGTATAAACACGAGCTGTGAACTGCCCCTTAGGGCTTGTCTGTCTCCTTGTAACGGAATAGCTGTAAGGTTGACTAGCGGGTGTAGGAACACGAGCTGTGAACTGCCCCTTGGGGCCTGTCTGTCTCCTTGTAACGGAATAGCTGTAAGGTTGACTAGCGGATGTAGGAACACGAGCTGTGAACTGCCCCTTGGGGCCTGTCTGTCTCCTTGCAACAGAATAGCTGTAAGGTTGACTAGCGGATGTAGGAACACGAGCTGTGAACTGCCTCTTGGGGCCTGTCTGTCTCCTTGTAACGGAATAGCTGTAAGGTTGACTAGCGGGTGTAGGAACACGAGTTGTGAACTGCCCCTTGTGGCCTGTCTGTTTCCTTGTAACGGAATAGCTGTAAGGTTGACTAGCGGGTGTAGGAACACGAGCTGTGAACTGCCTCTTGGGGCCTGTCTATCTCCTTGTAACGGAATAGCTGTAAGGTTGACTAGCGGGTGTAGGAACACGAGCTGTGAACTGCCCCTTGTGGCCTGCCTGTCTCCTTGTAACGGAATAGCTGTAAGGTTGACTAGCGGGTGTATAAACACGAGCTGTGAACTGCCCCCTGGGGCCTGTCTGTCTCCTTGTAATGGAATAGCTGTAAGGTTGACTGGCGGGTGTAGGAATACGAGCTGTGAACTATCCCTTGGGGCTTGTCTATTTCCTTGTAACGGAATAGCTGTAAGGTTGACTAGTGGGTGTAGGAACACGAGCTGTGAACTGCCCTTTGGGGCCTGTCTGTCTCCTTGTAACGGAATAGCTGTAAGGTTGCCTAGCGGGTGTAGGAACACGAGCTGTGAACTGCCCCTTGTAGCCTGTCTATCTCCTTGTAACGGAATAGCTGTAAGGTTGACTAGCGGGTGTAGGAACACGAGCTGTGAACTGCCCCTTGTAGCCTATCTATCTCCTTGTAACGGAATAGCTGTAAGGTTGACTAGCGGGTGTACAAACACGAGCTGTGAACTGCCCCTTGGCGCCTGTCTGTCTCCTTGTAACGGAATAGCTGTAAGGTTGACTAGCGGGTGTAGGAACACGAGCTGTGAACTGCCCCTTGGGGCCTGTCTGTCTCCTTGTAACGGAATAGCTGTAAGGTTGCCTAGCGGGTGTAGGAACACAAGCTGTGAACTGCCCCTTAGGGCCTGTCTGTCGCTGTGTAACGGAATAGCTGTAAGGTTGCCTAGCGGGTGTAGGAACACCAGCTGTAAACTGCCCCTTAGGGCCTGTCTGTCTCCTTGTAACGGAATAGCTGTAAGGTTGACTAGCGGGTGTATAAACACGAGCTGTGAACTGCCCCTTAGGGCTTGTCTGTCTCCTTGTAACGGAATAGCTGTAAGGTTGACTAGCGGGTGTAGGAACACGAGCTGTGAACTGCCCCTTGTGGCCTGTCCGTTTCCTTGTAACGGAATAGCTGTAAGGTTGACTAGCGGGTGTAGGAACACGAGCTGTGAACTGCCCCTTGGGGCCAGTCTGACTCCTTGTAAAGGAATAGCTGTAAGGTTGACTAGCGTGTGGAGAACACGTGCTGTGAACTGCCCCTTAGGAACTGTCTGTTTCCTTGTAACGGAATAGCTGTAAGGTTGACTAGCGGGTGTAGGAACACGAGCTGTGAACTGCCTCTTGGGGCCTGTCTATCTCCTTCTAACGGAATAGCTGTAAGGTTGACTAGCGGGTGTAGGAACACGAGCTGTGAACTGCCCCTTGTGGCCTGCCTGTCTCCTTGTAACGGAATAGCTGTAAGGTTGACTAGCGGGTGTATAAACACGAGCTGTGAACTGCCCCCTGGGGCCTGTCTGTCTCCTTTTAACGGAATAGCTGTAAGGTTGACTAGTGGGTGTAGGAACACGAGCTGTGAACTGCCCTTTGGGGCCTGTCTGTCTCCTTGTAACGGAATAGCTGTAAGGTTGCCTAGCGGGTGTAGGAACACGAGCTGTGAACTGCCCCTTGTAGCCTGTCTATCTCCTTGTAACGGAATAGCTGTAAGGTTGACTAGCGGGTGTAGGAACACGAGCTGTGAACTGCCCCTTGTAGCCTATCTATCTCCTTGTAACGGAATAGCTGTAAGGTTGACTAGCGGGTGTACAAACACGAGCTGTGAACTGCCCCTTGGCGCCTGTCTGTCTCCTTGTAACGGAATAGCTGTAAGGTTGACTAGCGGGTGTAGGAACACGAGCTGTGAACTGCCCCTTGGGGCCTGTCTGTCTCCTTGTAACGGAATAGCTGTAAGGTTGCCTAGCGGGTGTAGGAACACAAGCTGTGAACTGCCCCTTAGGGCCTGTCTGTCGCCTTGTAACGGAATAGCTGTAAGGTTGCCTA
Organism: Homalodisca vitripennis; assembly: GCF_021130785.1. Classification (NCBI taxonomy): domain Eukaryota; kingdom Metazoa; phylum Arthropoda; class Insecta; order Hemiptera; family Cicadellidae; genus Homalodisca; species Homalodisca vitripennis. Next base: position 7,970,774 of record NC_060209.1, read on the forward strand.
GCGGGTGTAGGAACACCAGCTGTAAACTGCCCCTTAGGGCCTGTCTGTCTCCTTGTAACGGAATAGCTGTAAGGTTGACTAGCGGGTGTAGGAACACGAGCTGTGAACTGCCCCTTGGGGCCAGTCTGACTCCTTGTAAAGGAATAGCTGTAAGGTTTACTAGCGTGTGGAGAACACGTGCTGTGAACTGCCCCTTGGGAACTGTCTGTCTCCTTGTAATGGAATAGCTGTAAGGTTGACTAGTGGGTGTAGGAACACGAGCTGTGAACTGTCCCTTGTGGCCTGTCTGTTTCCTTGTAACGGAATAGCTGTAAGGTTGACTAGTGGGTGTAGGAACACGAGCTGTTAACTGCCCCTTGGGGCCTGTCTGTCTCCTTCTAACGGAATAGCTGTAAGGTTGACTAGCGGCTGGAGAACACGTGCTGTGAACTGCCCCTTGGGAATTGTCTGTCTCCTCGTAACGGAATAGCTGTAAGGTTGACTAGTGGGTGTAGGAACAACACGAGCTGTGAACTGCCCCTTGGGGCCTGTCTGTCTCCTTGTAACGGAATAGCTGTAAGGTTGCCTAGCGGGTGTAGGAACACGAGCTGTGAACTGCCCCTTGTGGCCTGTCTGTCTCCTTGTAACGGAATAGCTGTAAGGTTGACTAGTGGGTGTAGGAACACGAGCTGTGAACTGTCCCTTGGGGCCTGTCTGTCTCCTTGTAACGGAATAGCTGTAAGGTTGACTAGCGGGTGTAGGAACACGAGCTGTGAACTGCCCCTTGGGGCCTGTCTGTCTCCTTGTAACGGAATACTCGAGTGGGAACATAATCTAAACGTTGTTCAAGTGAATACCTCCACTGGGAGTCTTGTCTTACACGTGACTCCCTGTCGACTGTATTAGAGTTCATTAATATATAATCGCTTGTTAACGCAGTATGTGAAATAATGGTCTTTACTTACTAAATTACGTGAACATTTTATACCACTTTACACTTTGTGTTAAATATTATTTTTTATAAATAATACAATTATATTGTTTTACTTGTAAATTAGTCACTAAGACTTTAGGTTTATTTACAGAGCAAAAGAGTTAAATACCTTTTTAGTTAAATATATAATTTTTTATTATATGTATATCGTAAAGCAATTGGGAGCATAATAAATGAAATAAAATTAATGGTTAAAACAAAATTTAATTTCTTTTTTATTAATCAATTACCTGAGTTTTCAAATGCGAATGTTTTTGAGGATTGATATTTATATATTTGTATGTTTGAGTGTTTAGGTATTTGCTCAAGCACACAAAAACTAGTGTAGAGATTTAGACGAAATTTGGGATATAGCTTAAATAACACATAGACATACTTTATAACGATATACTACTTATTATAAAGTACTATTCCATAATTGGTATTTGCATGATGAAAATGCCATTTTCTTAGTGTAATTCAAATAATTATGATAGTAGTAATATCGGCCTTTTACAGTAAATAGCAGTGGTAACGAAATAAATCCATTTATTTTATTTTGTGTACTCGAATTTCGAATCTTTTGAGATTTTGGACGGCATATTTTGAGTAGCTTAAATAAAACGGAACTATGGGATCCAATTCTAACATGGCTCAACGAGCAATTGACCCTGTGACTACAATTTGAGGAAACAAACGAATGCAGTTATCCCGTAAACATTAAAAATGTAATCAAAACGTAATACACCATTCTCGTATATTTAGAATTAAAGTTTAAAACAAAATTTTGAACTTGCAGATGAATGTTTTCTCGAAATACTTTGCCACGTGTTACATTCACATTTGTCTTAACACTCGACTGCTAAGGATGCAACTTACTCTTATTCCGGTTGCCCTATTCTCGGCGCACAGTTCGTTTTGCAGTGAAGGTTTTAAGCTAGGATTCATAGCAGTGGTGAAAAATAAACGTTCCGGTGAGCTAGGGAGGGTATTAAAACGCAAGAGCCCTCTGAAATCGAATCCTGTCAGCAACCTTGAACACTAACTTCCGCTCTATTATTTTTCGTTTTACTCTATGTATAAAAATATCACATGTTAGACTCTCATTATGCTTGTGCTCAGTTTGTTAAAGAATTTATTTATTCTGTAATTTTCTCGTTACCGTTATGGTTAGCTATAAGAACAATGTAAAATATTTGCCTTCGCTCAGCCGAATCCCATGTGGCGACTGGTCGTTTAGCGTTAACGCGCCTTCGTCACATATTTTAAGAAGTAAATACGTATTAATGTGAAGTTTTTCAGAATTGATATGTTAATATACTTGTTATATTACTTAAAATACGTTGTATAAATTAATTTTTTATAAACAAATATTTAACTGTAGGCATAGTATTAAAATATAACTGAAAGTATCTGTATAATATTTACACTGATAATTAGTTAAAATAATTTTAGTTGCTTTCTTAATATAGCTTCTTTTGCCATTTATACTCTTGGTGCGAAGAAAATTAATAAGCTGGTTAGATGAGTTTTGCTTGTGTCATCCGTAACTTTCTTAAGGCCTGATCTTTATCTTTCCGTCCGTATCTTTCTTGTGGTCTCTGTCTGTAAGACTGCCGAAGAAAGCGTCACCTGGACGCTCGAGCCGCCAGTGCTGCTCTGAACTTCGTCTCGGTATACTCGGTAGCTCAACAAACGATGGGTCTCGTTGCCATCTTAGTGCCATTTTGGTGATAATAGTGCACCTCTTGAACTCACCGCGTTTCCACCTAACATAATCGGTCTCATTTTTCGTCACCAAAGTCCGGGTCTCTTCGCCAGTCTGCTCCCTCGTTGGCAGTGTGCCGGAGTCGCATTGGAAGTCTTCTCGTTTGCAACTTGTTAGAGTGCGATACACAGATTGAATCCCTCCCCCCAAACATGTGTCACACTCCAATACCAGTGATTGTTATAGTAATGTGAGAGAGGTGTCCTCAACAGGTTATAACAGTCTCTCCATGGACATCGGTCAACCCCCTGGAAGCCCTCACGATACAAGCTGGATGTGTCGCCCCGTGTACCAGACATGGTGCTAGAACCTCACCGGTGAGTCGGCATCATTCCTACAAGGACACCTCGTACTATTATTACCAACCCCTTCCCTCCACCAGCGTCCATATTTATTTATTTTGAATTTAAATAATCTGTAATTAGTTCATGCTTCTTCAACACCTGTTCTGTTTTTTTTTTTAATTTTATTATTAACTCGTTAGTCTCACTCTGATCCAGTATTAATATACTGAAAATAACAGGAAATTGGCCATTAACAAACTATAACGACATAAATACAATCATCAGCCTCACAACTTCAGAATACGTCATACCGTGTAAAATGTCCTCTAGATGCAGATAAGCTTGATTGACCCAATTACTAGCATTGTATTGATTACCGTAATCGTTATCTCACTTAATTTTATTATTTAACAGCATTTACATTATGACCAAAAATGCATTTATTATAGATACAAAACGCCGTTTACCCAAGGGCAAGGATTCTTTTCATACTGTTAAACGTTTTAATGTTAACATTCAATATGATGAAAAGTCATCAGGTGTATCTAATGTCGGATCATACGTAATGTGAGTAGTAAGATATGGATATCTTTATTTTCAAACTATATTGTATACATGTCATTTTATGAGAAATATTTCAACAGGATTGCACCACCTAAATATTGTGTGAAGTCTACAATACCTTACGTGTGTGGTGACTGAATGAGATGCCCTATAAATACAATGCCTCGTTCTTACGTATGTCAATAAATTAACACTTATAGGAGTTACTAGACTCTTTTAAATAAAAAATTATTAGTCTTTTACATAATTGTTAGTTATTTTGTTCGTGTTTGTATTGAAATTTTACATGGACATTCTCGGCGTCCATGACTAACATAAAAGCCGATACCTACTTAGAACATCCCTCCGAGCTACGCCATACTAATATTTAAAACTCCCTGTATGCTTAATTAGCAGATAGTAAATGTTTTTTTAATCAACTGTTCTTTGCAAATATTATTATTTCCCAAAGCAATCAAGTGTTTACGTATTTAAATACCATTTTAACTACCAATTTCTTTACGTTTATAGTATTGTAAGCATACAGTATGCTTGAACTAACAACAATTCTGATTTATTCACTTATGAGTGTAGAGGTTGTAGAGGTTATCCAAATGATAAAATTGGAAGTTTAAGTAAAAGTATACTTTGAAATTTAAATTTCAGATAATATTAAATATCCAATGCTTAATTATCCAGAAATAAAAACAAAGTCATTATCTAAATTTTGATTTCTTTTTATTTCAGAAATATAACAAAATATAACATGAAATATTGCACATATCCGAGTAACGTATTTATTCAATATAACAGTGTTCTACTCGCATAAAACACGAAGTATATGGTCTAACTATCAAATTATATACGCTATTTCAGTAATACGAGTATATGTGTAAAATAATTAACCTCACGATCAGTCAAGTCATCAGCCATGAGTGTACCATACGAGTATCAATGGCTGAACTCTCCCATTACACGTGCTCTAATGATCCCATTAGTCTAATGACTTCGAAACTTCTAATGATGTAACCGTAACCGTAACTTGATAAGACCTCGTTATTTGGTTTTGTTTGTTTTTAAAGGGAAATAGGGGAAAGACTAGACCCTACTTGGGTGAAAAAGGAAAAGAGGGGATTCCGTTATTAAGGGTCAAGAAAACATTAATCCTATGTTTGTGTGTATGCACTTTATGAATATAGTTCCTCATGTATGAATCTTTGTGAAGTGTTTCAAAAAAAGTCCTCAGTTACTTATATGAAATACAATTAAGTCTTACATAGTGAGAAACTTTAATTTGGAAACTGTCCATTTACTGGTCAGAAAAGCACTGCACAGATGATTCACAGATTTTCGTAAAATACTTCTCTCGAATTAAACACTGTCTTCAAGACTGAAATGTTCGTTTTATCCTATTTTGTAATTATTAACTGTTATATAAAAGCAAGTGAAATAATGGCTGTACGTATTTGTATTTTCGATTTGGTTACTATACATAATAAAAGTCTGCATGTGCCTTTGGTGTAAAAAAAAAAAAAAAAAAAAAAAAACTGATATCTTAGAAAGTATGTTAGGTAATTTTTATTAATAATTGCATAAAAACTGCAATTCATTACAAACCGTTCACATTACATGAACAAACTAATTTACGTATATTTAAACGCTATGACTTTATAATTCATATTTTTAATAAGAATTAGTAGAAAAACTGTCGGAAAATGTGTTTTTATTTTAAGAAAACGCATATATCTACAGTTAATGCAATAGAATAGATTGTTAGTATATTTTACTTTTAAAGCCAGCAAAAAGTCTAGAATCATTCAGATGTGGACTTTTACAGCATATCACTATGTTCAAAATTGTAATGGAATAACTTGGATAAATGATTTGCACCTTGGATAATATATAACAAAGTATGCTGAATGTAGTTTGTACATCTACATTATCCATTATACGCTACATTAATGTTGTAGTTTTTCCAAAATGCAATGAAGAAATGTTTCTATTTCTTTTTTAGTATTTTTTATTTTTTGTCTTATTTTGAGATTTATTTCAGAATCGAATTTATGGTTAAGTAGCATAATATCATCCAGGAAATTCGGTCTTCTTTTGACATACATGTTATCATATTCTTCTAACTGCGAAGTACATACTTTCATTAGATTTCTTTTGGTAATGAAATTTAAATTGGTGAAAACTTATTGTGAATTGTGTTATGTGCAAGCAGGATACATTACACGCTATATTACATATATAATAATGGTGCCAATTGTTTCGTAATGTTCACTTCGAAAAGCGAAGTGGACGATTGTCTGTGGTTACCGATAATCTCGTTGAATAAATCAATCATTAGGTTAAGGAAAATCTAGGGTTCACAGTCACAGATCCTCTAAAGAAGTTTGCCTTATCTAAAAAATAGTTAGTGTTTGTAGTTTTGACTACAAGAACTAAAAACTTTTAATAGGTGCCATGATGAAGGTGAAAAATTTCGTAACCATTAGTCACATGGGATTTTTAGGTTAATGTTAAAAAATACAACGATGTAGGTAAACATAGCTTTTAAAATTAAAATTTTGTTATTTCACCTTTTCTTTGAAGAGTTATTTTCAGACGCTTCAAACAGATGTTGTTCATGCTGGTGTCATTAGCTTTGGAGTCTGTTTGCGATCAGGCAGGTAAGATGCAGATTCGGATTTTCCAATCCAACTTAATCAAGGGGATCCCGTGCCAAAGCTGAAGGCTTTAGGGACTGATGCAGTGAAATGAAAATTTCAACAACCAAGAAGTTGCGTGATCTTTACATTCAGGACAGAAGCTTAGAATCTTCTGTTGATCTTCAGGTACTCATCCCACATCAAAAGGAGACAGGTTCAGGACTTAGCCTATCGCCGGTTTAATCAAACGCCATTGACTGTCAACTGACATAATTGCTAGGCTGTTCGAATATCTAGCAGTAAGCTGTAATAAACCTTCCTAATATTTGCTTATCTATATGAAAAATAAGTCCTCAATTAATAGGGCCAAATGGACTAAGAAAAAACATATTTTAACAAGTTTTCGATTCCAATATCAAATCAGAATACTATTCAACATACTGACAGCCCACTTTTTAATTGAAAGACATTTAATCAGAAATAAAATTATTTGATAAAACTGTATTGTTATTTATAGACATTTTAGTAACACAACAAAAAGATTAATGTAATTTTATTGATTCCCCCCCCACCCCCCCCCCCCCCCACCCCCCCCCCCCCCCACCCCCCCCCCCCCCCACCCCCCCCCCCCCCCACCCCCCCCCCCCCCCACCCCCCCCCCAACAGTCAAATTTTCAAGAGTCATAAATCTGAAAGTCCATGTTTCTTAATTAAATATGCTGTTTTTTTTTCAACTTCTGGAAAATTAGTGTAAAGATGTAATAAATTGAAAGCTAGAAACGTTAATAGTATTTTCGAAAATTTTGTACATCATATTAAGGTATAAAAGTAATGTAGGGACCTAAAGAAGAGTGGTAAGATTTTCAAGAGTAAATATTATTTTGGATGGCGTTTTTTTTTTTAACTACATAGTGATGGCACGTGTGTGGAATATGCTGTAAGTTTACAATCCTCTTGTATAGGGCCACTGGTAATAGCAGGCTAATATGTTTTAGAAAATAAATAAGCATGATACACTTCAATGGATTTTTTTTATCGCCATTAACATTAATACTCATTGTGGTTTCGTCGGCATTGTGGTTCAATATGGTTGCGATGGAAACTTAACGCGATTGAAGTAAGAAGTTTAATTTTGACTATGACCTTGACCGTCATTCATCAAATAACATATTGTAGGGAAAATAAATATTATTTAAGGGTATTGTGACTTTAATGTTGTACTTAATCTAATCAAATTTATATGATGATTTAAAGTTTGTACGAGTAATAAATCTTATTATATAAAAATGGAAACTGGTCTTTCGGTGATAGTAACAGCATCACTTCCTCACAAACGGCTGGGACGGATTAAGTTCGCCTAATTTTTATTTTTAAACTTAGTTCGTTTCTTGATCTGTAGTAAGGTTATAGGATACATGTTTTATCCCTTTCCTCCCCCGATTCAGCGATTCCGCACCCACTTGGTTACAGGAAATACCCGTAAGAAATGCATGCTGCAACAAAACATATGTTATCTAAGTGAATAGAGTCTTTTCCATAATTTTTTAAATCAGCTGTTCTTTGTAAACATATATAATGCGAACACACAAATAAAATATATTTAATATATAAGTTTAATATACTACACTTATAGTTATTAAAATAGCATAGAGTAAAGCTATGGAAGAAAACGACAAATTTTGTTTAAACTGTTTTTGCAATCACTTGTTAAACATAGCACTTTACTATCCAGAATAATACAATTTCCAAATTTGACGTAAAAAATTCACCTTTAACTGCAATATTTATTTAATATAATCCAACCAATGCTACAATTCGCCTTGAATTCAGAAGAGCAAATGCAGATATCATAATTACTATCATTACGTTGGCTACAAATATAAAGAATGGTTATAAGAATCAACCTTAGTTTGTTTTTTTATTATGACAAGAAAGTATCAGGAATGTGGTACATACCTTCATAATAGCGCGCCAAGAAGCTCACGAAGGAACGAACTATCAATTATTCTCCAGCAATGTTTAGAATGATCGATAGAAAATGAAATAAGTGAAGTATAGTGTTACTGTTTATTTCAAACGGGAAATTGCGTGCGAAGCCGCGGGGAAACTTTATTGAAATGGCGCAGCGAAGGCGCGCCGGGTTCCCGCTAGTCACATATAGTTTTATGAATTATAAAATAAATATACGTTACGGAGGTGTGATTTCTGGAGAGATAACAATTAAACACAATATTAAAAGTAGCACAAATAAACGAAGGGGGCACAAACTAAGAGCCAAAATTACAATTGATCAAGGGGACATCGTGTGGCTCTTTTCCTTTTAGTCATTTAGATCATTCTGAACCGAGTTAAATGAAGTTGTGTTGTGTGACGCCTGCGACGTAAACAGCCCAGGTTCTCAATTCACAACTCCTTCTAAAACCTTAAACCCTTTCCCTTTCACTTCTCACTCTTCCAACAACTAGAATTGGCATTGCTCAACCACCAGTATCGAGATATCTCCTTGTGTCCAATTCTGTAAAACTGGGGCTGGGCCCGTACAGCGATGTGACCACGAGCGCTAACAGCCTCAGGTCTCATTCAATCCTTCCTAACCTTAAAACCCTTATCCCTTTCACTTCTTCACTTTTTCCCACAACTAGTGAGTGGTGGCAATGCTCCACCAGAATAATTCCCTTTGTGTCAATTTCTGTAACTGGGCTCCGTAACACGCGTTCGTGACCGCGCTACAAACAGCCCAGGTCTCATTCCAATCCTTCTAACCTTACCCTTATCCCTTTCACTTCTTCAACTTTCCACACTATGCTGGCATGCTATGCTCCCACCAGAATATTTCCTTGTGTCAATTTCCTGTAAACTGGGGCCCGTACAGCGTGTGACCTCGCCAACAGCCCAGCTCTCATTCAATCTTTCTAACCTTTCCCTTTCCCTTTCACTTCTCACTTTCCACACAAGTGGCATGCTCCACCAGAATATTCCTTGTGTCAATTCTGTAACTGGATCTTTAACCTATTCTGTGTCCTTTGTCCGCTCTTAACTAGGACACAAGGATTTGATTTGAAGACTCAATTACATTGTACAACTGCTGTAATTCACATATAATGAAGAGCTTCTCAGTAGTTATATGGTATATTAAGGTAGAAATTCAAATGTATTCTAATTAGTCTGTGTTAGCTTAAAGTTGTCATCGATGCAGTCTATTCACTGTACTGTAATGGTAAATAATATGTCTCTAAAAATTTACATGTAAGAGTATATTAAATTGTATATCCCTATAGTTTTCCCTAAGTAGCAAAATATACGTAAAGTTTATCTGAAGAAAATCTAATGTACACGTCCATTCAACAATGGCAACAATTTTTATTTGAGATGTGTGTTTGAAAGTTCCAGTTGTTTTTCGACGCACTTACTTTATTCTGGCTGGATGCTCTAGTGCATATGAGAGTAAAACTCATTTTCCACGTATTAGCGCGTACATACATACCCTCATTAAGTGGATTCAGGATATTCGGTTGTATTCCGATTTTCATTAGAAATGAACACCGGTGTTATAAATCTGATGTTATAATTCGTATGATCAGAGTTAGTTGTTATAAATAAAGTTCATGTTATCTATGATAACAAATATTTTATAATTGTGTATATTGAATTATTACTTATTGATCTGCGAACATACATATTTATATGTAATTTATAGCTCACCTAGTGTTATATAGGTTTTAAGTTTTACTTTAGAATAACATTTGAAAATTCTGAACATATTTATAATATCTGTGTCTATGTTGAAGTATCCACGAATTTGAAAATATAGTGTTGTAAAATGCAAGTAAGAATAACATTCATCAGATAATATTTTCCACTCAGACTATATAAGAATGGTATGGACGTCTTTTTTTAGTTTTCATCTCATTTGTTTAAATTTGAACCCGGGATGTAACGAATTGTAAGAATAACTTGGGTTACATTGTTCAGAATGTTATAGAAACTATGGAACTCAGAGAATTCTGTCTTAGAACTAATTACGACTCGCTTACTTTCACAGATTTCATGAGTTGGCATGTCCAAGGGGTGAATAATAATTTAATATTTTTTATTACAAGTGTACCGTTAGCTTCTTGTGTATATCAATGTTGGTATCCATTTGGAATATCGACAGATTTCTACTATCAACATTTTTGGCGTAGTTATAAGTTTAGTTGGAACAATAAAGTACAATTATGATAATAATTATTGGCCATAAAAGTTTCCCTGCAGAGGCTACTGTGCGTTATGTCCCACCTTTGTATAAATGTCAATTCAAGGAAACAATCCCTGGACATCTAATTCCTACACCATCTTCCTTTTGGTCTTTTAACGTACCCCAAAGAAATTCACAGGGATATGAAAAGACATTTTCGAATGCTAAATTAATAAAAAAAAAACTTGCCATAGTTAATAACAAAAAAATTTTCTTAAGTTTAAAATACTTGGAATATTGTTATTATGAATGAAAGCTGTATCCTTACTGTATGTTCTTTAAAAAGTATCATACTTTCAGTAAGTGACCTTACTGACTCTCTAAACACAAACATCATTGGAACAAGTGAAAGTTTCATAGTTAAAATACCTATGACTCTCCCCATGACCTAAATAATGCTGATCAATATCAATATGGGCTTTCAGATATACGTTTCGAACGATCTTTCGAACTTCATTCCTCACATGTGGTTGTAAAACGCGTTTTGCTGGATCTTTAAGAAACCGTAAATAATGAGAAACACAAATCAGCAAATTTAGCTATTTCCCAAAATGGTTAGTTGTATGATTAAACTGGCATTAGTCCTTAACTTGTTTCATTAATAATTATATTCGTTGGAAAATTGTATGTTACTGGTTTTCTTTCTTAGGCCTATTAATGCACACACCTACATTTCATAATTAATTGCTTCAATTTTAATCATGATAATAATTTGTAGGACATAATAATTAAATATTGCGTATTAAAATCTATTACGATTCGCTGTCAGCATTGGAAACCGTGTATCATGTAGAAAATAAAATAGTCCACCACGTGTAGTAGATCCATTCTCAAGAGTATTTAAACGAACAGTGACCATCTTGCATTTAATTAAAGGCCACCTCGGGTAATCCGGTCGTTGGTAAATGGGCATATCTGCTGTGTTGCTTTATTGAGTAAAAAAGGTTACTATTTACCGAGAATTTGTGTTGTTATTATTAGTCACCACAAATAAAAGTTAGCATATTCGTTAATAATCGTGAACAAATAATATCTGAAAGTTTACAATGCTCAAATGTGCAATGCTTGTATTTTTTGAATATACGAGTATGTTAATCTGCAACATTTATCTCTATTTCCCCATAAAACGTTTGAGTTTTTACTCTAATTTTGTGAGCGCAGTACCTGGTGTACAGACTCAGATTTTACGTTTGATAAATTGGTATTTGAAGAAATAGCAGCTTCTGGCTACCTACTACAGTTTGTTTAGGTCTACGTGCCTAAAGTTGCAATTCTCTAGAGTAAAACCTCTGGCCCATTGGCTATAGTCTATCTCGAATACTATCCTATGCCCTCCAGACTATGGTCTTTGGTTAATCAGTATAGATATCCAATACAACAGACCATCAGCCACGTCTATCACTAGGCAAATCTAGCCTAAGGCATATCGTGATATTCTTGCAGGGGTAATCCTTGATCCTAATCAATGGAAATTGGGTATTAAATTATAGTTAGTACCCATCGTTTAGTTATCCCGGTCAACTGGTCATGTTTCAAGCACCCCGATGACTATTTTTTTGTATAACAGAGGAATATGATCTTGCATTGTCAACGGCTGACCTGAAGAGATTTTGATTACCCTACTTTTTTACTAAACGTACTGGCTCATATTTCATTTCCTCAGAGTTTGTTTGAAGAGCTTTATGTTACTTATCTTTTATCTATTATCGAAATAAATACATTGGATTGTCCTAAAATCATAATATTCAAACAAAATTGTGTTACTACCTTAAAAAAATGACATATGATTATTTTGGACAAATTGAACAAACTCAGTGTTGTGTATAAAGATAATTATTACTATGCATTAGTAACGGGGACTTCATAATATATTACATATATTATTGGAGGAAGATACAATAAAAATTAAAATTCAGGAGGAGACTAGTTGAAGACTTCTAAAAACCTGTTAGATTCAGAAGCTAGTGTTTTAGGGGCCGAGGCATCCAACTACTAAAGATTTTCAGGGATAGGATTGGCTAGAGCATGGAAGTTTCTAATGTATTGTAGATTTAGACGCTATATAGTGACGTGCTAGCAAAGCAAGAACTATTCTAATAATTACTACTCGAAATGCCGATCTTTGTGCTGGATGGGAAATTCAATCTCCAGCTTGTAACCAATAATTGGCTAATGCTAACACAGACAGACAATAGTAAAGTGAAGTAGTGACTTATTTTTACCAGGCGAAGTTAAAGCTAAAAAGCCGTCTCTTAACAACTTAACCTGGGGACAAACGGCTTATAGGTTAATTTACGAACCACCACCAATGGCCGGGCAGGTGGATGGCTTGCAAGGACAGGATCGCTCAGTGGTCACCCATCCAAGCCAGCAAGCCACGGCTCGACGTTGTTTGATTTGGCTATCTCCTGATAACCGCCGCCTGTAGCCACTACACTGGTGGTGTCACTAACGAACTACAACTAATATGAGAGTAGTTGCATGAGTGCTTGTGTTTTAAGTTAAGATATGTTTACAAAAACAACTATAACTCTACTAGAAATCCTAATGTGGACACTGGAGATTTTATGTTAATACTGGCATTAATTTAATTAACTTACAGATATATATTCTAAACTTATCTCATAGTTACTTTAAAAATCAATAGTTTTCATGTTAGCAATGCACACCCAGGAAATTTTCGATTAGTTCCAAATGAAAATTGCCAAATTTAATCTTCGTTAACATTGAAAATTAACTGTTTCCTATCATTTTAAAAAAACCAAAAATATTTAAATGCCAAAGGGAAGCTAAAAAATATATCTTTAAAAACCCCCCTTTTTTGTGTGAAAATAAAGGCAAATAGAAGTTACAAGCATATTGCAAAAAGCACGTCTAGCTTTGAAGTAACTTCAGTAACTTTTACAAAGCGGATACCACAAAAGGGTAAATTAATTAAATTAGACGGAGTAAACTTGAACCCGACTTAACCTATACCCAAACTTGCTCAATTGTTACCTTTGTCTTCTCCACTTGAAGGCATTTCAGAATGTTTAGAGAGGTTTTGTGTTGGGAGTTGTTTAAACATAATTGAAGCCAATCTCATTACATTCATTTGTAAGCAAGTACTAATATAATATTTAATCAATAAAATTACATTTAATCTTTTTGTTGTGTTACTAAAATGTCTATATGAAATAACAATACAGTTTTATCAAATAATTTTATTTCTGATTAAATGTCTTTCAATTAAAAAGTGGGCTGTCAGTATGTTGAATAGTATTCTGATTTGATATTGGAATCGAAAACTTGTTAAAATATGTTTTTTCTTAGTCCATTTGGCCCTATTAATTGAGGACTTATTTTTCATATAGATAAGCAAATATTAGGAAAGGTTTATTACAGCTTACTGCTAGATATTCGAACAGCCTAGCAATTAATGTCAGTTGACAGTCAATGGCGTTTTGATTAAACTGGCGATAGGCTAAGTCCTGAATGAACCTGTCCTCCTTTTGATGTGGGATGAGTACCTGAAGATCAACAGAAGATTCTAAGCTTCTGTCCTGAATGTAAAGATCACGCAACTTCTTGGTTGTTGAAATTTTCATTTCACTGCATCAGTCCCTAAAGCCTTCAGCTTTGGCACGGGATCCCCTTGATTAAGTTGGATTGGAAAATCCGAATCTGCATCTTACCTGCCTGATCGCAAAACAGACTCCAAAGCTAATGACACCAGCAATGAACAACATCCTGTTTGAAGCGTCTGAAAATAACTCTTCAAAGAAAAGCTGAAATAACAAAATTTTAATTTTAAAAGCTATGTTTACCTACATCGTTGTATTTTTTTAACATTGACCTAAAAATCCCATGTGACTAATGGTTTACGAAATTTTTCACCTTCATCATGGCACCTATTAAAAGTTTTTAGTTTCTTGTAGTCAAAACTACAAACACTAACTATTTTTTAGATAAGGCAAACTTCTTTAGAGGATCTGTGACTGTGAACCCTAGATTTTCCTTAACCTAATGATTGATTTATTCAACGAGATTATCGGTAACCACAGACAATCGTCCAACTTCGCTTTTCGAAGTGAACATTACGAAACAATTGGCACCATTATTATATATGTAATATAGCGTGTAATGTATCCTGCTTGCACATAACACAATTCACAATAAGTTTTCACCAATTTAAATTTCATTACCAAAAGAAATCTAATGAAAGTATGTACTTCGCAGTTAGAAGAATATGATAACATGTATGTCAAAAGAAGACCGAATTTCCTGGACGATATTATGCTCACTTAACCATAAATTCGATTATGAATTAAATCTCAAAATAAGACAAAAAAATAAAAAATACTAAAAAAGAAATAGAAACATTTCTTCATTGCATTTTTGGAAAACTACAACATTAATGTAGCGTATAATGGATAATGTAGATGTACAAACTACATTCAGCATACTTTGTTATATATTATCCAAGGTGCAAATCATTTATCCAAGTTATTCCATTACAATTTTGAACATAGTGATATGCTGTAAAAGTCCACATCTGAATGATTCTAGACTTTTTGCTGGCTTTAAAAGTAAAATATACTAACAATCTATTCTATTGCATTAACTGTAGATATATGCGTTTTCTTAAAATATAAAAAACACATTTTCCGACAGTTTTTCTACTAATTCTTATTAAAATATGAATTATAAAGTCATAGCGTTTAAATATACGTTAAATTAGTTTGTTCATGTAATGTGAACGGTTTGTAATGAATTGCAGTTTTTATGCAATTATTAATAAAAATTACCTAACATACTTTCTAAGATATCAGTTTTTTTTTTTTTTTTTTTTTTTTTTTACACCAAAGGCACATGCAGACTTTTATTATGGAATAGTAACCAAATCTAAAATACAAATACGTACAGCCATTATTTCACTTGCTTTTATATAACAGTTAATAATTACAAAATAGGATAAAACGAACATTTCAGTTCTTGAAGACAGTGTTTAATTCGAGGAGAAGTATTTTACGAAAATCTGTGAATCATCTGTGCAGTGCTTTTCTGACCAGTAAATGACAGTTTCCAAATTAAAGTTTCTCACTATGTAAGACTTAATTGTATTTCATATAAGTAACTGAGGACTTTTTTTGAAACACTTCACAAAGATTCATACATGAGGAACTATATTCATAAAGTGCATACACACAAACATAGGATTAATGTTTTCTTGACCCTTAATAACGGAATCCCCTCTTTTCCTTTTTCACCCAAGTAGGGTCTAGTCTTTCCCCTATTTCCCTTTAAAAACAAACAAAACCAAATAACGAGGTCTTATCAAGTTACGGTTACGGTTACATCATTAGAAGTTTCGAAGTCATTAGACTAATGGGATCATTAGAGCACGTGTAATGGGAGAGTTCAGCCATTGATACTCGTATGGTACACTCATGGCTGATGACTTGACTGATCGTGAGGTTAATTATTTTACACATATATTACTGAAATAGCGTATATAATTTGATAGTTAGACCATATACTTCGTGTTTTATGCGAGTAGAACACTGTTATATTGAATAAATACGTTACTCGGATATGTGCAATATTTCATGTTATATTTTGTTATATTTCTGAAATAAAAAGAAATCAAAATTTAGATAATGACTTTGTTTTTATTTCTGGATAATTAAGCATTGGATATTTAATATTATCTGAAATTTAAATTTCAAAGTATACTTTTACTTAAACTTCCAATTTTATCATTTGGATAACCTCTACAACCTCTACACTCATAAAGTGAATAAATCAGAATTTTGTGTTGTTAGTTCAAGCATACTGTATGCTTACAATACTATAAACGTAAAGAAATTGGTAGTTAAAATGGTATTTAAATACGTAAACACTTGATTGCTTTGGGAAATAATAATATTTGCAAAGAACAGTTGATTTAAAAAAACATTTACTATCTGCTAATTAAGCATACAGGGGAGTTTTAAATATTAGTATGGCGTAGCTC
Source organism: Homalodisca vitripennis (assembly GCF_021130785.1). Taxonomy (NCBI): domain Eukaryota; kingdom Metazoa; phylum Arthropoda; class Insecta; order Hemiptera; family Cicadellidae; genus Homalodisca; species Homalodisca vitripennis. Next base: position 7,987,204 of record NC_060209.1, read on the forward strand.
GGAGGGATGTTCTAAGTAGGTATCGGCTTTTATGTTAGTCATGGACGCCGAGAATGTCCATGTAAAATTTCAATACAAACACACGAACAAAATAACTAACAACAATTATGTAAAAGACTAATAATTTTTTTATTTAAAAGAGTCTAGTAACTCCTATAAGTGTTAATTTATTGACATACGTAAGAACGAGGCATTGTATTTATAGGGCATCTTATTCAGTCACCACACACGTAAGGGATTGTAGACTTCACACAATATTTAGGTGGTGCAATCCTGTTGAAATATTTCTCATAAAATGACATGTATACAATATAGTTTGAAAATAAAGATATCCATATCTTACTACTCACATTACGTATGATCCGACATTAGATACACCTGATGACTTTTCATCATATTGAATGTTAACATTAAAACGTTTAACAGTATGAAAAGAATCCTTGCCCTTGGGTAATACGGCGTTTTTGTATCATATAATAAATGCATTTTTGGTCATAATGTAAATGCTGTAAAATAATAAAATTAAGTGAGATAACGATTACGGTAATCAATACGATTGCTAGTAATTGGGTCAATCAAGCTTATCTGCATCTAGAGGACAGTTTTACACGGTAATGACGTATTCTGAAGTTGTGAGGCTGATGATTGTATTTATGTCGTTATAATTTGTTAATAGCCAATTTCCTGTTATTTTCAGTATATTAATACTGGATCAGAGTGAGACTAACGACTTAATAATAAAATTAAAAAAAAAACAGAACAGGTGTTGAAGGAGCATGAACTAATAACCGATTATTTAAATTCAAAAATCAATAAAGATGGACACTAATCGAGGGAAGGGGTTGATAATAATAGTACGTAGGGGGAGGGATTCAATCTGTGTATCGCACTCTAACAAGTTGCAAACGAGAAGACTTCCAATGCGACTCCGGCACACTGCCAACGAGGGAGCAGACTGGCGAAGAGACCCGGACTTTGGGTGACGAAAAATAAGACCCGATTATAGTTAGGTGGAAACGCGGTGAATTTAAGAGGTGCACTATTATCACCAAAATGGCACTAAGATGGCAACGAGACCCATCGTTTGTTGAGCTACCGATTATACCGAGACGAAGTTCAGAGCAGCACTGGCGGCTCGAGCGTCCAGGTGACGCTTTCTTTCGGCAAGTCTTACAGACAGAGACCACAAGAAAGATACGGACGGAAAGATAAAGATCAGGCCTTAAGAAAGTTACGGATGACACACAGGCAAAACTCATCAAACCAGCTTATTAATTTTCTTCGCACCAAGAGTATAAATGGCAAAAGAAGCTATATTAAGAAAGCAACTAAAAATTATTTTAACTAATTATCAGTGTAAATATTATACAGATACTTTCAGTTATATTTTAATACTATGCCTACAGTTAAATATTTGTTTATAAAAAATTAATTTATACAACGTATTTTAAGTAATATAACAAGTATATTAACATATCAATTCTGAAAAACTTCACATTAATACGTATTTACTTCTTAAAATATGTGACGAAGGCGCGTTAACGCTAAACGACCAGTCGCCACATGGGATTCGGCTGAGCGAAGGCAAATATTTTACATTGTTCTTATAGCTAACCATAACGGTAACGAGAAAATTACAGAATTAAATAAATTCTTTAACAAACTTGAGCACAAGCATAATGAGAGTCTAACATGTGGACGATTTTCTATACATAGAGTAAAACGAAAAATAATAGAGTGGAAGATATTGTTTCAAGGTTGCTGACAGGATTTCGATTTCAGAGGCTCTTGCGTTTTAATACCCTCCCTAGCTCCACACCGGAACGTTTTATTTTTTCACCACTGCTATGAATCCTAGCTTAAAACCTTCACTGCAAAACGAACTGTGCGCCGAGAATAGGGCAAAACCGGAAATAAGAGTAAGTTGCATCCTTAGCAGTCGAGTGTTAAGACAAATGTGAATGTAACACGTGGCCAAAGTATTTCGAGAAAACATTCATCTGCAAGTTCAAAATTTTGTTTTTTAAACTTTAATTCTAAATAGTAACGAGAATGGTGTATTACGTTTTTGATTACATTTTTAATGTTTACGGATAACTGCATTTCGTTTGTTTCCTCAAATTGTAGTCACAGGGTCAATTGCTCGTTGAGCCATGTTAGAATTGGATTCCCATAGTTCCGTTTTATTTAAGCTACTCAAAATATGCCGTAACAAAATCTCAAAGGATTCGAAATTCGAGTACACAACATAAAATAAATGGATTTATTTCGTTACCACTGCTATTTACTGTAAAAGGCCGATATTACTACTATCATAATTATTTGAATTACACTAAGAAAATGGCATTTTCATCATGCAAATACCAATTATGGAATAGTACTTTATAATAAGTAGTATATCGTTATAAAGTATGTCTATGTGTTATTTAAGGCTATATCCCAAATTTCGTCTAAATCTCTACACTAGTTTTTGTGTGCTTGAGCAAATACCTAAAACACTCAAACATACAAATATATATATATCAATCCTCAAAAACATTCGCATTTGAAAACTCAGGGTAATTTGATTAATAAAAAAGAAATTAAATTTTGTTTTAACCATTAATTTTATTTCATTTATTATACTCCCAATTGCTTTACGACATACATATAATAAAAAATAATATATTTAACTAAAAAGGTATTTAACTCTTTTGCTCTGTAAATTAAACCTAAAGTCTTAGTGACTAATTTACAAGTAAAAACAATATAATTGTATTATATATAAAAAAATAATATTTAACACAAAGTGTAAAGTGGTATAAAATGTTCACGTAATTTAGTAAGTAAAGACCATTATTTCACATACTGCGTTAACAAGCGATTATATATTAATGAACTCTAATACAGTCGACAGGGAGTCACGTGTAAGACAAGACTCCCAGTGGAGGTATTTCACTATTGAACAACGTTTAGATTATGTTACCCCACTCGAGTATTCCGTTACAAGGAGACAGACAGGCCCCAAGGGGCAGTTCACAGCTCGTGTTCCTACACCCGCTAGTCAACCTTACAGCTATTCCGTTACAAGGAGACAGACAGGCCCCAAGGGACAGTTCACAGCTCGTGTTCCTACACCCACTAGTCAACCTTACAGCTATTCCGTTACAAGGAGACAGACATGCCACAAGGGGCAGTTCACAGCTCGTGTTCCTACACCCGCTAGGCAACCTTACAGCTATTCCGTTACAAGGAGAACAGACAGGCCCCAAGGGGCAGTTCACAGCTCGTGTTCCTACACCCGCTAGTCAACCTTACAGCTATTCCGTTACAAGGAGACAGACAGGCGCCAAGGGGCAGTTCACAGCTCGTGTTTATATCACCCGCTAGTCAACCTTACAGCTATTCCGTTACAAGGAGATAGATAGGCTACAAGGGGCAGTTCACAGCTCGTGTTCCTACACCCGACAGTCAACCTTACAGCTATTCCGTTACAAGGGAAGATAAAGCGCAGGCTACAAGGGGCAGTTCACAGCTCGTGTTCCTACACCCGATAGGCAACCTTACAAGCTATTCCGTTACAAGGAGACAGACAGGCCCCAAAGGGCAGTTCACAGCTCACGTGGTTCCTACACCCACTAGTCAACCTTACAGCTATTCCGTTACAAGGAAATAGACAAGCCCCAAGGGACAGGTTCACAGCTCGTATTCCTACACCCGCCAGTCAACCTTACAGCTATTCCATTACAAGGAGACAGACAGGCCCCAGGGGGCAGCGTTTCACAGCTCGTGTTCCTACACCCGCTAGTCAACCTTACAGCTATTCCGTTACAAGGAGACAGACAGGCCCCAACCCAATGGCAGTTCACAGCTAGTGTCTCCTACATCCGCTATGTCAACATTACAAGCTATTCTGTTGCAAGGAGACAGACAGGCCCCAAGGCGTGCTGTTCACAGCTCGTTGTTTCCTACATTCCGCTAGCCAACCTTACAGCTATTCCGTTACAAGGAGACAGACAGTGCCCCGAGGGCAGTATCACAGACTCGTGTTCCCTACAACCCGCTAGTCAACCTTACACAACCTTACAGCTATTCCGGTTACAAGGAGGACAGGCCAGGCACACAAGGGGCAGTTCACAGCTCGGTGTTCTACCTACACACCGCTAGGCAAACCTATTTTGGTAATGGAATAGTTAATCATAGTGCCATGTTTCACATCTCATTTTCTTCTTCTTGGATATAGCATATTTCGTAATAATAGTAGGGGAATTATTGTTTAAAGATTCTTAAGTAATTTGCATGTAGTTTCGATATTTATATTATACCCAAAAAATATAGTTTATATAGTTATACAAGCAATCTAGTATAACACTGCGGTTATGTCCCATCAGGTGGAATGTAGGTTCGTTCAAAACAGTGAAGGTTTAAAGCATAAGGATCTATAACACTTCATGGGTCATGGATCCTCAACAGAGTATGATGTCCTGTTACATTTTTTATATAGGCCTACTTCATTCACTTTCATATTTTCATTATGTCCATTATTTTATGTTAATTATTCCTTAATTGAATTTTTTTCATTTTACCACATAAAAACCTCCGTTTTGGATAATTATATGCATTGATCAAAAAATTTTAAATATCCTGTGTTGCTGATCCTTTTATCTATTCCCTCAGAAGGACTGAGGGCTTTTTCAAAAATTAAAACAAACCTTCTATTCTACTACTGAAAATAGCAAGAAAAATAAACCACTTATAGTAAATTACGCAATATGTATTACACACCAGGTGTAATGCGGAATCTCCTTTTATAGAAGAATTGTTGTAATCTATCAGTTCGGCCTGACTCTGAGGTTTATTAGGATGTCCATTTAGGTGGAATGGGGTACCTCCCATTAGAAGAACTAATCAGTAGATTGCATGTTGGGGATGGTGGAGTGAAGACGGAACTTCAACCTTTACTTCTCCTAGTGAAGCTGCCTCTTTATTGCCGATTGAGGAGATGGGGAGTCTTGTCTGAGTCAATAATTATGGTTTTTGGAAGACTAACGTGTATTTCTAAGCACATAGGCTTATTATTCTTAATTTGTAAACCTTGTATAATGAGGGTGATATTCTCCAAAAACGTTCCTTGTCCACTTTCTACAGCACATTGTACTAAGGGGAAATAATTGCAATAAAACTGTTTATACAAACATAGGTTCCGTAAACGCTTCGTTAGCGAGTTACAGCTGTAGCGATATTACCATTTTGCCTGAATTTCCTGGGTTTAAAGAATTATAGATTTAGCTATAAAGGAATACTTATTTGGAAAAGGTTAACTAGATTCATTAGTGAAATATCATTTGATATTATCTTATGTAAATGTTAACCTGATAAGACCCATTTTGGAATTGGACTTTGGAACTGTAAACCTGTAGTAGTTTTTGGAACATTAAACGCTTGGGATAAGACATGTTAAATGGAAAAATTTGGGGCACGCAAAGAATCCTTTTAATTTAAGGTTTATCCTGTCACAATAAAGACAACACATTTTTTAAATTGTAAGAAATACCATAAAATCAACAAAAACATTAAAAGTTTTTTTAATTTAAAGAAAGGAAATTTAATCGAATCATACTTTTTTAAATACTAGTTTATAAAGATAATAAGTACCATAAATTTTTATACCTGGAAAACATAATTAAAACAAAAACAATGTGCTGTAGAATGGGGGTGAGGAACTTCAAGACCCACCTGTTATGAAATTTAATAAGCAGTTGTACCCAGATTTATGTGGTTTAATCATTTATGTCAGTTCTCCCATTATATTTAAAATTTTTTTCTTATTTATAGTAAATACAACTTTAAAAAAAAAAAAGGTGAAAAAAATTTATTATTTTTTTTTTTTTATATATTACATAATATATATATATATATATATATATATATATATATAAGTTATATATAAGTATATGTATATATACATATATATATATACATATATATATATATCTATATATATATATTATATATATATTATATATATATATTACTATATTATTTATACACGGTTTTAAAAAACAAGTTTTGTATGGGTTTCCGCCTGATGAATTAAATATTGCTGTTTAAGATCTACAAATCCTTATAGTCACATTAACTTTTATATACTATAAAATGATTTATTTATGTGTTTAAAATTAGGTCGACAAAAAGAAAAATCTACTCAAATAAATTGTGAATGTTTGTGGTCTGGGACTTATTACTGCAAACTCTAGATAGAAAACATTTAATAAGACTATTTGGATCGCAAAATGTGGGGGGTTCTTTTACACTGATATGACTCTCACATTGTTAAGCGATGTCTTATTAAAATATTTTTACTTAATATTATTTAGATAAAGAGATGCTCACCATTAATTTACATTTACTATGCTTCAGATTTTTTAAGAAACAAAATATTAAAGTTTTGGGATCTCAAAATTTACAAAAAGTTGATTTCATATACTTACAGAGTTTCTCGAAGAAAACTAAACTGTTACTACTTGACTAGCTTAGAGTTTGTTCAATGTGTATGGTACATTACGTAAATTATCTTATCTACAATTCTTGAAGTCATATAACATTACAAGGTTTCTAATTTTCGATTTCATGTTCATGTTGTATATCACTCCTCACTAGCTATACTTGTCGATGCTAAGAGTTAAGAAACTCTCAAACATAAACAAAATATTGATTGAGGATATATATTATAAATATACTATAGGCTACCGAACCATAGATTTAAATGAACATATAATGTATGTATTAAATGTGAAAAAAAAAAAATAAATTACGAGGTAATATGGAATGTTAAATTGATTGATTACACAATCGGTTTTGTGGTGATAGCGTCACGTTAATCTGTGTGGGCGTTGAATTCAATATTCATTTTACACCAATTTTCAATCTCCAATTACTAATTAATTTATGATAAATACACTTTTTAATAACACAAGGCTTGCAAAGTGATTTTAAAATTTGCAGAGGTCGGGGGTAGGACATCCCGGCTTCCTGTCGAGATCCTGATGACGTGAGGGTTATGGGTTTTATCTTGATGGTTGTTCGATCTTAGGATAAGAAGCAGAAAAATTGTACTTAGTCTTAAAAAAAGGTTAAAACCTTTGCGCTTGGCTTACGGTGAGCGACAGCATATTCTGGGATGGAAAGGTTGGAGGTAGGGGGCCGCCTCCTGTCAAGGTCTATGAGGTAGGATTTGGGCAATATTCTTAGTTAAATTTCCTTGGGAAAGAAGGGGGAAGCCCAGCTCTGTACCTGCCTCATCTCCAGTCAAAGGCAGGCAGGGGGTGTGGGCACGACTTTTTATGTCTAAAAAAAAAAAAAAGTCTCGCCAACAGCCATTAACACTACTTACGGAGCCTCCCTACCAAACTCCCAAACCAGTCATCCCCTGCAGTAGACAGGACCTATCGGAATCCACCTCCAATATCCCGATATTTTGTGGTTCAGTGATGTGGGCTCGCACCTGGGCATATGTTTACAGATGCTCAGATTTCTGAAAGTCGGATTCAGATTCTGCTGATGCCTCTGTGCTAGGATCTACGACAAGGTACCCTCTGTTTTTTAACCCTTATTATAATGGTTTTTATAAAATCCTCACCACATGGTCACGTTCAGAAAGATTAAAAAATGATAAAGACGTGAATCCGTCTCTTGAGGGCAAAAAAACGTTACTAGGAGAGTGAATGAAACGTGTGAAGTTGCGCAAACGGAATTATATGCTGTATTATTTACCAAGATTCGGAGAACCATTGAGTTTAGCTACAGCATGTAAAGAAAAATGTTCTGGTTTTTAAGTTTTGTTCTGAAAATGTACGAATGTAACAGCGAGCAGACTAGAAGAGGAGGGTATAGTAGAGAGAGAAGCGGAATGGCGGTGAATTTGTTTGAATTAGTGAGCGTAGTTTGTAGGCACAGGGTAAGTGGTGCTCAGTGGAACACGAACATCAATAAACAACAGGGATGATTAGAGAGGGCACCCTACACAACACAGGTTTGCGGTTAATTCTATCCCCCCCCCTGCAGAGACGCTTTGTTATCCGCAATATCATATCGGGTTTGAGAGGTTGAAAATTATATGGGGAAAATTGATGAAATGTTGATTAATATTCACACACACCTAGTGTCTGTTTAATTATTTTAAAACTGAATTCCCCCAAGCTCATTCATCAAAGTTTAAAAATCATACCTTGTTGCACGTTAATTTTTTGAAACGAACCTATGTTGGATGAGAGTTGAAGTATTGTAGATGTCAATTCGGTTTTCATCTTAACCGTTCTAAAACTACATTTAAATTATTCCATGTGAACTTCTAAATTTGACTTATTACGTAGGTACTACAATCTATTTTGCAACGGATTTAGGAAAAGAATGATTTTGAAACGCAAGAAAAATTGCGCCGTTGCGACAAGTAAAACCTTGTCGGATGTTTACAAACATCAATTTGAGATGAACGTAGAATTTGAGTGAAGTATATATAAGCGAAACCAGATTCATGAGCTAAAAAAACTGTTTAATCACAAGGCCCCTTCAAAATGTTCTTTAGTATAATCGTTTGTTTTTTGGTCAGTGTGATAGTTGCGTATCATATTCAGAGTGCTGCGCGAAATTGCTCGTCTGTCTTTCTTTCCGTACGATATCACGAGATCGATGTAGGCACTCACTTGAAGAAATTTGGTTTATTTTACTATCCATAAAGGGCGGTTTATTTTACTTTTATTAAAGCACCGATTTTTTTCTACACTGCCTGTCTGTTTTCGTGATCATCTCTAATTACCGCGCACGCGATGATGACTTACCAAACCTTAAAAGTTCGCAGATTAATAATATACATTGGAATACAATCGACTCTTTGGCTTTAGTTTAATGTTCCTATCATTGGTTTTGGGAGAGCGGGAGCATAACCTGTAAAATCAGATAGTTTTTATTCAAAAATAAAACTGTGACATGTACTTGAAATTTTGTGTGTGACTTCATTTCTCTCAATTATCAATCGTGTAGACAGAATATTACTATATGTTGTTGCTTACTAACCCACATCAGCTCTGTAAGGTATGAGATGGGTATTTTAGATTAGCCTAAATATACGTTTTCCAAATTTTTTTTTTGGGCTTTTAAAACCTTTTATTTACTCCCCTAGGCAATGATTAAGTTCAATGATTAACATACGACCCCCATGGATTTTGGCAGAGCGGCGCTTTGAAACGGTTTTTCAGGAAATCTAAGAAATTTTCTATCTTTTACTTTCTCTCATCTCCTGTTGCTGCTCCACAGCATAGCTGTAGCAATAAATGAAGCAATATCGCTTTTAATAATATGCGCGTAGTACTTCAGGTAAGCCTTGCCAGCATGGTCTGGATTACTCAAACCATGTATTATTTAACATCGCTTAAATTAATTACATTTTCATACCTGGAGTTGTACACAAGGGGTAAGTAAATAATGTATTATGGATTGTACCTAAAAGGGAAGGGGTTTTTATTCGTAGGCGTTCTGGAAACATTATTGGTTAAACGATCAACACTTCCCAATCCTTTAAAAATAAAATCGTGGTTACTGTGGTGGGTTAAAAATAACTGTTTTAACAACTCGGTAATTCGCATTGGGCCGTTATAATCTACAGATACAGTAAAAGAATTTTAAAGTTTCTTTAAATAATAAAGGAAGCGCTGATTTATAACAGAGTGGGAACTGGATCTCTGACGATAGTTGCACTAAATTATCAGTCTGACAATAAGAAACAATAAATTATGGTGTTTAATTCCATACCCACACAAATTACACAAACCACAACTAATACAAGATTAAATCATTGCGATGGTCAAACAATTTAGGAATTTCGATGGATATGTCCGTTAGGTTACTTATATGGAGGCAGTGGACAAATATAAGTGCGAATACTGTGAGTAAGGAGTACTCTTGTGTCATCAACATAATTGATGTTGATCTCATTTTTTCTGCTAAGTTTAGTTAACGACCCCCCACCCCCCCCCCCCCCCACCCCCCCCCCCCCCCACCCCCCCCCCCCCCCACCCCCCCCCCCCCCCACCCCCCCCCCCCCCCACCCCCCCCCCCCCACGCTTCCAAAGGTACATTTTGCGTTTTATATACTTTGGAAACTCAGAATCATGGGCAAAAATTATAAATAATGCTTAGTTAGTCCCATCATATTAATCAAAAATTTCAATACTATAAGTCGAATCATTAATCATAACAATCATAACTTATAACCATTTTCTAAACTCTTTTTACACTACATTTTTTCAAATTATGTATTTTGGTTTTTTAAAATATTTAAAAAATTGCTTAACACAGAAGTTTAACAAACATCTAGCGATATTGTAAGCTGTGAAGCTCTGCGAATATTTGGGATTTGGTTTGAAGGAGGACGAACCCTAAGGCAGATGACGAATATGGAAGGGGAACAGAATTGGGAGGCGTTACAAACCTGATAATTTCTGTCTCGCTCGAGGGCGAGTTTCAACAACAATGCACAATAAAGGGTGCGAATGTGACTGGACAAGGCACAGTCTATAGCTAGCTCTATTTCAGCACAGTCTTCCAGACCATAAAATATTTAATAGTTAAATTAATTATTTTTTAAATAACATTTTGCGTATAAATTAATGAAACAGAAATGTTAAAGCTTAGACACATAAATAAGTATAATGACTTAATGCAATAGGAAGTTGTAAAGATATAAGACAATATGAAACAATTAGATTTACTCAACAAGTAAAAGTGATTGCTACTAAAATGACTTGTCCTAAGCTAAATTTAAGATCCAATTGTGATTGGTTCATTTCTAACCTTTGGTCAATGCTAATATTCGCAGCGTTTTGTTAGTACTGCAATTTATTCGCAGTCAACAAGTCAATATAAAAGCATTCTTTTCTTTAAAATGGCCCAAATATTTTTAATAAATTGTCATATAACGTTAAAATATCTATAAATTTTAGAGCATTTTTTAGTAAATTAAAAATGTTGTTGTTATCACATGAGAATTGTAACTCATTTTACAATTCATAATATTTCTTCCTATAATATTACTTTTAGTTATTATATAAATCAATATGAAGAAATATGTAATTAGGAAAGATTCATGTATTTTACTTGCATATATTTAGCATAAATTCTAGTTTCTGGTTGAGAAGGAAGGTTTATTGAGATATGTGTTTTAGTTTGTAAGATAAAGATTGTAACAAGGAGAGTATTTTAGTTCTGTTGGTGACTCATGCAGTGTTATCTATTATTTATCTGCAGTGCAGGCGCTACAGGGAGCAGCCCGGCTGATATCATCAGGAACCCATAGATTGCACTCTGATAAGAAGGTTTTATTTTGTTGTCCATTGACCACACCACTTCTTGGAAAAGTGGTCAGTCAATTCAGAGTTGTTATAGTTTTGCATTTATGTACATTTGATGTTGGAATAAATTCATTTACATATCGAACCTTCATCTCAATTTCACATTTATACAGAATCAAGTTAATTTATTTAGTGACGGCTTAAATTGTGGCAACCCAAAAGTTAGTCCAGCCTGATGAAAGTATCCGTAGATGAAACGGGACTAATGGGGTTTCACGTGCACCGGCTGGGTTGCCGTGGTGACCTGAGAGCTTGTCATACCTTCATTACCAGCGGCCGGCAATTAACACGTGCCGTGGGCAGTCCAACTACAAGGGCCATTGAATAGTTGATTACTCCTGGTAAGTTAATGGAGAGTATGCACTTCAGTGGGCCACCACAGTTATTACAATACAAGAGATATTTAGCGAAGTGCTATTTGTGGTAGGCGTGGAACTGATTGAAATAATATACAACACAATTATATTTAAAATGTACAACAGAGGGTTGAGAAATAGTATAGTTAAATTTAATTCATATGACTATAGCAATGATATCGGATTTTATGAATTTGCCTGATGATAGAATTATTGATTCCGAAAGGCCTTGCAATGAGAAAACTAACATTGGAAAATGTGTATTCATTTACCAGTGCTTCATTTAAACTCTTCCAATGCTCCAAGATTCTTCATTCAATAACACCGGGAGTCAAAAAAAAAGAACTTCCTAGTTTTGAAAAACTGTTATTTATAGTAGAACACACACATTGCTATGACTAATACTTGAAATGAAAGGGGATATAATCAGCTTTTTAACAACAATAGGTCTTAATCTGCGACCAGTTTGTAGCCTTGTAGATATCCAACCGGTATTTCGGTTCCTGTACAGATATTATTTAGCAGATCACGTGTGTGACTGTTGCTGCTGCTGCGAAGATTATTTACGCTAGATGTACCTACTTTTGATTTTAATCCTGGAAACGTAGTATTAACACTGCTGTAATGCACGGCTGCGAAGTTTTCATTGTTTCCATGATTACATCATTAACCATGCATTAAAACACTTAAAAGCTTTCATCTTCAATATTTATTGACTGATTTTTATTATATAGTTGTTTGTTATATCGTTATTATATTATTATAACGTTTTTATTTTAATTGAGAACCTTTTATTATTCTTTAATAATTTTCATAATCTTATTAGTTTTTGCGGTATTAAGCTTGAAAGAGTTTACTCGTACTCCACCTTAAAAGGTGATATGATAATAATATTAATTTTTCTCTGACTTGAAACAACAAGAAAAATCATTGTAAAAAAAATCAAAAAAGGAACAGATACAGACAGACTACAAACAAAAAGAGAAGAGACAGGCCAATTTTGCAATTAGCTTTTCGCTCCATTGATCAAGGGAACAATATCCTAGAATTTGGGTAGGGATTTTTGTTACACGCTGCTTGTATTTACATTTTCGTATTATGGTCGTTTTTGATTCTGGATGATGTCATTAGGGAGAATCCAAAAAATCTTCCGGTAGATCCGTAATGAGGCCGTGATTTCAATGGTTAAATTCATATGAAACGAAGCATAGATAAGTATTGTTTGTTGTATAGTATTATTTGACGTATATTTAACGACCAAATAATGCATTTACCTGAACCAAAAGAAAGCCTGAAAGCCTTTGACTCACTCTTTATTAGATTCCTGTTACAAATCCAGTAACGCCGGGTGGATCGTGGGGTCCTGGCCGTCTACTCTGATAGTTTCGTATTTCCTCCACTAACAAGTCACATCCCCTGACCATTAGGACGGTCCATCTCGTATCGACCGTTGACTCCCCTTTCAATCTGTCGGGTCCATTTCACCATTTCTTGCCAGGCCATTGGCTTGTGTTTAGCAAAATACTCGTACTTCGTTTTACACCAAAGCCTCACAAGGAGGTAACCTATTATATATAATAGCACTTGAGTTTTTTATGTATGATATCTTAATTTATTAATTAATTTAATATATGCTATTGTAGTACCACCCTTGTTGATAAAGTGACTATGGTTTTCAACCTGCAAAAGTGGATTCTCAGACATGCCATACATTAATCTCAAATCATAACTAAACTTAATGAGGTTAAGTGGTAGAGAGGGCTTTATAGTCCTAACTTCGCCCCTAATAAAGGCATTTTTATTACATTTCATTTTTTACCCGTTAAACGTTTGTTATTGCCGAGGAAAAGTTCGAAAGGAAAATAGAATTTCGGGCAATTGTTATTTTATATGTTACTAGCCTTAAACCCGCGGCTCCGCTCGCGTGGCAGTAGAGAGGGCTACATCAATCAAGCATCGAAAAGAAATACTAATTTTATTATAACGTTTTTCCCAATTAATTTATTGCTCTACTAATACATCGTAGCATATCATAAAAATCTATTATAAAAGTTAACATTGGCAAACACCTTCCCGTTGCTGCAACACATTCCTAGTGCCTCGTTTGGAAATTTCCGTGCATGGCAATGTGGGCAAGTTACATTCATGTGACCGATATTCATTTTTGGGTGTTGATTGTAGTCTGCTGAAGGATCGTAATTAAAAGCTTGTTTATACATGTCATGTTGAAGTCGTGCATCGCCTGATCTGTTTGCAACCGCTCGATTACTTTGCATTCTCAATCTATCATTCAAATTTGATGTTTCTCTTTCTTCTTGCGACAGCATCATTCTTGATGCTGATGTTCGTATTCGATTCAATTCGTTTACCTTTGCGCGCTGGTCGTTGCTTTGATTATTACGAATTCGTTTTGTTGCTATCGCACGTGCGCTGTGACGGCTTAAAGCACTTTTTTTTCTTGGCGGCATTATGTTATTTTCCAATAAAATTCGTCAAAAAACTGCTCAAAGGAATTCTGTAAAAAAAAAATGTTGAGAAAAACATTCTTCAAAGAATATTTACATGAGAAAAACAAAAATACTTGCCTATTTTTTTTAAACCTTTTACTGATGGAAAATAACACTGTTCTTGGAAATTGTAAAAAAGATATCAAATCACGTTTATCAAAAAAATTTGACATTTGTGACACGTTGTAAATGTCAAAAAATGTTTGTTTACATAGAAACGTCAAAAATATTTATGTTTACTTAGTTACTGTCAAAAATAACAACAATTTTTTTGTCGCATTATATATGTTTACAAAGAACAGCTGATTAAAAATTTGAAAAGACTCTTTCACTTAATAACATATGTTTGCTGCAATGCATTTCTTACGGGTATTTCTGTAACCAGTGGGGCGGAATCCTGAATCGGGAAAGGGATAAAAAGTATCCTATAACCTTCTACAGATCAAGACGAACAAATTAAAAAAAAAATTAGGCGAATCCGTCCAGCCGTTTGTGAGTGATGCTGTTACACACGAACAGTTTTCATTTTTATATATATAGACAAAATGTAACACTACGTTTCGAGGATTGAAATCTTCTCTCTTTTTTGAGCAACTAATATTCATTAAGGATTAAACATTTAAGCATAAACAATTTAATAATTTCTTATGTAAATGAAAGAGTATGCATATGTTTTAAAACAGTCCAACAACCAATTAACCCAGTTGCTTGGGTTTCTTAGGTGTCATACTCCTCCATAACCTTCTACAGGGTCTAAACAGTGCGAACAATTTCATAATTTAACAGTCTTCAATTGGTGGTACCCCAAGAGGCTGGGATGATGAGACAAAGAACATTCTTAGAGATTGGTGAACTCTACAAACAGGTCAATATGATTTACTGTCTTTTAGACACTAGAAACACCTAGATACCAATAACTAAAAGTAGCAAAGAATTCCTTTTCAAGAATTTATGGAGCCTTGAAGGTCTCAAAAGGTTTTAGTTTCCAGAGGCCGAATGCTACCACAATTACCAGAAAATTCGAATGGCTGGACCTATAGCTACTGGAGGATTAAACTTATCAATACCGAAAGTGACACAGCAAACGTTTCAAAATTAACCAGATCACAATGTGATGACATATATTCCTAGCCAGATTTGTCAATGGCAGAAGTGAGTAGGCCTTAGAGACCAAATCAACCAAAAGATACGCGGTCCTAGAGGAAGACGTTCCCGGAACAAAGGTGGAGCATTACTTGGATGACATTAATCCATGTGTTTTCAGAATTGAGAAACTACTCATACACACTGAGATTACAGCCTTTTAAGGCAGATGGATTAGCAGGCCAGGTGGACGTTTTAAAACTTATCTTGAGCTGAGACAGATAAGACTGAATCAAATAAGACTGATATGACAGTGAGCTAAATGATTTATCTTTATTTACACTATTTTACGCTATTTTAGGTTATTGTTTTCCATAAATTATCACTGATTTATGTCTTAAGCGACCTTTATCAAATCCCCCAATAATTGTATAAGTTCATATTGTTTAGTCCAATTTTCTGGTGAACAACTAATTCTGTTGAACGAAACGAGATTTCCCCCAAATTTGAATTCGAATCACGTGAAATTTGTTACGGCAGATTACAAGTTTTCACACGAAGTACGTACACTTTTGATACAACATCCTAAAAAAGTTACGTGCAAAAGTGTAACACAGGGAAATAATTGCTAAATACTAAAAAATGTCTAAGAGATTGCAGCCAGGCAAGATAAATGCTGGACTAGATAAGAAGGGACGCTCTTATCTGTAACTCCTTATCAATCTGCGGCAAGGCGATCCGATATCAACTGAAGTATCTACAGCTTATAGTGAATAGTAGAAGTATTTAAATAGTATTTAAAGTATCAAATAGAAGAAGAAGCTTGGCTGTATTCACCTTATTGACCCTCTTTGATGAAGAGAAATCTATGTATCACGTTTCTAAAACCCTTCTGTCAAGACGGACAGACGCAATTTTAAAAGGACCTGCCTGGTTAGTAATTACAACCTTTGATTTATTAATACTGTTTTGCAAGAAAGTAGCCAGGAAAATTTGGGGGAGGGGAGAAACAATACAACTGACATTTTCCCAAATTGGACAGAAAGCAAGGCCCCATTTTGTTCCTTAAAAGGTTATTGACCCTTATATGTGTTGATAACGATCTTTCAGAAGTCAGTATCACAGAATTATTTTAATACGGGGTTCCGTAACCTTTGGACCCCCTCGCTGGCTACGTCCTTCTGTTTTGCAGTTGAAAAAACTGTAGCATTTTGTATTAAAGTTATTTAGACTCTGCCTTCTATTACTGTTGTGATTTTCAGGAGATTACTCTAACAATCTCATCAGATTTTCAAAAGATTACCAGTTATATATTCACGCTTCACGCAAATAATCTAATTTAATGTAATAAAATGGTAAATGACCTCGAATCGAGTGATAAGACGAAGGCAAACTTATTGCCCTACAGCTAACGATGGTTCTTGTGTATTATTATTAAATACTCTTGAAGTTGTTTAGTAATGTTTAGTGTTTCATACCTCCCTAATATTATAACAGCAACGATAACACACGGTCTCGACCACTTTAGCTGCGGGATGTGTGCATTATAGAATGTTCACTCTCTCTCTACCCACACCACATAATGTTTGTTATTGTACATGTACACGGTTGTTTATCACAGGACGGATAAAATATTCAGACGTAATCAGCTCTAATGGATTCCTCTGTTTTGTGCTCACGGTGGAGCGTTTCTAATGCCTCTCACCAGGATTAATATTGTGTTTTTGTCGCGCTGAAAGGAAAGCTATCCGTTATCGGTGTTTTATCGGAATATGGATTTTTAAGCGGTGATTTTTACTGGAATAACGTACAGAAACCGCTATTACTGTTAATGATAACTCAGTGTTTGCTAATGAATTGATAACCTCCGATCTGCAAACCAGAAACCGCTCATTATTTGCTCTCCCCGCTCCCATAATATTAATATTGAACATTCCGACCGTGTCAGATAATAATGTGAACTGTTCGGAAATAAACAGAGATTATTTTAAATGGTATTACTGTACGAGTACCAGTTCCACCGATTATCTCATTGCGATGTTTTATTAACGGTATGTCAATTCCCAACTCAATTCAATCACCGTGTGTACTTATTAGAGAATTTCGAAATGAATTGTTTCGGTTGACCTAATGTAGTGAAACTAAGCTTGGAATTACATGAAAGTACCTATTTTAGGATCTAATTGTCGAACACATTTTGTGCGAGTGTTTTTCAATGGTCATGTATAAAATATATGTATTACATAACCCCTTTAGAACACATAATGTTCTGATTCCAACACAGCTCTTTATGTGTTGAAAGATATAAAGGTATAAAGAATGCGTTTTGGGAGATTTATTTGGAAACCGTAATCTATTTTATGATTGTTTTTTGGGTCAAAAATTATTTTAAGACTTAATCGTCTTTATAGTTTAAATAGCTACCGATAAAATAAAACTTTTAAATTAAACTCAAAGATCTTTAATAAAAATCAATGAGAAAGATTAAATGAACTTGATGTACATAAATATCTGCATAAATTAAAAACTTATTACGCGTATAATATAATATGTATTGACATTTCCTTCTTAAAAACCGTGTAGTAGGTAGGGACAAGCTGTGAAAGCAAAACTTAGTAAATAAATACTAAACTTAAGAAATAGTTTTTAAAGTAGTTATTGGCTCTTCACATCCAGCGGAAGATGATCTATCTACATGGAGTTCGAAAAAGAATTAACTTATGCATAGCTCAAGATAAACATTATTATAAAAGGGAATGTTTAGTACAGATAAAGGGTAAGGGGAAAATCCTGGTATCAGTTTTGTAATTTTAAGTTTGTATTTTTATGTTGGGCTTTGGACTTAAGTTGATGTAAATCTTACATTACACTTTAAAACTATGGTATCTGTAGCTTTCCTAATCTAGGGATAATAGCTTACAATTTTATCTGGAGATAATAAGATTTTTACACAAAATACAAAATAGCAGCTTGCGGCAAAAGGTTTCTCGACCTATATTTATAGAACATTTGTTGTTTGAAATCATAAGTACTATCAGCCACAGAAGTTTTGATACCCTTTTCTAAACACTCTGTATGTGAATCAGTATTTATTGAGTAACACTGAATTTTACTAAAGCTCAATTAATTAAGAAAATTAGTGTTTTGATTATTACAGAAGTTTTTGATGTTGATGTTGCGATAGTTTTAATAATTGAAAGACTCGTACAATCGATTTATATTTGCCAGATTAACGAAATTGCCACTTTGTGTAGCATGACAAGTAAAATTGATCACTCTTTTGTTGAAGTTCACCTCACTACCTAAGACCAGTCTATCTCAGGATTGCTTTTTGGGTCAAAAATAATCACATGCGTACTCACGTGCTTGTAATCTGGACGAAGCAAGTCAGTACAGTTACTACCATTGTTTGTAAGCAAGTCAGTACAGTTATTACCATTGTTTGTAAGCAAGTCAGTACAGTTACTACCATTGTTTGTAAGCAAGTCAGTACAGTTACTACCATGGTTTGTAAGCAAGCCAGTACAGTTACTACCATGGTTTGTAAGCAAGCCAGTGCAGTTACTACCATTGTTTGTAAGCAAGTCAGTACATTTACTACCATGGTTTGTAAGCAAGCCAGTACAGTTACTACCATTGTTTGTAAGCAAGCCAGTACAGTTACTACCAATGTTTGTAAGCAAGTCAGTACAGTTACTACCATGGTTTGTAAGCAAGCCAGTACAGTTACTACCATGGTTTGTAAGCAAGCCAGTGCAGTTACTACCATTGTTTGTAAGCAAGTCAGTACAGTTATTACCATTGTTTGTAAGCAAGTCAGTACAGTTACTACCATTGTTTGTAAGCAAGTCAGTACAGTTACTACCATTGTTTGTAAGCAAGTCAGTACAGTTACTACCATGGTTTGTAAGCAAGCCAGTACAGTTACTACCATGGTTTGTAAGCAAGCCAGTACAGTTACTACCATGGTTTGTAAGCAAGCCAGTGCAGTTACTACCATTGTTTGTAAGCAAGTCAGTACAGTTACTACCAACGTTTGTAATCAAGTCAGTACATTTACTACCATGGTTTGTAAGCAAGCCAGTACAGTTACTACCATTGTTTGTAAGCAAGCCAGTACAGTTACTACCAATGTTTGTAAGCAAGTCAGTACAGTTACTACCATGGTTTGTAAGCAAGCTAGTACAGTTACTACCATGGTTTGTAAGCAAGTCAGTGCAGTTACTACCATTGTTTGTAAGCAAGTCAGTACAGTTACTACCAATGTTTGTAATCAAGTCAGTACATTTACTACCATGGTTTGTAAGCAAGCCAGTACAGTTACTACCATTGTTTGTAAGCAAGCCAGTACAGTTACTACCAATGTTTGTAAGCAAGCCAGTAAAGTTACTACCATTGTTTGTAAGCAAGCCAGTAAAGTTACTACCATTGTTTGTTAGCAAGCCAGTACAGTTACTACCATTGTTTGTTAGCAAGCCAGTACAGTTACCACCATTGTTTGTAAGCAAGTCAGTACAGTTACTACCATGGTTTGTAAGCAAGCCAGTACAGTTACTACCATTGTTTGTTAGCAAGCCAGTACAGTTACTACCATTGTTTGTTAGCAAGCCAGTACAGTTACTACCATTGTTTGTAAGCAAGCCAGTACAGTTACTACCATTGTTTGTAAGCAAGCCAGTGCAGTTACTACTATTGTTTGTAAGCAAGCCAGTGCAGTTACTACTATTGTTTGTAAGCAAGCCAGTACAGTTACTACCATTGTTTGTAAGCAAGCCAGTACAGTTACTACCATTGTTTGTTAGCAAGCCAGTACAGTTACTACCATTGTTTGTAAGCAAGCCAGTACAGTTACTACCATTGTTTGTTAGCAAGCCAGTACAGTTACCACCATTGTTTGTAAGCAAGTCAGTACAGTTACTACCATGGTTTGTAAGCAAGCCAGTACAGTTACTACCATTGTTCGTTAGCAAGCCAGTACAGTTACTACCATTGTTTGTTAGCAAGCCAGTACAGTTACTACCATTGTTTGTTAGCAAGCCAGTACAGTTACTACCATTGTTTGTAAGCAAGCCAGTACAGTTACTACCATTGTTTGTAAGCAAGCCAGTACAGTTACTACTATTGTTTGTAAGCAAGCTAGTACAGTTACTACCATTGTTTGTTAGCAAGCCAGTACAGTTACTACCATTGTTTGTTAGCAAGCCAGTACAGTTACTACCATTGTTTGTAAGCAAGCCAGTACAGTTACTACCATTGTTTGTAAGTAAGCCAGTGCAGTTACTACTATTGTTTTTAGTACTTCGTACCATGGTACATATACATACATGTATTTCAGGAAGGAATGGTGTGTTAATTAGATTAATGACACATTGGATTTTGGAGTGATTGTTTGTCATATTTCCAAGGCTACTTTAATTACTTGTAATTGTTTGTTATCTATAGAAAACAAATCTTTGATGACTTTGGTATCTGATTCAATAATAATATGATGCAAAACTAAAACCATCAATATTTCAACATATCAAAGTAGGTATCTTTTAAATAAAATATAGATATATTAAGTACTCACGAAAAGTGGAGAAATCACGTTTTATGAGATATTGCATTAGGGAATCTGTAGTTTTGGAAACTAATCTACCATGTAGACTGTTTCTGTAGTAATATATATTATATTATCAAAGGATTAACCACCTGTTGTGTGAAGGTCTTCTTACAATGGTTTAATTTCTTCTGTAATAAAATGAAAGTATTTTAATTGCTATAAGTAAATGGAGCCTTACGTACAAGTTCATTTGCGAGTAATTATTTCGCCAAACAGATATTCAACTGGGACTCACTGTAGCATTGCTTATTACTCCTGAGATAGTAGGAATGGGCAACATACAGTTTTATTTAATTCGGAACAAATAATGTAAGAGTAAGCTTAATAAGTACTGTTGTAGATACTTCGGTACTAAATTGGTTGTCTGGAGTCATAATTATACTAACCGCATTAGTTCTTGTTCGTAAGCATGATAATTCTGAACTCGCCTCGTTTTCTGTTTTAACCTTTCCGAATAATCATTTTGTACAAGACTATGATTAATTATGTGATTCAAATAAAATAGCATAAACATCCCAGAAAAGGACGATAAAGCTACAATTTAAAACCTATATCTTGGATTAGATTGAAATTATATTAAGGCATTCAGAAAACGATGGTTATATAACTCCTTTAAATAAAGAAAAATAATTACTGTAACTGATTTTTGAGTAAGATAAATTCTCTCATTTCATTACTTCTGCTCCAAAGTTAGACTACTATATCACAGTAAGTTGTATTCATACAATTTTCACTATTCACTATTCAACTGTCATATTTTGACTCAGCAGTTTTATTATAAACCAGTTGTAAGTAATAGATTTAGAAGTAAACGGGATTTTTCAGTTTGGGCGGATACATAAATATTTTCAATTTAATAAAAATTATATTACTAAATCTTTTGTTCAACAAGATTTTACTCCTATTTTACATTGTATGTATGTGTGTATGTAAATTGTATTTATCTTATGTTCAATACCTATTTGTAATATTTATTCCTTTGCAACACATTACTTAAAAAAATAATATTACATTTAAAATTTTTGCTCACGCAGGATAAGGAGCTAAGAAACCTCTAGTAGAAAATAGTCCTAAAGGACCTCTGCACTTGCTTTCAGAGTGACACGATATTCAGGATGGTTGGGGAAGGGCCGCCTACTGTCGAGATCCCATGAGGAGGGGTAGCAGGCAATGTCTTGGCACTTTGTAAGAAGACGACACTAACTCCGTTACAGCATCTTTCAGTCAACGCGGATAGGGAACAGCGCTATAGGTAGCTCCACCCACTCCAACAGATATGCATCCTCTAGTAGACCTATCGATTCACCTGCGTGGTTTACCATCATAGATATAATATATTTCAAAATAATCATTAACTTTCCATCCCTGTACTTCAAATTTGCAAAAAGAACCAGATTATTATATATGACTCCTCAGCTGGCAACATGAGAGGAATTAATGAAAATTAAAGTGAGCTTCAGGAGAACTTCAACTTTTCCAGTGCAATATTGACGTATGTCTCTTCCCGCAGTTTTATCCCGCACGAGTCCACGGTTGTATGAAACCATAGCACCGCGACACCCTCTCCCCAAGCGTTTGATCATCTACAATTTGTTCCTGGGCATGGCAATGTTCACAGTCTCTTTTCAAACTCTGATCATTGTTCGTTCCCTCCCCCCGGCATCAAATGGCAGCCAGGCCACCCTCCCCTCCCTCCTCCCTTCGAGTCGTTTTAATTTATAGGTCTGAAAGGAGCACGTGGCATTCAGTAGAATTGACGGCGTTTCAACTCACCGGAATTGAAAGGTCACTGATTTAATTAAATACTTTAGAAAACACCGTTTTTAGAGAAGATTGTTCACTATATTACAAGACGATTTCCAACAATAAAGTCGAAATTCCGGGACAATGCGTTATTCAAAATATAAATTGAATAACTCAAACACTTGGTCGTGGTATTGTAACACGATGAATAACTTTGGTGCTGGTAATCGCATTAATCGCTAACAAACGAGTTTCATATATTAATATAATAAACTATTATATTGGTTTATAAACTTTGTTCGACTGCATGGATCTCTTTATATTGTTGCCGCCAAAGAAATTCACATAAATAGGAATCAATTAAGTCTCTCCTGGTTCCGAACTTTTTCCGGTTTCGCATTTTTGCTGACACCTATTAAAGACTGCATAGGTAGACCGGGACCTGCGCCAATACCAGATAAAACCGGATTTTGTGATAAGATAAGGAACAATGAATACTGGTCGCCGCTCACTAATTACTGCTTACCTACTTTCGTGTATTGATTTAATACAGCTCTAAAAATGTGTTCATAGCATTAATCAGAGAAACACAATTATTAAACGTAGAAAACGTTTAAAGAAATGAGGTTGTATAACGCAAAAGACCCTTACAAACTTACGCAGAAACAACGAATATTTGTAAGTGTATTTACAAATATATATTTAAAAAATAGTTATACATTTTTATTATTATTTGGAATATAAATCAGAAAATATTGAATAAATATGTAGAAGATTTAAGTTCCTTGCACTGTAGAAAGCCAAGTGCTTCACACAAATTTAACTACTCTATCATTGTGAAAATCCCAATCAGGACCTTAATTCGTGAATCCTACAACCTAGACAGCAGTAGGAGTTCTACTCAAAACAAATACTGTACTCTGAAACAAGACAGGTATTCGAACTAAGAGGATAGTGCGTATTTCACGAGAGCCTCTTAAGCGGGTCTATTGGAAGTGCTCAATTAAAATAACGATTAGTGCACCAGAGACAAAGCCGATTACATTCCCGTTAATTAATCCCCATTCACTGTTGCTATGGAGACGGGGATTATTCCCTCACCCTCTCTCCCTGTGCGGGGACTCTTCGACAATTAGAGGGATTCTTCCTTAACTGATCGGCTTGCGCTTTAATTAAACGTCTTTGCAGTTAGATATCTTTGTTTATCTAACGATTGTTTACATCACTTCTTTAATCGATGGAAGATAAGTTAACTTAGTATCTTTCCATTGTTTATTTTGTGTTTGTAATTTGATGAAAGATTTTCCAGTAATTTTTTTTAGATAATAAATATTTATTTTTATAAAATTAAAAGAATATTATTCATTCAACATTGAGGTGAGCTGAAAGACTATTTAAATTATAGCGGTCATTGTATACTAGTAATCTAGCACACAAATCGGGTTTGTGTCTTCACTTGGACAAAAGATCTAAAGGCAAAGACTTTTTAAAATCACCTTTACAACACCGTTAACAGTCGTTACACCTGATAGCTTTTGCTTTTTGCCTTAAAATCCTTGCAATTTTACTCATTACCACACGTTTCTCTGTAAAACAGTTACGTTGTCATGTATCAAAGTGACACTACATAGTTACATTGAGATGCTTGATATAAAAAAAATAATAACAAAAAAATATTAAAAAAAAAACAGCAAAATAATATTTGTAATTAGTGATATATTATATTCTTTTGCTACTAGACCTCATTCCTACGTTGCTTTAGGTCCCAGGCATACCAGTAAATCAAGAGAAGTCTTAGCGATTATCGTTTTATCTAAGATATGAAGTTTATCATTGAGTCAGATCCATTGATGCAGGTAATAATAAAGGATATGTCAGATATCATTTCAGGTATTATACCTGATTTAGCTATAAACATATCTTAATTAAGGTATCTATCTACAGATCAATTAAGGCGTACAACTAAGATCAAATTAGATTTCGATTGAATGGCGGCAGTTGGAATTCAGAGAATCTGTGTTATCGCATTTTTACTACCGAGGCTAGACGACATATCCGAATATCTGAGGTAGTATGCAATATGAACATGATATGATCTAGATCATGCAGTACCTCAGCTACTGCCTTACCTCGTACTCAACTTAGGTACACATCTGCACTCTGTAATTCTGGCCAAGTGAAGGATCAAACACACGAATACACTCGACAAACGATATGGTCTCTATTCTTAAGTAAATTTGTAAGCTATTAGCGAAAGAGCAATATGTAGAATTTTAAATAATGAGAGACGAGTAGCTTTAACGATTTAATGTTACTGAAAAATGGTTTATTCACAATGTCCTTTCCTTAAATATTACTAAACCCAGTTATGCCAATCTCCTTAAATCCTCAGTCATGTTATGTTTTAACCAATCTGATTATACATAGCCGTGGAAACCTCAGCAGTAGTACATGTACTAGAGAAACGAAAAAAAGAAAGTAATGTAAATTATCTTGGAGCTAATTGTAATTTTCGTTTGAAATGGTCAGATCAAATTGAATATTTGAAACAAAATACATGAAAGTACATTTTCGTCTATAAGAACATTACAGATATTATTGCTGCTCAAGAAATGAAAAGGGTTTACTATGCATACGTGCAATCTTTTTGTATTTGGGGTCATTTCTTGGGGGGGGGGGGGAGGAGGCAGTTTACAAGTGTAATCTTAAACAATTGTTTGCAGTTTAAAATCAATTTTAAAAGTAGCCTTTAAAGATTTTCATAGATTTCTAATTAATATTTCACTTCTGCAAATTAGCATTTTGACAAAACAGCATGCTATAAAATTTACTTTAATTCTCATATACAAAATTTTGATGATGTGTTTTAAAGAGCTCAACACACCCATTATACATATTGTCCGAGATCTACAGGAGTTCTTCTTCTACAATTAACTAAGTCATTTTCAAGCACCAACTCTTACTACCTAGTTCACAACTTTTTGTAAATATCAGCAAACATTTTCCAAATTAAAATTTTTTTTGAATGAACTTTCCACATTTATTAAGAAAAGTTAACCAGTGGTGGTGTACATTTTGTCTGCTGAGGAGGCAGAAGCAGTGCTGGCTACGAACTACGAGCGACCAGTCTGACTTGGCCACCCCCCCCCCTCTTCATTATCCGTTATCACAAGACAGGCCCATTTTAATCTCCTGTGATCCTGTTATTTGTGTTGCTTATATATCCCATTCTAAATCAATATCATCTCACACTTTAGTACTTACAATTGAAGTTTACAAATTTTTTTCAAATTTCATTATATTTTTCAATATCAGTTTTCAATTATAACGTTTATTATATTGTATTATATTTTTAGTAACATTTTACGAATTAGCACAGTTACAAATCATTAAAGCCAGTTCATAGTGATAATTTTAAGGAAGTCGAAACCTCTGACAATGAAGGACAAGAAAATGGTTGTTTAAAGAATTAAATAAATATGCATGTTAACCTCAATACATATGGCTACAAAATTATAAAAACTGAAAATATCGTTACAAAGATATATATTACTATAAATTCAGACTTTACATTCTTTTAATGCAAAAAAACTAGTTATTGACAAAGTGTAATGTAAAAAAATCATAAATACGTACATATTAAAACGTTTACAATATTTTTATAACACAGAGGCTATTTCAGTGTAACCTAAATATTGTAAATACAGTAATGTTCATATTCAGAGCTGTTTGTGCTGAAGATAAGCGACATGATGTGTACATCTATCAAAAATTATGTAAAAGTTAAAGGCCGCCATACACGTACCGGCAAGCCGGGCAGTCGTGCCTGAACAGTCCGCCGGAGACCGGCGGAAATAAATGACTAAATAAATAAACGAAATAAAAGAGAAATAAATGACTACCCTATTGCATACTCATAAATGTTTGCTAGACCGGCTGTGTGCGCACCGAATTACGTCTAATGCCCATGTGTTACGATTAGTTTCCCATCAAAACCGTAAGTAGGCTTACAAGGGTCTGACGTCTGACGAGGATCCGTTTTTGTCCCGAGAAGACAAACAGAAAGTGTCGGGGATAAAAAGTGAGGCGCGCAACAGATGTTGACCGCTCAGTCAACAAGTGGTGTTGTACTAGTGTGAGTGTACGTGTGTGAGTGTACAGCGCGTGTGTGCGGGTGCGCGCGCCGCTATCGATCCCCCTCTCCGAGCGTTAACTCAGTGGCTGAAGGCCTGTCGGTCTGGGATACTCCTTGTCTCCTTCATTTTAATTTATCCTTAATTTTTACGTAATATGTGACGGTTCTAAACGTTAACTGACATGACAGTTCATCATTTCCACTGATCGCGTGTGAATTTCTAAACCTTGTTTAAACGCGGCGCGTAAGTAGTAAGTAAGATTAATTTGAAATTAGATTATATATTACTTAATATACTAAAGATTTCTTGGATGTACAAACATTTTCCTTGAATTAATACATTAATATGCTAATGACTCATTTTTAAATTAAATATAATATTAATACATAAATTCTGTAGTTGGCATAATTCGTATCTATTTGCTATTGGTCTAATAATAATGGCGTTATAGCTTATAAATCCTATTTAAATACTGTGTTATTATCTGTGTCCCTATCATTATTTGTTTGGCCTAATGGTATAAATTGTTAAACAGAAGTATGTGTATATTTATATATTTACAAATCTCAATTATTGAGTTTTTGAGTTTGTTTTGGTGAGTTTTCCAATCATTGTTTTTACGTTACAGAAAGTTGATATCTTATACTAATTATTACACTAAAACAAAATTCTTATTTGATATTCTAAGCATAATTATATATTTGTGACATTATTAATTTGTTGGTTGTGATATTAGTGTTATCAAAAAGTAACTAATAAATTTCAACCAAATAGTTATTCAATTGTTAGGAATTTAGATACTAATAAGTTAATAGATAAGTAACAGTTTCGGAACATATGAATATAGAATACAGTTTCATTCACAACTATATATTTATCTTAGTAACCATAGAATATTATAGCTGACAATCTTACGTATGTATCATACAAGTGTGTGTGACAGATACATTTTTGTTCGGTTTATCTCAACTTCACGCAACTATTTAACGATTGTTTCTTGGTTACATAATTTGAGTTAAGAACTTATACAATAACAAAATTTAACTCTTTTTATGCATTTATTTATAAAATAGTGCAATAAAATTTTGTGGATACTATAGTCGTATATTATAATAACAGTAAGCACATATTATCTCATTTCTTCACGCTTGAACTTAATATTTCTAATAATGATAATTATATTTGCGCTAAAATTTAAAAAATTATGTATATGTTTATAATTTACAATCTATTGGTTTTGTTACAAGCGATACAAATACATATGTGTAAATATTAGAAATTAAACTATAGCAACAAAGTTCACAAATATTATAATAAGTATAATTAGAGCACAATTTTCATCATGATTATATTTGTTACATATTAGCCGAAAAATAATGTTAATATAAACAAAACGTTAGTTCTATTAAAATATATGAGTTTTAAGTTGTAGTTTTTTAAATTATAATATACGTCCAAGAACAACATCACCTTCGTCCTTGGTTACAATATGATTTAAACCTACTGGAAGACGTCAAATTGATCTGGAGAGTCTTTAGCATTGCTCTCAGCTGTCGCTTATCACTGATAGTTTCAATTTTTGGGATAAGACTAGTAAAAATAATTTAATAATAATTACGAATGATTCGATTACTATACAAACGTTATTAGAAGACCATATTTCCATAACAAAATAGCTATAAAAAGTAGTATTTTTTGTTGGGAGCATAAATGTTAAGAAAACTGCATGTAAAACTTCAATTTTATTATTTATTGCATAAAATAACTGATTAATCCTGTTTAATGTTTAGCTCAATCTTTAAATTCATCTGTACGATAAAGCCGCTTGCATAATTCGTAGTTGCTAAACTATTTTTTCCGGATCGAACCAAATCAGAAGATTCGATTAATACGAGTATATTAGACTAAAAATGGCGCCCGATGTTAATGCAAGCTTATCTCAAGGTTTTAATTATGTTAGCTATGTTTAAACGTAGAATGACCAGAAAACCTACACCACTCTTACATAAGTTGATCGCGGTTTCAGTTGAAAGTTCAAAGTCCAGTTGTTGCGGTATTGAATCCACTGGCTAATCCAATTATGGCCGTGTTTCGTGAGTCGGAATCACCGATAACAAGGTAAACCACAGCAATAATCACGTTGCTCTTTAATGCCAGAGGAGTATGACGACAACACAATTACCAAACGTTCCTATTTCCTGCAGAGAGACTAATACACCACCTGCTTTTGTGTTGGCAGTTGCAGTTTTATAACCCAATTACCATCGCTGCTGCAATGAAATCAGCTTGTGATTTCCATTGACATATGTCACTGGAATTGCATTTTTAACTCGATCATTCATTAGCGGATAAATTGATCAAGCCTCATTACGTCAGAGTTGGACGAGTGATGTAATTATGTTATCGAGCGGCGAACAGTCATAATACAATTACTCTGAGTTTAAAATTGAGTTTCCAAATTCACCTGTCCAGATTAATAGATAGATTTGGTTATAGAGTTTGAAATTCATTTGGTTGAGAGAAACAATAACATTTAGTCTGATAGTAAGATTGGACTTATTGAGGCTGAACTAATGTGTTATTTAAGTTATATTTAATAACTTTAATCATAATTTGAGGTTGTTTATCATACTCGATAATTCTAGATATAAATCTTGTTCTTGTACCGCCTAAAATCAAACAATATAATGATCGTCTGATTGTGATATGATAAGGTTTACCCTAATGCATTATCGTCGGAGATCTGATGCGAGGTGATAGATGGCTAAGTCATAAAGCCTAAAAGTTATAAACAAGTAAAGATTTAACAAACAAATAGCAAAACAGAACACCAAGCACAATCGCACATATAAGTTGAGGGTGACAAAGAGAAATTACAATCAAAATATATTTAATTTTAATATTTGCTACCAAAAATAGAAAGGACAATCTCTCAGGCAGCACAACTAATCAGAATGATAACACCGCAGATTGGCCAGTACCAAGAAAGATATAACTTATCTCATTGGCCACCTGCAGTTAGCGCACCTCTCCGCAGCTTACATGTACTATAAAGAACGATCGTGTTTTTGTTGTGTTGGATACTATTTGTTTATTTATTTTTGTGTTGAGCATTAAATTTAGTGATTAAGCTATTCATCACCATGACTACAGAATTTTTGTATGTCAACTTAAAAGGAAGATCAACAATCAAATTTGAATGCGTTAGGAAAATACAGGGTGTGAGGTCTTAAGCACAAAAACAAATTCATAAAGTAAAAAAAAAGAAAGACAGACCGTGAACTAGGTTTGGTTTACATAGTATACTCTCAGAAAGGAAAGGAGTACACGGTCTAATTCCCATGTTACACTTCAGGTCTGGAACCATGCCTGACGAAGGAAGCCTTTATTGCTAGGAAGCTTGATCCCGTATGACTAAAGTATTCCCGTTTTTAGTTGTTGTATTCTGTCAATACAACTAAAAACTCAAAGCATTATGGGGTCCATATCAAATTGGAAGCACCAGAACGTCTTAGTGTTATTTACAAAGTACGTGTGAATTTAACACATTATAAACATCAGTTACACATGTAGTAAACTCAATAGTTGATGTTTTGTGTCTTAGAGAACAAGTTTGAAAACTAAAATATTTGACTTAATATTTAAGTAAAACTCATAAATAAATAAATTTATAACAACTACATATTTTCGGAATGTCAGTATAAACCTATGTAAAAACATCAGGTAA
Organism: Homalodisca vitripennis; assembly: GCF_021130785.1. Taxonomy (NCBI): domain Eukaryota; kingdom Metazoa; phylum Arthropoda; class Insecta; order Hemiptera; family Cicadellidae; genus Homalodisca; species Homalodisca vitripennis. Next base: position 8,017,742 of record NC_060209.1, read on the forward strand.
AGAAAAATATATATTTTCGAAATTATCTAAAAAAAAAAAAAACAAGGAAGTGATTTTTACAGCAATGGAGTCTTCATAAAGATTGTGGAATGTTGCAGGATATGGGCCTATTGTCGCTGGACTGGGATGGATTCGCTGTGTGTCTATTGGCTGTAGGCGTCTACGTCAACACCCTCGGCCACGGCTTTGTCTACGATGACAAGTAAGCAATAAATAATAATATCTCGCCCAGCAGGGGTCACTTCTGGCTGGTTTATACCTTCCAGTTGAACCCACAAATGGGCACAGCAAAAACCGATGTGTCAATTAAATCTGGGCAACCTTATGGATGTCCAGGAGCGGCACATCACTAACCGCAAATGTCGAGATTCTGGGGTTCATGGGCAATTCGATAGGTCTATTCTACTGTGGGAGATGACTGTTGGAGTTGGTGGGGTTTGTTCCCTAACCTCAGAGGTTCTTGCTAGTCTCAGCAAGGGTGTGCCACCCCCTGCCTGCTTTGACTGAAGAGGCTGGTTCAGAGCTGGCCTCCCCTTCTTCCAGGGAGACATGACTTTGGGATGTAGTGCCATGATTCTTCCTCATGGATCTCGATAGGAGGCGGCCCCTAATCCCTAACCTTATCCATCCTGAAAATCCTGTCACTCCGAAAGCAGCGCAAAGGTTCTTACAGAAGTAAGTGCAATTTATAAGCTTCTTGTCCTAATAGAAAAAAAAAACAATGAAATAATGTCCTATTATAGAAAATTACAATTAAAAAATTCAGTATTAACTTGATAGGTCAAAGGCTGTTACAGGCACACAAATTTAAACTTATTTCTCTGTTATTGAACCCTTAAGCTGATTCATACAGGTTAGGTTAGGTGAGATAAGATAATTATATAACTATTATATAAATATATAAAGGTTATGGCCCATCTTTTCCAAAACGATGGAACATCTATAAATTATTAGCTTTTCGAATCTGTCAAATTTGTATTAGTATTTAAACAGAAATAATCTTCATGTAAGTCCTATTAAAACCAAAAGTACTACGTTTTCTATCTGCAATAATAATTTTAATATTGACCCTTTACTTATCATAAACGAAATTGAGGTGCCAGCAGAAAATAATGTCAAATATCTCCCGGCTTATATGGGATCCGAAAAAATGGAACACAAATTATTTAACAATCTACCAAAATACCTTCGCTAGGAACAAAATCCCTATAAATTTAATTACATACTTAAAAACTTCCTGAAAACAGAGCTTGTTATTCTGTTGATGTTTTTTCTCAATACGTCATAAATTTTATGTAAATGCTAACAGTAATTCGAATTTATTTTATATTTTAAACTCAGTTCAACATGAAAAAAATTATTTTCATGTTTAGTTATAAGTGACTTGTGTAATACAATTGTAAAACATTTTCAATCTACAGAATTTTCCATTAAGATAGGTTAGGTTCTACACTGTTAAAACTACGGCGTATTCTTTGAAATTACTCGAGACAAATGGAAACGTTATCTCTTTAACGACAATGGTCTTACAACCGGTCAATTAATTTTGAAATACACAAAATCGCCGTCTCTGATGTAAAAACTTCTACATGATAAGCCAACTCTTCCAATAATTAATGTATTTATAGTATGCGGTATGCAGTTCACGCGCGTACATTCCGGGGGCTTGTAAATTCTTTTACAAGCACGTTACGGGCTTTGTCCAATATCATCTGTCTAAATTTGGCAAAGCTAAAACTATTAGTTATTGATATAAAGCGGAGTTCTTGTCCTACAATTTAGCCATTTCTTCAAATATAAACATTTCTTATCGACAATCAAATATGACAATAACAAACCATTTATCTATATTCAACAACATTAAGTTGTGTTATCACTGTTAGTTTTGAATACAAATATTTTTAACTGTTTTTGATAAACGTGTTTACTACAAATATATTAATATACAAAAATAAATGAAATAAAATTTGACTGAATTTAACCAATCTTGGAGATCTTGAGACTAAACGTTTCTAATTAAACTTAGAAATAGTAGCTGAATCTGGTTCCCTTAACATCAAAAGATGTTTAAGAACAAAACTATTTCGAAAGTTGCTACATAATTAGAAACAATAATACTCTCTTTCCGAGATTCTACGTAGTAGAACGCTACCTGATAAAGTAATCGATTCATCGCAGCCTTCACAGTTTGAGACCGAGTTAATGACGGCTCCGCTTTACGGTCGTGACGCTATAAACGCTATGTATTTTTACCTGATATAGTAATCGATTCATCGCAGCCTCCACAGTTCGAGAACCGAGTTAATGACGGCTCCGCTTTACGGCCGTGACGCTATAAACGCTATGTATTTTTACCTGATATAGTAATCGATTCATCGCAGCCTCCACAGTTCGAGAACCGAGTTAATGACGGCTCCGCTTTACGGCCTGACGCTATAAACGCTATGAATTTTTACCTGATATAGTAATCGATTCATCGAGCCTCTACAGTTCGAGAACCGAGTTAATGACGGCTCCGCTTTACGGCCGTGACGCTATAAACGCTATGTATTTTTACCTGATATAGTAATCGATTCATCGCACCCTCCACAGTCCGAGAACCGAGTTAATGACGGCTCCGCTTTACGGCCGTGACGCTATAAACGCTATGTATTTTTACCTCTCATCTCCAGGTTCGTATATTCTTATCTCTCCCCTTCAGAAGAGGTTCCCGCGCCCGAACCGCTCCGCTTGATAAACGTTGCCTGTTTTTTATAGCGGTATCAACGTTTCCAATTTGTGGCCGCCACATAAATTCCTTATTCTATAGCGCAATTCAAACAAATTCATGCGCATGGTATCAACAAAATCAAAGTAAATAAAGATGGCAGCTTATATTCTGAAGAACCTAATATACTAGTTAAAACTATTTAAATTATTAATTGTAAGGGATATATCATCTTAGCCATTGTTTAGATACTGCCCCATTACACATCTTATTCAATTTTTATCCATTTTATTATAATATTACATATGTAGTGCATAAAATACATAGTACAATTCAGGATGGTTTGTTTAGTTATAATTTACATGGGATTTATAATAATAAAATAAATTAAAAATGCACCTTATGCACAAAAGATCTTATTTAACAAAATATTACGATTCAGATACCAAAAATGATAATTTCAAAGGAATGTTAAAATGTGTTTTGTAGTTACAAACTATAAACTTTGATTTTCACAATTATTATGCTTTCCAAAGTGTTCTTTAGTTTGAAACTTATATGCATTATAAAATAATAAATAAAATATAATAAATACGTTATGGTCTAAACAATACGAAACGAAAATAATGATAATTAAGTTTAAAATTGAAATTTGAATGGACTGAGAAACGATCTTACAGAAAATAAATTATTATATCCTACAAAAAAAATAAATTGTCTCAGTCCTCTGAACGATAGGTTTAAATGATACTTAGACTAGTCAAATTCTATCGTTGGGCATTAACTATCAGAAAATTGAACTAGAAATGAAGGTTCATTGAAAATTTCTTGTTTATTGGTCAATTACTGGTTTTCTAGATGATGTGCGGACAGACATAAATATATCATAGACATTCTTCCAGCTACTCATGTGATCAGTTTCGCAAACGCTCAGCCAATTACTTAGGAAATACGATATTTGGAATTGACCTAAGCCAGAAATGGACAGATCAGAATTAACTAGAGTCTCAAATTTTAGCTTAGATTAAATAATTTCAATCTCCATTAATTACTCTTGCTGTCTTGAGTAAGATTGATCTTTCTTTCCATGTTGCCTTTTAATATATACAACTATCAGATATATATCACAATATCTAATGATATTTTTATACCTCGAAATTTTAGTTTTATTTGTTTATAAATAAATATTGTTTTTGTTTTGGTCTAGCAGGCTGTGCTGAAAAAGAGGTACAGTCTGCGCCTTGTCTAGTCGTATTCACATATAGTGTACTCGCGCCCCTAACCGAGACAGAAATTATCAAGATTGTAACGCCTCCCAATTCTCTTCCCCTCCCCATGGTCTTCTTTCTCCTTAGGGATTCTCTCCCTCCAACCAAACCCCAGTTTCCTACGACTGAGAAATTCTACCAGTATTTCTTAACAAACTCCTATTCATAAAATAAATTACATTCTTACAACATTGCTTATAATTTTCATAATTTTAGTATTTTTATGTATTAATTTTTTAACGAATAAATAGATAAATTTCACCTCCAAAGAAATGTATCTACAATTTATATATAATATCCAGTAATTATGTGTAATAGCAAGTGCTTTTGGTCAGCGTAATTGTTGATGCTATATTTATTACTTTATCCAGCCATAATACAGTACATATTATCTGATGAAGTTAGATAACTATACTTTATTAATATTTTATACAACCATTTTGTTAGGTTAAGTTAGGTTAGGGTAGGTTAGGTTAGGTTGGGTTTTGTCTCTTGCTTCCCACCAATCTGAATTTTTACTGTGACTAACTTAAGTTACCTATTTTCATAATGTCTGGTATACATGATGATTTATTAGTCACAATGACTGTAAAATAGAAATTAGCCCTTTATTGTGGTTATATATCAGTTATTTCTTATCCTTTTAGATATATAGACTGAAATAAATTAACAATTTCCAGTCACTCGAGTGTCAGTTAGGCTTCGATAATGCTCAGCCAATTTAAGTTATGTATATATCTCATTTTGTTAAAGATTTTTTAATTTTATTTCTCAAATATCTTCTTACATCTAAAAATAGACTACATATATATATATATATATATATATATATATATATATATATATATATATATATATTCCTTAAACAAATGTTTTACAAAAAACTAATCTTTAGTTGTTGAAAAGAAATTCTGAAACTATCGGATCTAGGGTTGAATTTAAAATACCGTTTTATTTCTAATTATTTGGCAGTCAATATTAAGATTCAAGATTAGGCTCATGAATGATTGCCTTTTGAATCACAGAAAAGTCATCTAAAATGCGAACCAAAATAATTGACAGTTCAATACAATTTTATTGTAGGTTTTATTTGATATTTCGAAATGAAATTCTAAGGTATATATTTTACAACATTTCGTATAACCGACATAGATCCTAGAGGTGGTGGTGTTCGCCTGGTGGAAGGATATAGTGGAAGGACACCTCGATGTTATCGCCAAGATCGCAACATGAGCCGCAGCACAGCACGTGGTGATGTGAGGGCGGTGTGGCTGTGAGGCAGTAGACCGTGTGATGGGGCCCGCCCGACCACCGCTCTCATTCAATCAATTTATCTCTTCCGGTCTCCATCCAGGACATTGCAGAACATTTCATTATCCAAGACACAGCGTTATTGAGTAAATAGGTCACTGGAATTGTCAGAGATTAGTGAATGATAAGATATAGCAAGTTCTGTAATCAAGGACACAAGTAGAAATGACCTGTTTTCCGTAATTGGAAATTCCGCATTGTTTGTGTTTTTATAGATAAGATAAGATAAGATTGTTATTGATCATTAAGGCATTGCTTGCGATAGATCATGTCCCAAGACTAACAATAAAATAATATCAAAACAATGTAAATTATACAGTCATCAATAGATTTCGCAATAATCTACATGCAAAATGATATTATAATAATACAATATGTTAGTGAAACAAAAGTGTACTATTTTAGCAGAACGATACACTAAAAAACTATCCCATTGATGTCAGATAATAAAAAAACTATCACATGCCTTAAAATGGCCTTTCTACCAGTCACTTATAAATTTTAATCAAACCCTTTTAATCTTACTTAATGTGACACTCTGAACATTCAAAGGCAATTGAGTGAATACATTTATTCCAACGACCACATATGAAGATTGAATTTTAGAAAGTCTTGTGAAAGATTTGCTGATCAGGTTAGCGCCCCGAGTATTGTGAAAATGAATGTTCTTGTTTAGTGTCAGGTTTTGAAAATTATTTTTGACATGGATCAAGCACTAAAAAAATGTAAATATTGATAACCGTTAAAATGGGTTCTTTTTTTAAACCGGCTTTCAACGAGCATTGAAATGAGCACCCGCTACAATTCTCATGGCTTTTTTCTGAGACATTTAAAAAATGTATCAATACCAGATGCATTGCCCCACAAGAGCAGACCATAACTAATGATGCTCTGAAACAGTGCAAAGTAAACCATTCTTAGAGTATCTTTGGAAACATAAAGTTTTAGTTTTCGCAATAAATATACCACACTGCTCACCTTAATATGAACATAATCAATATGTATATTCATTAAAAGACAGCATAGGATCAAGAAAAATTCCTAATAATTTTACACTCTCAATTGTTGTTTCTTTCAAAATTGCTCTATTCTGAGTAAATACCAAGTGTTGGGTCTTCTCTGTGTTCATAAATAACATATTAGCTTTATACCAGACATCGGCTTGACTTAAAATAATTTTAAAATCATTGACAACTAACTTTAATGAAGGTTGAGTTGTAAAAAAGTAACGTCGTCAGCAAACATAAGTGATCTGAAATTGGCATAGGCGTCTAAATCGTCAACTAAGACTAAAAACAGAAGCGGACCCAGAACGGAATTGAATTTCCGCATTGTTTGTGTTTTTATAGTATATTTATTGCATTTGTGGGGTGTTTTGATAATACCAATAAATGCATTACTATTCAAAGATTTAAGCTATTTTACGTTAATCTTTTAAGTGTAGCTAACTGCAGTTTTATAATTAGATGTTAGAACAAGCTATTAGTAGACGTTAATATAAAGTTATACACCCTCAGTAAATGATATTTGAAATTTTCAAAATTATGTTCTAAAAATATTTATTCAAATTAGGAAAGTTGGACCTTCGTGTTAATAATAAACCGTTTAATAATACATCAAATCAAATATACTCTCAAACTTACAAACTAATAAATAAAATAAATTTTACGTAACTACAAACTGAGGACAGACATATTTTTTTAAGTAGTTGTGGTTGGATTAAGGCAAGGCAGGTGTCACTGTCACCTTGTTTAACATCAACGAGTGAAGCAGGGTGCAAGATCATTGTATAGAATTATAGAAGACAGTATGTAAATGATAATCAGGCGAGTGTAGGATTGAGATGAGGCACGTCCTGACGTCAAAGGCCCATGTCAGTGCCATTTGCATAGCAAGCAGCTGCCATAAGTGTGTTCAGTAACCCACTTAGTCGAGTTACCCCTCGCCATCATGCCGCGCCACGCAACTTCTACACCCAAGACAATTTGATTTGTAACATGTCACGCGTGGGATGGATTCGAAACAGTCACTCCGAGGCTAAAAACTTAGTGAATTGTTTCACCGCTTTCTTGGTATGGCTTTAGATATTAGCCTTAGAACCAACGTTTCAGTTGAACGCAAAAAATTACAAAATCGACGTTGCACACGAAGACATGTCCAAACGTCTTGATTCGATTTTTATTATGGTGGTGCAATAAATACAGGGGTTGAAAACACCTTTTTATGTTTAATTCATTACGCTTTAAGGTAACTTCTCTAACTCTCTCTATTTTTGAAATTTGTATTACAAGCGAAATTAAAGCATTTTAAGTAGAAGATGTAGGGATATTGTAATTTGCAATATTAAAGGTTGCTTTAAGCGTTGGTTTCACATACTTTAGAAGCGTATACTGGGTCCTGTAATAAAGTACGAGGTACGTGGACCTTTTCTGGAAGGCAAGGACTTGTAACACTACCGGCAGCTATAGGGAGCGGGGCAGCCAGCTTTGAAGAACGAAACAAAATCTCTGTCCACGGAAGTATTCGACTGTATTCACCCGGAGACTGATGCGATGATCGAGAAGAGCTAGCTGAAGTCTTCTTCTAACCATTCTAAAAGCAACAAGTAATCACCAGTAATCAAACAGCTGATCTAGCAACGAGGTTAACAACCCAGTCCTCGCAGAAGACAAGACCAGCTGTGGCCGAGAACAGAAAAAAGGGTCAGCACAGCTACTGACCCGACCACCGGCCAACAAAATAAAAGTGGCAAACGCCACAAATTAATCGCAAATGGTCGAAGAAAAATAAAATTTGTAGGGAAGATATACATGAGGTACAACTTCAGGGAATTACAATTATGAATAAAAAATTGCTACTAAAAGAAAATCAAATACATGTCGTTTTATTAAATAATAACTGTTTTGATGTAATCTGAATTTAATTTAATTAAATCATAAATAAATAATATTTGACACTCTCTGAAGCTTTAATTCGTGTACAGGCCACACAACTTCACATGTTTATCTTCCAACCGTTTCTATTTTGGCTGGATTACAAAACGCCAAAATATGTTTTAATGCCTGTACTTTCACGTGGAGTGTTGAAAAAAATGTTATATTTATTATATATTCAGGAAAGTGATCCTAAAGAGCTATACATTTATCAGAAAACTATTGCCAAACCTAAAATTGATTGCACCATTAAATCCAAAAGTAATTAAATTCAACTTGTTTCAGTCGAGCCATCTTGACCAACCCAGACGTACAGGCCTCCAGCCATCTCACCGACGTCTTCCACAACGACTTCTGGGGCACTCCCTTGTCTTCCTCCAACTCGCACGGTTCCTACCGCCCCCTGTGCACCCTCTCCTACCGCGTAAACCACTGGATCTCAGGGTTCCAACCTTTCGGGTTCCATCTGGTCAACATCTTCCTCCACGGGCTCGCCACTCTCCTCGTCCTCGTGACGGGCAGAGGTCTACTCCCCGGCAGAGCCTCCAGCCTCGCCGCCGCCCTCTTCGCTGTCCACCCTGTCCACGTGGAGGCGGTCGCCGGACTCGCGGGTAGAGCAGATGTCCTTTCTTCGGTGTTCTACCTGATCTCGTTTCTGTGCTACCAAAAACACGTGAAAGTGCGCGACTATGTTCTTTCAACAAAGTTACCAGTAACAAAAGAAGTTTTTGTGAGAAGTACAGTGACACAAAAAAGAAGTGCGTACCATAAAAGGACGGAAGAAACGAATTTTACTAATGAAAAATACGTGTTTAATTTTAAAACTGTTTATAGCATACCTTTATTCCCTAAAGGCGAATCAGTTTATTTTAGCCTTTTCTTGGTGTTTTCTGTCTGTGCATTGCTGAGCAAAGAGCCAGGAATTACTGTCATACCATTGGCAATCTGCTATGACATTATCCTGCATCTTCGTTCAAAAAGACTACCCACACGAGTAAGTCCTGATTTGTGTTAATAGTATATTAATTTGGCCTTAATTACAATATAACACATTATAAAAGACGAAAGAGCTTGTGTTTTATCTGAAGCTTACTATATTGAAATTTACTTAGAAATTGAAATAAAATGGATTTTTACACATTTTTATAGTATGATAATAGCAGGTTGTAAAGGACATTTATAAAAGTAATTAATTGTTGACCTAATTTTAATTTAAATTTTAATGTGGATTAAGTAAAACTTGCAGTACATTACTTCATAAAATTTAATTAGATTTAAACCCGACTTTTACAGTGGAATACTTTCTTTACACTTAGAGACATACACATTTTATATTGCATTTACCGTATAAAGTAAGGATACAGGCTACTTTACGTAACTTAATTTAACATAATAACATAATAGTTAATATATTATCTGTACATTTTAACCTAAAAAGATGTATCTTTCCTTTCAGGGCCTTGGAGCATTTTGCAGTGCCTCTGCATCCTTGATTTACTTCAGTTTGATTCTTCTCTGCCGTCTATACGTTATGGGACTTCATACTCCCAGTTTTTCTAAGGCTGACAATCCAACGGCAAAAGAAGCGTCTATTTTAACCAGAACCCTGACATTTTTGTACTTGCCCGGTCTTCAACTTTCTCCTACTAGTCTGTCCCAGGCAGCTTAGTTTCGATTGGTCCATGGATGCCATTCCCAGGATAACCTCCCCGTTCGACAGTCGTCTACTTCCGACTGCCTTGTTCTACTACATTTTATACTACACTGTACACAGCTGCGTGCGGCACTACCGAAGTAAACATCACAAGAGTGTCATGAAACGCCAGTGCTGCAAAGTCTGCAAACAGAATCCCGAGGAGGATCACCACACCATCTGCAAGATCGTGAACAACAACAACCTCCCCGCTAGCTGTCACTGTAAGAACTCTTCAAACCAAACCTTGTCTAAGAATTCGATCGTAACGATGTGCCTTGCTTTTATAATTCTTCCTTTTACTCCGGCGACTAACTTGTTTTTCTACGTGGGTTTCGTGGTGGCCGAGAGGGTTCTGTACCTTCCGAGTGTGGGATTTTGTATGTTGGTAGCCCTTGGTGCGCATGCGCTGTGGAATCACTACAGAAACTTTGTTCTTGGCGGTATCCTTCTTCTACTAGCTGTTCTCTCGGCACGTACTTTTCAACGGAATAGAGATTGGGCCAGTGAAGAAAGCCTTTATAGATCAGCTGTTCACATAAATCCCTCCAAAGGTTGGTATAACATTGAAATATTTCACTTTATAACAGCTAAATTCATGATACACTAGTATAGGTAGAAATATTAAGAGATACTTAACGTTAACCCATGTATTTAGGTAATCTCTGGCTTGCAATCACCCAATAAGAGGTTTTATCGTAACTGCAGAAAAAAATAATTATACATACGATAAAGAAAAACAAAACCATGTCTACCAAATATCAAAACCTTTTGTTAGTAAGACGCAAAATAAAATAAAAGGTTCAATCAATTTCTTTGTGTAGAGGCAGTGGATGATTACAAATGAAAAGGTTTTACATAAAATTTGACTGTGAAATAACTGAAACATTCTGTATTTATCCTCTATCTAATTTAAGCAATATGAATCATCTCAACACAACATAAAACAAGATTTTTCATAAAACTGGTTTTTGATAATTGTTATACAATATTTACATTTGATTCTTTGTATATACCAAGTGAACAAAATATATTTTAAAATATATCTCCACCTGCAAAGACTAGAGATCACTTTTCAGGTTTTGTAACGATCCAGGTGAAGTGTTACTTAGAACAAAATATGTAATATATTCTTATAAAAATATTATTTTACTATATTTGCACATATATTTCTGGTCTATACCGTGAAGGTTTTTTATTATTAAGAATATGTTAAACAAAGGGTTTAGTAAAAAAATTAAAAGTACATATTTTTAAGTTCCCCTCCCCCCAAATTCAAAGTCACAGGGGCACAAGCCCTCTTCCTTAATGTATTTGAAGGGCAATAAATTGCCACAAAGTTTATTTTTCATTGACTAAAGTATAAACGTTATAGTAAATAATAAAAAAAAACTTAACTTAAAAAAGAGTTTGCATGCAAAATTGCAAATCTACAGCTACATGTGTAGTGTTACCTATGTCACATGATAAAGTGTCATATGATTGTACTCATTACGTTTAAAATTTATTTATTCTGTGACTTTCTCATTGCCATCATGGTTAGCTATAAATTAATATAAAAAGGTTTTGAAACACCCAGCAAAGTCCTATGGAGCGTGAAATGCACCATAAATTAAATCAATGCGACTTACATAGAATTTACTTTTTATGCGAAATTTAAAATCTACAGGTTAGTTTGCTCTCCATATATCGTGCGGACAGACAGACAGGCAGAAATAACATTTTTTTAGATCCTCAAGTGATAAGCTTCCCTAAATATGAGATGATAACCCAACAATTCCATAAGGAATCTCACAAAAGTACATACTTATCCGTTCTAAAGTATGTTTTTAACAGGCAATGTTGCGTTGCAAAATGAAACATGAAAAAGATGATATTACGAAAACCAGCGTTTAAGACAATGTTTTGCACAGAGTGAAGCAATAGAAAAAAATTTGAATCTAATTTAAAACATTTTAATATTTAGATATTCTTTCAATTTTACAATGAGATAACATGTTTTGGATAGCATTTTTGTTTAAGTAATATAATAATTATATATGCATAGCTTTTTAACAGACTATAAATTGTAAAAACAGTTTCTCATTGAACCGGCGTAATGTGATTGTTTTCACATTTTACCGTGTTGGATAAATAACGGAAACGTAACTGAAAAACCAAACAAGTAGTGATGGAATTTCCAAATTGTTTACATTAGTTTAGGTTTCATTATTTATTAAATACGTTCGATAAACATGATAATGTTTGTTTTGTTTATTACAGTTTGTAAATAGTTTGAACGCTATAATTAATTCATATTAAATACCCAGATTCATTCTAATCCATTACATTAAAACGCATTTATATTTATTGGGTAGTTTCAAATAAAACAAATATACACATGATGTATTATTTTATAACACTTCATGAATTCAAAGGATAACAATAAAAATATGCCAAATTTAGGAATCGCCACACGAAGCATGAACAAATACGTTAGACACAACCTTTTCATGCTACAGTAAATCATTCACTTTTACCTAAGTATATTATATTATAGGCATTATTGCCAATCGAAATAACAATTAAAATTTAGCGAAATTCCATTTCGCGATAATGTTAATGATAACGTCTGTTGCAGCTTACGGCAATCTTGGGTCAATCTTGAGCACGGCAGGACGCCTAGAGGAGGCTGAGACCGCTCTGAGACGTGCTCTAGAACACAGGCCCAATATGGCAGATGTCCACTACAACTTCCATTTCGCGATAATGTTAATGATAACGTCTGTTGCAGCTTACGGCAATCTTGGGTCAATCTTGAGCACGGCAGGACGCCTAGAGGAGGCTGAGACCGCTCTGAGACGTGCTCTAGAACACAGGCCCAATATGGCAGATGTCCACTACAACTTCCATTTCGCGATAATGTTAATGATAACGTCTGTTGCAGCTTACGGCAATCTTGGGTCAATCTTGAGCACGGCAGGACGCCTAGAGGAGGCTGAGACCGCTCTGAGACGTGCTCTAGAACACAGGCCCAATATGGCAGATGTCACTACAACTTCCATTTCGCGATAATGTTAATGATAACGTCTGTTGCAGCTTACGGCAATCTTGGGTCAATCTTGAGCACGGCAGGACGCCTAGAGGAGGCTGAGACCGCTCTGAGACGTGCTCTAGAACACAGGCCCAATATGGCAGATGTCCACTACAACTTGTAAGTTAGCCTTTGCTAAAGTAACTGTTTGTTACGTAACTTCTTAAACGTACAGACAATTCAATCTCTAAATACGATCTTTTCAAATATACTAAAATATCACAATAAGTTACGTTTGGTTTTAACAAAGTACTGGATTTTACAGGGGTAACCTATTGAATCGTCAACAGAAATTTAATGAAGCGTTGATCAACTACCAATATGCAATTCAATACAGACCATCTTTGGCAGGTAAGACTCCTTCAGACTGTAATTTTTTAAACTTAAATTATATAATTGTCGCTTACTGACAAAATTAACAGATTACCTCATACATTTGACAAACATATTACAAAAAACGTTAAAAACAGATTTATATTAATTCACGTACGTATTTCATTACAATAAAAGTACATTGTCTTGGTTTATGCCTTGTCAATTTAAAAACGTGTGTTTAGTTACCTAATTTATCTGGTACTTACAAGTACAGCAATGTTTTACTGATTTTACGCATTACTTCCTCATTAAGGCTTGTCTGTAAAATTGATATTTTCATTTTTTCTGTTGTGATAGCGTTTTATAATTTAAATTTTTGCATTTCCAGTGGCGCACCTGAACCTCGGCCAAGTGATGGAGACCCTGGACCGCTGGGAAGAAGCGGAAGAAGTTTACCGCAAATGTTCTCAACTTGACGTCACCGGACTGAAAGATCCAAGGTCACATGAAGAGGCAAGAGCAGCCTGCCTCCGCCAGCTGAGTCGCCTGTGTGACGAAAGAACATGCCAGCCGGAAGTAGTGCACTTTTTAAAACAACAGGTACATATAATATGTAACTATTTTAAAATGTACTATCCAGATGGGTTGAAAACCGAAATAATTAATCCAGTTATAGATCCAAAGCTGTAATTTAAAGTAGGAAATAAGCACAGTTGCTTTTCTAATCATGCTTTCTTTAGTGATATTTGTTTACGTCTAATGTTTATATTAATGAGTACACTTCTTAAATATATTGTTAGAATGTATACACACTTTCCGCTATTGATAAGCGTTGAAAGGAACTGTAAGGTATATTTCTTTTTACTTCGCAAATATTTTTAAATTCTTTACTTTTATTCCTCTTAATAAATGTGAGGAAATATGTTCGATCTCTTATTAATACACTGAAATCATTGATGAGATTTTAGTGCTTGATTACTGAGTTTTTTTTTTTTTTTTTTTTTTTTTTTTTTTTCCTTTGGGATATTGGGGTGGATTCATAGATCCTCACACGTCAACCTGAGCTTATTGTGTGCCCCTTTGATGTTAGAGGGGTAAGCCTATCTTCGTGCCCTTAATTAGGCTAAGAAGCTTTTCCCCGATACTAGCATCTGGTTCGTCGCCTGGTTGTTTATCACAGAAAAGAGCCCTTCTCCTTGCTCCCAGTCTCTCACAGTCCAGTATTATGTGTTTTGCAGTCTCTTCAGACTTATTGCAGAGTCTACACTCCGAGTCCTCATTTCGTAAACCTAGAATGTTTAGGTGTTTCCTGAAGTGGCCGTGTCCAGTGATCAAGATTACTGAGTTAGTAAAATATCTATTAAAAACCTTTCACTTAATGTTATTAAAAAAGTATCGAAGCGTATATATTTTTCTTGAAGAATAATAAATAGTTCTTGTTTTTTTTCAGATAAAATCCCAGAACAGCTTATTAAATACGAGAGGTCATTCTTCATCTTCAAGACTATCGTTTAATTCCATTACTTCGGAAGACAACAGGAGGTCAGAAGGCTACACGAAGCTTGCCGCTTTAAACGTAATGATAAATTATTGAACTTATTTATTTAGTATAACATGATTAATATACATTTCGTTTATGTCATTAAATCTTTCTTGAGCACAGAGAGTGAAACACCCATAGGATTTTATTTATAATTCATGCAATATTTATGTTGTAACCTAGTTTCAACCAACGCTTGATAAGTACAATGAAATTTTAATTAATGATATGGCATTGTGGCTTTTTTGAATTTACAAGACAAAATGCTTGATAGAAAAACTATGTTTTTAAAATATATTAGATAGTTGGTTATAAACAACTTTTATTCTTTTACTTCTTATGTCCCTCTTAAGGTTTCAAGATGGTAAGGCTTTTAAAATTTTGAAGTAAATAGTTATACATTAGTTATTATGTATTATAACAAAAAAACCATCTTTTATTTATTAAGTAATTTACAATAGTGTTTGAAGGATTTTGTATGTCTAGTAAGACTTTAAGATCGGGAATAAAATTGTGAACATTATAACTACTATTCTTAATTATTCTTAATAGGTTTGGATAAATCTAGGTATAGGAGAGTATTTGATTATTGCTTGTTGAGTTCGTTAACAGTGTTAATCAATAAAGTGTTTCAAAATGGCAGTCATTCGCATTTGGGCAACATTTTTATCTTGGGTATTTCCCGATATGAATCGAAATTAAAACTTTTCTAAATTTGTCAAGCAATCACAATAAACATTTATTCTTACTTATTTTCCGATAATTCTTCAGGTTTCAAGATTGTGGTACATTTTGCAGACGCTATAGCTAGCTATGAGTCACTTTCTATTTTACTAGGGTTAGGTTTACAAACTCTTTATCTTCTTGGGGGAGATAAGGCTGACATTACCTGAGTCAAATAATACGCTGACCTGTTAGTGACGCTGAATTAATTTAAAGCGTTGTTAATTAAAAGCATATACACTCCCTAATCTATCTTCACAACGCACATTTATACTATTTACACATTCGCTGCTGACAAAAATTTTTTTGGTTATGATAAATGTGGGAAAAACTTTTTTACTTACCCAAAATGAAGTCAGAGCAGCCAAAAAAGTTGTACAAGGTTGTCCAGGTAACCCCACAGCCAGATTTGGTGACGTCATAACTGTGACGTCAGCCGCACCTGACGCCGGTCCCCGCTTAGTCAGTACCACAGGGCACTCACGGAAGCCATTGTCAATTGCTCAAGTAGTGAACAAAATTATTGAAAACAGTCCATAAACATGGACTGAACTCACATCGGCAGAACTCTCTGAACTTGAATCGTCCTGTTCACTGATAAGTCTTCCACTAGTTCATTGTCGTCCTCCATATAGCCTAAATACAATAATAAACACACATACACAGTCACCTTACACCATACACTACACACAATGAACAATTCAGCACAGCCAGCGAACGGAAATTGCGAACCAAGAACGGATTGCGAATAAACAACGTATGAAACATTAACGTCACAACATTAAATTTCACGGCAACTGTTAGGCTCAGACTAAGACATTGGCGACCAAGCGAGCAGATGTCTGCTGTTGTTGTCATCCGCGTGGCGCGCTAGTATCGCATTACAATTTTTACCCGCAGCGTGTATTATAACATAAGATATTTAACTTACATTTAATACTTGTATTAATTTCTTCATGGCTAAACGTAAAAAAACAATTAATTACATACAATTTTAAATATTTACAGAGCAAATTTTAATATAAAGCATGAATCCCGTAAATTTGATAAAATTACGTAAAATATTATATAAAAATCTAATGGTGTCACCTGTGTTTTTGAGTATGTTATTCAATCACGTAAGTATTCCTGGACCGTATGAACTGGAATTTTGAAGGACATACTTACGGTCCATTATTAAAGTCCTATTCCTATTTTGAAATTCCCTCCGGGTTGCACCCCTTTGGTCTTGAAAAATTAGTAGCCTTTAAAGTACAAAGTACATGATTGGACCTTCCCGGGATTTGAACCCGTGTTCTCTCGGTTAGAGATCCGAAACAATAACCATTGGTTTGCACCTGTATGAGCACTTCTGGTTTGAGTTAATTATATTTTGATGCTAATGATGAGTTGAGCCTTCTTGCCACGATCAAGGAAATATGTTAAGTGTGTATTTATGGCCATTACAATGTACTCCAGTCATTGTACAAAAAAAAAGTATTTCTTTTGTTCCGTAGTTGAATTTGTCTTTTTTCGAAATCAAGGATATATATATGCGCGCGCGCGCGCGCGCGCACACGCACGCACACACGCACGCACACACACACACGCACGCACACACTCACGCACGCACGCACGCACGCATGCACTCACGCACGCACGCACGCACGCGCACACACACGCACACACGCGCACACACCCGCACACGCGCACACACGCACACACGCACTATGTATATATATATATATATATATATATATATATATATATATATATATATATATATATATATATATATATATAGAGAGAGAGAGAGAGAGAGAGAGAGAGAGAGGCCCTGAAAATCACACTTCGTTAAAACACAACTAATATAGATTCCATAACAGTCTCAACAATTATTATAGTCAAGTTAGACTACTTTGTCTTTTATATCTGCACTTCTAGCATTTACTCCCTACTTTGCTCGCAATTTAGTAGACGTTGCACGTGTATGACCACTGGGGTTTGAGTGAATTATGTTTCGACGTCATTGTTGAATTTCCCTTTTTGCCACAATAAATAAAAACGCATAAAATGTATATTTATGGCCGTTGCAATTTACTTCATTCTTAGTATTTTTTGTTCTATGGTTGATTTAGTCTTGTTTTCCCATCAAGAAAATATATATCACAGATAAGAGAAACTTACAAAAAAGTGTTTTATAACAACTTTAAATTTACGGTATTGTAAAAGTTAGGTAGTATATTTGTCTTTGATATCTAATGCTTAATATTTACTAAACATCTACAGACAATTGTACATTAACAATGACACTATTTACGTGTTTGTTTCTCCATAAGCTGAACAATACTGTAACTATATTAGAATACTTAAAGCTGGAATTATTAGTTCAAAAGCACAGTCTAGCGAACTTTTATTAAGCATAAATCTTGTAAATTATTTCAATAGGAGTCTTCGGAGTCAAATTCAGGCCATATTTTGTTTTTGAGAACATTTTCTAAGGAAGAATTCTAAGGTAGAGCACTCACCTAATCGCTGAAATAAAAAGAACGGCGTGAAAAGTAATGGTTACTCCTTTGAAACTTTACATTCTATAAATTTAAAACTTTTTAAATATTTGTTACATTAATTAAAAATATGGTTGTGCTGTCGTAAAACAATGTTTATACATAAGTATTGATTACATTTGACAGGCGCTTTCAGTTAAAATTTCACAAGTTTACAAACCAAGATGGGGATGTTTATTACTACTTTAAAGACCGGTGGGGCGTAGCGCGGAAGAATTTTCGAAATAAACATAAGCCTACATTCTTCCCAGCAACCGCAAATGTCCATGTAAAATTTCCTTGCAGTCGATTGAATAGTTTAAGCGTGAAAACAAAACAAGGGAACAAACAAAAGAACTCTCGCATTTGTATTATTATTAGGATATTTATGGACATTATATTTATCCATTAGCAGATCGTAATGTGTTATAATCACCTGTAAAAGACTAGAACAATAAGTATAATATTTTATACACATTTAAACAGGTAAAAGTAGTCAATGTTTGTCATTGTTCATTTTTTAAAGTCAGTTACACTTTACATAAGTCACGCTACGTGCAGAAGCTTTGTCTGGGTTTGGGAAAATATTATTTACATCATCAGTGTCTGAATTGAAAAGCTAAGGATTTAGACTTTAGGATTTATCTACTCTGGCCTAGAATAGTTCAGTAGTTATTGAAATGTTTGGAGTTCTCTAATAAAATATTGTTAAATATTATGACAGGAATCCGAGAAATTACAGAGGTGCTTTATTTTTAAATCTATAATTGGTCAAAAGATTGAAATATCCTTCAGGGACTATCACTTACCTCAGGATTGGTAGGAATGGCATTGAAAAAGAATATGATCATAGTGTCCCTGTTTTTATTTATTTATTTTTTTATAAAATTGCTTGCGTAGCTGTGGTTAACTGATAGTTGCAAAAAACTCAGGTTTGAACTAAAGTTAATTTTCGTTTCAATTAAAGCAGTATTTAACATAGTTTAGAATCCACTTGCTGAAAAATTATTTGGTTGAAACAAGTGCATTTTTTCAGAAAACAAAGGCCTCAGAATCGGAGGAATTGTTCCTTAGAGCCATACAGAACTCGCCGGACGATCCTGCAGCCTACGTAAACTATGGTAAGTACCATCATGAGTAAGTATGATATGGTAGTGATATCTTATGAACCTATAATATGATACAACATGTACTCAGTTACAATAACACAGGAAGTTCTAAATTTCACGATGGAGTACATTGTATAAATATTTTTGAAAAAACACCGGAGGAACAGTTACTTTTGTTAATGTTTTATTAAAACTTGACCGTACTTCCCAAAGAGACGTCGGTGGGATAAAATAAAAACATATCAATGTGGAAACAATTCACAAATAACTGGGACATATCACTATTTAGGTGAGATGATAAACGATGATTTATTGATTAATGACACACACAATGCTTGATTGGTCAACAAATCAGAACATTTAAATATTTGTACTTTTCTTCGAAATTTAAATAGTGTACACTTTCAATGGAGATTGCGTTCTGGGCTGTATTTAAATGGTTCAACCCAGAGGACAGTAATTTGCATTATATGCCTAATTACGTAACATAATAATTAATTCAGTAAATTTATAAAAAAAACTCACTTTGTTTTTTTCCATTTTTTTGAAATAAATTATGGGAAGGCACTTGGCAAAACAAGAATAAAGTCATTACTGTTGCCTTAACGTTTAAGAACATTGCATGTATTATAGGACATTCACAGTTTTGGCCTTAACATCAAAATTTTAAATAATTGCCTTTTAAGTAGAAATTGTACTGTTCTCGATGGTCAAATTTCATAGTTATATACCTGTACGCCATAAAAAAATATATAAATACACTTGTCGGAATTGAAACTACTTTATTCATCAGTTACAACTACTAAATTATTAGCATGAAGATACTTACTGACATCACTTACGCCATTTTATAACAAGTACGTTACACACTATATCAATGAATTAGCTGATACAGGTACGTAATCAGTTTATTAAATTAGGTTACAAAATAAGTTAAAAAACTTGCGCGAGTTACATTTTTATACACCATATGTTTTTGCTTAAAACTATTCATTGATACCGTTCAAATATTAGGTATCCTAGGTTAGATTACATGCAATCATTAAAGGATTTCTAAAGGTAAAGGTAAGAGTCCGGATTTGAATTTGAGATTCGGCGCCCTTTAGACATTTTCATTCCCTTCAAAGAATCAAAAAGTGTATGTGGATAAATACATTCAATATTTCAATTTTTATATTGTAACGATAACTAAGAGTTCCTATAGTATGGAGTTCCGTTAACTTATGGAAATCAGAACATTTTAAAAAGTTATAATTTCTAGCCTAAATTGGTTCCATGATTTCTGGAGCAATAATAATCTTTGTTGATAGATAAACACGGGACTAACAAAGCCAACCAGTCATGGAAACACGGCGTTAAAGCTACTAAATAAAGGCAGTAATAAAGGACGGGAACACAAAGTAAAGCCTAACACAATGACTAAGGACACTCCGAGCCTCTCCTCTCCTCTCATTAGTCATTTTGTTCCAGTTAATGAAGGTTTGTGTTGTGTAGCCGCACCCAAACCCCCCGCCCCCCCATCACCCCCCACACAACCCCCCGTGGTGACAACCACTGAGCTACCATTCTTCTTGTCCCACTTTTGTAATTAATTTTGCTCGCCCCAAACAGTTTGTCATAATTGTGGCCTTTTGTCGTGACGTCATGACGTCACATTGCGTCTTTCACAACCTCTAAAAACAACAGTTTGCCAAACCGTGTAATATGGAATGTGAGATCTTTGATGGCCTTTGTGTGTTGTTTTTGTTAGGTACTGTCCCACTAGAATTAACTAATTTCCATCGTTATTTTATCGTTTACACCAATAGCTTTACATACAATCCAGGCTTTTATTAGTTTCAAGTGTAATTGATAAAAGAATAAAATTTATTCTTTTAAAACTTAACACTATTAATATTCTTAAAACTATTTAATAGTTCCATTTATTTATGATCTGATGTAACCAATTTTTCTCACGTAGGTAACAATTGATAATAATGCTTTGTTCCAGAATAAATACAGGTATTTTACAGAGTTGTATAAAGGAATTACACTGCCACAGTTTCAAGTTGAATATTCGAAATAAGAATAATAACATATAACACTTATTGACTTTACGTAACATAACTAACCTAATCATTAAGCTGTATACTAATTTAACTTATCAACTTTCATCATTATTACCTACGGTTGGTCGTAATTACTAATTCAACCTTTTTTCTTTCTTTCTTTAAGAGAAGAAGGTTGATATACTTGTAATAATTAAACTTTTAATGATTCTTACTTTTGTTTAACTTAAATTGTTCATATTTATACCTACTAAGTAATCAATACTAAATTATAGATTAGTGACACTTAATCTATAGATTTGTCGTTTATAATGCTAACCAGATGCAGATTTGTCATTTATAAATGAACGGGGATGCTATTGAGGACTTTAAAACAGTAGGCTACTCTTAAAATTGTTTTGAAAACCCGAAGAGTAAATACAGTACTACAAGTTTTGGTTAGCAGAATCTATTTATAAACATTCCGTTCGGTAATTCCACATACACTGCCTACAGGGCAGTTGTTGGTCCAGCTGGGGAAGGTGGTTGAGGCGGCGGGGGTTTACCTGAAGGCGGCAGAACTTGCCCCCCGCCAACACGCCTTGGTGACCAGTGCGGCCATCGCTCTCAGACAAGCCGGCAGGTTAGCCGAGGCCGAGGTCCTGTACCGGCAGGCCCGAGACCTGAAACCAAATGTGAGTAACACGTCAAACTTCGTGTACACATAACTGTCAATGGAAATCTAGAGACTGACGTTGTTTATGTGGTTTTTAGGACGCCACAAGCCACAGTAACTTGGGCGCCATATTCCACCTCCAGGGTAAGTACCGCCAGGCGGCCAGTTGCTACAGAGAGGCCCTGAGGCTCGCCCCCGGGGACCACATAACAGTCACCAACCTCCACAAGCTGAGAAACCTGTTGGCCAGGAACAAGAGGTGATAACAACGGACGTGCTGATACTACTACTACACGACACACGTGACGTACGATTCTCTAGTCAAGCCGTAAGGGAATCTGCATGGAAGAGAAAAGAGATTATCTGTTGATAAATCTCATAAAATACAACTGCCATGTAAAATGGAGTCAAGAGAAAAATAATTTCTTATTTATAATTGTCGTACATCGAATTAGCCACAAACACTGACCTTTCAAGACAAATTTTAACAATGATTGTTTAAGTTTATAAATTAAAGGAGTTACTAAAATGTAGTAGTCCAATACAACGGGAAAATTAATTTCATTATGAAGTGGAAAATTAAATACTTCCCTTTTAATTTCTAAAAATGGGATATTGTACTATTGTAAATAGTCTAAATAATTTTGTTAATTAAATCACTTTTACCATTTATAAGCATTAGGACATTAAATCATAACACGTATGTTTGGATATGCTGCATCCATAAGAAAACATGGTTTTAAATGAACAGTTTACAGAAGTTAAATAATGTATAACTGCAATATTGTATCAAACATTACAGGTGGAATCCAAGACTTATCCATGGAATCTATTTACTTAAATTATTACAGTTTAAACCTGTCAAAATATACTGCTTGCAATTAAACATATTCGTTTTAAATTTCAACCTACATGTACGAAAGTAAATCTTTTCACTTTTAAAAGTTAAAGTACAAATCGATAATTAAAAATCTGTAAATAATTTGTTGTTAAAACAGTGATATAACTTTTAGCAACTGTACATTCTAATGTAACGCATCGAACAAACGCTTAACATATCGTCTGCTTTTTGAATGAAAATAAAACAATATTTTTATAAACTGCTGTTTTATTTAGTCCTTTTGCAAGTATAACACAATCTATATGTTTACAGGAGAGTTGTATTAGGTTTTTTACGAAATGCTAATGCGCCGTCAGCATATTCTGCTGGTGAATGGGACCAACTCACCGGCCCAAGCATTACTCCCTCTCAGATTATCAAACCAGTGTAAGTTGAATGCGTTTCCAGTGTGGCCAACGAGACAGCCAACAATGAAATCGACTGTGTGCTGACACAGTTTATCTCTCTCTGACTTTATGAGAGACAGGTGTTGGCCCTTCCATCGATGTCTTCTTGCAAGAAACGCTTATACATATTCAGCAGCAGCAGCTATGGACGGGTTCAAGCTACCATCTTGAGCACTTCCTCCCGGACACCATCAGTCCAGGCGTCTTACAGGACCGCATCCCTCCGAAGGCCGGGAAGAATTGGAAAAAGGGGATCTTGCCAGGATCGACTGGGATATCCTCGTATTCCCTGACCGGGTAGGTTTGAAACAATAAACGGGTCGGTTGATTCAAAACGAAGTCTGCGCATTTAAACTCTCCCCCAAGGGTCGATGTTCATGACCTTTATCAACTCGGTCCACTTATCGCTTTTGCACATGAAGTTTCCTCGCTTCAAAGCCCTCCTTGCTGTACTAAAGTAAATTCTTCGGAGAAGTTCTCGTTTCACCAGTACCTGGAGTTCTGCAATTCCTTGGCTATTCTTTTAGGCATCGACGCGTCACAGCCCCTTACACCAAGCTCCGTCGTAGAGTTTACAGTGTCGCCGGCGTTTATCATAACTTCCAGGATAGCGTCCTTCTCTTTAAGATAATCTCAACTGGCAGTCTTTAACTTAGCTTGGCGACTTTCCAACTTCCAACTCGTTAGCGTAGTCCAGATCTGAACTTCTGATTCCTGGGCACAATATTGACGGTTGGATACTGGTGGTTAGACCCAGTAAAGGCCTACTTAACCCTGAAGTGATTATTTAGAAGTCGTTTTCCACCGCTAAAGTTACACCCAGAATGGTTAAGGTTTATCCCGGCCGTCGGAGACCGGTAGTGTATCCCAATAAACCACATCCAGACCAATCTATGCAGCCATATCGAGAATGCGACGGCATATAATGGTGCGCCTATTCGGCTGGATCAAGAAGACTATCAGCATCACGGGGTCAGTTTCTAGATCTCTAACGATCGGCGGCCTTGATTACCTCGCATGAGGTGGGACTGTGGAGGTCTCGGATTTCTAAGGCCGCCGTCGGCTTTAGCCTTTGGACATTGAAAAGGTCACGGTTTCTGGTTTCCCTGCCAAGTTCTAACAAGATACCTCCAGTTCTTGTCTTCAGTATGGCCCAAAATCCCAGTGCCCGAGTCATCAGGTTCTACTTTCCCCCGAATCTCTTTTGGTAGGTCGGCATAAGTCCTGCTAGTCGATACTATAAGGACCACCTCCGGACGGACCTTCTAGTGGGCTTTTTGTCTTGCTAGTGTCATCTTGGGCAATATAGAAGCAAGCTTTCTCCGATTTAGCCCTCTGCTACTTCTTCTTGAGGTTACCCTTGCTGAGGTCTCTGACTGTCTCCGTCCTCAGATTGATATTCATGCAGGGATCTTCAGCGGCCCCTTCTTCGTGTTGAAGGTGAGTCTGAACAACCCATGTATCGTGGCCGTTCTTTTGTCCACAACCGCCTTCTTTTCCTCAGTGGCTGCGGAGAGGCGTTGGGCAAACCCTTCTTCTTCCGGGACCCCTGCTCAACAGGATGGATATTCTGATTCATCACTGCCCTTTTCTGTCCCATCGCCTTCTGCCCGATGGATCAACATCCCTGGAACCCACTCAGTGAAGTAGCCCACTCCCGTCTTGTACCGACGTCACTCTATGATTAGTCTGACAGACCGCCTGCACATACTATGACCGCCTGTCTTTTTGAGTTATAATAGTACAAGTAAAAGTAATTGAAATAGTAAAAATGTAACATAGGGAAGCTATTCTATGCGCAAAAATCCATCCGAGTAGGTATTAAATCCATATCAATATTAGTATTTAGGACTCCAATTAAGACAATGATGAATTAGTCTCAGTAAGAGCCAGTCTGTAACCATCAATCACTAACTTTCTCAGATTGATAACACTTATAAATATGTCATAAGTTTCCGTGAAATATAGGAATTGTGCGATACAAAAGTCTGCTTTATCCCGTTACTTTTATAACTAGTACTTTTTAACATTTAGCTGTAGTTAACCTTGGTTAGTTTCTCAATTGTTGTTAATGTCATAAAATTTATTAATTTGCAATTGATAATGGTAATCACTATAGTACTTAGTATAAGTAATAAGAATGAAGTACCTTAAGAAGGAAGAGTGCGTTGCCTATCAAGTTCTTTAATGAGTTAAAGGGACACAATCGACTGCGAGGGCAAAGCTTAAGGTATGAAAAGGGTCCAAGGTTGACACTACCAGATTGTGTAGCCACGCCGCTCCGTATTTTCTCTCCTACAGAGAGCACATATTACTCTCGAAGGGATTAATTAGCCAATGCCAATCGTATAGTCCATTGGGATATTGAATATTTATTAATAAAGACTAGGAAATGGAGAGGAACAATAATTATTAGTGTTATGAACAAAACTTTCCTTTGCAAGCACGAAGCTAAATTGCGTACTATTTATTAGAAAGGATATTTGGAAAAAGAAGATAGTGTTAAAACAACTTCACGCCATTGAGCTTTTTTATTTTTATTAATAAAGCCAGTAAATTTTGACAATGAATTTATACTTCTCAAAATAAACTCAATCATATATTAAGATAAAAACTGTTTTAATTAAGTTAAAATAATTAAGTATTAAGATAAATTCTTTTATTCTGTGGACTTGTTGTAGTACTATACTACGGCTTATTATATTGTATCTGTATAATGTTTATTATTTTCCTTTGACATTTATTTAGTAGGTACGTGAACTACTTAGCATAAGAACTTCACTAACCACTTCAGTGTCAACGATACACTGGGAATATCCCGAGGGATGGGCGGGAAAGCTTGTGTTCCCAATGTAACTTGATATTCGTAGAGATATGAGATGCAGGCAAATTGGTATCATCGTATTAATAGCCCATGAGTGCGGTGATACACGGCAGTTAACAAAACCGATGGTTGCAGTATAATGAGCGTCCACCACCACAATCGAATCATGACTCGATTTATCGAAATTCATGAGTATCGAATTATCGATATTCAGGACTATCTAAAAATACAGAAAGCAAAATGTTGAACCAAATTACGTAATATACAGGGCGTTTCAAAAAGCACTTTACAACTTTGACAATTCATATAAATTTTATTAAACAAGGTACAGAGCTGGTTTGGTGTTATTTTTATAAAAAGTATATTTCAAATGAAAATATACTTTTGATGGTTTCAAATCTTAAAAATTAATATATTACTGATAATTAAAAAACTATCTACAGTACAGTATATTTATAAAATGTTACAAACAAAACAATGTGACATTTACTTACTTTATACTAGTTTCAAGAATAAACGTGTCTGACCCCTTGTGCGACACAGAACACACGCACATTGTCTTTGTACTTGCCAACATTAGTCACATACCAAACACATTATTTGACTTTGAATGAATTTGGAGCAATAATTTCAATTGAACTACGTTTTAGGTTTTCGAAATTGTATTTTAATGAAGCTATATAAAGTTTTGGGTTTTATAATGTAACTAAACTATATTTTAACTAAGTTTGAGCAGCGTAATACTTAAGATTACTTTAGCCAATATGAAATATGATTTCTGCATTTATTGATGACGTAAAACCTATATTCATTAAAAGGTCATAGTTTGTTTGGTTCCAACTAAAATAGTACATTACTTTCAGTATATTCATAATGGCAAATTTAGAATGTTCAAAGTATAGTCTTCTTAAGTGCGGTTTTTGCAACACCGTGTATGTTCTAACTTTTCTTGCAGCGAAACACTAATTGGTTTTTACCTTTTACTCTAGTTTTTTTTATCTCCTCACTACAAGCTGGACACTTCGGAATTTAAAACATGTTCTAATAAATTTTGAGACAGTAATTGCATGTTCATCGCCGAAGTAACGAGCCTACTCAGTACGTAAATAAAATAAACCAGCTGGCAATGATTAATTATGAACATAATATATAGGTCCAATATTGTATTCGATAATTTAGATATTTCTAATCGATAATCATGATTCGATTGTAGTGGTGGCCGCGTATTATACTGCTACCCAAACGGCATACTTTTAATTTTATTGTGAGACTCGTTGCTGGTGAAGCAAGTACATACCAATTTTTCTATAAACCTATTGCGATAGAATACCATTAATGTGTTTCTATTCCCAGTTCTAGGGTAGTGATCATAATTCCATGTCGATGCCGGTATGTTCTTAGTGCAATTGTGAAATAATATTTAGGTGATGTAACAATAATGATTTTATTTTAACACTAATGTGTGGCTGGCGATACAGAATACAAAGTAGTGCTGAGGTCAAACTTGTTATTAGCTTGTTTCGTAGATTTGAAACTTGATGGGTATATTTCAGCTATTACGCATCTAACTAAGCAAAAATATAAATTATAAATACACATATTAAACTTCTAAAATATTAATGTATCTTTAATCCGATACTTCGAAGTGACAGCCACACATGGAGTCAACCTTTCTTCCAAATACATATAATTTGATTGCATTTGTTAACGTTGTACTAAACTTATTCTTTATCAATATAAATGTTTAGGTGACAGCATATGAATGTACATATGCAGTGGCAAAAAGGCAGAAGTTTTATTTCTCAATGACTCTAATTGTTATTAATTGAGAATCAAAACTAATTCTACAGAGCCAAGCTACACCACAATCACCTTGGACAAATTGGTCTTCTAGTTAGTTTAATACATCCAATTGAAGCAGTTGTGGCAATTGCGGTCCCTCTCTCTTCAGAGCTGATTATTGTTACTGCAAGTCAACAAAAACTGTCGTGTATTGTTTGAGGGAGTGCAACAAGCTTTTTGGCAAGAAATCTACAGATTCTTAACATAACAATGTTTGTCCCTTACCTTATGTTTTATTAGTAATTTTTAAATGCTACACTGTGAATTTTACTCATAAGCTAATAAAAAACCCTTATTTCATTTTTTATAAATATATGCATCTCCACTCAACAACTGCATTTCCTCTGCATTGCTTTTGATGGTGCATGGATTTGGACCAAAATTATCATGGGTAGTTAGTAATGGACTTACATTCTCTATTTTAAGAATTTTCTGAGACTAGGAGTTTCCAAGCACAAAGATACTATAGACGGGAAACTTTCAAAGGATATAGTTTCTAGAGGCATTCAGCTAGTAAAAGCAAAGATCATTGGGGAACCAGGAGCACACAAAGGCTACAAGTTATAGGTTTCTGGGTATACTATGGGAATGCAGACTTTTCGCACATTTAAAAATATTGCAGGGTTAATCTTTATAAGATCGGAAGCTTCAAAATGCTTGGAGTTCCGAGAATTTTTAAACGTTAAGATTCTGGGAAAATCCAGAGTTCAGAAGATCCACAGAAGAGTCGGAAACAACAAAAATATCGGATATAAAGTAAATTGACATTTCGATGGCTATGACCTTGAAAGTTTCCAGAGACTGCGGGCTTAAAGGGATCAAAACTGGCCGGGAAATTGAGAGTTCCATGAGTTCTGAACTTGGGATGTCCAGACATTTTTCAGAGGCACGACTATTTCAGATAACAGGATCTGAACAATTGTAGTGAACGGAACATTAAGAGGGTGTACAAAATACAAACATTTTGCTCCCAGAGGTTTTAACTGATCCAAATACATCGTAGGAATGTCTTAGATCGGAAGCTCATTTGGGGTAGGAGCTTCTCAAAGCCGGGAACACCATCAATAAGAAATTAAATCTAAATATCAAAAGTCGGAAATTTTCAAGGACTGTATATTTTTAAAGGACATAATTTCCCTTACCCCAAAAGCTACTTCCTAGAGGCCGTATATACCAATAATCTGGGAGCTCTCTGGAAGCTCATATATAAAGAAACCTCTAGAAAATCCTCAGAAATCATGATCTCTTAAAGCTTCTAGACACAAAAATCATTACTGGCTGGATAATATTAGAGGCTACACCTCTCCTAGAATTTTCATTGACTTCAGGAAAGAAGAAGAAGGTGCTTGAGTTGAGGCAAGTAATAATGTTAAACGAATATTGAGTTATAAATTAAAAAAATAAACTATGAGGAAAGATGACGTTATTCCAGATACAATTTCTGTTTGAAACCAATAACAGTTGAACCTTAGAAATATTTATCAAGGAAAACAAATTATGGAGACCAGTCGATCAGTTATTAACCTTATAGTCTTAATCTTACAGTTCGCTGTAAGCAATATATTTCAAGTAGCCGGTGTATTCCCTGGGGAATTATTACTTCGTAATAACTAGTAGTGTAAACTAGTAATATTTGCTTTGACTACTCGTTGAAGCATAAATTTTTACCACTAGTATTTTTAGGGGTAGGGGTGACAGAGAGTTTCAGAAAAAATTATGATTTAATTTCGATTGAGAAATATATATTTTTAGTGATATCCTTTCGAATGATGTTTAAATAGATTTATTTATAAAATCAAATATATCTCTTATTTGAAATGTGCTTACTAATCTAATTAATTAACGAATTTGACCTATGGCCTCTCGAATCGGCTTGTCTGCTCAGTCACAACCTTGCTAGCTTTTGCTTGAAGTGCCACGTTGTTGTTTTAAAGAATGCATTTATTTTTGATTTCAGATGTGGAGAGCGCGTCCCATAATTTTAACATTTTAATAACGAATGTACAGTCAGCGATCAAACTGGAGGGAAAAGTCTCCTTGAATTGAAGTTATTAATGAATGTGTTACACAAAATTAATAGTATGCGACGATATCATTTGCTGTGTATATGTACCAAGTGCCCTACGAAGGAGGTTTAAAAGTTTGATTTTATATTACTTGCCCATTTATGCACCGACCGTTTTCAAACTCTACACAATTCATTAAATAGGCTTTAAAATATTCTGTGAAAATTAAAGCTTCCTAACAATTGTATAAAAAAAATTGTGACGAATTAAAAATGTTACCATTTTGCTTCCTATAAAAATTCATTTTTTGAACTACCTGATTTGATTACTGCGATGCAGTTTTAAAGAACAGCTGTTTAACAACGCTCATTGTTGAAAACAGTTGTTTGATTGAAGAATATTGTTTGTGCTCTAAAAACATAACCTAAACTCCTCCATTACAGTTTTACTGATATCGAAGTTCGAGAAATGGATTTTAATGTTGAACAAAAAGTGAAGTGTTGTGTGTGGACTATTGCTTTTGGCAACATTACAAAAGCAATTAGAAAATTTCAGGTGATGAGGAATTAAAGTAATCAATTAAAGAGGAACTTCTCTGAATACCGCAGAATTTCTTTGTAAGACCATACGATTCATTTGTTAAGCATTGTTATCAGTGTATCGCTGTGGATGGATTACAGTTCGAATAATTTTAGACTGTAATTGTACGTTTCTTATAAAAGGCTATGTTCTAATTTTCTAATTGAAATGATTTATTTCTCTAGAATATAACTATAAGTAATTTTACAAAAACAAAATATGTTTTTTTTTACTGCTAGGGAGCTGAAATTTCCCACAGAACATTTTAAAACTATAATTAATGAATTGTGTAGTTTGAAAATGTTGAGTGCATTAATGGGCAAGTAATATAAAATCAAACGTTTAAACCTTTTCGTGGAACACCCGGTATTTTAACACTATTTGACTCCCAATATTTAATTTACTGTTATATTTAATTTTGGTCTGCGTGCTGGATCAATGTTGGAGTAGGAACGATTAGATTTTGTTTTGTATTTATGTTTATTGATTATGTGACCGAGATGAGTTTGTTGTAATAAAAACGTTTTTCATTTAAGTTTTTTTTTTTTTTTTTTTAAGGATAATCTTCAGATTTGTACGGCAGTCCATAACAAATAACATTGTATTTTACGAAGCTGTGGATATTCTGTTCAAAAAGGAATTATTCCTTAATTGTCAACTACTTTTGTGAATTCCAATTCTGGAAAGTTAGAAATGGAATATCACACGTTGTGGGAAACCATAATCGAATCTAAAATAAATAACTGAATTAAATTAATTTACATGAATAAGTGTAGTTATTAGTTACAAGGTTTACTGTTTTATATAGTATTGGGTTTAATAGGAATTATTGGTCAGTGGTCGTTCAGTTAATTTGACCACAAACTGTTTAACTTTCGTCCATTTGGCTTTGTGACGTACTATCGAACTTTATTATTATTGAACCGTTTATAGCTGTTTCACTATAATGTCAAATTATAATATGTATGATCCATCTAAGGACCGATATAATGTCCAAAATCTGCATACAATAAATAAAGTTCATTATTATTTTACTGTACCTTTGGTGTCTAGATAGCTCATAACAACAAATGGGACCAATTACAGTTGCTATTTAACGTAATTTATAACCCCTCATGAAATTAAATATGTAAGTAAATGTAAAGAGTGTGACGAGTCAAATCTCACGTAAGTTTAAGTGAACAGAATATTTGTTATAATGTTATGTAAGTCTAATATGTTATTCCTTAAATTAATCGTTTTAGCAAGTCAAATCAAACAGCAAATTTAAATTTATTGAATATGTATCAGCAAGGTCAGGTCTGATAATCTTATTTTGAAGTCGCAATCGGATTTGCGAAACCCGGTTTATGTGCGCATCTATTCCTGGTAGCATGACAACAGTAGCTTTAGTCATAAGTCATGACTCAAGTCATAGGTCAACAGGTCATAGGTCACGAGAGGTCATAGGTCAAATTCGTTAATTAATTAGATTAGTAAGCACATTTCAAATAAGAGATATATTTGATTTTATAAATAAATCTTTTTAAACACCATTGGAAAGGATATCACTAAAAATATATATTTCTCAATCGAAATTAAATCATAATTTTTTCTGAATCTCACTGTCACCCCTACCGCTAAAAATATAAGTGGTAAAAATCGATGCTTCGACGAGTAGTCAAAGCAAATATTACTATTTTACACTACTAGTTATTACGAAGTAATAATTCCCCAGGGAAAACACCGGCTACTTGAAATTTATTGCTTACAGCGAACTGTAAGATTAAGACTATTACATATTTAAGTAACGCGTTTACATCGATATGTGACAGAAAATTGCCGTGCTGCTGAAAAAACATTCTAAAACAAGAAACATGCCGGTTATACACATTGCGATCTGAGTGTGAGGGAGTAAGAGGTAGAAGGGGTAGCTGCGGGGAGTCTACCCTTCGCCAGAATACTCTACTGAATACCTCGCGTTTAATTAGAGACTCCCTTAGTAATCTGGCCCTTTGTAAGGTAAGTCGTTAATGGGTCCATCGTCTATAGTGCTTCACTGGCCCGTGCTAAAGCTCACCATTGAGTGGGTGAATTGGTTATTGTTTGAATATTCAATTACACGATTTGTACTAATAAAACAGCTTTTAAAATATGCCAAGTGATTCGTTACATAGTTATGCAAATGGAATTTACGTTAAGGCCTTCTTTCAAAGTACATACTGTTATTTATAATTTAAGGGCTTACAGATATAGGCTAGTATTAATTGGTGGCAGGATTGTATGTCATATAGACCGTACTGCTTGTGCTAAAATCGTGATTTGACCGCTTGATGCGGCCTGGACAGAAAAAGCGGAATAGCAGAAAGAACGATATCGGAGGACCGCTTGTGTGATAATTATACGTATTTTCATTTCATACTACACGAATTGAGTGCTCTTTGGGTGTTGATCAAAACTCAACTAACTTCACCGATTGCACTTTTTATAATCGTGTTTATAACAAAAATACCAATTTAAATAATGTGTGAGAATTATTTTTAAATATCAATCCATTTAAAGTATTTAGCCTTTTTGTTTCGTTTCAGCCACCGCTGTAGAAAACTAATTAAGACAATACAGCCTATCAAAACCACTATTTTTTATTCGTGGAATCTATTATTTCTAATTGATCACATTAAAGTCCAAGTAAAAAAAATGTCTTATTTTACCAGGCGATGTTAGGGCTAAGAAGTCCTCTCTAAAACTTAACCTGGGGACCAACGGCTTAAAGGTGACTTCCGGACCACCACCAATGGCCGGGCAGGTGGACTGCTTGCAAGGTCAAGGTCGCTCAGCAGTCACTATCCAAACAGCAGCCACGCTCGACGCTGCTTGATTCAGCTATCTCGCCGTACCCACTACAATGCGCAATTGGCATTTTTAATTTGTTTCCATTTAATTGGTTACCTGAATTTGGAAGTAAAATGTTTATACTTGTTTATCCTTTGGGTTACAATAGAACTGTACAAATGTTTTTGAGAAGAGCCCGAATTTTATTAGAGGATATTTACTGATAGCGTCTCCTAACAACGCAATGTCTCGTCGGAGATCGAGAACGAATATGATGATGGGTTGTAACACATTTTAATACTTACTGGACATAATGTGTGGACACATGTTTTGGAGATTTAGCTATATTTCAGTAGCTTCACGCAACATTTTACACAGGATTGCCGAGTATGTTGACTACTTTTCACAACTGTATAAGTGCATAAGAGGTGGCTAATTTTATTATTTCGTAGGGAACAAT
This sequence comes from Homalodisca vitripennis, assembly GCF_021130785.1. Taxonomy (NCBI): domain Eukaryota; kingdom Metazoa; phylum Arthropoda; class Insecta; order Hemiptera; family Cicadellidae; genus Homalodisca; species Homalodisca vitripennis. The sequence goes on from NC_060209.1 coordinate 8,051,451, forward strand.
AGCACATAATATTTTTGTATTGTAGGTTTTAGTGTGACTTAATCTAGGCGACAAATTTTTTCCAAAAGTTGCAACATTTTAAGTAATTCGTATTTAAAAATTTACATTTAATAAAATTTACATTCAATACCCCTAATGTATCACTTTTAATTCTACAAATGTAACTAATTAATTAATTGTATATTCATGAGAGCTATAAGCTAAACAATTAGACAATGGTGTTTAATAAAGTAATATTGACATTAAAATTACATTCTTTATGTAACCTGATCATATAAGCTGACAAATGGACAATCTTACCATAGTTATTTAAATACTTTGCATAATCAGGAATAATGAAAATACATTACAAAGTTAGTTCACCTTCTGCTTTGTAGGGAAGTTCACCGAACTCACAAGGCACAGACCACAAAAGGCAAATTAATTAATTAGTTAAAGTAAACTTCCCTTAACTTATCCTACCTGAACAGCTCTTTGTTAGCTTTATCTTCTCGGGTTCAGCAGTATTTCAGATATTTTATATGGTGTTTTGTCTTTTATTTGTCATACAGAGAACTCTTTTACGCGAAGAAATGAATACAAATCCGTTACGTGTATTATGAATAATAATTTATTATGATGTCTGATATGTGAGAATACTGAACCTATTGATATATATGTATATATTGATAGAAGTGGACACTACACTAAAAATAAAATAGTCAAGAAAATATTACTTTTTAAAAATTGGATAATGTCAGATATATGTATCTTGCTATCAATCTGGCGGCCGTAAGTTTTGACCATCATTTGATTGCCACCTCAAATAAAAGAGTATATTAAAATATTTTAAATATATCTTGAAAATTAATTAATATAAAATATAAAATCTCATATTATATAACTGCAGATTGACTAATAACAATAACTACGTACCTTAGTCTAACTGTTCAAACTGTAGTCATACACTACTGTAGTTTCGACTTTTAATAAGTAATCTTCTGGTGTCATAAATATTTACATGACTATACAACTAAGGTCAAAGAATTCATTAACGACAACAATAGTATTAGTGAGTTATCCGAGGATCCTACTGGAACATGTCAGAATAAAATTTAAAACAAATTCACGAATATTAGCAAGTATAGATTTACTGAAGATGTAATCAAATACCTGCGTATGATAAATCCACCAGCTCCAATCATGCGCGGCTTACCTAAAGTTCATAAGGATGTTATTCCCATTAGGCCTGTCGTAGATTACAAATCAGGGCCACTTAAAATTGGCTAAAACTCTGGAAGCAATCTTGAAAACTCTCATTTAAATAGATAACAATTTCAGTTTAAAAACTCCTTTGACCTTATAGAAAAAAATAAAAAAATTACAATAACAAAATTACATTATATGTTAACACCATTTGATATCACAAATTTATATACCAATTCACCGGTTTCAAGAAACGTTAAATAACCATCTAAAGACATCTGATTTGTGCCAGAAACAATATCTGAACTAATGATTCTTCTGTAAGAGGTTCTGAAACGAAACTATTTTGAATTTAATGGTAAATTTTTTACACGCAACATGAAGGATTGGCGATGGGCACCCCTTTATCTGGCTTTTTATCAGATTTATATATCAATCATATAGAAAACTAATACATAATTTCGGATGTAAATAAATAAAAGAATAAAATATTTTTTTACCATAGATAAGTAGATGACAATATTGTACTTTTTAATTGTAATACCCGCCAGTTACATCTTTTCCATAAATATTTAAACATCATTGCCTCCAATCTGAATGTCACCATTGAAACAGATACAGCAAATCAACTGAAATTTTTAGACCTCACCCTAGATAAAAGCAACAGTAATTTTGAATATGGCATTTACCAAACATAGGTGGTAAACATACATCAGACCAAACTATCCATTACACTTCATATCATCCATACACGCCAGAAATGGCCGCTTATAACTCCATGATTTACTGACTTCTCAAAGTACCACTGAATGTAACCAATCATAGCAAAGAATTAAATATCATAGAACATACTGCCAAGGCTAACGGTTATTACAACACTTTGGTGAACAAAATACTACTCGGTAATAATAAGGTAAATGAACAGCAGGACAAGAAGTACATTTGCGTTGAGTGTAGCCCGATTATACAGCGTTGCACTAACAATACCTTAAATCCCATGGCTAAGACAAAAACCCACAATAGGAAAATTTTAAGATGTAAATCTTAAAATTTGGCCAACAAAGATCAGACCTGCGTTTATAAACTAACTTGTTCTGATTGTCATATTTTTTACATCGTACAGACAGACAGGTCGTTTAGCCAAACAGAGCATTTCCCAAAACGAAAATTACATAAACAGTCTTTATCATTTACTCAACACTTGATGGATAAAACCAATTCAATAAACGGAATAATGGAAATATATAAGTGTTACATCAGTGTCGCAAAGGCAGCAAATTAAACACGCTTGAAGTATATATGACATTTATGAACATTCTAAAAGGAATTTATTAGGTAAACTCATGTTAAACGAGAAGCTAAAATTCAGCCTCCATTATTTGTTCAACACATTACTCCATCGCAACAGCGTCTCGCCAACCGACCGATCAGCTGATAACATCGATGTACCAGGAACTGGTATCACCTAGTGTCAGTTGTCCTGTCTTCTGTCGGCCGTGATGTTTTGTGTTTTGTTTAATATTCGCGTGTGATAGGCCTATAAAGTGTTGTGTTTCTCGTACTATTTATTCGTTATATTTGTACTGTGTCCATGAATTTAAAGTACGATGACTCGAAATGGAATATCCTCGCTTTAGGCAATATTTTTTTGATAATTGCTCAATGAAGTCCGAGGAAGCCTTTTATGAAGAAGAATTCGGAGAAGAACGAAGAATGGTTTAGAATTCCGAAAAATAAGGAAAAACGTTACGAAACATAATCCGAATTTAATTGACAGTCAACAGCTGTTGACTCATTAAGCAAGTCCACCCAATACGAGTATACAGAAACCTGTGCTTAGATTTAAATTGCACAGCAAAGTACATAAATCTCGATCAGTAATGTAATAAAGATAAAAAGACAAGGTTATCCTGTTCAAGGTTGCGCCAGTGACGAATTAAAAAAAACTAACGTATTGAACATACTTTGTTGAAAGATCTTATTAGGCCATACTATTAAGGCCCACCTTATAACAGCTATACATGTTTGTAAATAATGCTACATGAAACTGGTTGGCTTTCTTAACATTAATATATTGCATTTTAAAGTTACGTTTTAAGAAAACAGAGGAATGAACACTAACATGCCTCAACGAGCCATTATCTCTCGAAAGACCTTTTATAACTCAAAACCTATTATAAACCGAAAAGCATGCCCTTTTTAATAGAAGTAGGGTCCAAAGACATAAATATATATAAATGTTCATGTCGGAGCAATAAAGGAAACTCAAATTGACTCCGTCAATACAGTAGACTGAAAGTGAATTGAAACGCCCTATATATATATATATATATATATATATATATATATATATATATATATATATATATATATATATTATTGATCCAGTTAATACAGGAAACAGAACTGTGACGCCATAAATAAACTCTATTACAAGTGAATTTAAACGGAAAGAGACATTTTTTGACCAAGGTAAAATATTTAGTCCTAAGCATGAAAAAATATCTTCTTCATCGGAGAAATGAGGCCAACTCAATTATAGCAACTGAAATATTTGAGACCAGTAATAGAATGTAAAGGCTGTAAATGTAACGGGGACTATGTATTTTCTTGATCGGAGCGACAAGGCAAACTCAAGTGTGGCGTTGGCAATGTAGTGCATTCGAATCGGAAATATATGCCTCTACTCGTAAAACAATCTGAAATATTAACCAATAATAATTTTAAATAACTTTTAATCCCTTAACTACGAACAGTACAATAATGAGTACTAGATATATATATTACCATTATCATATGGGTCAATCATAGATGCTTATATTGCGAAGGCATCGAGTTCAAAAATTGCGTATGAAATTGTGGGTAACTTCTAGTTTGACAATAAAAATTTTAAAATGTTTAGTGATAGGATTACAACTTAGGATGTTCGGTATTTCATTGTACTTGGGTTTTAGAACCCGTATGTGTTTAATTAGTTGTACGGTATTGTACAACAGACAAAAAGTTTTAAAATTTAGAGAAAGGATTACCCATGTTCTTCGTTTATTAAGAATAATTTGAAAAAACTAACTTTATATTCGACGCCCCCCCCCCCCCCCACCCCCCCCCCCCCCCACCCCCCCCCCCCCCCACCCCCCCCCCCCCCCACCCCCCCCCCCCCCCACCCCCCCCCCCCCCCACCCCATAAGTGACTGGTAGAAAGGCCATTTTAAGGCATGTGATAGTTTTTTTATTATCTGACATCAATGGGATAGTTTTTTAGTGTATCGTTCTGCTAAAATAGTACACTTTTGTTTCACTAACATATTGTATTATTATAATATCATTTTGCATGTAGATTATTGCGAAATCTATTGATGACTGTATAATTTACATTGTTTTGATATTATTTTATTGTTAGTCTTGGGACATGATCTATCGCAAGCAATGCCTAATGATCAATAACAATCTTATCTTATCTTATCAATAAAAACACAAACAATGCGGAATTTCCAATTACGGAAAACAGGTCATTTCTACTTGTGTCCTTGATTACAGAACTTGCTATATCTTATCATTCACTGATCTCTGACAATTCCAGTGACCTATTTACTCAATAACGCTGTGTCTTGGATAATGAAATGTTCTGCAATGTCCTGGATGGAGACCGGAAGAGATAAATTGATTGAATGAGAGCGGTGGTCGGGCGGGCCCCATCACACGGTCTACTGCCTCACAGCCACACCGCCCTCACATCACCACGTGCTGTGCTGCGGCTCATGTTGCGATCTTGGCGATAACATCGAGGTGTCCTTCCACTATATCCTTCCACCAGGCGAACACCACCACCTAGGATCTATGTCGGTTTATACGAAATGTTGTAAAAATATATACCTTTCCTTTGATTCAAAAGGCAATCATTCATGAGCCTAATCTTGAATCTTAATATTGACTGCCAAATAATTAGAAATAAAACGGTATTTTAAATTCAACCCTAGATCCGATAGTTTCAGAATTTCTTTTCAACAACTAAAGATTAGTTTTTTGTAAAACATTTGTTTTAAGGAATATATATTTGTATATATATATATATGTAAGTCTATTTTTTAGATGTAAGAAGATATTTGAGAAATAAAATTAAAAAATCTTTAACAAAATGAGATATATACATAACTTAAATTGGCTGAGCATTATCGAAGCCTAACTGACACTCGAGTGACTGGAAATTGTTAATTTATTTCAGTCCTATATATCTAAAAGGATAAGAAATAACTGATATATAACCACAATAAAGGGCTAATTTCTATTTTACAGTCATTGTGACTAATAAATCATCAATGTATACCAGACATTATGAAAATAGGTAACTTAAGTTAGTCACAGTAAAAATTCAGATTGGTGGGAAGCAAGAGACAAAACCCAACCTAACCTAACCTACCCTAACCTAACTTAACCTAACAAAATGGTTGTATAAAATATTAATAAAGTATAGTTATCTAACTTCATCAGATAATATGTACTGTATTATGGCTGGATGAAGTAATAAATATAGCATCAACAATTACGCTGACCAAAAGCACTTGCTATTACACATAATTACTGGATATTATATATAAAATTGTAGATACATTTCTTTGGAGGTGAAATTTATCTATTTATTCGTTAAAAAATTAATACATAAAAATACTAAAATTATGAAAATTATAAGCAATGTTGTAAGAATGTAATTTATTTTATGAATAGGAGTTTGTTAAGAAATACTGGTAGAAATTTTCTCAGTCGTAGGAAACTGGGGTTTGGTTTGGAGGGAGAGAATCCCTAAGGAGAAAGAAGACCATGGGGAGGGGAAGAGAATTGGGAGGCGTTTACAATCTTGATAATTTCTGTCTCGGTTAGGGGCGAGTTTAAAGAAGACGAGTACACTATATGTGAATGCGACTGCACAAGGCGCAGACTGTAGGGTCAATCGGGGCTAATGTGAAACACACAAAAATTTGGGGTTAATGTGAAACATGTAAATAATTATTAAGTTTTTGTTAGATGGATATCTAAAAAAAATGTCATTTTGTAGCTTGTATATTACTTAGTTTAAACCCATTTTAAACATACATAGAATCCACTTATGTATATACAGAAAAAAATAAAAATCATAGTCATGGAATTTTACGTAAAAAAAACTTTTAAACGGAATGCAAAAACTTTTTCTCAGTCATAAAAAATAACTATCAAAAACCCAATAACTAAATTGTTAGGCATTCTAGAGGAGTTGGTGAGTATTTTTAGCTATTAATGTTTGTCTTAAGTCTAACATAACCTAAAATATTAACCACCAAAGTTGAGGGGCTAATATGAAACAGTGTTTGGGGCTAATGTGAAACAGTGGTTGGGGCTAATTTTGAAACGCTGACCAGGATTATTTAGAAACAAAACTTGAACAACACTATTCTACAACATAAAATTTGTATCCACCCACCACATTTGAACACAAATAAATGCATATCTTTTTGATTTTTCATGCAGCTTCTTTTTTTTACTCTGTGTTAAAGGTGGGAATTTTTATCAGCTGGTAGTTCCCAATCAGCTGTTTCACAATATTGTCTAGTTTCATTACCATTTGTAGCTAACCTCAAAACACCCGATGTGTAACTAAGTGTTGTGTTTGTTATTTTTGAAAATGGTGCGCACTTACAAAAAGAAAGGAAGTAGAAGAGTTTATCCAGAAAACATTTTGGATGAAGCTAAGAAAAGAGTAACTAAAGGTGAATCATTGCGTAGTGTTGCTAAAGTACTCAGTATTGAAACAACTTTCTTGTTTCGTTATTTAAAAAAGTGTGAAACTGCAGTTGATTTAAGACCTCCAGGTCACAAACATGCTTTGAGTAATGAGATTGAAAATAAATTAGCTGATCACTTGAAAGTCATGGCTAAAAATGGTTTTGCTCTGAGTAAGACTGAAGTTTTTGGACGTTGTTAAGGAATATGTTGAGCAAAATTCGTTAACTGTTCCATTCAAGGACAATCGTCCAGGCCATGATTGGTACATTGGTTTTTTGCAAAAGGCATAAACTAAGCTTAAAAAAAAATGGAGCCTCTGGAGAAAGCACGCAAAATAAACACAAGTGATCCTTTTCTAATTTATGAATTTTACGATTTGCTTGAAAAAAAAAATAGAGGAATTGGATATTGCAAATAAACCATCACATGTGTACAATCTTGACGAGACATCATTCTGCTCGGATCCCTCAAGAGTCAAGTTTGTATCAGGCATTGGCCAAAAAGCTCACCGTACTCAAGAAGGAACTGGTAGGGACAATACTACTGTTACTGGGCTGTTGTAATGCAGCAGGAGTAGTTCTTCCTCCTTTAATAATTTTTCAAGGAGCAAATTTATGGTCCTCTTGGAAAGGGCAATATGATTTGCCAGGCACCTTCTATGCCTGTAGTGAAAAGGGATGGATGACATCAAATATATATTTAATGATTTTTTTGTGAAGTTCTGCCAAGAAGTGAAAGAGAGACCTCTTCTGCTGATTTACGATGGCCATATGACCCATCTAGATGTTCACACTGCTATGTATGCTAGACAGAATCAGGTTACAATAATTAAACTTCCAGCACACACTACAGACGTTCTCCAACCTTTGGACACAACATGTTTCAAAACATTGAAATATGCATGGGACTTAAAAGTAACCGAGTGGTACAGACTGAATCAAAGAAAGATGCAAAAGAATGAGTTTGTCGATTTACTCTGTCAGGTTTGGCATAATGGTTTGACACCAGATAACGTTAGAAAAGGCTTCAGCCATGTAGGCATATTTCCATGTGATCATGCTAAATATCCTGTATCACGCTTTGATGCGGAAAAGCTGGCCAGGTATAGAGCTTTTTAAACAAACTGGTAGGTCCAACTGTGATGGAACCAAGAATGCATAACAGCTGAATCTTTTGAAAATCCAAATACTGTCACTGAGTCTCTGTCTCTGGGCAATGTAACACCTTGCACTTCGACATCAGATAAGCCACGAGATCTAGAAGTATCATTGTCTACATCTGATAAAACAATGTCTAAGCCTAGTACTAGCAATTCCGAGTCTCTTATTGGATCACCTGTAGGTGATGGGTCACAGTCTTCTTCGTCTTTTGAGATGTTACTGCTCCAAAAAATTAATAGAACTCTTGCTCCCCAAAAAGAAGAGAAAAAGAGTAGACGCAAGCTCAAAAGTAATTACAAGCGATGAATGGATTGCTGCCGAGCAATTGAAAAAAGAGCAAGAAAATGACAAATTGAAAACAAAAGAACTGAAATGTCTTGGTAAGCTAAATAAAGGAGAAAAAACTGCTAAGAAATCTAACGCAAACAAAAAGATTAGCCTAAAAATAAACAAAAACCTCCTATCATCTATTCCTCTGGGTAATGGTAATCCTCTAACTTCAAATGCTGAAAGTAAGAAAAACCAATGCAGAAAGTTAGATGAAATATCGAGTGGTAGGCCAACAGTAATTACCCAAACTGACAACCAGTTGTATCTAAAAATGGAAAACAGTAGTAGGCCCATGAAAAAGAAGCAAAGAAAGGCAGGACATATCAAGATAGAAATAGATGAAGATACCTCTGATAGTGATGAACCGTCTCTTTGTGATACTGACGAGGAATCGTTAAGTGATTTAATTTCCAACTCCAAAAAGGACATAATCAACCCTGTTGCATATGAGGCACCTGTTTTTCAGGAAAATATAAAGAAAGGGACTTTTGTTTTAGTTGATGTTAAAGGTGGTAAGAGGAAATCAACCCATTACAAATATGTCTGCCTCATAGAACATGTCGATATGGATGATGGTGAAGTTACCGTACAAGGCTTAAGGTGCTGCAATGATGAAATTACCGATTTTGTGTACAATGAAGGGGACATATTCAATATTGATTATATGGATATAGAAGCTGTGTTACCTTTCCCTTTGACCACATTCAAAAATAGAAAAATTACCTATGTTTTCCCTGGTTGTGTTAATGTTTTTGAACAATGAATGAACAAAGATGTTGATTTTATATCGTGATTTCTGATTTTTAAGCTTTCTATTTCTGTGAACCATTATTTTTGGCCTAATTTATAATAAAACATTTACAAATTTAAAGCTTGAGAGTTGTTACTAATTTCCCTTAGATTATTTATACCTAAATCCATTTCAAAAAAAATTTTATCCTTCCTTATTTTCGTATTAATTAGTGAAATATTTTAGTTTCCATATTAAAACATGAAAAAAAATCATTAAAGATAAAGTTAAGCAAATTAAAGGTTATGGAAATAATAGATTATATATATTTCTATAAGCTGATATGTTTTTAAGTAATCAGATGCTCATAATATGGTAATTATTGAGATGTTTCACAATAGCCCCTTGGCTGTTTCATAATAGCCCCTTTTCTTGGGGCTAAAGTGAAACACTGTTTATTTTTTTCATGATTTTATTTTATGACATAAAACATTATTGATACCATTAACTTATAGAGGAAACAAAGCTACAAATTGCTGAATTTTTTGTTTGTGGGTTTTAGGGCAAATAGATTAAAAGTTATATTGCAAAGTTTACTTTTTTGTTTCATATTAGCCCCGATTGACCCTACCTCTTTTTCAGCACAGCCTGCTAGACCAAAACAAAAACAATATTTGTTTATGAATTAATAATTCTAAAATATTAAAGTATAAAAATATCATTAGGTATTATGATATATGTCTGATAGTAATAAATTGCATTTATTAGAAGGCAAAATGGAAAGAAAGATTAATGTTACTCAAGAAAGCACGAGGAATGGAGATTGAAATTATTTAATCTAAGCTAAATTTGAGACTCTAAGTTAATTCTGATCTGTCCATTTCTGGCTTAGGTCAATTCCAAATATCGCATTTCCTAAGTAATTGGCTGAGCGTATGCGGAAACTGATCACATGAGTAGCTGGAAGAATGTCTATGATATATTTATGTCTGTCCGCACATCATCTAGAAAACCAGTAATTGACCAATAAACAAGAAATTTTCAATGAACCTTCATTTCTAGTTCAATTTTCTGATAGTTAATGCCCAACGATAGAATTTGACTAGTCTAAGTATCATTTTAACCTATAAGATTGTTTCTCAGTCCATTCAAATTTCAATTTTAAACTTAATTATCATTATTTTCGTTTCGTATTGTTTAGACTATAACGTATTTTATTATATTTTATTTATTATTTTATAATGCATATAAGTTTTCAAACTAAAGAACACTTTGGAAAGCATAATAATTGTGAAAATCAAAGTTTATAGTTTGTAACTACAAAACACATTTTAACATTCCTTTGAAATAATCATTGTTGGTATCTGAATCGTAATATTTTGTTAAATAAGTTCTTTTGTGCATAAGGTGCATTTTTAATTTGTTTTATTATTATAAATCCCCTCTAAATTATAACTAAACAAACCATCCTGAATTGTAGTATGTATTTTATCCACTACATATTTAATATTACAATACAATTGGTAAAAATTGAATAAGATGTATAATGGGGCAGTACCTAAACAGTGGCTAAGATGATATATCCCTTACAATTATTAATTTAAATAGTTTTAACTAGTATATTAGGTTCTTCAGAATATAAGCTGTCATCTTTATTTTACTTTGGTTTGTTGATACCATACGCATGAATTTGTTTGAATTGCGCTATAGAATAAGGAATTTATGTGGCGGCCACAAATTGGAAACGTTGATACCGCTATAAAAAACAGGCAACGTTTATCAAGCAGAGCGGTTCGGGCGCGGGAACCTCTTCTGAAGGGGAGAGATAAGAATATACGAACCTGGAGATGAGAGGTAAAAATACATAGCGTTTATAGCGTCACGGCCGTAAAGCGGAGCCGTCATTAACTCGGTTCTCGGACTGTGGAGGGTGCGATGAATCGATTACTATATCAGGTAAAAATACATAGCGTTTATAGCGTCACGGCCGTAAAGCGGAGCCGTCATTAACTCGGTTCTCGAACTGTAGAGGCTGCGATGAATCGATTACTATATCAGGTAAAAATTCATAGCGTTTATAGCGTCAAGACCGTAAAGCGGAGCCGTCATTAACTCGGTCTCGAACTGTGGAGGCTGCGATGAATCGATTACTATATCAGGTAAAAATACATAGCGTTTATAGCGTCACGGCCGTAAAGCGGAGCCGTCATTAACTCGGTTCTCGAACTGTGGAGGCTGCGATGAATCGATTACTATATCAGGTAAAAATACATAGCGTTTATAGCGTCACGACCGTAAAGCGGAGCCGTCATTAACTCGGTCTCAAACTGTGAAGGCTGCGATGAATCGATTACTATATCAGGTAGCGTTCTACTACGTAGAATCTCGGAAAGAGAGTATTATTGTTTCTAATTATGTAGCAACTTTCGAAATAGTTTTTGTTCTTAAACATCTTTTGATGTTAAGGGAACCAGATTCAGCTACTATTTCTAAGTTTAATTAGAAACGTTTAGTCTCAAGATCTCCAAGATTGGTTAAACTCAGCCAAATTTTATTTCATTTATTTTTTATATTAATATATTTGTAGTAAACACGTTTATCGAAAACAGTTAAAAATATTTGTATTCAAAACTAACAGTGATAACACAACTTAATGTTGTTGAATATAGATAAATGGTTTGTTATTGTCATATTTGATTGTCGATAAGAAATGTTTATATTTGAAGAAATGGCTAAATTGTAGGACAAGAACTCCGCTTTATATCAATAACTAATAGTTTTAGCTTTGCCAAATTTAGACAGATGATATTGGACAAAGCCCGTAACGTGCTCAAAAGAATTTACAAGCCCCCGGAATGTACGCGCGTGAACTACATACCGCATACTATAAATACATTAATTATTGGAAGAGTTGGCTTATCATGTAGAAATTTTTACATCAGAGACGGCGATTTTGTGTATTTCAAAACTAATTGACCGGTTGTAAGACCATTGTCGTTAAAGAGATAACGTTTTCCATTTGTCTCGAGTAATTTCAAAGAATACGCCGTAGTTTTAACAGTGTAGAACCTAACCTATCTTAATGGAAAATTCTGTAGATTGAAAATGTTTTACAATTGTATTACACAAGTCACTTATAACTAAACATGAAAATAATTTTTTCATGTTGAACTGATTTTAAAATATAAAATAAATTCGAATTAATGTTAGCAGTTACATAAAATTTATGACGTATTGAGAAAAAACATTAAGAGAATAACAAGCTCTGTTTTCTGGAAGTTTTTAAGTATGTAATTAAATTTATAGGGATTTTGTTCCTAGCAAAGGTATTTTGGTAGATTGTTAAATAATTTGTGTTCCATTTTTTCGGATCCCATATAAGCCGGGAGATATTTGACATTATTTTCTGCTGGCACCTCAATTTCGTTTATGATAAGTAAAGGGTCAATATTAAAATTATTATTGCAGATAGAAAACGTAGTACTTATGGTTTTAGTAGGACTTACATGAAGATTATTTCTGTTTAAATACTAATACAAATTTGACAGATTCGAAAAGCTAATAATTTATAGACGTTCCATCGTTTTGGAAAAGATGGGCCATAACCTTTATATATATTTATATAATAGTTATATAATTATCTTATCTCACCTAACCTAACCTGTATGAATCAGCTTAAGGGTTCAATAACAGAGAAATAGGTTTAAATTTGTGTGCCTGTAACAGCCTTTGACCTATCAAGTTAATAATGAATTTTTTAATTGTAATTTTCTATAATAGGACATTATTTCATTGTTTTTTTTCTATTAGGACAAGAAGCTTATAAATTACACTTAGTTCTGTAAGAACCTTTGCGCTGCTTTCGGAGTGACAGGATTTTCAGGATGGATAAGGTTAGGGATTAGGGGCCGCCTCCTATCGAGATCCATGAGGAAGAATCATGGCACTACATCCCAAAGTCATGTCTCCCTGGAAGAAGGGGAGGCCACAGCTCTAAACCAGCCTCTTCAGTCAAAGCAGGCAGGGGGTGGCACACCCTTGCTGAGACTAGCAAGAACCTCTGAGGTTAGGGAACAAACCCCACCAATTCCAACAGTCATCTCCCACAGTAGAATAGACCTATCGAATTGCCCATGAACCCCAGAATCTCGACATTTGCGGTTAGTGATGTGCCGCTCCTGGACATCCATAAGGTTGCCCAGATTTAATTGACACATCGGTTTTTGCTGTGCCCATTTGTGGGTTCAACTGGAAGGTATAAACTAGCCAGAAGTGACCCCTGCTGGGCGAGATATTATTATTTATTGCTTACTTGTCATCGTAGACAAAGCCGTGGCCGAGGGTGTTGACGTAGACGCCTACAGCCAATAGACACACAGCGAATCCATCCCAGTCCAGCGACAATAGGCCCATATCCTGCAACATTCCACAATCTTTATGAAGACTCCATTGCTGTAAAAATTACTTCCTTGTTTTTTTATATAATTTCAAAAATATACATTTTTCTTTACCTGATGTTTTTACATAGGTTTATACTAACATTCCGAAAATATGTAGTTGTTACAAATTTATTTATTTATGAGTTTTACTTAAATATTAAGTCAAATATTTTAGTTTTCAAACTTGTTCTCTAAGACACAAAACATCAAGTATTGAGTTTACTGCATGTTTATAATGTGTTAAATTCACACGTACTTTGAAAATAATACCAAGACATTCTGGTGCTTCCAGTTTGATATGGCCTCCATAATGCTTTGAGATTTTAGTTGTATTGACAGAATACAATGTCAACTTTCAATTCTCATAGTAGCCACCAGACATTCTTTAGTCATACGGGATCAAGCTTCCTAGCAATACGCATGGTTCCAGACCTGAACTGTAACATGGGAATTAGACCGTGTACTCCTTTCCTTTCTGAGAGTATGGTATGTAAACCAACCCTAGTTCACGGTTTGTCTTTCTTTTTTTTACTTTATTAATTTGTTTTTGTGCTTAAGACTTCACACCCTGTATTTTCCTAACGCATTCAAATTTGATTGTTGATCTTCCTTTTAAGTTGACATATCAAAATTCTGTAGTCATGGTGATGAATAGCTTAATCACTAAATTTAATGCTCAACACAAAAATAAATAAACAAATAGTATCCAACACAACAAAAACACGATCGTTCTTTATAGTAACATGTTAAGCTGCGGAGAGGTGCGCTAACTGCAGGTGGCCAATGAGATAAGTTATATCTTTCTTGGTACTGGCCAATCTGCGGTGTTATCATTCTGATTAGTTGTGCTGCCTGAGAGATTGTCCTTTCTATTTTTGGTAGCAAATATTAAAATTAAATATATTTTGATTGTAATTTCTCTTTGTCACCCTCAACTTATATGTGCGATTGTGCTTGGTGTTCTGTTTTGCTATTTGTTTGTTAAATCTTTACTTGTTTATAACTTTTAGGCTTTATGACTTAGCCATCTATCACCTCGCATCAGATCTCCGACGATAATGCATTAGGGTAAACCTTATCATATCACAATCAGACGATCATTATATTGTTTGATTTTAGGCGGTACAAGAACAAGATTTATATCTAGAATTATCGAGTATGATAAACAACCTCAAATTATGATTAAAGTTATTAAATATAACTTAAATAACACATTAGTTCAGCCTCAATAAGTCCAATCTTACTATCAGACTAAATGTTATTGTTTCTCTCAACCAAATGAATTTCAAACTCTATAACCAAATCTATCTATTAATCTGGACAGGTGAATTTGGAAACTCAATTTTAAACTCAGAGTAATTGTATTATGACTGTTCGCCGCTCGATAACATAATTACATCACTCGTCCAACTCTGACGTAATGAGGCTTGATCAATTTATCCGCTAATGAATGATCGAGTTAAAAATGCAATTCCAGTGACATATGTCAATGGAAATCACAAGCTGATTTCATTGCAGCAGCGATGGTAATTGGGTTATAAAACTGCAACTGCCAACACAAAAGCAGGTGGTGTATTAGTCTCTCTGCAGGAAATAGGAACGTTTGGTAATTGTGTTGTCGTCATACTCCTCTGGCATTAAAGAGCAACGTGATTATTGCTGTGGTTTACCTTGTTATCGGTGATTCCGACTCACGAAACACGGCCATAATTGGATTAGCCAGTGGATTCAATACCGCAACAACTGGACTTTGAACTTTCAACTGAAACCGCGATCAACTTATGTAAGAGTGGTGTAGGTTTTCTGGTCATTCTACGTTTAAACATAGCTAACATAATTAAAACCTTGAGATAAGCTTGCATTAACATCGGGCGCCATTTTTAGTCTAATATACTCGTATTAATCGAATCTTCTGATTTGGTTCGATCCGGAAAAAATAGTTTAGCAACTACGAATTATGCAAGCGGCTTTATCGTACAGATGAATTTAAAGATTGAGCTAAACATTAAACAGGATTAATCAGTTATTTTATGCAATAAATAATAAAATTGAAGTTTTACATGCAGTTTTCTTAACATTTATGCTCCCAACAAAAAATACTACTTTTTATAGCTATTTTGTTATGGAAATATGGTCTTCTAATAACGTTTGTATAGTAATCGAATCATTCGTAATTATTATTAAATTATTTTTACTAGTCTTATCCCAAAAATTGAAACTATCAGTGATAAGCGACAGCTGAGAGCAATGCTAAAGACTCTCCAGATCAATTTGACGTCTTCCAGTAGGTTTAAATCATATTGTAACCAAGGACGAAGGTGATGTTGTTCTTGGACGTATATTATAATTTAAAAAACTACAACTTAAAACTCATATATTTTAATAGAACTAACGTTTTGTTTATATTAACATTATTTTTCGGCTAATATGTAACAAATATAATCATGATGAAAATTGTGCTCTAATTATACTTATTATAATATTTGTGAACTTTGTTGCTATAGTTTAATTTCTAATATTTACACATATGTATTTGTATCGCTTGTAACAAAACCAATAGATTGTAAATTATAAACATATACATAATTTTTTAAATTTTAGCGCAAATATAATTATCATTATTAGAAATATTAAGTTCAAGCGTGAAGAAATGAGATAATATGTGCTTACTGTTATTATAATATACGACTATAGTATCCACAAAATTTTATTGCACTATTTTATAAATAAATGCATAAAAAGAGTTAAATTTTGTTATTGTATAAGTTCTTAACTCAAATTATGTAACCAAGAAACAATCGTTAAATAGTTGCGTGAAGTTGAGATAAACCGAACAAAAATGTATCTGTCACACACACTTGTATGATACATACGTAAGATTGTCAGCTATAATATTCTATGGTTACTAAGATAAATATATAGTTGTGAATGAAACTGTATTCTATATTCATATGTTCCGAAACTGTTACTTATCTATTAACATATTAGCTTGTAACCCAAACATTTTGTATGCGAATCCAAGAGTATCTAAATTCCTAACAATTGAATAACTATTTGGTTGAAATTTATTAGTTACTTTTTGATAACACTAATATCACAACCATCACAACCAACAAATTAATAATGTCACAAATATATAATTATGCTTAAAATATCAAATAAGAATTTTGTTTTAGTGTAATAATTAGTATAAGATATCAACTTTCTGTAACGTAAAAACAATGATTGGAAAACTCACCAAAACAAACTCAAAAACTCAATAATTGAGATTTGTAAATATATAAAATATACACATACTTCTGTTTAACAATTTATACCATTAGGCCAAACAAATAATGATAGGGACACAGATAATAACACAGTATTTAAATAGGATTTATAAGCTATAACGCCATTATTATTAGACCAATAGCAAATAGATACGAATTATGCCAACTACAGAATTTATGTATTAATATTATATTTAATTTAAAAATGAGTCATTAGCATATTAATGTATTAATTCAAGGAAAATGTTTGTACATCCAAGAAATCTTTAGTATATTAAGTAATATATAATCTAATTTCAAATTAATCTTACTTACTACTTACGCGCCGCGTTTAAACAAGGTTTAGAAATTCACACGCGATCAGTGGAAATGATGAACTGTCATGTCAGTTAACGTTTAGAACCGTCACATATTACGTAAAAATTAAGGATAAATTAAAATGAAGGAGACAAGGAGTATCCCAGACCGACAGGCCTTCAGCCACTGAGTTAACGCTCGGAGAGGGGGATCGATAGCGGCGCGCGCACCCGCACACACGCGCTGTACACTCACACACGTACACTCACACTAGTACAACACCACTTGTTGACTGAGCGGTCAACATCTGTTGCGCGCCTCACTTTTTATCCCCGACACTTTCTGTTTGTCTTCTCGGGACAAAAACGGATCCTCGTCAGACGTCAGACCCTTGTAAGCCTACTTACGGTTTTGATGGGAAACTAATCGTAACACATGGGCATTAGACGTAATTCGGTGCGCACACAGCCGGTCTAGCAAACATTTATGAGTATGCAATAGGGTAGTCATTTATTTCTCTTTTATTTCGTTTATTTATTTAGTCATTTATTTCCGCCGGTCTCCGGCGGACTGTTCAGGCACGACTGCCCGGCTTGCCGGTACGTGTATGGCGGCCTTTAACTTTTACATAATTTTTGATAGATGTACACATCATGTCGCTTATCTTCAGCACAAACAGCTCTGAATATGAACATTACTGTATTTACAATATTTAGGTTACACTGAAATAGCCTCTGTGTTATAAAAATATTGTAAACGTTTTAATATGTTATTTATGATTTTTTTACATTACACTTTGTCAATAACTAGTTTTTTTGCATTAAAAGAATGTAAAGTCTGAATTTATAGTAATATATATCTTTGTAACGATATTTTCAGTTTTTATAATTTTGTAGCCATATGTATTGAGGTTAACATGCATATTTATTTAATTCTTTAAACAACCATTTTCTTGTCCTTCATTGTCAGAGGTTTCGACTTCCTTAAAATTATCACTATGAACTGGCTTTAATGATTTGTAACTGTGCTAATTCGTAAAATGTTACTAAAAATATAATACAATATAATAAACGTTATAATTGAAAACTGATATTGAAAAATATAATGAAATTTGAAAAAAATTTGTAAACTTCAATTGTAAGTACTAAAGTGTGAGATGTATTGATTTAGAATGGGATATATAAGCAACACAAATAACAGGATCACAGGAGATTAAAATGGGCCTGTCTTGTGATAACGGATAATGAAGAGGGGGGGGGGGTGGCCAAGTCAGACTGGTCGCTCGTAGTTCGTAGCCAGCACTGCTTCTGCCTCCTCAGCAGACAAAATGTACACCACCACTGGTTAACTTTTCTTAATAAATGTGGAAAGTTCATTCAAAAAAAATTTTAATTTGGAAAATGTTTGCTGATATTTACAAAAAGTTGTGAACTAGGTAGTAAGAGTTGGTGCTTGAAAATGACTTAGTTAATTGTAGAAGAAGAACTCCTGTAGATCTCGGACAATATGTATAATGGGTGTGTTGAGCTCTTTAAAACACATCATCAAAATTTTGTATATGAGAATTAAAGTAAATTTTATAGCATGCTGTTTTGTCAAAATGCTAATTTGCAGAAGTGAAATATTAATTAGAAATCTATGAAAATCTTTAAAGGCTACTTTTAAAATTGATTTTAAACTGCAAACAATTGTTTAAGATTACACTTGTAAACTGCCTCCTCCCCCCCCCCCAAGAAATGACCCCAAATACAAAAAGATTGCACGTATGCATAGTAAACCCTTTTCATTTCTTGAGCAGCAATAATATCTGTAATGTTCTTATAGACGAAAATGTACTTTCATGTATTTTGTTTCAAATATTCAATTTGATCTGACCATTTCAAACGAAAATTACAATTAGCTCCAAGATAATTTACATTACTTTCTTTTTTTCGTTTCTCTAGTACATGTACTACTGCTGAGGTTTCCACGGCTATGTATAATCAGATTGGTTAAAAACATAACATGACTGAGGATTTAAGGAGATTGGCATAACTGGGTTTAGTAATATTTAAGGAAAGGACATTGTGAATAAACCATTTTTCAGTAACATTAAATCGTTAAAGCTACTCGTCTCTCATTATTTAAAATTCTACATATTGCTCTTTCGCTAATAGCTTACAAATTTACTTAAGAATAGAGACCATATCGTTTGTCGAGTGTATTCGTGTGTTTGATCCTTCACTTGGCCAGAATTACAGAGTGCAGATGTGTACCTAAGTTGAGTACGAGGTAAGGCAGTAGCTGAGGTACTGCATGATCTAGATCATATCATGTTCATATTGCATACTACCTCAGATATTCGGATATGTCGTCTAGCCTCGGTAGTAAAAATGCGATAACACAGATTCTCTGAATTCCAACTGCCGCCATTCAATCGAAATCTAATTTGATCTTAGTTGTACGCCTTAATTGATCTGTAGATAGATACCTTAATTAAGATATGGTAAGTCTTACATGTTTATAGCTAAATCAGGTATAATACCTGAAATGATATCTGACATATCCTTTATTATTACCTGCATCAATGGATCTGACTCAATGATAAACTTCATATCTTAGATAAAACGATAATCGCTAAGACTTCTCTTGATTTACTGGTATGCCTGGGACCTAAAGCAACGTAGGAATGAGGTCTAGTAGCAAAGAATATAATATATCACTAATTACAAATATTATTTTGATATTTTTTATTTTTTTTTAATATTTTTTTGTTATTATTTTTTTTATATCAAGCATCTCAATGTAACTATGTAGTGTCACTTTGATACATGACAACGTAACTGTTTTACAGAGAAACGTGTGGTAATGAGTAAAATTGCAAGGATTTTAAGGCAAAAAGCAAAAGCTATCAGGTGTAACGACTGTTAACGGTGTTGTAAAGGTGATTTTAAAAAGTCTTTGCCTTTAGATCTTTTGTCCAAGTGAAGACACAAACCCGATTTGTGTGCTAGATTACTAGTATACAATGACCGCTATAATTTAAATAGTCTTTCAGCTCACCTCAATGTTGAATGAATAATATTCTTTTAATTTTATAAAAATAAATATTTATTATCTAAAAAAAATTACTGGAAAATCTTTCATCAAATTACAAACACAAAATAAACAATGGAAAGATACTAAGTTAACTTATCTTCCATCGATTAAAGAAGTGATGTAAACAATCGTTAGATAAACAAAGATATCTAACTGCAAAGACGTTTAATTAAAGCGCAAGCCGATCAGTTAAGGAAGAATCCCTCTAATTGTCGAAGAGTCCCCGCACAGGGAGAGAGGGTGAGGGAATAATCCCCGTCTCCATAGCAACAGTGAATGGGGATTAATTAACGGGAATGTAATCGGCTTTGTCTCTGGTGCACTAATCGTTATTTTAATTGAGCACTTCCAATAGACCCGCTTAAGAGGCTCTCGTGAAATACGCACTATCCTCTTAGTTCGAATACCTGTCTTGTTTCAGAGTACAGTATTTGTTTTGAGTAGAACTCCTACTGCTGTCTAGGTTGTAGGATTCACGAATTAAGGTCCTGATTGGGATTTTCACAATGATAGAGTAGTTAAATTTGTGTGAAGCACTTGGCTTTCTACAGTGCAAGGAACTTAAATCTTCTACATATTTATTCAATATTTTCTGATTTATATTCCAAATAATAATAAAAATGTATAACTATTTTTTAAATATATATTTGTAAATACACTTACAAATATTCGTTGTTTCTGCGTAAGTTTGTAAGGGTCTTTTGCGTTATACAACCTCATTTCTTTAAACGTTTTCTACGTTTAATAATTGTGTTTCTCTGATTAATGCTATGAACACATTTTTAGAGCTGTATTAAATCAATACACGAAAGTAGGTAAGCAGTAATTAGTGAGCGGCGACCAGTATTCATTGTTCCTTATCTTATCACAAAATCCGGTTTTATCTGGTATTGGCGCAGGTCCCGGTCTACCTATGCAGTCTTTAATAGGTGTCAGCAAAAATGCGAAACCGGAAAAAGTTCGGAACCAGGAGAGACTTAATTGATTCCTATTTATGTGAATTTCTTTGGCGGCAACAATATAAAGAGATCCATGCAGTCGAACAAAGTTTATAAACCAATATAATAGTTTATTATATTAATATATGAAACTCGTTTGTTAGCGATTAATGCGATTACCAGCACCAAAGTTATTCATCGTGTTACAATACCACGACCAAGTGTTTGAGTTATTCAATTTATATTTTGAATAACGCATTGTCCCGGAATTTCGACTTTATTGTTGGAAATCGTCTTGTAATATAGTGAACAATCTTCTCTAAAAACGGTGTTTTCTAAAGTATTTAATTAAATCAGTGACCTTTCAATTCCGGTGAGTTGAAACGCCGTCAATTCTACTGAATGCCACGTGCTCCTTTCAGACCTATAAATTAAAACGACTCGAAGGGAGGAGGGAGGGGAGGGTGGCCTGGCTGCCATTTGATGCCGGGGGGAGGGAACGAACAATGATCAGAGTTTGAAAAGAGACTGTGAACATTGCCATGCCCAGGAACAAATTGTAGATGATCAAACGCTTGGGGAGAGGGTGTCGCGGTGCTATGGTTTCATACAACCGTGGACTCGTGCGGGATAAAACTGCGGGAAGAGACATACGTCAATATTGCACTGGAAAAGATTGAAGTTCTCCTGAAGCTCACTTTAATTTTCATTAATTCCTCTCATGTTGCCAGCTGAGGAGTCATATATAATAATCTGGTTCTTTTTGCAAATTTGAAGTACAGGGATGGAAAGTTAATGATTATTTTGAAATATATTATATCTATGATGGTAAACCACGCAGGTGAATCGATAGGTCTACTAGAGGATGCATATCTGTTGGAGTGGGTGGAGCTACCTATAGCGCTGTTCCCTATCCGCGTTGACTGAAAGATGCTGTAACGGAGTTAGTGTCGTCTTCTTACAAAGTGCCAAGACATTGCCTGCTACCCCTCCTCATGGGATCTCGACAGTAGGCGGCCCTTCCCCAACCATCCTGAATATCGTGTCACTCTGAAAGCAAGTGCAGAGGTCCTTTAGGACTATTTTCTACTAGAGGTTTCTTAGCTCCTTATCCTGCGTGAGCAAAAATTTTAAATGTAATATTATTTTTTTTAAGTAATGTGTTGCAAAGGAATAAATATTACAAATAGGTATTGAACATAAGATAAATACAATTTACATACACACATACATACAATGTAAAATAGGAGTAAAATCTTGTTGAACAAAAGATTTAGTAATATAATTTTTATTAAATTGAAAATATTTATGTATCCGCCCAAACTGAAAAATCCCGTTTACTTCTAAATCTATTACTTACAACTGGTTTATAATAAAACTGCTGAGTCAAAATATGACAGTTGAATAGTGAATAGTGAAAATTGTATGAATACAACTTACTGTGATATAGTAGTCTAACTTTGGAGCAGAAGTAATGAAATGAGAGAATTTATCTTACTCAAAAATCAGTTACAGTAATTATTTTTCTTTATTTAAAGGAGTTATATAACCATCGTTTTCTGAATGCCTTAATATAATTTCAATCTAATCCAAGATATAGGTTTTAAATTGTAGCTTTATCGTCCTTTTCTGGGATGTTTATGCTATTTTATTTGAATCACATAATTAATCATAGTCTTGTACAAAATGATTATTCGGAAAGGTTAAAACAGAAAACGAGGCGAGTTCAGAATTATCATGCTTACGAACAAGAACTAATGCGGTTAGTATAATTATGACTCCAGACAACCAATTTAGTACCGAAGTATCTACAACAGTACTTATTAAGCTTACTCTTACATTATTTGTTCCGAATTAAATAAAACTGTATGTTGCCCATTCCTACTATCTCAGGAGTAATAAGCAATGCTACAGTGAGTCCCAGTTGAATATCTGTTTGGCGAAATAATTACTCGCAAATGAACTTGTACGTAAGGCTCCATTTACTTATAGCAATTAAAATACTTTCATTTTATTACAGAAGAAATTAAACCATTGTAAGAAGACCTTCACACAACAGGTGGTTAATCCTTTGATAATATAATATATATTACTACAGAAACAGTCTACATGGTAGATTAGTTTCCAAAACTACAGATTCCCTAATGCAATATCTCATAAAACGTGATTTCTCCACTTTTCGTGAGTACTTAATATATCTATATTTTATTTAAAAGATACCTACTTTGATATGTTGAAATATTGATGGTTTTAGTTTTGCATCATATTATTATTGAATCAGATACCAAAGTCATCAAAGATTTGTTTTCTATAGATAACAAACAATTACAAGTAATTAAAGTAGCCTTGGAAATATGACAAACAATCACTCCAAAATCCAATGTGTCATTAATCTAATTAACACACCATTCCTTCCTGAAATACATGTATGTATATGTACCATGGTACGAAGTACTAAAAACAATAGTAGTAACTGCACTGGCTTACTTACAAACAATGGTAGTAACTGTACTGGCTTGCTTACAAACAATGGTAGTAACTGTACTGGCTTGCTAACAAACAATGGTAGTAACTGTACTGGCTTGCTAACAAACAATGGTAGTAACTGTACTAGCTTGCTTACAAACAATAGTAGTAACTGTACTGGCTTGCTTACAAACAATGGTAGTAACTGTACTGGCTTGCTTACAAACAATGGTAGTAACTGTACTGG
Organism: Homalodisca vitripennis; assembly: GCF_021130785.1. NCBI lineage: Eukaryota > Metazoa > Arthropoda > Insecta > Hemiptera > Cicadellidae > Homalodisca > Homalodisca vitripennis. Next base: position 8,075,344 of record NC_060209.1, read on the forward strand.
CTTGCTAACAAACAATGGTAGTAACTGTACTGGCTTGCTAACAAACAATGGTAGTAACTGTACTGGCTTGCTAACGAACAATGGTAGTAACTGTACTGGCTTGCTTACAAACCATGGTAGTAACTGTACTGACTTGCTTACAAACAATGGTGGTAACTGTACTGGCTTGCTAACAAACAATGGTAGTAACTGTACTGGCTTGCTTACAAACAATGGTAGTAACTGTACTGGCTTGCTAACAAACAATGGTAGTAACTGTACTGGCTTGCTTACAAACAATGGTAGTAACTGTACTGGCTTGCTTACAAACAATGGTAGTAACTGTACTGGCTTGCTTACAAACCATGGTAGTAAATGTACTGACTTGATTACAAACATTGGTAGTAACTGTACTGACTTGCTTACAAACAATGGTAGTAACTGCACTGACTTGCTTACAAACCATGGTAGTAACTGTACTAGCTTGCTTACAAACCATGGTAGTAACTGTACTGACTTGCTTACAAACATTGGTAGTAACTGTACTGGCTTGCTTACAAACAATGGTAGTAACTGTACTGGCTTGCTTACAAACCATGGTAGTAAATGTACTGACTTGATTACAAACGTTGGTAGTAACTGTACTGACTTGCTTACAAACAATGGTAGTAACTGCACTGGCTTGCTTACAAACCATGGTAGTAACTGTACTGGCTTGCTTACAAACCATGGTAGTAACTGTACTGGCTTGCTTACAAACCATGGTAGTAACTGTACTGACTTGCTTACAAACAATGGTAGTAACTGTACTGACTTGCTTACAAACAATGGTAGTAACTGTACTGACTTGCTTACAAACAATGGTAATAACTGTACTGACTTGCTTACAAACAATGGTAGTAACTGCACTGGCTTGCTTACAAACCATGGTAGTAACTGTACTGGCTTGCTTACAAACCATGGTAGTAACTGTACTGACTTGCTTACAAACATTGGTAGTAACTGTACTGGCTTGCTTACAAACAATGGTAGTAACTGTACTGGCTTGCTTACAAACCATGGTAGTAAATGTACTGACTTGCTTACAAACAATGGTAGTAACTGCACTGGCTTGCTTACAAACCATGGTAGTAACTGTACTGGCTTGCTTACAAACCATGGTAGTAACTGTACTGACTTGCTTACAAACAATGGTAGTAACTGTACTGACTTGCTTACAAACAATGGTAATAACTGTACTGACTTGCTTACAAACAATGGTAGTAACTGTACTGACTTGCTTCGTCCAGATTACAAGCACGTGAGTACGCATGTGATTATTTTTGACCCAAAAAGCAATCCTGAGATAGACTGGTCTTAGGTAGTGAGGTGAACTTCAACAAAAGAGTGATCAATTTTACTTGTCATGCTACACAAAGTGGCAATTTCGTTAATCTGGCAAATATAAATCGATTGTACGAGTCTTTCAATTATTAAAACTATCGCAACATCAACATCAAAAACTTCTGTAATAATCAAAACACTAATTTTCTTAATTAATTGAGCTTTAGTAAAATTCAGTGTTACTCAATAAATACTGATTCACATACAGAGTGTTTAGAAAAGGGTATCAAAACTTCTGTGGCTGATAGTACTTATGATTTCAAACAACAAATGTTCTATAAATATAGGTCGAGAAACCTTTTGCCGCAAGCTGCTATTTTGTATTTTGTGTAAAAATCTTATTATCTCCAGATAAAATTGTAAGCTATTATCCCTAGATTAGGAAAGCTACAGATACCATAGTTTTAAAGTGTAATGTAAGATTTACATCAACTTAAGTCCAAAGCCCAACATAAAAATACAAACTTAAAATTACAAAACTGATACCAGGATTTTCCCCTTACCCTTTATCTGTACTAAACATTCCCTTTTATAATAATGTTTATCTTGAGCTATGCATAAGTTAATTCTTTTTCGAACTCCATGTAGATAGATCATCTTCCGCTGGATGTGAAGAGCCAATAACTACTTTAAAAACTATTTCTTAAGTTTAGTATTTATTTACTAAGTTTTGCTTTCACAGCTTGTCCCTACCTACTACACGGTTTTAAGAAGGAAATGTCAATACATATTATATTATACGCGTAATAAGTTTTTAATTTATGCAGATATTTATGTACATCAAGTTCATTTAATCTTTCTCATTGATTTTTATTAAAGATCTTTGAGTTTAATTTAAAAGTTTTATTGCTTTATTATTTTATCGGTAGCTATTTAAACTATAAAGACGATTAAGTCTTAAAATAATTTTTGACCCAAAAAACAATCATAAAATAGATTACGGTTTCCAAATAAATCTCCCAAAACGCATTCTTTTACCTTTATATCTTTCAACACATAAAGAGCTGTCTGTGTTGGAATCAGAACATTATGTGTTCTAAAGGGGTTATGTAATACATATATTTTATACATGACCATTGAAAAACACTCGCACAAAATGTGTTCGACAATTAGATCCTAAAATAGGTACTTTCATTAATTCCAAGCTTAGTTTCACTACATTAGGTCAACCGAAACAATTCATTTCGAAATTCTCTAATAAGTACACACGGTGATTGAATTGAGTTGGGAATTGACATACCGTTAACCCTCCAGTAGGCGCGTGGCCCTGTGTAACACTGATAGGCGCATGGGCTACATCTGTAGCCCATTGCTATTTATTTTTTTATGAAAGTACCTTTAAATAGTTTTGTATTTTCTGTATTATGCAATTGATCTCACACTATTTTTTTTATGATTTCATATAATTTTTGGTCAAATAAATTTTTAAATAGTGTGCAAAAAAAATTTAACAGAAAACCCTTACTACAACTAAATATTTTACAATGAATATTTAAAAACTTCATTGATTGAAAACTTGAAATTTTTCATGACAACAAAATAACTTTGACACATTAATTTGATAGATAATTTTATTATAAACACACAAACATAAATACATACAGTAATTGTTCAGTTTATGATAGTAAACAATGCTTAAACCAAAACCTTACGATAATTGAGCTAGGCAATGCCTGTAAACAAAATGTCATAACTTTCTGGCATCTCTATCACGATCAAATTTGACCCTCACAAGATCAATGTATGTGTTAGTAGAAGTAACTATTGTACTAATTACGGTGTTATCCATAAACAAATTGAAGCAATCTAATTCGGAACTTTCACCTCTAGCTTCTCCCTTTGGTCCAGGTAGGCGAATCACCAGATTGTCAGATCTTGTATGCACATTCCTCGGTTGTTGAGGAGTTTTCTTCCACTTCATAACATTTTTATGTTTGTCCAGCACCATGTACATATTAAGAAATGGAATAGTATCATCAAGTTCAGAATCATCACTTGTTTCCAAACTCATGTTATCCTCGGTTTGGTTTACCTGTACGTCCTCAGTGTCAGAAAAGTGTTCCTCCACTTCAACAATATCTTCTTCGCCGTCATCGCTGTCGTTTTCCACATAATCATCTTCGTCAGAACTATCAGCAGTCAAAAAATCATGAATCAAAGCGTTGTCACACAAGCGTTGACGCTTCGCCATTACGTAACGGGAATAGGCGCGCGGTATACAACTGTAGCCCACTACACTTTGCTTCGACTCAGCACTCGAACCATGCCACATACCCGCTGACTAATGCACTGACTGGATGGCTGGGGAGCCAGTTTGAAGGTACCTAACCCCCCAACACCCCCACCGCGCGGGACAAAGAGCTACAGTGAAAACAATAGCCGTGGTCTACCCTGGTAGCCCGCGCGCCTACTGGAGGGTTAATAAAACATCGCAATGAGATAATCGGTGGAACTGGTACTCGTACAGTAATACCATTTAAAATAATCTCTGTTTATTTCCGAACAGTTCACATTATTATCTGACACGGTCGGAATGTTCAATATTAATATTATGGGAGCGGGGAGAGCAAATAATGAGCGGTTTCTGGTTTGCAGATCGGAGGTTATCAATTCATTAGCAAACACTGAGTTATCATTAACAGTAATAGCGGTTTCTGTACGTTATTCCAGTAAAAATCACCGCTTAAAAATCCATATTCCGATAAAACACCGATAACGGATAGCTTTCCTTTCAGCGCGACAAAAACACAATATTAATCCTGGTGAGAGGCATTAGAAACGCTCCACCGTGAGCACAAAACAGAGGAATCCATTAGAGCTGATTACGTCTGAATATTTTATCCGTCCTGTGATAAACAACCGTGTACATACATGTACAATAACAAACATTATGTGGTGTGGGTAGAGAGAGAGTGAACATTCTATAATGCACACATCCCGCAGCTAAAGTGGTCGAGACCGTGTGTTATCGTTGCTGTTATAATATTAGGGAGGTATGAAACACTAAACATTACTAAACAACTTCAAGAGTATTTAATAATAATACACAAGAACCATCGTTAGCTGTAGGGCAATAAGTTTGCCTTCGTCTTATCACTCGATTCGAGGTCATTTACCATTTTATTACATTAAATTAGATTATTTGCGTGAAGCGTGAATATATAACTGGTAATCTTTTGAAAATCTGATGAGATTGTTAGAGTAATCTCCTGAAAATCACAACAGTAATAGAAGGCAGAGTCTAAATAACTTTAATACAAAATGCTACAGTTTTTTCAACTGCAAAACAGAAGGACGTAGCCAGCGAGGGGGTCCAAAGGTTACGGAACCCCGTATTAAAATAATTCTGTGATACTGACTTCTGAAAGATCGTTATCAACACATATAAGGGTCAATAACCTTTTAAGGAACAAAATGGGGCCTTGCTTTCTGTCCAATTTGGGAAAATGTCAGTTGTATTGTTTCTCCCCTCCCCCAAATTTTCCTGGCTACTTTCTTGCAAAACAGTATTAATAAATCAAAGGTTGTAATTACTAACCAGGCAGGTCCTTTTAAAATTGCGTCTGTCCGTCTTGACAGAAGGGTTTTAGAAACGTGATACATAGATTTCTCTTCATCAAAGAGGGTCAATAAGGTGAATACAGCCAAGCTTCTTCTTCTATTTGATACTTTAAATACTATTTAAATACTTCTACTATTCACTATAAGCTGTAGATACTTCAGTTGATATCGGATCGCCTTGCCGCAGATTGATAAGGAGTTACAGATAAGAGCGTCCCTTCTTATCTAGTCCAGCATTTATCTTGCCTGGCTGCAATCTCTTAGACATTTTTTAGTATTTAGCAATTATTTCCCTGTGTTACACTTTTGCACGTAACTTTTTTAGGATGTTGTATCAAAAGTGTACGTACTTCGTGTGAAAACTTGTAATCTGCCGTAACAAATTTCACGTGATTCGAATTCAAATTTGGGGGAAATCTCGTTTCGTTCAACAGAATTAGTTGTTCACCAGAAAATTGGACTAAACAATATGAACTTATACAATTATTGGGGGATTTGATAAAGGTCGCTTAAGACATAAATCAGTGATAATTTATGGAAAACAATAACCTAAAATAGCGTAAAATAGTGTAAATAAAGATAAATCATTTAGCTCACTGTCATATCAGTCTTATTTGATTCAGTCTTATCTGTCTCAGCTCAAGATAAGTTTTAAAACGTCCACCTGGCCTGCTAATCCATCTGCCTTAAAAGGCTGTAATCTCAGTGTGTATGAGTAGTTTCTCAATTCTGAAAACACATGGATTAATGTCATCCAAGTAATGCTCCACCTTTGTTCCGGGAACGTCTTCCTCTAGGACCGCGTATCTTTTGGTTGATTTGGTCTCTAAGGCCTACTCACTTCTGCCATTGACAAATCTGGCTAGGAATATATGTCATCACATTGTGATCTGGTTAATTTTGAAACGTTTGCTGTGTCACTTTCGGTATTGATAAGTTTAATCCTCCAGTAGCTATAGGTCCAGCCATTCGAATTTTCTGGTAATTGTGGTAGCATTCGGCCTCTGGAAACTAAAACCTTTTGAGACCTTCAAGGCTCCATAAATTCTTGAAAAGGAATTCTTTGCTACTTTTAGTTATTGGTATCTAGGTGTTTCTAGTGTCTAAAAGACAGTAAATCATATTGACCTGTTTGTAGAGTTCACCAATCTCTAAGAATGTTCTTTGTCTCATCATCCCAGCCTCTTGGGGTACCACCAATTGAAGACTGTTAAATTATGAAATTGTTCGCACTGTTTAGACCCTGTAGAAGGTTATGGAGGAGTATGACACCTAAGAAACCCAAGCAACTGGGTTAATTGGTTGTTGGACTGTTTTAAAACATATGCATACTCTTTCATTTACATAAGAAATTATTAAATTGTTTATGCTTAAATGTTTAATCCTTAATGAATATTAGTTGCTCAAAAAAGAGAGAAGATTTCAATCCTCGAAACGTAGTGTTACATTTTGTAACATATAAAATAACAATTGCCCGAAATTCTATTTTCCTTTCGAACTTTTCCTCGGCAATAACAAACGTTTAACGGGTAAAAAATGAAATGTAATAAAAATGCCTTTATTAGGGGCGAAGTTAGGACTATAAAGCCCTCTCTACCACTTAACCTCATTAAGTTTAGTTATGATTTGAGATTAATGTATGGCATGTCTGAGAATCCACTTTTGCAGGTTGAAAACCATAGTCACTTTATCAACAAGGGTGGTACTACAATAGCATATATTAAATTAATTAATAAATTAAGATATCATACATAAAAAACTCAAGTGCTATTATATATAATAGGTTACCTCCTTGTGAGGCTTTGGTGTAAAACGAAGTACGAGTATTTTGCTAAACACAAGCCAATGGCCTGGCAAGAAATGGTGAAATGGACCCGACAGATTGAAAGGGGAGTCAACGGTCGATACGAGATGGACCGTCCTAATGGTCAGGGGATGTGACTTGTTAGTGGAGGAAATACGAAACTATCAGAGTAGACGGCCAGGACCCCACGATCCACCCGGCGTTACTGGATTTGTAACAGGAATCTAATAAAGAGTGAGTCAAAGGCTTTCAGGCTTTCTTTTGGTTCAGGTAAATGCATTATTTGGTCGTTAAATATACGTCAAATAATACTATACAACAAACAATACTTATCTATGCTTCGTTTCATATGAATTTAACCATTGAAATCACGGCCTCATTACGGATCTACCGGAAGATTTTTTGGATTCTCCCTAATGACATCATCCAGAATCAAAAACGACCATAATACGAAAATGTAAATACAAGCAGCGTGTAACAAAAATCCCTACCCAAATTCTAGGATATTGTTCCCTTGATCAATGGAGCGAAAAGCTAATTGCAAAATTGGCCTGTCTCTTCTCTTTTTGTTTGTAGTCTGTCTGTATCTGTTGTTTTTGTTTTTATTTCATAAACTAGTTAATACAATATTGTACAATGATTTTTCTTGTTGTTTCAAGTCAGAGAAAAATTAATATTATTATCATTATCACCTTTTAAGGTGGAGTACGAGTAAACTCTTTCAAGCTTAATACCGCAAAAACTAATAAGATTATGAAAATTATTAAAGAATAATAAAAGGTTCTCAATTAAAATAAAAACGTTTGACAACTATATAATAAAAATCAGTCAATAAATATTGAAGATGAAAGCTTTTAAGTGTTTTAATGCATGGTTAATGATGTAATCATGGAAACAATGAAAACTTCGCAGCCGTGCATTACAGCAGTGTTAATACTACGTTTCCAGGATTAAAATCAAAAGTAGGTACATCTAGCGTAAATAATCTTCGCAGCAGCAGCAACAGTCACACACGTGATCTGCTAAATAATATCTGTACAGGAACCGAATACCGGTTGGATATCTACAAGGCTACAAACTGGTCGCAGATTAAGACCTATTGTTGTTAAAAAGCTTATTATATCCCCTTTCATTTCAAGTATTAGTCATAGCAATGTGTGTGTTCTACTATAAATAACAGTTTTTCAAAACTAGGAAGTTCTTTTTTTTTGACTCCCGGTGTTATTGAATGAAGAATCTTGGAGCATTGGAAGAGTTTAAATGAAGCACTGGTAAATGAATACACATTTTCCAATGTTAGTTTTCTCATTGCAAGGCCTTTCGGAATTAATAATTCTATCATCAGGCAAATTCATAAAATCCGATATCATTGCTATAGTCATATGAATTAAATTTAACTATACTATTTCTCAACCCTCTGTTGTACATTTTAAATATAATTGTGTTGTATATTATTTCAATCAGTTCCACGCCTACCACAAATAGCACTTCGCTAAATATCTCTTGTATTGTAATAACTGTGGTGGCTCACTGAAGTGCATACTCTCCATTAACTTACCAGGAGTAATCAACTATTCAATGGCCCTTGTAGTTGGACTGCCCACGGCACGTGTTAATTGCCGGCCGCTGGTAATGAAGGTATGACAAGCTCTCAGGTCACCACGGCAACCCAGCCGGTGCACGTGAAACCCCATTAGTCCCGTGTCATCTACGGATACTTTCATCACGCTGGACTAACTTTTGGGTTGTCACAATTTAAGCACAATAAATAAATTAACTTGATTCTGTATCAATGTGAAATTGAGATGAAGGTTCGATATGTAAATGAATTTATTCCAACATCAAATGTACATAAATGCAAAACTATAACAACTCTGAATTGACTGACCACTTTTCCAAGAAGTGGTGTGGTCAGTGGACAATAAAATAAAACCGTGTTCTTATCAGAGTGCAATCTATGGGTTCCTGATGATATCAGCCGGGCTGCTCCCCGTAGCGCCTGCACTACAGATAAATAATAGATAACACTGCATGAGTCACCAACAGAACTAAAATACTCTCCTTGTTACAATCTTTATCTTACAAACTAAAACACATATCTCAATAAACCTCCCTTCTCAACCAGAAACTAGAATTTATGCTAAATATATACAAGTAAAATACATGAATCTTTCCTAATTACATATTTCTTCATATTGATTTATATAATAACTAAAAATAATATTATAGGAAGAAATATTATGAATTGAAAAATGAGTTACAATTCTCATGTGATAACAACAACATTCTTAATTTACTAAAAAATGCTCTAAAATTTATAGATATTTTAACGTTATATGACAATTTATTAAAAATATTTGGGCCATTTTAAAGAAAAGAATACTTTTATATTGACTTGTTGACTGCAAATAAATCGCACTACTAAAAACGCTGCGAATATTAGCATTGGCCGAAGGTTAGAAATTAACCAATCTCAATTGGATCTTAAATTTAGCTTAGGCCAAGTCATTTTAGTAGCAATCACTTTTACTTGTTGAGTAAATCTAATTGTTTCATATTGTTTTCTATCTATACAACCTCCTATTGCATTAAGTCATTGTACTTAATTTATGCCTCTAAGCTTTAAAACTTCATTAATGGATAAAAAATAACAGCAAACTAAAATAGCTCTGTAAATAAAGAACCATTTGGCTCACTGTCATACCAGTCTTATTTTATTTAATCTTATCCTATTTATGTCTCAGTTCAAGATAAAGTTATAAACGCCCCCCTGGGCCTACTAAACCATCTGCCTTAAAATGCTGTTATCTCTGTATGTATGTGTAGTCTCCCAATTCTGGAATCACATGGTCCACATCCATATTTTTCCAAGTATTACTCCACCTATGTTCCAGGAATGTCTTCCTCTAGGACGGCTTATCTTTTGGTTCATTTTTGGTCTCTAAGGAGTAGTCAATTCTGCCATTAGGAAATCTGGAATATATTTTGTAATTGGTTCATTTTGAAACGTTTTGCTGTGTCACTTTCGGTATATGATAAGTTTCAGCCTCCAGTAGCTATAGGTCCCTAGCCTTTGGAATGTTGTGGTCTGTGGCAGCATTCGGCCTCTGGTAACTCAAACCTTTTGAGGACTTCCAGGCTCCATAAATTCTTGAAAAAGGGATTCTTTGCCACTTTTAGTTCTTGGTATTTAGGTGTTTCTAGTGTCTAAGAGACAGTAAATGGTATTGACCTGTTTGTAGAGTTCCCCAATCTCTAAGAATGTTCCTTGTCTCATCATCCCAGCCTCTTGGGATCCCACCAATGGAAGACTGTTAAATTATGAAATTGTTCGCACTGTTTAGAACTCCCGGCCTGTAGAAGGTTATGGAGGAGTATGACACCTAAGCTACCCAAGCAACTGGGTTAATTGGTTGTTGGACTGTTTTAAAACATATGCATACTCTTACATTTACATAAGAAATTATTAAATTGTTTATGCTTAAATGTTTAATCCTTAATGAATATTAGTTGCTCAAAAAAGAAGAAGATTTCAATCCTCGAAACGTAGTGTTACATTTTGTAACATATAAAATAACAATTGCCCGAAATTCTATTATCCTTTTGAACTTTCATCGGCAATAACAAAACTTTTAACGGGGTAAAAAATGAAATGAAATAAAAATGTCTTTATTAGAGGCGAAGTTAGGACTATAAAGTCCTCTCTACCACTTAACCTCATTAAGTTTAGTTATGATTTGAGGTTAATGCGTGGCATGTCTGAGAATCCACTTTTGCAGGTTGAAAAACCATAATCACTTTATCAACAAGGGTGGTACTACAATAGAGTATATTAAATTAATTAATACATTAAGATATAAAACACATAAAAAACTCAAGTGCTATTATATGTATTAGGTTCCTCATTGTGAGGCTTTGGTATATAAAACGTATTACGATTATTTTGCTAAACACAAGCCAATGGCCTGGCAAGAAATGGTGAAATGGACCCGACAGATTGAGAGGGGAGTCAACGGTCGATACAAGATGGACCGTCCTAATGGTCAGGGGATGTGACTTGTTAGTGGAGGAAATACGAAACTATCGGAGTAGACGGTCAGGACCCACGATCCACCCGGCGTTACTGGATTTGTAACAGGAATCTATAAAGAGTGAGTCAAAGGCTTTCAGGCTTTCTTTCGGTTCAGGTAAATGCATTATTTGGTCGTTAAATATACTCCAAATAATTTTACTATACAACAAACAATACTTATCTATGCTTCGTTTCATATGAATTTAACTATTGAAATCACGGCCTCATTACGGATCTACCGGAAGATTTTTTGGATTCTCCCTAATCACGTCATCCAGAATCAAAAACGACCATAATCCGAAAATGTAAATATAAGCAGCGTGTAACAAAAAATCCCCTACCCAAATTCTAGGATATTGTCCTCTTGATCAATGGAACAAAATCGAAAATCTAATTGCAACAATTGGTCTGTCTCTTCTCTTTTTGTTTATCGTCTGTCTGTATCTGTTCCTTTTTTGAGTTTTTTACAATGATTTTTTCTTGTTGTTTCAAGTCAGAGAAAAAACTAATATTATTATCATATCACCTTTTAAGGTGAAGTACGAGTAAACTCTTTCAAGCGTAATACCGCAAAAATAATAAGACTGTGAAAATTATTGAAGAATAATAAAAGGAACAATTAAAATAAAAACGTTATAATAATATAATAACGATATAATAAACAACTATATAATAAAAATTAGTGAATAAATATTGTGGATGAAAGCTTTTAAGTGTGTTTTAATGCATGATTAATGATGTAATCATGAAAACAATGAAAACTTCGCAGCCGTGCATTACAAACAGTGTTAATACTACGTTTCCAGGATTAAAATCAAAAGTAGGTAAATCTTGGGCAAATATTCTTCGCAGCAGCAGCAACAGTTACACACGTGATCTGCTAAATAATATATGTACAGGAACCGAATACCGGTTGGATATCTACAAGGCTACAAACTGATCGCAGATTGAGACCTATTGGTGTTAAAAAGTGATTATATCCCCTTTCATTTCAAGTATTAGTCAATAGCAATGTGTGTGTTCTACTATAAATAACAGTTTTTCAAAAATAGGAAGTTCTTTTTTTGACTCCCGGTGTTATTGAATGAAGAATATTGGAGCATTGGAAGAGTTTAAATGAAGCACTGGTAAATGAATACACATTTTCCAATGTCAGTTTTCTCATTGCAAGGCCTTTCGGAATCAATAATTCTATCATCAGGCAAATTCATAAAATCCGGTATCATTGCTATAGTCATATGAATTTAAATTTAACTATACTATTTCTCAACCCTCTGTTGTTACATTTTAAATATAATTGTGTTGTATATTATTTCAATCAGTTCCACGCCTACCACAAATAGCACTTCGCTAAATATCTCTTGTATTGTAATAAACTGTGGTGGCTCACTGAAGTGCATACTCTCCATTAACTTACCAGGAGTAATCAACTATTCAATGGCCCTTGTAGTTGGACTGCCCACGGCACGTGTTAATTGCCGGCCGCTGGTAATGAAGGTATGACAAGCTCTCAGGTCACCACGGCAACCCAGCCGGTGCACGTGAAACCCCATTAGTCCCGTGTCATCTACGGATACTTTCATCACGCTGGACTAACTTTTGGGTTTGTCACAATTTAAGCTGACAATAAATAAATTAACTTGATTCTGTATCAATGTGAAATTGAGATGAAGGTTCGATATGTAAATGAATTTATTCCAACATCAAATGTACATAAAATGCAAAAACTATAACAACTCTGAATTGACTGACCACTTTTCCAAGAAGTGGTGTGGTCAGTGGACAATAAAATAAAACCTTCTTATCAGAGTGCAATCTATGGGTTCCTGATGATATCAGCCGGGCTGCTCCCCGTAGCGCCTGCACTACAGATAAATAAGAGATAAACACTGCATGAGTCACCAACAGAACTAAAATACTCTCCTTGTTACAATCTTTATCTTACAAACTAAAAACACATATCTCAATAAACCTCCCTTCTCAACCAGAAACTAGAATTTATGCTAAATATATACAAGTAAAATACATGAATCTTTCCTAATTACATATTTCTTCATATTGATTTATATAATAACTAAAAATTAAATATTATAGGAAGAAATATTATGAATTGAAAAATGAGTTACAATTCTCATGTGATAACAACAACATTCTTAATTTACTAAAAAATGCTCTAAAATTTATAGATATTTTAACGTTATATGACAATTTATTAAAAATTATTTGGGCCATTTTAAAGAAAAGAATACTTTTATATTGACTTGTTGACTGCAAATAAATCGCACTACTAAAAACGCTGCGAATATTAGCATTGGCCGAAGGTTAGAAATTAACCAATCTCAATTGGATCTTATAATTTAGCTTAGGCCAAGTCATTTTAGTAGCAATCACTTTTACTTGTTGAGTAAATCTAATTGTTTCATATTGTTTTCTATCTATACAACCTCCTATTGCATTTAAGTCATTGTACTTATTTATGCCTCTAAGCTTTAAAACTTCATTAATGGATAAAAATAACAGCAAACTAAAATAGCTCTGTAAATAAAGAACCATTTGGCTCACTGTCATACCAGTCTTATTTTATTTAATCTTATCCTATTTATGTCTCAGTTCAAGATAAGTTATAAACGCCCCCCTGGCCTACTAAACCATCTGCCTTAAAATGCTGTTATCTCTGTATGTATGTGTAGTCTCCCAATTCTGGAATCACATGGTCCACATCCATATTTTCCAAGTATTACTCCACCTATGTTCCAGGAATGTCTTCCTTCTAGGACGGCTTATCTTTTGGTTCATTTTTGGTCTCTAAGGAGTAGTCAATTCTGCCATTAGGAAATCTGGAATATATTTTGTAATTGGTTCATTTTGAAACGTTTGCTGTGTCACTTTCGGTATATGATAAGTTTCAGCCTCCAGTAGCTATAGGTCCTAGCCTTTGGAATGTTGTGGTCTGTGGCAGCATTCGGCCTCTGGTAACTCAAACCTTTTGAGGACTTCCAGGCTCCATAAATTCTTGAAAAGGGATTCTTTGCCACTTTTTAGTTCTTGGTATTTAGGTGTTTCTAGTGTCTAAGAGACAGTAAATGGTATTGACCTGTTTGTAGAGTTCCCAATCTCTAAGAATGTTCCTTGTCTCATCATCCCAGCCTCTTGGGATCCCACCAATGGAAGACTGTTAAATTATGAAATTGTTCGCACTGTTTAGAACTCCCGGCCTGTAGAAGGTTATGGAGGAGTATGACACCTAAGCTACCCAAGCAACTGGGTTAATTGGTTGTTGGACTGTTTTAAAACATAATGCATTACTCTTACATTTACATAAGAAATTATTAAATTGTTTATGCTTAAATGTTTAATCCTTAATGAATATTAGTTGCTCAAAAAAGAGAGAAGATTTCAATCCTCGAAACGTAGTGTTACATTTTGTAACATATAAAATAACAAATTGCCCGAAATTCTATTATCCTTTTGAACTTTCATCGGCAATAACAAACTTTTAACGGGGGTAAAAAATGAAATGAAATAAAAATGTCTTTATTAGAGGCGAAGTTAGGACTATAAAGTCCTCTCTACCACTTAACCTCATTAAGTTTAGTTATGATTTGAGGTTAATGCGTGGCATGTCTGAGAATCCACTTTTGCAGGTTGAAAACCATAATCACTTTATCAACAAGGGTGGTACTACAATAGAGTATATTAAATTAATTAATACATTAAGACTATAACACATAAAAAACTCAAGTGCTATTATATGTATTAGGTTCCCTCATTGTGAGGCTTTGGTATAAAACGTTAGTACGATTAATTTTGCTAAACACAAGCCAATGGCCTGGCAAGAAATGGTGAAATGGACCCGACAGATTGAGAGGGGAGTCAACGGTCGATACAAGATGGACCGTCCTAATGGTCAGGGGATGTGACTTGTTAGTGGAGGAAATACGAAACTATCGGAGTAGACGGTCAGGACCCCACGATCCACCCGGCGTTACTGGATTTGTAACAGGAATCTAATAAAGAGTGAGTCAAAGGCTTTCAGGCTTTCTTTCGGTTCAGGTAAATGCATTATTTGGTCGTTAAATATACTCCAAATAATACTATACAACAAACAATACTTATCTATGCTTCGTTTTCATATGAATTTAACTATTGAAATCACGGCCCTCATTACGGATCTACCGGAAGATTTTTTGGATTCTCCCTAATTACGTCATCCAGAATCAAAAACGACCATAATCCGAAAATGTAAATATAAGCAGCGTGTAACAAAAATCCCTACCCAAATTCTAGGATATTGTCCTCTTGATCAATGGAACAAAATCGAAAATCTAATTGCAACAATTGGTCTGTCTCTTCTCTTTTTGTTTATCGTCTGTCTGTATCTGTTCCTTTTTGAGTTTTTTACAATGATTTTTCTTGTTGTTTCAAGTCAGAGAAAAACTAATATTATTATCATATCACCTTTTAAGGTGAAGTACGAGTAAACTCTTTCAAGCGTAATACCGCAAAAATAATAAGACTGTGAAAATTATTGAAGAATAATAAAAGGAGAACAATTAAAATAAAAAACGTTATAATAATATAATAACGATATAATAAACAACTATATAATAAAAATTAGTGAATAAATATTGTGGATGAAAGCTTTTAAGTGTTTTAATGCATGATTAATGATGTAATCATGAAAACAATGAAAACTTCGCAGCCGTGCATTACAACAGTGTTAATACTACGTTTCCAGGATTAAAATCAAAAGTAGGTAAATCTTGGGCAAATATTCTTCGCAGCAGCAGCAACAGTTACACACGTGATCTGCTAAATAATATATGTACAGGAACCGAATACCGGTTGGATATCTACAAGGCTACAAACTGATCGCAGATTGAGGACCTATTGGTGTTAAAAAGCTGATGATTATATCCCCTTTCATTTCAAGTATTAGTCATAGCAATGTGTGTGTTTCTACTATAAATAACAGTTTTTTCAAAACTAGGAAGTTCTTTTTTTGACTCCCGGTGTTATTGAATGAAGAATATTGGAGCATTGGAAGAGTTTAAATGAAGCACTGGTAAATGAATACACATTTTCCAATGTCAGTTTTTCTCATTGCAAGGCTTTCGGAATCAATAATTCTATCATCAGGCAAATTCATAAAATCCGGTATCATTGCTATAGTCATATGAATTAAATTTAAACTATACTATTTCTCAACCCTCTGTTGTACATTTTAAATATAATTGTGTTGTATATTATTTCAATCAGTTCCACGCCTACCACAAATAGCACTTCGCTAAATATCTCTTGTATTGTAATAACTGTGGTGGCTCACTGAAGTGCATACTCTCCATTAACTTACCAGGAGTAATCAACTATTCAATGGCCCTTGTAGTTGGGACTGCCCACGGCACGTGTTAATTGCCGGCCGCTGGTAATGAAGGTATGACAAGCTCTCAGGTCACCACGGCAACCCAGCCGGTGCACGTGAAACCCCATTAGTCCCGTGTCATCTACGGATACTTTCATCACGCTGGACTAACTTTTGGGTTGTCACAATTTAAGCTGACAATAAATAAATTAACTTGATCTGTATCAAATGTGAAATTGAGATGAAGGTTCGATATGTAAATGAATTTATTCCAACATCAAATGTACATAAATGCAAAACTATAACAACTCTGAATTGACTGACCACTTTTCCAAGAAGTGGTGTGGTCAGTGGACAATAAAATAAAACCTTCTTATCAGAGTGCAATCTATGGGTTCCTGATGATATCAGCCGGGCTGCTCCCCGTAGCGCCTGCACTACAGATAAATAAGAGATAACACTGCATGAGTCACCAACAGAACTAAAATACTCTCCTTGTTACAATCTTTATCTTACAAACTAAAAACACATATCTCAATAAACCTCCCTTCTCAACCAGAAACTAGAATTTATGCTAAATATATACAAGTAAAATACATGAATCTTTCCTAATTACATATTTCTTCATATTGATTTATATAATAACTAAAAATAATATTATAGGAAGAAATATTATGAATTGAAAAATGAGTTACAATTCTCATGTGATAACAACAACATTCTTAATTTACTAAAAAATGCTCTAAAATTTATAGATATTTTAACGTTATATGACAATTTATTAAAAATATTTGGGCCATTTTAAAGAAAAGAATACTTTTATATTGACTTGTTGACTGCAAATAAATCGCACTACTAAAAACGCTGCGAATATTAGCATTGGCCGAAGGTTAGAAATTAACAATCTCAATTGGATCTTAAATTTAGCTTAGGCCAAGTCATTTTAGTAGCAATCACTTTTACTTGTTGAGTAAATCTAATTGTTTCATATTGTTTTCTATCTATACAACCTCCTATTGCATTAAGTCATTGTACTTATTTATGCCTCTAAGCTTTAAAACTTCATTAATGGATAAAAAATAACAGCAAACTAAAATAGCTCTGTAAAAATAAAGAACCATTTGGCTCACTGTCATACCAGTCTTATTTTATTTAATCTTATCCTATTTATGTCTCAGTTCAAGATAAGTTATAAACGCCCCCCTGGCCTACTAAACCATCTGCCTTAAAATGCTGTTATCTCTGTATGTATGTGTAGTCTCCCAATTCTGGTATCACATGGTCCACATCCATATTTTCCAAGTATTACTCCACCTATGTTCCAGGAATGTCTTCCTCTAGACGGCTTATCTTTTGGTTCATTTTTGGTCTCTAAGGAGTAGTCAATTCTGCCATTAGGAAATCTGGAATATATTTTGTAATTGGTTCATTTTGAAACGTTTGCTGTGTCACTTTCGGTATATGATAAAGTTTCAGCCTCCAGTAGCTATAGGGTCCCAGCCTTTGGAATGTTGTGGTCTGTGGCAGCATTCGGCCTCTGGTAACTCAAACCTTTTGAGGACTTCCAGGCTCCATAAATTCTTGAAAAGGGATTCTTTGCCACTTTTAGTTCTTGGTATTTAGGTGTTTCTAGTGTCTAAGAGACAGTAAATGGTATTGACCTGTTTGTAGAGTTCCCCAATCTCTAAGAATGTTCCTTGTCTCATCATCCCAGCCTCTTGGGATCCCACCAATGGAAGACTGTTAAATTATGAAATTGTTCGCACTGTTTAGAACTCCCGGCCTGTAGAAGGTTATGGAGGAGTATGACACCTAAGCTACCCAAGCAACTGGGTTAATTGGTTGTTGGACTGTTTTAAAACATATGCATACTCTTACATTTACATAAGAAATTATTTAAATTGTTTATGCTTAAATGTTTAATCCTTAATGAATATTAGTTGCTCAAAAAAGAGAGAAGATTTCAATCCTCGAAACGTAGTGTTACATTTTGTAACATATAAAATAACAATTGCCCGAAATTCTATTATCCTTTTGAAACTTTCATCGGCAATAAACAAACTTTTAACGGGGGAAAAAATGAAATGAAATAAAAAATGTCTTTATTAGAGGCGAAGTTAGGACTATAAAGTCCTCTCTACCACCTTAACCTCATTAAGTTTAGTTATGATTTGAGGTTAATGCGTGGCATGTCTGAGAATCCACTTTTGCAGGTTGAAAACCATAATCACTTTATCAACAAGGGTGGTACTACAATAGAGTATATTAAATTAATTAATACATTAAGATATAACACATAAAAAAAAAACTCAAGTGCTATTATATGTATTAGGTTCCCTCATTGTGAGGCTTTGGTATAAAACGTAGTACGATTATTTTGCTAAACACAAGCCAATGGCCTGGCAAGAAATGGTGAAATTGACCCGACAGATTGAGAGGGGAAGTCAACGGTCGATACAAGATGGACCGTCCTAATGGTCAGGGGATGTGACTTGTTAGTGGAGGAAAATACGAAACTATCGGAGGTAGACGGTCAGGGACCCACGATCCACCCGGCGTTACTGGATTTGTAACAGGAATCTAATAAAGAGTGAGTCAAAGGCTTTCAGGCTTTCTTTCGGTTCAGGTAAATGCATTATTTGGTCGTTAAATATACTCCAAATAATACTATACAACAAACAATACTTATCTATGCTTCGTTTCATATGAATTTAACTATTGAAATCACGGCCTCATTACGGATCTACCGGAAGATTTTTTGGATTTCCCTAATCACGTCATCCAGAATCAAAAACGACCATAATCCGAAAATGTAAATATAAGCAGCGTGTAACAAAAAATCCCTACCCAAATTCTTGGATATTGTCCTCTTGATCAATGGAACAAAATCGAAAATCTAATTGCAACAATTGGTCTGTCTCTTCTCTTTTTGTTTATCGTCTGTCTGTATCTGTTCCTTTTTTGAGTTTTTTACAATGATTTTTCTTGTTGTTTCAAGTCAGAGAAAAACTAATATTATTATCATATCACCTTTTAAGGTGAAGTACGAGTAAACTCTTTCAAGCGTAATACCGCAAAAATAATAAGACTGTGAAAATTATTGAAGAATAATAAAAGGAACAATTAAAATAAAAACGTTATAATAATATAATAACGATATAATAAACAACTATATAATAAAAATTAGTGAATAAATATTGTGGATGAAAGCTTTATAAGTGTTTTTAATGCCATGAATTAATGATGTAATCATGAAAACAATGAAAACTTCGCAGCCGTGCATTACAACAGTGTTAATACTACGTTTCCAGGATTAAAATCAAAAGTAGGTAAATCTTGGGCAAATATTCTTCGCAGCAGCAGCAACAGTTACACACGTGATCCTGCTAAATAATATATGTACAGGAAACCGAATACCGGTTGGATATCTACAAGGCTACAACTGATCGCAGATTGAGACCTATTGGTGTTAAAAAGCTGATTATATCCCCTTTCATTTCAAGTATTAGTCATAGCAATGTGTGTGTTCTACTATAAATAACAGTTTTTTCAAAACTAGGAAGTTCTTTTTTTGACTCCCGGTGTTATTGACATGAAGAATATTGGAGCATTGGAAGAGTTTAAATGAAGCACTGGTAAATGAATACACATTTTCCAATGTCAGTTTTTTCTCATTGCAAGGCCTTTCGGAATCAATAATTCTATCATCAGGCAAAATTCATAAAATCCGGTATCATTGCTATAGTCATAAGAATTAAAATTTAACTATACTATTTCTCAACCCTCTGTTGTACATTTTAAATATAATTGTGTTGTATATTATTTCAATCAGTTCCACGCCTACCACAAATAGCAACTTCGCTAAATATCTCTTGTATTGTAATAACTGTGGTGGCTCACTGAAGTGCATACTCTCCATTAACTTACCAGGAGTAATCAACTATTCAATTGGCCCTTGTAGTTGGACTGCCCACGGCACGTGTTAATTGCCGGCCGCTGGTAATGAAGGTATGACAAGCTCTCAGGTCACCACGGCAACCCAGCCGAGTGCACGTGAAACCCCATTAGTCCCTGTCATCTACGGATACTTTCATCACGCTGGACTAACTTTTGGGTTGTCACAATTTAAACTGACAATAAATAAATTAACTTGATTCTGCAGCATTTCGGCCTCTGGTAAACTCAAACCTTTTGAGGACTTCCAGGCTCCATAAATTCCTTGAAAAGGGATTCTTTGCCACTTTTAGTTCTTGGTATTTAGGTGTTTTCTAGTGTCTAAGAGACAGTAAATGGTATTGACCTGTTTGTAGAGTTCCCCAATCTCTAAGAATGTTCCTTGTCTCATCATCCCAGCCTCTTGGGATCCCACCAATGGAAGACTGTTAAATTATGAAATTGTTCGCACTGTTTAGAAACTCCCGGCCTGTAGAAGGTTATGGAGGAGTATGACACCTAAGCTACCCAAGCAACTGGGTTAATTGGTTGTTGGACTGTTTTAAAAACATATGCATACTCTTACATTTACATAAGAAATTATTAAATTGTTTATGCTTAAAATGTTTAATCCTTAATGAATATTAGTTGCTCAAAAAAGAGAGAAGATTTCAATCCTCGAAACGTAGTGTTACATTTTGTAACATATAAAATAACAATTGCCCGAAATTCTATTATCCTTTTGAACTTTCATCGGCAATAACAAACTTTTAACGGGGTAAAAAATGAAATGAAATAAAAATGTCTTTATTAGAGGCGAAGTTAGGACGATAAAGTCCTCTCTACCACTTAACCTCATTAAGTTTAGTTATGATTTGAGGTTAATGCGTGGCATGTCTGAGAATCCACTTTTGCAGGTTGAAAACCATAATCACTTTATCAACAAGGGTTTGGTACTACAATAGAGTATATTAAATTAATTAATACATTAAGATATAACACATAAAAACTCAAGTGCTATTATATGTATTAGGTTCCCTCATTGTGAGGCTTTGGTATATAAAACGTAGTACGATTATTTTGCTAAACACAAGCCAATGGCCTGGCAAGAAATGGTGAAATGGACCCGACAGATTGAGAGGGGAGTCAACGGTCGATACAAGATGGACCGTCCTAATGGTCAGGGGATGTGACTTGTTAGTGGAGGAAATACGAAACTATCGGAGTAGACGGTCAGGACCCCACGATCCACCTGGCGTTACTGGATTTTGTAACAGGAATCTAATAAAGAGTGAGTCAAAGGCTTTCAGGCTTTCTTTCGGTTCAGGTAAATGCATTATTTGGTCGTTAAATATACTCCAAATAATACTATACAACAAAACAATACTTATCTATGCTTCGTTTCATATGAATTTAACTATTGAAAATCACGGCCTCAATTACGGATCTACCGGAAGATTTTTTGGATTCTCCCTAATCACGTCATCCAGAATCAAAAACGACCATAATCCGAAAAATGTAAATATAAGCAGCGTGTTGTAACAAAAATCCCTACCCAAATTCTAGGATATTGTCCTCTTGATCAATGGAACAAAATCGAAAATCTAATTGCAACAATTGGTCTGTCTCTTCTCTTTTTGTTTATCGTCTGTCTGTATCTGTTCCTTTTTTGAGTTTTTTACAATGATTTTTCTTGTTGTTTCAAGTCAGAGAAAAACTAATATTATTATCATATCACCTTTTAAGGTGAAGTACGAGTAAACTCTTTCAAGCGTAATACCGCAAAAATAATAAGACTGTGAAAAATTATTGAAGAATAATTAAAGGAACAATTAAAATAAAAACGTTATAATAATATAATAACGATATAATAAACAACTATATAATAAAAATTAGTGAATAAATATTGTGGATGAAAGCTTTTAAGTGTTTTAATGCATGATTAATGATGTAATCATGAAAACAATGAAAACTTCGCAGCCGTGCATTACAACAGTGTTAATACTACGTTTCCAGGATTAAAATCAAAAGTAGGTAAATCTTGGGCAAATATTCTTCGCAGCAGCAGCAACAGTTACACACGTGATCTGCTAAATAATATATGTACAGGAACCGAATACCGGTTGGATATCTACAAGGCTACAAACTGATCGCAGATTGAGACCTATTGGTGTTAAAAAGCTGATTATATCCCCTTTCATTTCAAGTATTAGTCATAGCAATGTGTGTGTTCTACTATAAATAACAGTTTTTCAAAACTAGGAAGTTCTTTTTTTGACTCCCGGTGTTATTGAATGAAGAATATTGGAGCATTGGAAGAGTTTAAATGAAGCACTGGTAAATGAATACACATTTTCCAATGTCAGTTTTTCTCATTGCAAGGCCTTTCGGAATCAATAATTCTATCATCAGGCAAATTCATAAAATCCGGTATCATTGCTATAAGTCATATGAATTAAATTTAACTATACTATTTCTCAACCCTCTGTTGTACATTTTAAATATAATTGTGTTGTATATTATTTCAATCAGTTCCACGCCTACCACAAATAGCACTTCGCTAAATATCTCTTGTATTGTAATAACTGTGGTGGCTCACTGAAGTGCATACTCTCCATTAACTTACCAGGAGTAATCAACTATTCAATGGCCCTTGTAGTTGGACTGCCCACGGCACGTGTTAATTGCCGGCCGCTGGTTAATGAAGGTATGACAAGCTCTCAGGTCACCACGGCAAACCCAGCCGGTGCACGTGAAAACCCCATTAGTCCCGTGTCATCTACGGATACTTTCATCACGCTGGACTAACTTTTGGGTTGTCACAATTTAAGCTGACAATTAAATAAATTAACTTGATTCTGTATCAATGTGAAATTGAGATGAAGGTTTCGATATGTAAATGAATTTATTCCAACATCAAATGTACATAAATGCAAAAACTATAACAACTCTGAATTGACTGACCACTTTTCCAAGAAGTGGTGTGGTCAGTGGACAATAAAATAAAACCTTCTTATCAGAGTGCAATCTATGGGTTCCTGATGATATCAGCCGGGCTGCTCCCCGTAGCGCCTGCACTACAGATAAATAAGAGATAACACTGCATGAGTCACCAACAGAACTAAAAATACTCTCCTTGTTACAATCTTTATCTTACAAAACTAAAACACATATCTCAATAAACCTCCCTTCTCAACCAGAAACTAGAATTTATGCTAAATATATACAAGTAAAATACATGAATCTTTCCTAATTACATATTTCTTCATATTGATTTATATAAATAACTAAAAATAATATTATAGGAAGAAATATATGAATTGAAAAATGAGTTACAATTCTCATGTGATAACACACAACATTCTTAATTTACTAAAAAATGCTCTAAAATTTATAGATATTTTAACGTTATATGACAATTTATTAAAAATATTTGGGCCATTTTAAAGAAAAGAATACTTTTATATTGACTTGTTGACTGCAAATAAATCGCACTACTAAAAACGCTGCGAATATTAGCATTGGCCGAAGGTTAGAAAATTAACCAATCTCAATTGGATCTTAAATTTAGCTTAGGCCAAGTCATTTTAGTAGCAATCACTCTTTTACTTGTTGAGTAAAATCTAATTGTTTCATATTGTTTTCTATCTATACAACCTCCTATTGCATTAAGTCATTGTACTTATTTATGCCTCTAAGCTTTAAAACTTCATTAATTTATACGCAAAATGTTATTTAAAAAATAATTAATTTAACTATTAAATATTTTATGGTCTGGAAGACTGTGCTGAAATAGAGCTAGCTATAGACTGTGCCTTGTCCAGTCACATTCGCACCCTTTATTGTGCATTGTTGTTGAAACTCGCCCTCGAGCGAGACAGAAATTATCAGGTTTGTAACGCCTCCCAATTCTGTTCCCCTTCCATATTCGTCATCTGCCTTAGGGATCATCCTCCTCCAACCAAATCCCAAATATTCACAGAGCTTCACAGCTTACAATATCGCTAGATTTTTGTTAAACTTCTGTGTTAAACAATTTTTTAAATATGTTAAAAAACCAAAATACATAATTTGAAAAAATGTAGTGTAAAAAGAGTTTAGAAAATGGTTATAAGTTATGATTGTTATGATTAATGATTCGACTTATAGTATTGAAATTTTTGATTAATATGATGGGACTAACTAAGCATTATTTATCATTTTTGCCCATGATTCTGAGTTTCCTAAGTATATAAAACGCAAAATGTACCTTTGGAAGCGCAAAACAGGAAGGCACATATAGAGATTTTGTTATTGATACTAGATACGTATATTAAGTAATAGTTTTAGATCTTTGAAATTTTTCCGTAAAATGATCAAAAAATCCTTATAATAATATATAGATTTACATTTTTTCAATATTGCTTCAAACATAGTTTTAGATATGCTTCAGAAGCGACTCACTCGAAGCAAGCTCCATCAATACTTTTATCGAGCTCATTGAACCGTAGCCTCTTTATATTAAGTACTTCCGGTTTCAAGGGTGCGGGCTCTCCACGGGTAACTTGAGTGAGGTGGTTGAATACAGGTGATACTCGGGGTCAAATGATGTATCAGTTTATTTCAAGATTACAAAGAATATTATTAAGATTGTGTGTTCAACAGACAATTAAACATCGTCGGGTGCAAATATGTTTTATATTACATCCAAAATCACGGAAAAACCGAAAATGTAAAGCAGGAGAGAGGATTGGTAGGACGATGCTGGTGCCAGTATATTACGTATTGTGAATCCCACAAGTAAGATAATCGAAGAACTATCAGATCCCGCCGTGCCACCTACACCATGTGTCATTTATTACGTTTTATTACAACCGCAACAGTATCTGACATACAGTAAATTATACGATACAAACCAATAGTTCTCTTAAAACCAATATTTTTGGAGTACCAACACTTTTGTAAACAAGGAACGTCAGTTAAATATAGGTTTAATCCTGATCTGGTATCTGACGTCGTCTCAGGCTTGACTCCTGGAATCTGCTACTATATGATAGACACGATGAAATAAAAGGAAGGTAAACTAGAGCTAAATTCAAAATTCAATTCTTACACAAGCTAGGTGCTTAGAGATCGTATCTATCACATCGTAACGCACTCAATTGTGTACCTGATGAGGCACTGGGACTATCACTTCACCTATTTAAAGTTGTCTGTGACGTCGAAACGATGTAAATGTTTTGTTATGAGCTTCTTCGTCGTCGACTTTCTTTGAATCTCTTCAGACGAACAGACTCCAGGAGTCCAGTCTGATACAGCGTTAGATACCAGTGAAGCTACAATAAAAAGGTGAACTGGAGCTAACCTCAAAATTCAATTGAATAATCCCTTCCTACCATAGCTACGTTACGAAACAAGTAAAATTACGAATTATTGTTCAAGTTCAATTGAATTAGGAAGATGTTAGTATTTTTAACTATTTATAAAAAACATAATAAAATCACAGAATATTAATGTTAGGATAAGATAAAGATGTCACAAGAATTCACAGAACTGTAGATGATTTACAGCATTGTAGTTATATTTGCAAAGTCTCATTGTAAAGCAACTAGGAATAAAGACTATCTAATGGGAGATGTACCGTTTGAAACAGATTCTATGCGATTAGAAACCTCTGCTGTATCTTACAAAGGAATGTATATTAAGGCATTCCGGTCTTCTGTTCCAATGTTAGAGCAAGCCTTTTTGGATTTCCCCTCACGTTTCCCGATCCACCCCTCTCATCGCGTTTCATCACTATACGACCCTCAGGTCGCGTTATAATTGTACATGTCACCCTTGTGATTTATAATTATGAGTGTCACCTCGTTAACTGCATAGCAATTACTCATATCGTAGATATAGAGACATTAAATTGCCAACTTCTAATTGGTTAGGAATAAAAATAGGTGGGCCGAATTTGTCGTTTTATAATAAGAAAAATGTGTGTATACCATCCGTAAGTTTCAATTATTTCTCACTTTGTGAGTTATTTTTGTATATTAGAAGAAAGAGAAGAGACCTAACGAGATTTAGTACTCATAATACACCCTTGAACAAATTGCAATTAAGATACTATTAGCATACGTCAAAACTCTGAACCATGTAATGGGGGTTTCAATTTTAACATGATTTGAAAAGATCACAATATTCCTTAATTTATAGTCGGAAAATGTTTTCCTAGAATTAGTAACAAGAAATATAAGATAAAAAATACTCAACATCACACGCCACGTAACAGTCTTCGACGGTTGCATGGAGAATTTCAGGTTTATAGCTTGTTTCATTCTAATAGGCTACATTTGTTCTCGTTGCCATCATGGTTACCTATAAGACTAACATAAATATTTTTGCTAACTCTTAGACTCGATGTTTTCTTTTAAGAAATAAATATCCATTCCAAATTTCAATTCTACAGTTCGTTATTGAGATATAGTGCCGACAGACACGCGGAGAGAAATTAATTAAACTCTCCGCTAATAAGCATTACTAACGATATCGTTATTCTATTGTTTCATATATTTTTATTGATATTCAACTTTTCTCACAGTATGTTAACATAATATTCAATAACACTACAATACTAAGTGAATTACTACGTTAATTTGCGTTTAAAAATTGACATATGAGCTTCATTAATGGATCAGATATGTATAGTATATAAGGCGTACAAAATAATTGTATTTCTATAAACAAGACATTAATACACTAAAATATAACCTTAAATTAGTGGCTTAGAAGACCCGAGATGTTATCACGGGCTGAGGTAGGAGATAATAAGGAAAGGACAAGCAGATATTCTTAGAAAGGCCACTAGATATTGCTATATTGAGGAGATAGAGCTCCCTGACCTGGATCGAGTATCGAGATAAAGTTAAAAATACTGGAAAGCTTCAGATTATTTATATCCCATACGCCCCCGAAAAACACGATAAAGCAATTTCAATAAATAACGTAAACAATTTTATTTTATCAGGATTTAATTTTGTTAGTTTACTTATATTACCGTTAAGT
The DNA here is from genome assembly GCF_021130785.1 of Homalodisca vitripennis. NCBI lineage: Eukaryota > Metazoa > Arthropoda > Insecta > Hemiptera > Cicadellidae > Homalodisca > Homalodisca vitripennis. The sequence goes on from NC_060209.1 coordinate 8,102,470, forward strand.
AAACAGTTTTTATTAAGGGCAGTTTTTAAAACAATAGTCTAATTACCCTGCAGCATGTTTGTTGAACAAGCTTAATCTCACAAATGACTACCTACTGGATTAGTTTTAGACATGTATAAATCTGTTAATAATAATAAAATCTAATTACTTACAACTGTATCCATCCAATTATTTTATAAAACATAATTATTGAGTAAAATTCAAGTAATTTGAGACGTATATTTATTTAGTTAAGTTAGTTTAATATTAAAGTGAACTTGAAATAAACAGTTTCTCATAACGACTTGAATAAAGAATACCAATTTTGCCTAAAGATTTTTTCATCTTTAAATTTAGGAAAAGTAGAAAGATATAATTCCACCTCAAATTTCCTCTGGGAATTTGTTTTGTCTAAAATAATCTCCACCGTATCCCCCGGAGAAAACTCATCCATTTAATCTCGGATTCCCTGCAGTATGCCCTCGCCCCCCTTTCCACATAATTGTACATGTCGCCCCATCTGACTTCCAGACATTATTACATTCATCCCTCAAAAGGGGAATTTGATTAAAACAATTTGCTGCTAAGCATGCTTCGTCACGTTGTTCAAAGCATGTGACCTTTCCGAGAACTACAATTTTAATCCAGAAACGATGGTCTTGATAAATTTCATAAACATCACAAGACTTGTTAAAATTCCAACCATCGAAATTTTTAAACTTTTGAATCAAAATTTCGTAAGGTGTTTAGACATGTAGCAAATGACCTACTTCATCCACTAACTGTTTTCAGGTGGCGATCGTTTATAGTTGTGCAACATTTTTATGTTGATTTCGCCTTCTTTCTACAACGAACATAATATGTTAAAAAGTATGTATATTGTCAATTGTAATTTACTTCGGTCTTAGACATTTTTCCAAGATATATTTGGCCTTTTTTCCCAATCAAGAAAAAATATATACATAAACAGCTCTGAGAGGCCTACTTCTGTCAAAATACAACCAAAATGAGGTTTATAACTGTCTTTAAATTTAAAATAAAATTTAGATAATAACTTTCTTTATATATAATACTTAATATTAGCTAAAAATGTACAGTTAAAAGTACAAACAATGACACACTTACTCGTTTATTTCCAAACTCAAAAATATTTGTAATATTTTGTAACATTTAGAGATAGAATTGGTACAATATTTCAAAACTATAGAACAACAAACTTCCATCTAGCACAGTTCTAGTCGACTTCTTCAAAGTGAGGCGTCCGAGTTAAATTCTGACCATCTTATAGTACATGTTCTATATGTGGACGAGTGATCACCTAATCGCTGAAATCTAAAAATGGCGTGAAAACTAATGGTTACTTCTTATAGAATTTACACACTATAAATGTAAACAGATTGAAAATATTGGTTAGATTAATTAAACAGATGTTTGAGCTGTAATATTACAATGTTTACACAAAACAGTTGATTACATTTGACAGACTCTTACAATCAGTATTTCACAACTTTAGATACCATGATGGGATTTTTTACTGCTTTAGTGTCCAGTGAAGCGTAGCGCGAAGAGATTTTCAAAATAAGAATAAGCCTGTATTCCTACCAACGACCGTAAGAATGTCCAAATAAACTTTCAGTACAATCGGTTGAACAGTTTACGCGTGAAAGCCAAACAAGCAAATAAAGGCACTGTCGCAAGTATAATATTATTATCACATACCCGCGGTTTCGCCCGTAATTTCTGTTCAACATTCCGTCTATTTATTTTAATTGCTCCCATGATTTCAGGAAAACTTTATCTATTTTAGGCCAATGTAGAGGAACTCCAAAGCCGAAGTTCATAGCTTCCTTAGTGAAAGCACTTTTGACATAATACGATTGAGTCCTATTATACTTTTGAAATTGAATTAGTCATATATCATTAGAATTAGTCATCAGGTATCTTTTTTCAGTGTCCATGATTAAAAGGACCGGATATTAAACAAACATTATGAGTAATTCTTATTTCACAGTTTTCACTTTTAGTTCACATTAATTATATCTACGCAAAATTACGAGAGAACAAGATGGCATATTTAGACTTATATTCAACCCAGGAACCCTAAGAATGTCCAAGTCAAATTTCAGTAGAACCAATTGAATATTTTATGTGTGATAGCAAAACAAACAAACAAATGCACTTGCGCATTTATAATATTATTAGGATTAGGATTGACATTACTGTATTGCTAAGCATTATTTGAAGGATAATTAGATGTGAGTAGTAATTTTTATAAAATATATTTATATTATTTTTTGTGAATTCCCAATCCTTTAGTCAGATTATGTAGCTATTTTAGCAGACGATAGAACGTTTAATGTCATAAATACCAATTAATTGAAATTAGTTAATTTAATCGGTTATTACGCATTTTTAATAATGTTTTCGCTTCTCGGAGAGCTGTAAATGCACAACGTTATTATGCACGATGTTTGCCCTGAAGGGTCTCCCTCAATTAATCCTGGAATCCCTTCAACGCCCTTCCCCGTAGTAAGGGCAAACTTTCCCCAATGTCAAGTAATTGTCTGTCATATCACACATATATCCTTTAACAATATTACATTACCTAAACCACCCTGCAATCAGCGAGTTTCACTTCTCAGTTCTAAATGTGTATATTAGGTACAAGTAATATTAATCTTATACGCTGTTGTTCAAAGATAACTATTTTGTTTTGGTATCACATAGAATCATCATATATGCGTCCACCAATTTGTTAGCATATCATTATAGTTAGTTTACAAGAGATAAAATAACAAGTTTTTGGACATCTAACTGTAGATAATAAATAATAGACTCGCATATGTTGCTATATGTCATGGTAATTGTGCGTTCAACAGGACCTGCTTGAAAGTCGTATCGTTGTATTTCCGCCTATATGCCATCTGAGCGATAAGCTAGATAGAAAGAGTCTGAAGATTTTAAACTTAGGACAAAGTTTCCTCTTGCTCCAAAGATGATTGATTTTAAAATCAAAAGATAAAAAGAAAATTTCGTCTGTCTGTCGATCTGTTCTTTTGACAGTATGTGCGGTAACTTTTAATGAAGAGGTTCTAGATATTTTAAACTTGGTACATAGCTATCTCTTGATCCAAAGGTAAACCCTATTGACCTTTGGGTTATAGAGTGTTGAAACTTGATACTTAGGTTTCTCTTGGGAGAAAAGAGATCGCTATTGACTTTAGTACCAAAAGGTCAAAGGAAAGTCCGTCTGCCTCTTGATCTGTTCTCTTGACTATCTGCGAGATAGATTTTTATTGAAAGTCTTAGAAATTTGGAACTTGGTACATAACCTTCTCTTGGTCCATAAATTTGGAACTTGGTACATACTTTCCTTTTGGTCCAGGGAAGAACCTTATTGAGATTGGGAAGAAATGGCCACGGGAGGTTTGTAAGATAAATATTGATAGAAAAATCAAAGAGACGTGATACTTAGTAAATAGTTTCTTCTTTAACCTATTTATTTTGAAGTCAAGAAATCGTTAGGCATTCTGTTCGTCTCTCTATGGGATAACTCATCGTTCTGTCATGCCCTTTAATACTCCGTTGTATCGGTTTATTTATCATGAGGTACACACGATAATTATTTTATAATAAATTGACGTTGAACTAAGAGGATAATTAATACGTGTTTAACTGTCTAAAGGATATTTCTTATTGTCACGGTTATTACTCTTAACTGTACTTACTACACACTGACAAAGACGATAGCACTTCTAAGAAACCACGCTCCTAACGCTTATCTAATCATTAGAGGGCAAAACAGGTTAGATAAGCGTAGTAAAGTTAGCAATTTTCGTTACGGTTTATTAATACTTTTGATTGCTGTTGCTGTTTTGTGTTTTTACTGTATATTTTTTTAAGATTATAATTATTATTGATACAATTTAATATTATTATTAATATTAATTGCCAGTAATTCACATTGTTATTATTCTTGTTATTACTTACTGTTAATCGTTCCATGCTTTTTGTTTTAATGGTAAACGGACTGTAGGTCCACGTCATAAAACTGCCGGAAGCATTTCTTACCTACTTCTTAAGGGGTGGACAGTAGGTCCACGGTACCGGCCTGGGACCCACTGTCCGACTCACGGGTTTCTTTTGACGAGGTGTTGATAAGGGATCGTCGTACTCACACTGCATCACTTGAATGGATGTTTCGAGATCTAAACTCTATATCTGCTAAATAATTTTCAGTACACTACATAAGATAGCTGCAAAAAGAATGAAACGAAATTATATACATAAAATAAAGTCAGGTTAGTTACGCCATTTCTAACTTAAGAATGTCTGTAACGATTATAGTGTCTACTGGTATATACAGTATTATACAAACGATGGTCCAATATAAGGAATAACTAATACAAACTTACTGTAGATGTTTATGATTCATTAGGACAATGCCAACCAAATTAATCAGATAGTAATATAATGCTATATGGAATTCGTTATGATATAATTCCTATTAGTAATCCACTTCATATGTGATAGCTTGAGTAAACTGTTGTTAATATTTGCTGCTTTAGCATTGCGCGGTGCGAATGTAGTGGAAGCATCACTGACCAAAATAAAGAATAAGTGCAGGTAGAAAAACTAATGCATGGCCAGGTCAGTTTTGAAAAGTAGGACAGTTAGTCCACAGGTGTCGGCGTGGACTAACTGTCCTACCCTGCAGAAAAGTGACGTCAGCCACCCTCGTCAAACTAGGCGTGGACCTACAGTCCTACAATCTGTTTTAATATAGTGTGAAGTCCGCAATATTCAATTAAAAATAGTATAAGGTAGATTTATTTATGAGTATTGTCTAGCCATCGATAGGGGAAGACGACCACTAGTAATAAATATTCCATGTATTTAATGTATAACACGTTTATAATCAAGTATGAAATAAATCATTGTTGCATTTCCCTTAATTAAATTTTAATTCTGATTATTATTTACAGTTTAGCTCCAAAAGATAATTGTTTACTATTTATACTTTAAAAATTTTCGCTCTGTTAATTTTCATACATAGTCATTGTCATTCTATAATGTATCATAGCTGCATTTTTTAAAGATAGTTAACGTTTCAATTAACGTAGTATATTTACTGCCGATTCTGTATCCAGAAAAAGAAATTAGTTTCTGGTTCTTTTCTTGCAGGACTTATCGGGGATGTATCCGATCCGCAGAGGGCTGCTAATAGTGGGGAGATGTTGGGCTTAACTTGGGGGAGCAACAGCCCTTATCGGCTCACTGGAGCAATCAATACATGGACAGACGATGTCTTGGGCTTGTTTTCGGAAAATACAATAATACCCTTTGATTGTACCCAAACATGTACTAGGTATTGTTCGTATTCCACTTAAGCAGTTATTATTTAGCCGAGTTAAATAGCAAGCTTCAGTTATGATTGTACATAAATTGTGTACCTATCTATCTGGTGGCTTATTGAGAGTCGTTTGTCCAAGAAGAATCTTCATTTCAATACTATCTGACCAATGGAAACAAAATAGATGTAGCTATTCAACAACATTCGCAACAAAACTTCAAACACTTCCGTATAGCCAAAAATTAATTTTATTTTACAGTTACCCACTTTTGGTGTTAACTATGCTCTTTAAGAAAACAGTCTACAGTATCGTTTTAACCTATCAATAAACATAATTCAATTTATAAAGTGTTATTATCTATACAAACAAGAAGTACAATCTCGTTATGGGTAACCTGTACATGATAAATGTATCATTGACTTATGAGCTCTATCTAAAGTTGTCTGCAACCGATATTAATGCTGTTAATATAACATTGAAACGAGTTGGTTAAATATTTATTGGTGAACGGACGTCTGTAAGATCCAAAGAAAAAGTTCGTGTTTACATTTTTAAGCTTCATATGAATATGAAGCTAAGAATATGTATGTTTCATTCAATTCCGCATTTTATAATTTTTAATACAAAGTTAATATCAATTTAGTATGTATAAAAAGAAGTAGACAAGAAAGGCAGTGGAATATTATACATAGTTTATTTATTTATTAGCCATATACAATAACATAATATAAAAATCGGCTAGTGAGAAATCTTGGTTTGAATCTCGGTGGAGCAAGCACTTTATGGGATTCAATCTTTGTTATATATGAAAAAAGAAGTAAATTGCTGTCAGGCTATATTTCGGTCATTTATGATCTTATTTATAACCAACCATACCAAAATAAAAACTAAAAGACATCAATACTAAACACAAATACAGAAATATAAATAAAAAAAAAAAACAGCTGAAATGTGGGATAATTATAATATTTATCTTGTGCTAAATTCTTCAGGCTGCCTTGATTTTAATGTCAACTGATAGGCTATTTCTACATTTTATATTTCTAAATTCCACTAAATTTGCGTTTAGGTCCGAATTGTGGTAATTATAATAAATTCCTTGCAATTCAAACTGTTTTTATTTATGTAGCCTACCGTAGCATCTGCAGGCCAAAACAAAATAAACTACCAGCAAAGCAAATATTTTATTTTTTTGTAGGTAGCAAATATTTTTTATTGTTCTAGGTAGGTTATAAGATAAAAATGTTAGAAGAGAGAAGAATACTGGAAAAGCCTGGTGCAGTTTAAGGAAGCTATTCCATTAGCCTTCTCATCCCTCTCTCCCTCAAGAAGTAAGGGCCGCTGCTCAATTAAATCGAAATTGAAGTTTGATGCAATCAGACTTGGGGAGTGTCTCACGCAAGCATCCTCAAAGCTGCGGTTATTCCGCCCCATTGGTGCCAGATTGCCGTAACACAAACAGAATAAAGCTAAACTCGATTTTGAAGATATGCATTGTTGCGTCAGAGGAGCTAGGGTCAATTTCAGATAGTTTACTTAGCATAGGAGTGTAGTTTATACGAGCACTATTAGTCTGACTTTATCGTAGGACCCACAAAGCTGCGGTTATTCCGCCCCATTGGTGCCAGATTGCCGTAACACAAACAGAATAAAGCTAAACTCGATTTTGAAGATATGCCTTGTTGCGTCAGAGGAGCTAGGGTCAATTTCAGATAGTTTACTTAGCATAGGAGTGTAGTTTATACGAGCACTACTAGTCTGACTTTATCGTAGGACCCACAAAGCTGCGGTTATTCCGCCCCATTGGTGCCAGATTGCCGTAACACAAACAGAATAAAGCTAAACTCGATTTTGAAGATATGCATTGTTGCGTCAGAGGAGCTAGGGTCAATTTCAGATAGTTTACTTAGCATAGGAGTGTAGTTTATACGAGCACTATTAGTCTGACTTTATCGTAGGACCCACAAAGCTGCGGTTATTCCGCCCCATTGGTGCCAGATTGCCGTAACACAAACAGAATAAAGCTAAACTCGATTTTGAAGATATGCCTTGTTGCGTCAGAGGAGCTAGGGTCAATTTCAGATAGTTTACTTAGCATAGGAGTGTAGTTTATACGAGCACTACTAGTCTGACTTTATCGTAGGACCCACAAAGCTGCGGTTATTCCGCCCCATTGGTGCCAGATTGCCGTAACACAAACAGAATAAAGCTAAACTCAATTTTGAAGATATGCCTTGTTGCGTCAGAGGAGCTAGGGTCAACCAGATAATTTACTTAGCATAAGAGTGACATTTAACGAGCACTACTAGTCTGACTTTATCGTAGGACCCACAAAGCTGCGGTTATTCCGCCCCATTGGTGCCAGATTGACGTAACACAAACAGAATAAAGCTAAACTCGATTTTGAAGATATGCCTTGTTGCGTCAGAGGAGCTAGGGTCAATTTCAGATAGTTTACTTAGCATAGGAGTGTAGTTTATACGAGCACTACTAGTCTGACTTTATCGTAGGACCCACAAAGCTGCGGTTATTCCGCCCCATTGGTGCCAGATTGACGTAACACAAACAGAATAAAGCTAAACTCGATTTTGAAGATATGCCTTGTTGCGTCAGAGGAGCTAGGGTCAATTTCAGATAGTTTACTTAGCATAGGAGTGTAGTTTATACGAGCACTACTAGTCTGACTTTATCGTAGGACCCACAAAGCTGCGGTTATTCCGCCCCATTGGTGCCAGATTGCCGTAACACAAACAGAATAAAGCTAAACTCGATTTTGAAGATATGCCTTGTTGCGTCAGAGGAGCTAGGGTCAATTTCAGATAGTTTACTTAGCATAGGAGTGTAGTTTATACGAGCACTACTAGTCTGAATTTATCGTAGGACCCACAAAGCTGCGGTTATTCCGCCCCATTGGTGCCAGATTGCCGTAACACAAACAGAATAAAGCTAAACTCGATTTTGAAGATATGCCTTGTTGCGTCAGAGGAGCTAGGGTCAACCAGATAATTTACTTAGCATAGGAGTGACATTTAACGAGCACTACTAGTCTGACTTTATCGTAGGACCCACAAAGCTGCGGTTATTCCGCCCCATTGGTGCCAGATTGCCGTAACACAAACAGAATAAAGCTAAACTCGATTTTGAAGATATGCCTTGTTGCGTCAGAGGAGCTAGGGTCAACCAGATAATTTACTTAGCATAGGAGTGACATTTAACGAGCACTACTAGTCTGACTTTATCGTAGGACCCACAAAGCTGCGGTTATTCCGCCCCATTGGTGCCAGATTGCCGTAACACAAACAGAATAAAGCTAAACTCGATTTTGAAGATATGCCTTGTTGCGTCAGAGGAGCTAGGGTCAACTTCAGATAGTTTACTTAGCATAGGAGTGAAGTTTAACAAGCATTACTAGTTTGACATGATCGTAGCATTCCATACTAATCCGTAGTTAGGTGATTTAAACTACATTACTCTCCCAATTGTCAAATGTCCTATGTGGAAAATATTGAACAAAAGGTCTGCTTAACTTTTGTAAGCACTTGGATATACTGTGGTAACCTATGTGGAAACAATGTGGCAAGTTTATCTAAAACATCACAACTAAACATAACTACTTTTTAAACTCTGCAACTTAGATGAGGAGATGTTTCACACTCATACCGTAACAGTTATGGAAACCTCATCCAATAAAATTCGTATATATGAACCACGTAATCCACGGACAAAAAGGTATGAGTTAAAATAAGACCAAATAGTTTAGAAATTCTAAACTATAAGTTACAAAATGTATTAATGGATAGTAAAAATTAAATATAAAATATAAATTACAATCGATTTTTTATATGAAAAATATTTCTTTTTAAAAGTTTATTCATAAGTCTTTTAGATAACCTCCCTGGATACGACAGAGGATTTTTTTATAATTCCACGCGAAACTGCAGGCATTTAAAAAAGAAATCTTAATAATTTTGTAATCAGAGCAAAATAAAACTGTTGTAGATAAATATGTGAAATTTTTGCAGTGCATACTTCAGTTTGTGGATTGCCTTTTTTAATTAATAAAAAACTGTATTATTATGAATTTGTATTTTTAGTTGGATATATATTAAGAAAATAAAATGTGTTTAAATAATTTACTTCTTGTGGAATAATTATTTCTATAAATAAAAACTCGTCAATTCCCAACATTTATGACACAGCGACAAAACATACTAGAGTAAAAATGTTTGAAGTTTAACACTGTTCTTATGAGGTAACATCCAAGATCGTATCATTAGAGCTCGATATTAATTTTAATACAGGCAATCTTATCGATAACTAGCTGTTACCCACGGTTGCGCCCTCAGTTTTTAAAGTCGAAGTCTAAGTAGTAACCATACTTTTACTAAGTATGGTTACTACTTAGTAAAAGCATTTATGACATGGTATGGTGGAGGCCTATAAATTAAAAAAAATATAGGCATATACCAGATATATTTTATTTAGTGTTCATTTTTAAGAGGATCATAGTTTAACCAAAACCTTGTAATGAGGCTTGTACGTGTGGGAACATTTCTGGTTCAAATTAGTTGTCCCGGTTTAGAAAATACAAATACATACGTCTTGGAAATCTAATTCGGTCAAAAACGATTACTTGTAGCCGTTGTCATATATTTCCGGTTTAAGATATCTCCAGTGCCATAGCGGAATTTTTATTGTAGTTAAATAAGGAAAATACATACACACTACTGAGAAATCTTCTTTGGTCAAAAAGCGTTTTCTTTTGAAAAAAAAATATTTACATTGCCTTAGTTGAGTTGGTCTTGTTTGTACCAACGAATAAAATATACATACATACATAGAAATGAGAAACTTATTATCCCCTAGGGGAAATTCATGGGAAAAATCCTTACTACGTTGCAACATAAAAAGTACTTATATATAAGGTTTTGCGTTATAGAAACGCATGTTTTTCGGATTGAAGTCTGAGAAAGAATGCATTGTGTAGAGGTAGGTATATGTTCAGGGATATATTAGTGTTCGTTTATCTGTTTTTCCTTGAGCCACTTAAAACATTCCACATCACGATTGTGTCAAGGAAGCCCACCAATTCTGAGTACTTAATGTAAAAACTTTCACAGGGTTTTCCGTTAAGGTTGGTTATAACAGTTTCTAAATATTTTTTTACAATGCAGTACATGTTTTAAAATCGTAACTGGTGCAATCTGGAGTATAAATATTAACTGGTTATTAACTTATATATTAACTTTATCTTTGTTATCTACATTACTCGATCAAGCACTGATCTAAAATTAAAATTTGAATACATGTTTCAGTCTTCTTGACGAACTTCAATTCAAGTCTCAACAGATGTTTAGTGTGTAGTCAGGATTATGAATCTTAAATATTACTCAATTTCCTGATTATATTAGACAAATTCTCCAACATTTCTCTTCATATTAACTTTCCTCAGACTTAAAAAAAATTATTCGAATCGGTATAGCTGATCTCGAGACTAGTGCTAAAGCATCACATTTTGCAATTTATTTTTATATATTTTATTTAAACACGAGTATTGACTTATTACTCGATTTTAAGATTATTTTGTTCTTAAATTATTATTTAAATATAAGACGACTAACGACTTATTGTGATACATAATACGTATATATCCGGAGCAGGTGAAAGAAGGTTGAAGGTAAGTTAATAAAAATGTTACTACCAATAGCCCAAGCGTGTTTGACAACTGTTGTGTGACGCCGTGACGCTGACGTGTGGACGCAAGACAGCGGAAAGGTTAAGTAGTTACCACGCTGCTCTCTACGCTGCTCGCCACGCCAGCGTCACGTCAGAGCCACGCTCTCTTGACTTCCGCCACTGCGCCGCGTCACTCACCTCTCAAGTACTTGTTTTGAAAACGCCTCTTGAATTATCATCTTAAGAGTAATACTAATTAACGCTTTCTTGTACTAATGTTAAATTTTAAACCCAACACTTTTGGTCTAGTATCATGGAACTGTTTGAAATATTTTACTTACATCTGTCAACACTACACTGTGTTAAAACTATAACGAAATTCTCTAGCGTTTATTTTATTTGGAAACCGAGATGAATGATTCATTAAGTAAGCAAAATTAAAAGTATTTTCAACTAATACAAAATTGAGACATGCACAGTCTATTTTTTCTATACTTAATAGTATGAAATCCAGAAGAATAATACTTTTGAACGATACAGTGTTTATTTGTTAAATCACCACTCAAACTTTGCTATTAAATATTAGTTAAATTGTAATAATTGAATGCTCTCTCGGGCATTTGTAGTTGTAGGCATCAGGCATAATTTTATAGAATATATCTTTCTTTCATCGCCCTCAGTGCAGGCTGCCACATTCAGCACTGAGACAGGATAGAGGCAGGTAGAGAATGTACCCGACCCCCATTCTCTTAAAACCAGGTAAATTATATTTACGCAGAAATAATACTTCAATAATATCGATCACTGTTTGATGACTTCGTGTATGAGACTTTGCGAGGTTTGACGTGAACTAACAAAATAGTCTCTAACTACCATAGGCTTAACAATTGGTATCCCTGGTACTATGTACAAGGAGAAAGCTTATAATACTAATATAACTAATACTGACTCATCTTATCGCTGATACTCCATTCAGATTGAAAAGTGAGATTATACCATGCAAGAAGATTAGATCAAGACTATAAGAGATACTTCCCCTCATATCTTCAACTGTTAGGCCTATTACATCCGGCCATCAGCTAGGTGTCTCAAAAACGAATTTTATTTAAGTTATAAGTCTAAGTTAGTAGTTTTGAATATAAGAGTTTATTATGCCTTTACTGAAGTATGATTAGTTCCAATTCAGCTACAGTTTATAGTCTTGATTGAATTAGAATAATGTTTAGTTATTTATAAATAAAGCCTACGTAAGTACACGTTAAGACGTTTTATTGAAAGATACTTCTTTCAAATATTACATATGTATTGTGGATTATCGCGTAGTCGAGACAAGATATAGTTATGATCCATATTATATACCCTGAACTGTGGATCGACTAATAACAATAACTACGTACCTTCGTCAAACAGTTTCAATTGTAGTCATACACTACTGTAGTTTCGACTTCTAGTAAGCCATCATCTGGCGTCAATAAGTTTTAAGCGTGAATTATTCATCTGGAGGCGTCGTTTAAAAATATACGCACAGCACAAAACATAGTAGGTAAAACACACTAAGTAAAAAACGAAAAACATTAGATAGGACTACCGCAGACGAATATTAACATCTTACAACATCTCGGCCGGCAGAAGCCAGGACAACTGGCACTGGGTGATTCCAGTTCCCGGTGAATCGATGTTATCAGCTGATCGGTCGGTTGGCGAGACTCTGTTGCGACGTTATCAGCTGATCGGTCGGTTGGCGAGACTCTGTTGCGACGTTATCAGCTGATCGGTCGGTTGGCGAGACTCTGTTGCGACGTTATCAGCTGATCGGTCGGTTGGCGAGGCTGTCGAATGAATTTTAATTTTTCATGAATTTAATTTAATCAATAAAAATAATTTTTTGTAATACAATGTATATGCATTTTCCAATTAACATTGAATTACGAGTTCTCTGAATAAAGGACAATCGACTTCTACTTTAGGATTCTCTTCACTGTCCATATTAGGGTCTAAGGACCAACCTTAGAAGCTATCAACTGAATACCATGTTGCAGAAACGGATATTTCGTTCCTTCTTATGGGAACTAAATACTTTCATAGTTGGTGGCTTCCATACATTGCCTTTTAAAGTTAATTTACAATTCTTCTAAATTAAACCTAACGTCTTCCACTAAGATCACGTACCTCAGTAATGCTTGGTATACCATTGAAAAGGATACTGACACCATTGTTAAACGGCAAACATTGTGTGCGAAACCAAATGACATTCAGTAAAGTATATTTTAAGCTATGCTAGGAACACGCGTATTAAAGTTTTAGATTATATTTCTTAGTAAAATTATAAATAGTTCCACACTAGTAATTGACATTCTGTATGAAAATATTTATCAATCGATTTTCCAATGTTTGGAGTATAATTTGATTAAATTCCAACCATCCTTAATTTTTAAAAAAAGATTATATAAATTACGGTAAAGTTATCTACTTTTACACTGTAGACAAATGATGTAGACTTTCAGAATGATGAGGTGCATATGTGAAATATATGTAAATACGTGTGTTTTACAGGTTGTCTGATTTGTAATTGAATTTCAGCGCTTCATATAATTTACGCTGTTTTAAATATTTAATTTAGTATATATATATGCAAATAGCCCATAAAGTGATTGGGCATTAACTATTCACACAGGTTAAATACATTGTGCAGTTCCTGCAAATTAATGATGGTTCATTAAACAATGCGTTTCGGTCATCAAATACACTAACTTTAATGTTGAATGTATCCATTATTTTAATGAAACAATACTACTTCATGTAATTATTCTAGTCTGCTGAGTGATAAGCTTCAATAACGCTCGGCCAAATATGGACGTGCACCATCATAGAACGTATTCATTTCTACGTAAAAATTCAGATACACCCAAAATTTGAAGTATAGACACGAAATGTAACTGAAAACGTCTTGCCTTTTGTAGGCTACATATCTTTGCGATTTTCTAGTTGCCATCAGGGTTAACCGCAACCAAACTTTTACTCTTTACTATCACTCAGCCAAGTGACATACACCATAGTTAAACTCGACGATTTTGATAAATAAATGGCACTAAAGTGGTAGGCTGCGCTAACGCTCAGCCAATGGGATTATCTTCTGCATTAGAATTATTCGACCAAAAGATGGGGTAAATGGCTCAAACAATTGCGACTGTTTTCGTCATATTCGTTTTACAGCTCCGCGCATACTTTTACGGAAAAACATTTTCAATGTAAATATTCTATTAAGAACCATTTAAAACAAGACCCTCAATAGCGACATCACCTGGTATCCAAATTTTCTCATTTATCACATTGTCATAGAAATCTTTCGAGCTGATCCTAAGCTTAGACAACCAAGCTTAAATGGTGGTTTCGGAATCAGTTACACGATACCCACTGCGATACCCCTGTCCTCATGGTACGGTACTATAGTAAGGTAGTGTGTTGGAATGCTCCACATACCATAGTACTCTGACATGTAAACAGAAGGTAATAGTTCTGTATCGTTTTCCAATCTATTAATTTGAGCGCCCCTTTTCGGCCATTTTAATGCAGTATATTATTTAAATTACACAAATAGCCTATTCACAAACATATTCAATGCTTTTACAAAATATAATTTCCCACAATTTCCAAGTTTAGTAAATAATTTAGACAGCCAACTCTTGAGTTGTTTCTATATTAATTAACTTTAAATAAACATGAAGACACAAACCCTTCCTTTGGATTTGGTTGGTTTCATATTTAGTAAGAATTAATTAACACTAGTGGAATTGGTATTTATTCAATTCACCGATTAATGAAAAATAAAGTCATACTAAAAATATTTCATTTATTTTTTAAATTATTGGCTTATAATTATGAAATAGATGCCAGGTTAAATTCACGCCAGACTTTAGGTGAGTGCGGGGCGCTGTGCGTTCGTCGCGCAGTGGATAACAAACATTCTGTTTTGATGTTATTTGAGCATTTATTAAGATGTTTAAAGCTTACCCAGAGACGGGAATATTAAATAACAACTGTGATAAATAAATGGGAATTTCGCACCCTGAGTGAGGATGAGGGGGTTAAATATCTCTATTACACGTCTGGCCTGTGAGGAACTTTGCTCAGCGTTTGCGCAAACTAGAAATACCCACAACCCGATGTGGCCAGAGGTGATTGCCCACGTAGGGTTGTGGGTGTTCTGGTTTTGCTCAATCTCCGGAAAACATAATTACTTTGGCGGTGGAGCAAATATGTTTGCCCACAACGCGTTACTGGGATTTCGCCCAGGCCAATGTCCGAGTATAATGCTCCGTGACGTATTTATGTCCACATCGTGAAGTTAATAAACATTTAGAACATTTTCCGGATTTGGCGTTTGAGTAAAATTATACACAGACGGAAACTGAGTTCACTTTCATCTTAAAAGTAAATAAAGGATAAGCGAATCCTAAATTGTCATATTATAAACATTTACAATATAATATGTTTACTAATTTGTTTATTGTTGGTTTCTTCGTAGCCATCATGGTTACCCATAAGATCCATGTGAAACGTCACGATTTGGTAGACAGAAATCAAGACTTTCTGATGAACCGGTGTACAATGTCGATGGTAACAAAAGTAGAGTTCCGCACCAACTTTCACCGAGCGTATAGACAAACAAAAATTATATTTCGCCATTGGGGTATGGGGTTTAAGCGTTTATAACAAACGCAGTAAGTGTAAATGTTTGTATTAATAACAAAATTGTATTTTTTTTATTTTTATGTTTTTATCTATTTATCTTTAAAGGGATAAATTTTACAATAAAAAGCACCCATCTAATTGGGTTACGGTCGCTAAATCGAAGTGTGTTTTCCGTGTATGAAGTGAAATATGCGCTAAAGTATAAAAGTTGTTTCAACTTTGCTCGTTGTCATGGGGATAATATGTTTAATATAATATGTTTACTAATTTGTTTATTGTTGGTTTCTTCGTAGCCATCATGGTTACCCATAAGATCCATGTGAAACGTCACGATTTGGAAGACAGAAATCAAGATTTCCGATGAACCGGTGTACAATGTCGATGGTAACAAAAGTAGAGTTCCGCACCAACTTTCACCGAGCGTATAGACAAACAGAAATTATATTTCGCCAATGGGGGATGGGGTTTAAGCGTTTATTTAACAAACGCAGTAAGTGTAAATGTTTGTATTAATAAAAAAATTGTATTTTTTTTTATTTTTATGTTTTTATCTATTTATCTTTAAAGGTATAAATTTTACAATAAAAAAGCACCCATCTGATTGGGTTACGGTCGCTAAATCGAAGTGTGTTTTCCGTGTATGAAGTGAAATATGCGCTAAAGTATAAAAGTTGTTTCAACTTTGCTCGTTGTCATGGGGATAATATGTTTAATATAATATGTTTACTAATTTTGTTTATTGTTGGTTTCTTCGTAGCCATCATGGTTACCCATAAGATCCATGTGAAACGTCACGATTTGGAAGACAGAAATCAAGATTTCCGATGAACCGGTGTACAATGTCGATGGTAACAAAAGTAGAGTTCCGCACCAACTTTCACCGAGCGTATAGACAAACAGAAATTATATTTCGACAATGGGGGATGAGGTTTAAGCGTTTATTTAACAAACGCAGTAAGTGTAAATGTTTGTATTAATAACAAAATTGTATTTTCTTTTTATCTTTATGTTTTTATCTACTTATCTTTAAAGGTATAAATTTTACAATAAAAATCACCCATCTGATTGGGTTACGGTCCCTAAATCGAAGTGTGTTTTATATGTATGAAGTGAAATATGCACTAAAGCATAAAAGATGTTTCAACTTTGCTCGTTATCATGGGGATACACGGTTTAAAAAACTAAAGTTTTCCACTAACCTGCGGTATGAGCTTCTCTTACACTCAGGTTATAATACGAGTTTTTATGTAAATAACGCGGGAAGCAAAGTATAAACAAATTAAGATTTTTAAACCGCGAAGAATATACATTTCTCCCCAGGCACTTAAAACAGGTGTTTAGTGAGTTTCAAAATTTTGAAATTGAAATAAAATATAAGAACAAAACTTTAATATTTTTAATTCTAAATTATAATCATTAGCTTTTATGACAGTTAAAATAGTTTTAGCCGTCGCTCGAATTTAGATAGTGAGAACATGTTTAATTAATTGACTTATCGATTTTCACCAGGAAAAGTCTACTTTGTAATAATCGTTAAAATAAAATTAAAACTGTAAATTTAGACTATACTTCAGCGAAATTATCAAATCAATAAGGTGCAGAGTACGCAGAGCTGCTCTGTATGTGGGAAGGGGATATACTTGGAAGAGAAGAGAGTCTCGATATTACATCGCCAGTGGGAAGATCGGAATGTCTTCATATACATTCCTGTGAAGGATAAACTGCCTCCTATTCACAATAGGGACTCGGGTTTGACGAAACAGTTCCTGTTCCTTGTGACGTGTTCCTTGTCGATGTGACGAGCCCAAAGTATTGAACCAGTGTTATAACGCTGAATAACTTATGGAAGCGATGCTGTAATGATATTACCAAGCACTAATAATGGTTTCTGAATAAGGAAATCTTCGGTTAATCTAATACTTTGGCATGTAAAATAATTATTAGTGCTTATACAACATTTTCACGTGCCATACGATTTTTCGTTTACCTTTAAGATATGATGACTGTTAGTGTTTGGAATTTCAACTAATACACTAATTAATAAAAAAGGTTCTCTCACAATAAAAAAAATTCTGAAACCTTCAAGTCCATACTTTTTAAAGTTATTCATAAATGTATCATTTTTCTCCATGGAAAAGTAACAGTTTGCCTGAAAATAAAAGAAGACGTTTTTTTCGCACGTTTAATAGCTAAGAAATATACCAGACAATTAACGAAAAGAACATCATTTACATATAAATTTAAAACAAACACTCCATCAATATACTTTTTTATTTCCGTGAGGCCTTTCGTGCTCAAGGAACACAATCAGACCCACATAATTAAATAAAAGTCGTTTCAATAATAATATAAACAATTTTTTACGAAATAAAAATATGTCATTAAAAATACAAAGAGGTAATATTCTATCACAGGATAGTATGTCAATTTATATATAAAAAATAAAGTTGATATTTAGTTAGATGAAATAAAGTAATGGTGAAGGTCAAGGTTCGTTATTTATTAGATTATTTTGGTTCTCCTTTTAAAAAATTGTTTCGTATACATCGAGGAATTTTTTTATTTTGTACTTCTTTTAATAATTTTGCATTTGAAAAAGAGTGTCCAGTTTGAAGTGCATGTTTTACCATGATTGTTGGTATTTTAAAGATAAGAGCTTCTAGAATGTATCCTTTACATATAGAAAAAAATTGTGAATTGATATTTGTTCTAAATCGCGTTGGTGTATTCAACGTTTTAACCATTTACCTGTCCCGTATCAGACAAAATTTTCTTTCGAAACTTGGATGACTCGCGGATAAAAGACCAAAAGTGCTCCTGCCTTTCAAAATTACATTATTCTCATATTAAAACAAGTCAGTTAAAAAAAACATTAGTTCAGTTCATCTTAAACACCAAAAACGTACGCGATGAATTTGATCTTGATCCTACTGCCAAAAACTCTTTAACTAGACAGAAGGTTATTCTTCATAGTTCATAAAAAGTAATAAAACTAATTTTCTTGGGATTCAGGGGCATGTAGTTGATTACATCATAATCAGTGGCTGTACAGGTAAATATTCTCACCATAACTGGATATATATCATTATCGGTATTAATGTAGCCATGAACGCAAAGGTTTACTATATATATATATATATATATATATATATATATATATATATATATATATATATATATATATATATTACGTATTTGATAAAATTTCCAAATGTGTGCCTGAAAGTAATTCTAAATTAACAACAAAATTAGACTAGACAACATCCATCGATATTCTGAATCCATTCTATAAGATACGCTATATTCCGGTGGATAAATTAGGTAGAAGATTCCAAACCTAGAAGATTTTTAAAACAAAGTGATGAAGAACTCACGAAGGATTTAATGGAAATCTAAATAATAGTTCCCACCTTCTCCTCGTCACCACAAGTTTAACTGATGGTAAAAGTACCAAACATGTTGTGAAAATCCAACGATACCCCAGGAAGCCATGCTTTTGAGACAAGACAAAGTAGCAGATCTGCTCCTTAGACATCCTCATAAATAAAGGTAGGAATACGCAAAAAAAACATGCCGCATAACAGGTTTTGCTGAGATTCCTTGAAATTGTCAAACTTATAGCTCATTTCATACTGCGGACAAATAAACAGAAAGACAATGATCATATAAAAAATCAAAGTTTAATCCCCGTAGACAAAATTGTGTTTACCCAAAAGTTGGTATATGGGACCAAAAATATTTAACGAAACTGTAAAATGCATTGGAAATTAAATTATTGTGGACAAAACCCAAAATTTAAAATGAAAGTATTGAATTATATTTCAAATTAGATCTTAACTTCTTAATTCAGTAGTATGTATGGTAGAGCTAGTTGTATGGAGCCCATACAAATACCGATAGTTTTTTACTAAATGTTATCACTGCACGTTTCTAAAGATTTTTTTTTTTTATGTTGGTGTTATTTCTTTATAGTTGTTTGTTGTTTCTTTGTTGATATTTATATTGTTATTGTTTTATTTACATATTTAAAACATACAACAATACATATCTTGCCATATGGTTCTAATGTCCATATTTGATAGTATTGGTAATAAATATAAACTAACCAACTGAAATGAACTGAAACTGCCCAGATTTAAGTATATTATTATAATTATCAGTTTATGCCAACTTACTTCCCGCACGCACCTAAAAGTTGCATTGGGAGGATTAAAAAAACTGCACATATCAGTTATCTGAATCTTCTGCAAAACTTTTATATGTTTTGCGTGTATTTAACGATTTCCTGAATAAAAATGTTTTGAACTTCAATGATGCTCAGCCGAATGTCATTGTTGGCCACGCACCATTATAGAACTCATTTATGACATACCATGTAGAAATTAAATTTCGTACAGATTTAAAAGTCTACAGCATACAAAATCTTGAAACTTGTAATTTTTGTTCACTGAGTATCATAGCGGTGTTAAAATAATCAAACTCCGGTTTAGATAGGGAGGGTACTACAAGGCAAGAATTCGCTGAAATCACTTGACATTCAATTTTCCTTTTTAATCTTTGAATAATAATTTCACATTTTCAAATATCGTATGATTGTACTCCATTTGTTTACATGGTTACCTATAAGACTAATGACAAATTATTCGCTAACGCTCAGCCAAATCCCATGAAGTGATATGCACCATCATCGAATATTGTTTCCTACATAGAAATTAGGCTTCATGTGAACTCTCAGGTGAATAAGTCAGTTTGAATTCGAGGTGTAGACAGACATTGATACACGAACAGACAAACATTTATATGACATTTTCCGAGGTCCGTGAGGCTAATGCTCGGCCAACCACACCCAGTCTTCTGGAATACCTTTCATATGGCACAAACCATCCTTTGAGGTAAAATACATTTAATGATATGTTCATTAGTTACTTCAGATGTGGTATAGTAAGTCATACGACAAGAATGAAGGAGCCCATAATCTAAATTCAAAATGTCCTTATACCATCTTGTCAGTTTGGTACAGGAATAACACCTACGATAGCCCAAACCTGTCTTCCTTAATACTTCTTTTATTTTTGTACTGAACTATAGAATACGCTTAGAAATATACATTTGAAGAGTTAAATGAATAATTTTGCAACATTTTAGACAAAATGCGGTATACCTCATTTCACTACAGTTTTGGTACTTGTAACTGATTTAAGGTTATCTGAAAATGAGTGAGTTTTACAGCTAATCTGACGGCGTTTTCAATAATCGCCAATTATTTGCTCTTTTAAGTTCATATTTCATATATGACAGATTTTTTTCTCTTCATGTATTGTGTAATACTTTATTATTGATACTACAGACTTTATAATAAAGACTATAAATTCATAATTTAAAAATTGTATTCTATATGAATGTAATATTACATTATTAATTATATTACATAATCTTTGTAATTAATAAAATTGAGTTATAAGAGTATAATAATAAATACGTTATTAAAAAGTAAGAGTAAGGTAAAGAAAGTGTTATTTTACCAGGCGAAGTAAAATAAGATCTCTAACACTTAACCTAGAGACCAACGGCTTAGTTAAAGGTGATGTCCGAACCACCACCAATGGCCGGGCAGGTGGGCTGCTTGCAAGGACAGGATCGCTCAGCGGTCACCCATCCAAGCAGCAGCCACGCTCGACGTTGATTAATTCCGTAATCTTGCGATGACCGCCGAAACTTCTGCACTGCGTCATTGTTAATATAAATATAATTTATGCAATAATTTAACTTTTAGTGTCCATAGTCTCTGCATTGCAATAGGTGCTTGTTTTAAAATATTATTTTAAACTAATTATTTACTAAAACGTGATATAATAATACACACATTCAGCGCTATTTCTTAATTTTGTGTTACAAATTATTGTAAATATGAATTGGCATATATTTAATTTAAAACAAATTCAGATTAATCTAGGTCTATAACTTGCCTTGTATTTTACATAAGTGACATGGCATTATGTAGTAAAAAGTTGCAAAGGCTATTACATCAAAAGAAATTTGTATTCTTTATTTCTATTCAGTATAAACTAAAAATTTAATATTAAAACATTATTTTACAAATGTATATGCCTCTTTTAATACTTCGAGATAATATGTGCCGTGTGAAATTGTAAAGATATACAATTATATTTTGACAACAGAACGTGGTAAAACAAAATATAATATGGTACTCGTATTTATACTAATATTAGACCATTCAATTTAATTATTATTAATGATCTGACATCGTATGAAGTTTCGGGTTTCATAAATTAGAACACAAATAGGCCTATGTATCAGGAGTGAACACTAAATCTGTCTTTATTTGTGTAGTTCTTGTCTGATTTCAATTACACTTATAAATATAGTTGCATAGCGTTATAAATATAAGAAATATTGTCCTTCAATTTGTTTTTAAAAGTGTAGCCTATAATCAATCCCAATTCAATTGAAACGTTAAGTTGATGAAATATTTTCTATACCCGAATTAGGACATCTTAATAATTTAATCAATTCACAAGTTTGGAAAATAACCTAAGTATTAAAAAAATTTTAATTTTTAAAATAAATTATTATTTTAAATCGTATGAAAGTTATTAATGAGTTATGGGTTTCCATATAATATGCTTCTAAACTTCTCATTCGTCTTCAATCATAATATTAAATCTCCACATTATATCTACATTCGCTCCAGGTTTTAGAAGGCAGAATATGTGTGATTTCACTTATTAATTTCAAAGTAAGTATTTAATTAATTTTTATCCTTGTTTGTAGCCAATTAGAGCACAAAAGCTGAATTTTCTGAGACAGCGTTACTAAAAACTACGAAGAGCAAAGTCATTAGTTCGTTCATAGGTAACGTTTGTTACTGTTACTATTTATAATAACATTAAAATGTTTATGTTTGTGTCTCGCTAAAACGTAATATTTACAAATTACACTAAAATGAAAAATCCTTTCCGTTAGCACGTGATAACCTGTTGCTACTGCTCAACCAACATTAAACTTTACTGGGCGGAGGTGTTATGCGATTAAAGTATAAATGCAGTTTTACACACTTCTTCTTAGTTTTTACACAATCAGGATGAAATATTCTTAGTTTTTACGGAACATATGATTGTTCAAGTGTGTAATTGTTTGTAGAAGAACATAATGACAACTAAAATATTATATCTAAAAGAATTATTTCACATATTATTGTGTTCGGAATTTTACTGTAATGTCTAAGTATTCAATATGTAACGTGATTATCAATGTTGTATGTAGGCGCGAAAGCGTGCGCTTTAACATCGAAGCTGTCTGTTATTTTGTGATGTTATCTTGCGCCGTAAATGTATTATAATTTGAGAAATTAAACTCGACAAGATTACCAGGAAACATGGATAATTTACTTTAATGATAAACGTATTTAAACATAATGATGTGCTTTTAATTTGCAACTACATATAAAAGAAACAAAACATCTAATAAATCAAATCTGTAATTTTAAATTTATTGCTTAATCGTTTGGAGACTTTCAATGTTTTACTCTATCCAAAACAAAAGTTTTAAATTATTTTTGACTGATTTTTCAATATTAAATTGTATAATTTAAAAAATATATAAAGTAATATTTCTTAAAAACTATTAAATATGCTATTGAGTAAAATTTTACCCTGTAGATATTGTTTTATTCATTTCTTTATTTACAAATTAATTGCTAATATATAAAAGTAAACTTACGAAGATTTCGCGTAATCCTTGCGCGACGCTGCCTACAGGTGGCTGCACGGCGACGCGAGGCCTAGGGTCGCTCCGACACTACTGGGCGCGACGCCACCGCCACTATATACCCGCGTCGCGACGCTCTCTGGGCCTGCGCTCCTGGCCCCGCCCAGCGACGTCTAGAGTTCTTCTTGTTGCTGCGACACCAGACCCCTCCCCTGACCTCGCCCAACCTTCACCCTATCGTCCTCACCATTCCTCATCAAACTCACTCATTACAACAAATATTGTGAGTGGAAATACTATCTAAATTGATAATTAAATTATTGTGTGCATTAAATAAAAAAACAGGATATTTTAGAAACTTTTTTATTTTATTTTTATTTATTTTTACTTTACTGTCGTACTGACACATAATTGTGTATTATAAAGTCAGTGGTACAAAATATCTATAAACTAATCTATTTTGCATTACAACAATACTGTACTAAAACTAAACTTAAACTTAACAGATTTTAAAATTCCTAAAATATCTAAAACATTTTAAAATAAACAGATTTAAAACATCTTCAGTCAAATATAAAATCACAGTTTCACACAGTTAAAACAGGATAAAATAGATCAATAAATGAATCCAGACAACAACAAAAACACCCTATAACTCTAAACTAGCGTCAAAAAACTCCCCAACCGAGTAAAACTCCCCCCTGATCAAGAATTCTTTCAGTTGACTTTTGAATCTTGTTGCTAAGGGTTCGTTTTTTATATTTCGGGGCAAACAAGAGAATAACCTCGCTGCAGCATTGTGCGGTAAATTGCCAGCTAAAACTGAGCGATGGAGAGTCTGGCGTAAACATTTTAAACACTAGTGTTGAATCGAAGACTCTTGGAGCAATTGGGAAACTTTTAAATATTACTAAATACGTTCTATTTATAGAAAGTTACAACATTCTAAATTCAAAGTATTTGGAAAAGTATTGTTTTTAATAACATTTACTAGTGTTTAATATTTAGACTGTTACGTAGTACATGTTTTTCGGAAAATAAATTATAATTATAATCATACAATTCATTTGAGAATATAGGCTACGGACCTTGCATTACTGTTACTTGAGAACATTGTAACTTTGTATAACTATAAAGTATTTTGCAATACATAATTATAGTTTTATTGATAGACTAATAAAATTTATTGAAGAGGAAATTCATATAGAATTTTGCATTGTTAGATGAATAAATCAATTCATTAGATGTAATGTATTCATTCATTCACACTGATTTTTAAAAGATTTCTTGAAGATGCCAAAGATTTAAATTACTAAACCTATTTTTGGAAATATTAACTAAGTCATTTTGTATAATTTTAATTGCGTGCATATTGCATGAAAGAATAAGGCACCTGTTAATATTTCTGTGGAAAAGTTACCTTCTGTTTCTGTCACATTATCTGAGTGAGGATTTTCCCTTATCTTATCTCACTGCGATAACAGTCTGACCAACTCTTGGAGACCAGAAGTTGAGCAGCAACAGTGATGAACCAATCTATATTAAACTGGTGAGCTAGTAAACTTTATGCTTTATTACATCTTATATGATAGCTTATAACATCACACTGTAATGATATACACTGTTAATTGTTTCTAGTACTGCTTGGCTGGAATACTTTACTTAACAAAGAGGCCAATCAAAAACTAAAGTTTTCCATCTTAAATGTTTTTTTTTTATATTACAGACTATTCACAGATTTAATCATAGCCTACGATAAAACAATTATTTGCATAGCAATGCAGACCGAACCATTATGAAAACGTACGATTAGTGAAAAGAAATTATATGGAAGTACAAGCAAAGAAAATCATCTACTCAATAAAACACAAAGCCTTATCTTTTAGAAAATTAAAAGCACACAGAGCTCCACATGAATGACCGGAGTAACATGATGGTAGTAAGAGAAGATGAAAGATCATGAAGGAGAAAGGTAATAAATATGTCGGTCTTTAAGGCAATTTTCTCCCTGAAATATTCTTATTCAAACCTCACCTTTCCATCTTCTGTAAGTCAGATAAGATGTCATTCTTCCTAAGTCATCCCATTCACAATCAAGTTTCATCTGCATTATGTTCTCTCTTTGAGTTTGTATCATTACATAAATAAAAGCTTCTGTTACTTATTACACACTCCCTTATTCTTATTTTTCGAATTTATTTCATTCTTTATAGGCTTTGCATACAAAACCCACAAAACACTATTTTTGTCCAAAGCTATGACTTTTGTGTTTGCGGAGGACGCATTACAATTTCTACCTTAAAGCATAGTAATAAATATATACACATGCCATGTGCTAAATTACTTTATTGAAATTAAGTGGATTCTTTATTTAGATTACAATTTACTTATGAGTAACTTTAGGGAATTAAATATTTTGGTTAATTATTATAGTTATAAATTATTTAAAAAAATATTATTTGCAATATTGAGTTTTATAAGTATATATATAACGTAATGTATACCCCATAAACATGGCTGTATTACACATTTTTATTCTTACAAAATTCTTAATTTATAAATCCACTTTTTTTTACTTGAACCTTACCAAAGTGTTTGTTTTTATAGCAATCATTACATTCTTATACTTAGCTTTCCAAAATGTACAAATAATTACATATCAATTACTAAAAAATATAAAAACCACACGCGTGATTAAAAACTATTTTTGAGTACATATACGACAAATATAACTTTTTTTAGATTTCAAAAGAATGTATCTCATTTAATATAATAAATATTAAAGTCAGTAATGTTTTCAATTAATACACTACATATAAGCAAAATTTGTGAAAAAATAAACTCACGTAGGAAATAAGCGACAAATCAACGCGGTGTTCATCGAACAAGAAAAGCAATTGAACAGCTAATCCAGCAGGCTGTGTGCAATAAGCCGTGCCTTGTCCAGCGCTCTGGCACCCTCTACTGTGTATTGTTGTTTAATCTCTTGCCAGGGCGTGACAGAAAATATCAGGACGATATCGTCGCCCCCTCCCCTCGCCACGCAGTCACCCCCGGCTTATCACATCTGCCATGCTTCGTCACCCCACATCCCCCGCCTCATTACAAGTCAAGCTCACTTAACTTCTAAGTCAATGTCAGTGCGTATTGTAAAACTTTAGACCGTTCTCATACCATAAACGAATAGTATCATTATAATAACAAAGAATTACAATACTTCCACATCTTTAAAAACACCATAAGTCGTAAGAAAAACAAATTAGAGCTAAAACCTAAATTGTGTATTTATTTCAAAGTATACTGTATTCCAACTATCCAACAGGGCCGTTGAAATGGTATTGTTGAAATTTCTCTAAATTAGTCGACGCAGTAACAATAAAAATTAAAATGTATTAAAACCCATAAAACTTAATGTAACAAATGAACAACAGAATAATAATGGGTATTTAATGTTTTATAGTAAATGGTTTTCAAAATTTATCAATAAGGTTGTTAATCCTTTTGAATGGTTTTCATTTTATTTTCTTTATTATAAGAGTTGTAAGTACAACCTCTCCTTTTAAATTACTTTTAATATTTTAATATAAGTTTATACTTAACTGTAGGAAACTGGTAGCCACATTATGCTCAACTTTGCCCACGTATGATAAATGTTAAACCTTAAATAAATTTCCGTAGTAATTTTGGCCATACAATCATTAGAGACCGTTAAAATGCTCAAAAACTATACATTGTTCAAAGTCATTAATGACATTTTTTCTAACCCATTATTCCTATGATTCTACAGCCTTAAATAAGAGCTTACTAATGTTTTATGTTTGAGTTTATTCCGATAAGTGTTCCTTTAATAAAGTAATGGCCGTTACTATGCAACTGGCTCTAACGATTTGTATTACTAATAATTCCATTGTTAAAAACTGTAGTAATAAATTAAAGAAATTATAATAATTAGTTCATTCCCTACTTATGTAATAGATAACGTTATTTTACTATACGACATTATATGATATCCACCTAGTCAGTTGTATTATTTGGTTTTTGGTATTTTTTTTTAGAAAAAAGGTACTAGTGTACAAATACGCATAACACATTATACTACCTAAAGAAAATGCTTAAATTACTTTTAAAACAAAACCAATTTAGGTAATATCTACAATACTTAAAGTATTCTATTCCAAAAGTAATTCTGAAGCGTTATTGTAACAAAACGCCAGTAGATCCTTCCCGCAAAGTGACAGGACATTTTAAGGACGCAGGGCTGCCACTCAGGTGCGACAAGTGAGTGGTAATTTCCCCAAGGACATGACATCCCGCCGCCCGGTCTACCAGGTCTGCCAACATTACCTCAGTTGACAACTCCGCTGGAAACAATAACTCAAATGCCACTAAATGATTTCATTGCAGCGAGGACAAAACTATACTATTCTTTTAATGAACGTTACATAATATCTGTTATAACCATATAATACAAATATTAATTTTCCAAGGACAGCACAAATTGTAATTTAAACACGGCTTTAAATAAGTTTGACATTTTAGGATTCATGTACTTATATATAAAAATAAAACCAATAATTAATTCTACAAATTAATGTATTACGCACTTAAGAAAAAAATCCCAGTGTAGTTATGGAATACGAGAACTTATTTTACAGTAATGAAATACGGATTATCAATCAGAGGTCTAACTAAAGAGACACTTCAACTATTTACAATATAATTTTATAGAATAACTGTCAAAACGAAACAAAAATGCCAAATTAAATGTACTTCTAAATCATTGATAATATACTTTGTGATTATTTAAAAAGGCAATGTTAATTATTACCCTGTACGTTAAAATATAACTCATATTTATAACATATATTTCATGCATTTTATCGGGAAAACCTTCTCAAGATTAAAACAAAAGGTTAGATTATGTTCCAGTTTATTGCACTTAAAATATATAAATATTGAGTATTTTAAGCAATAGCTATAGAAATTTCAATTACAATAAATGTACACACTACACTTACATTATAACTGTGAGTCCGGTAGATGAATATAGAAATATTTGTTTATGGAAACTTCCAACTATTCAGTGTTAATATCCATTGTATTTTCTATTAAATCCATATTGGCCATATTAATCTTAAAGAATGTCTATTGTCTACTGTTGTATCTTCGTAACAAGTGTAATAAAATAATTTTTGTGTCACCTATTATAAAGTTCCGGTATTTTTACGTCTATTTCAAAAGATCCACTATTTTGAAACTTTCTGTTACAGAATTATTTCGTTCCTCTGGTTTTTACTCTACTTATGGATAAACCTAACCTCTCCCTACGCACGGTTTGTATTAGATACTAAGATTATTAGAGACCATCTAGACCTAGAAATCACTATCCGTAAGAATTCGGTCACTAAAACAGTGGAAATCCTGGTCCGTCTAGAACCTTTTGGATTTTGGAAACTCCCCTCATCTCAATCTCTGGGAAATCCTGGTCACTTGAACGTTATTGTTTATAAAATTGTCATGAGCGAAATTTCCTGAACTCTAGAATATGTAGTATCTGGGAACTTTTGGAACCGGAAAAGTGTTGGCTAATGGTAACTCATGTATACCGGATACATCTGTGGTAAGTTCCGGCCTCTATTACATCCAGCAGAGCCTTTCGTAATCTGGAGTCTCCCCAAGTTTAGGTTCGGTTCCAGAAGCGGTCAAAAGTATTTATAGGTAAACCTCCTTTCACAAACTATCATTCCAATATTGTTTCAAACCCAAGGATTCATGAGTGTTTTGGGTAATAGCATAAGAAGATGTTGGTCATAGAGTTTTGCCGCTTTATTCCAGAAGGAGCTGAATATCAATGATTTGTTAAAACTTTAAAACTAAGCAAG
This sequence comes from Homalodisca vitripennis, assembly GCF_021130785.1. NCBI lineage: Eukaryota > Metazoa > Arthropoda > Insecta > Hemiptera > Cicadellidae > Homalodisca > Homalodisca vitripennis. The sequence goes on from NC_060209.1 coordinate 8,131,781, forward strand.
CGTAAACTATCGCATACAACGCCTATGCCAATTTTTATTAAAATCCATCAACATTTTGATAAAAAGGACATAATGAAATAAAATGAAAAATGCAACTATCAAAACCGCGAAGTCGTGGCTGAAAAGCCCTCTCTACCATTCAAACTCACATCATATACATTAATTTTACAATAATTGAATACAGATCTAAACTAACACACTTATACTTTATAATAAAATGTAAAGAAAATTGCTTGATATAAAATATCTCGTGAAATTAAAATATAGTTCTTAATGAAAGATAGAGAAAAAAATCTAAACATGTATTACAAAAGTTATACTGGCCGGTTTTTGGCCGTAGAGCTGAGCCATAATTTATTAAAGGGCACGGAACAACTATACTGGTTCAACATTTATTCCATGCAATAAACAAAAAACTAAATCCTTTGAAAGCATTCCTTTGATGTAACGAAATCAGATTGTCAATATGACATTCGGGATTGTTACGTGGAAAGTGGGTTTGGCCCTTGGGCTGCTTAGATAGAGTCAATCCAGAGCTATTTTCGGTTGGCAGTTTGTTAAAATCCAAACAATCCCAATCTATCTAGAGTTGTAGATGTGAAGAAAAACTGTTTTGGTTTTGGAGCTGGACCTCTTCAGCACAATCGACTTCAACTGACCTTGCCATTTACTTGTAGAATGTTTACTTCAATATTATTATTCGTTAAAACTGCTGCTATAACATGTATAGATGTATTCATACAACAGTTTTGCTTGTACGCGGATTACACTTAAATTATTATCTATCCACTTAATAGTATAATTCACAATTTTTAGGATTTTACTAAGACGGCATTTAATTTAAGCGTAAGAAACACGGCAGTTTACTACTTCAAAGTACATGAAAGAGTATTTTAAAAAAGATACAAGAGCTTAGAAATTTATTTAAATTAATGTAGGAAATACCTACAAAGTCACGAATTTACACCCTCCTTTTAGTATGTAAATATTAAGGATTTACAATTAAAAATGTTAAAAACTACTATGCTTTATAATAAAATTTGCAATTGTAGATTTCTATAAGTAGGCCTATGTGCACCGTACAACATTTGCTCCATAAAAAATCAATTAAATACTCCTTGGATGCATGTTGTCATAGCGGCATTATACGGTTATATTTTCTTGCAACAATACTTTAATTTGTTTATGGTTAGCAACAGTTTTATTTATACAGTTGGCGAGTTGTTGTGGAAGGTTAGAACATGTTCATTACACTACCAGATCGCATACAAAGGGCTTACACGGTGTACAAGTACTATAAAATGGTAATACTAAGCAGCATGTTACAGTGACAGTCCTCCATTATCCCTTTGAGACAGTATTCAGCTCGCTGCGCTTGCATATGCTCAGCTGTCAGTCCATTGACAGTTTCATTCGCGTCGTACAGGAATTTGTCATCCACGTAATGACCTCAATTTAATGCAATAATTTGAATAAATCAGGCTGTAAAATAATCCAGTCACTTTTTAATCTGAACATTAGTGTTGGAATTTTTAAATATTGTAAAAGCGAGAGAAATATGTTTTATGTTTGTTGTAAATTTTATTTGATCCCACTAATTTTAACAGTGAGTTGTTATTAGAAATAAGCTTTGAAGCTGTTGCATATGAAATTAGGATTGACGGAAATTCACTACTTTGTTTTGTGTACATTTCAACATCAAAGTAAAGTTACAAACAGTGAACGGAAAAGGGGATATTTTAAACTCTTCTAGCAAAATAACTTGAAATAGCCATTTTGTTTCTTAAAGATAGTCCTATTTGTTGAGTGGAAAAAGTAAATATATTTATGCTTATATATTTACGTAATGTTAGAGTTTGTTCTGCAATTAATGGAAGAAAGGCACAAATAACGAGTGGGTCAAGTAGTTGGACGTTTTTCCACACAACGCAGCGCCAGTGGCTGCTACAGATATTGCAGCTGCACTAATGGTTTACTTCTTTCTTATTTGCCACTCAATTGTGTAAACCTTACTTTGGTTGCTTTATTGAGTTTATACATGTTTTAAAACGTATGCATGATGCGGTATTTAATTTTCTAAGTCACTATATAGCCACTTTCATGCTTGAAGTTTTTAAACAGCTTCGTATTTTTATGCTTGCGGTGGGCAAAAGATAAAACATTCGTGAACAAAATTAATAATAGGTTTAAAATTACCAGAGAGATTAAAACATATTTTCCAGTACCACCCAATACGGAAGTACAGTTTTTCCCCTGTGACCAGAACTTTTAATTTGTAAAACCGGGCATAAGAAAATAATATAATTTACTTGCCATCTCAGTACAATGAAATTATAGCCTGTGCTAAAAAAGTCTTCCATCCTTTTACTGTGTATGGGATTTCAAATCCAGAAATAATACATTTAAAATTCGTGGTCATTTGCTTCAATCGAGTAATTATCTGGAAAATTATAAAACCAATTTCTAGTATCAAATACAGACAACCTGCATACCCGTATTGCTCAGAGTCTACAGGAAACATCACTGCATTAGAGTTCATAGGTGGATAAGAACAAAGTGTTTTAGAAGCTTCTGAAGTTGAACCAATGAACTTTTGTCTTTCTACCAATAAAGCATATAGGATGATTGATCAGCTGGCATCAACTTGAAAAGGATAAGTAATATATCAAAATATTATTGAAGACATACGACAAAAGTATAAGCCGATATAAGTCAATTCTTTTCATGGAAAAGTAAAAGTGGGAAAATGTTGAAAATTTCATTAGAACTACAATACGAAAGTAATATATATAATTGTTCACGTAAAAAAGTAAATGAAATAAATTGCTTTAAATAATACAACATTTTGTTTAAATTATCAGCCATTTTTTTCTTTATTAAAACCATATTTTGCAAATATATTACAATAAGGGTTTTTCATCAAAAATTGTTTATTTCATTGTGTTTCTTTTTTATTTACCTTCCAAATGACACATCACAATATAGGGGTTGAAAATTTGAAAATTTAAAGTGACACCCCTCTACCCCATTTAAGAAATTGGGATGAAATACTTTTATCCTCCAAAATGTCCAAAAACGTATTATAATAGGTATAATGAAGATTTTACATCAATATCTCCATCCATTTGGAATATATCCAGGCGTACTAGGAATTAATTTATACCCTGTATATATATATAGTATTTGCTGATATAATGTGTTTATAATTTTTACATAAAATATACCAGACATATTTATTTTACAAGAAAATGTATATAAATGTGGAGTAAAAGTGTTTAAGTTCGACGTTTGTACTTATCGGATGAAATTAAACGCCATTTCAATACAACCGGTTCTTAAATTAAAGGTTGATTTAAAATAATTGTTTTGCAGACAATTTTATTAAAATATCAAAAATAGCAAAGGACAGTTCGTCTCTTTGGTTAAAACACATACTGATATTCGTAATAATATATAGGAAAGTAATTTTCGCTTTGGCGATATGATGGTCGACTCACATTGTAATGTTAAAATATGATACATTATAAAAATAATGTAATGAATATAAACTTAAACAACTAATCAATTGTGTCTGCAGGAAATTCACTACCACCAATAAAACATACTTTCCCGATTTAAATATTTTTTTGTAACTAACTGTGTTCAGATTTTTCTGAGAATATATTAAAGTTGTTAAATCGGTGCAGCTTATTTTCTAGAACTGTTTATCTGTTCCATTGAAATAAACATAGTAGGCTGAATATTGACAGGCCATTACCAGTTTAGCATTGTAAACACTGTGGGTGAGTTTGATGGAAAATGGTCACAGGAAGCGGTGAATTAAACAGCAGCGACAGGAATACATCGGATGGCCTTTGTAATCAAGTATACATGGGCTGGGTCGAGTACGTTTGCAGTGGGAAACGAGTCCAGGTACCGATAAATAATAGAAATATCTGGAAAGCGTGAACGTTGTTTTATAGTTGTTTGCCCCCATAAACTTCTATGGGATTCACAACGTATATTTGGAGAAAATTTACAGATACGGTTAAAGCTTGGATATATAAAGGATTGCGTGGTTTATAATGTGAAATAAATAACTCTTTATACTTAGCGTTAGTGAAGTTTGTTAACTAAACTAAAGTTAAATTAACTAGTTTGTTACTAGTTAATTTCCGTTACTTGGTGAACTTGTCACATATGTATGAAGTTGTTGTAAGTTCACTAAATTCTCACATTTACCATTTTTTTAAAGAGAAACCAATCCCCTTTTAAGCCTTACTCTGCCCGCCCTCATGGGCCACTAGCCTGTGCGAGGATCTTATCAAACAGAATAAGGGAGAGAGTCGATACAGTACAAGATAGATGGTTTTTTTTTTATTTTTTTTTTTAATATTTTTTTTTTTTTTTTTATTTTTACAGCCCCACCACCACCCCTCTCCGCGAGGCCGAAGGCCTATTTCGAGAGGCGCTGCTTTCTACGCGTACCCGTTTTTCCTCTTCCTTACACCCAGTTCTCCTTCTTTTCCTCCTACCACGTGTCCCCTCCCCCAGACACCCTTGTATGTCTGGGATCATCGGAATTTTTCTTCTTTAATTTTATGTTTCTCTATAATTATTTCTTGTTTCTTTCTCTTCTTTATTGCATTCTGAATCTTCTTTCTTCATCTTAATTCGTCTTTCCTTTCTCCTCTTCTTTCTTCATCTTCTTTCTTCTTCTGTAACTTAATTTATTTTCTCTCTTAGTCTTATTTCTTGCTGTATTCATTTGATTTACTTATTTTCAATTTCACTTTGCCATCTTTAATATTCATTTAATTTTCTTGCTATCTTCCTTCTTCATAATCTTCTTTCTCCTTTCTTCTTCCAATTATTGTTACCATATCCTTAAAACATTTCCTCACATCCTCATCCTTCACCAGATTCTCTCTCTCAAAGCTCAAACTTCTTTCTTGCAGTTTTCTTACCAAGTCTTGTCTTTCTTCTCGGTATCTCACACAATCTTTTATTACGTGCCAGGCATTTTCTCTCTCTCCACATCTGCATCTATCAGTCTCACTCAATCTAAATGTCATCAATTTTTCTTTATAATTTCCGTGTCCAGTCACACTTTGTACCATATAGTGGTTGAGACTTATCTTCATCTTTTCTCTATCTCTCACATCCGGAAAATATTTAAACGTCTCACGTCCCTTCATAGTTCTTTCCTATCTCTGTTGCCATTCCTCCAACGCAACTTCCCTCCACTCTCTTTTCGCTCTTTCTACATCTCCTCTTTCTTCTTTTATTTTTCTTACTGCAATCCGTATCTTTATTGTCAAATCTATTGGCATAATTCCTGCCACCACTCTAACTGCTTCATGCGACACTGTGGAGTATCCTTTTATGGCCCTTAAGATCATCGATCTTTGCATTGACCTTATCTTATTCACATCTCTTCTATTCATATCTGCCCCCCACAGTTCGCAGCCATACAACATTATGGGCTCAAACACCCCTTTATAAATTGTCATCATCTGTGAGTCGGGAAGACCCTTCTCCGCCTTCAGATACCTTCTGATCATTCCCATCAAGTTCAATACTTTTTGTCTAGTCCGTGTTATATGTTCTCCAAACTTCATACCTTCTTCAATTTCAACTCCCAAATACCTTGTCTTTCTGTCCGTTTTGATTCTTCTTCCTTCATCTTCTATCACAGGTCTCCTCACCATCTTCCCCTTTAACAATACAGCAAACTGTTTTCTGTTCTGACAACACTAATTTGCTTTCTCTTAGCCACACCTCTCCATTGCGATCTTCGTTTTGGACTCCACTTCTCTTCTACTATTCCCTCTTACCATCACCAAAGCATCATCTGCGTATGCTAGAATATTAACTCTTTCTCCCAGATCAAGCTTCAACAGTCCATCGAATAATACCGCCCAAAGGAGCGGTCCGAGAACCGATCCCTGGGGGCATCCTCTTTCCAGTACTTTTTCCACCTTCGTATTCACTTGCGAAAAACTAAGTTTTCTTCCAGGTAAAAGTAGTCTCTGATAATTCTTATTAAACTTCTTGAACAATTCCACCTCCTTAATTGTTCCAAGATTCCGGGCCACCACGCACCATCAAAGGCCCCCGTTATGTCCATAAAGACTCCAAGCACAAAATTTCTCTTCCGTCTCCTCAACCTCTGCTCTAAGCCTTCTTAGGACATCAATTGTCCCCACTCCTTCTCTATATCCATATTGGTCTAGGCTTAGTTTCCCCTCCTCTCTGAATCTTCTCCCCAGCCGGTTTACAATCAGCCTCTCAGCCACTTTTCCCAATACAGGCAATAGTGTCACCGGTCTGTAGGATCTCACCTCCGCTGGATCTTTTCCCTCACCCTTTAGAAACACCTTTAAGTTTCCTTCTTTCCAATCATATGGAAAAATTCCTTGGGCCATCATCAAATTCATCGCTCTTAGCATACTTTCTTTAATTGTTTCATACTGTCTCTTTATAATTTCTCCTTTTATGCCATCAATTCCAGGAGCCTTTTTATTCTTTATCTTCATTACCGCAGCTTTTAATTCCTCCATCCGAAATTCTTCTTCATCCATTCCATCACCATCTTCCTCGTATCTTCTCCTTAATTCTCTTTGTCCTTCTGTATCCATCATCCGCTGGAATAAGCTTTTCCAACATATACTCCATTGTTTCTCTCACATCTTTGGTATATTCACCATCTTCCCTTTTCAAACTTGTCAACTTTATTGCAACTTTCTCCTTCTTCATTATCAATTTGTACATCCTTCCCCAAGGGTCTTCTTCACCCTCTTCAACCATCTTCTCCCATAATTTCATCTTCTCCTTTCTAATTTCTTCTATGTATTTGTTCCTTTCTCTATTATACATTCTTCTATCTTCCTTCAATCCAGTTTCTTTGCCATATTCTTCTTCTTTTCCTTGTCTCACTCCTTCATCTTCCAATCTCCTCCGTCCACCATTCCACCATCTTTTCTTTCCCCGTACTCAGCGGTATGGCCCTATCACAGGCTTTAATTATCGCCATTTGCATAATTTTCACATAGTCGGTAGCATTTTCCCCCTCCATATTAGTGTTCATCAGGGATTCATTCATCATCCTTAATTCTCTATGGAGCACTCCCCATCTTGCCTTTCTCAGGTTGTATGTTTTAGGCCTCATATTATTTGCTCCGCCATCTCCATCTCTCACTCTCCTCATATCTTCATACATCATCACAATCATCCTGTGGTCGGCCACCAACTCCTCCACAATCTCCCAATCATGTATCTTATCAATTACATTCCTTGTCGCCATAGTTATATCAATATTCGAGCTTCGTCCTCTGCTGTCCTCAAAAGTCCTCCATTCCATTTCTTTGTTACCGGTTTCCATCTGCAGTATCTCTAGATACTCTTCCACCTTCTCTCCTCTTTCATCGGTCCTCCCACTGAACCATTCCTTAGACTTAGCATTTACATCCGCACAGCAAACTATGCTTCGCCCTCTTCTTTTAATCCTTTCCAGCTTCCTTAGTTTTCTCTTCGATGCTCTCTGCGGGACTGCAGTAGAGACTCACCACTGTCACCTTCGTATCTCCATCTTCGATATTTAAGCTTACGCAATCCTTATCCGTTTCTCCTTTATTCATCAGTACTTCCCACTTCTGGCCTCTTACCACAATTGCAGCCTTAGATACTCCTTCACTTTCATCTTGGTAGATCGTCCCTCCTCCACTGAAGTTTGCTTTTCCTCTCACCGTATAAGGTTCCTGTATACATATTACATCCAGTTCTTTTTCCAACACTTGTATTTCCACACCATCCGACCATTTTAGGCTTTTTCCAACATTTATCTGTCCAATTTTAATTTTCATATCTTATGCTACTTAAATACGTTCTCACCACCCTCTCATACACTCCACACTCCGTCCATCTCACCGTGTGTCCTTCACCACCTCTGCCTTCTCTTTCGCAATTGCAACACTTCATTCGTTCCTTCCCTTCTTTACAGTCTCTTGTACTATGTCTCCCACTGCAATGCCCACAAGTGGGCTCAGTGTCCTTGCAATATTTGGCTACGTGGCCATATCTTTGGCACTGAAAGCACCGCACAATGTCAATGTAGTCCTTGACTCTACAGCTGCTCCAGTTTATATATATTCTATCCCTTTGTCTTAGGAAATTTCTAATTTTTCCTGTACATTCAACGATTAGATTCTCCAGCAGCCTTGCTCCTTTCCCTTCTCCTCCTTTTTTTTTCATTCTGTGCTTGATCTTAAATCCTCTCGCCAACTCATCTTTACTTACGCCACTGGTTTCCATATTGCTCTTATATATGGTTTCCACAAATTCTTCTTCTTTCAGTCCTTGTTCAACATCATAAATGATCAAATTCGGTAGTTTCCTCTTAGGCTCTTCCACCTTTAGCCCTTTACTTTTAAGATTTTCATTAATCATCAACATCTCTTTATCTTTTTCGCTTTCAACTTCCACCATGATTCCATTTCTCACCTTACCTACTCTCTTTACTCTTAGACCCAATTTTCTAGGGTCAACTGCTTTCTTTACATCCTCCTTAACAGCTTCACTTTCTGCTCCATCTTTTCTTATTAATACAATCCGTGCTTCATTAACTACTTTCTTTACACCACTCACTTTCGGTATCTTAAGCCCTTCTTTCAGCTTTCCAGCATACGTCTTTCTTCTCCCTTCTATTTCAACATCAGTTTCTCCCACCATACTTCCTTCATCCATCTTTTCGATCCTCCTCTCCAAACACACTTCTCTTATCATTTTCATCACCTCTTCTCTTCCTTCCATTCTTCCTTTAATTCTTTCTCTCTCCATTTTTTCTTTGTCCACACTGTTCTTTATTACTCTCAGATAGGCAAGTAATTTAGTTTCCACGGCCATACTTATGCCTTTTGACTTAATTCTGGTAGCTCTAAACCATCTCTCAATTGTCTCTAGTGTCTCTTCAACTGCTACCGAATTATCCTCACTTTCTCCTCCTTCTATCGGGCTGTCCAAACCCTCTCTTCTTTTCCTTTTCCTACTAGATTCTTTATCCGATTCAGCCGTTTTCCGACTCTGTCTGAGGTAATCCTTCCTCCACTTCCTTTAATCTTCTTCTCTCTCTCGCTCTTCTTTCAATTTCCCTTTTCTCCGCCTCACTCGGAGATCTTCTCTCTTACTCCATCTCCGACTCTCCTTCATCTTCTCCTTCATTTCCTTCTCCTTCTTCGCTTGCTATGGTGCTCTGCTCAACACCTTCCATTCTTTCAGCCACTTGCGACCTTTCTATCTGTGCTGGTAGAATTGGCGATCTTGCCAGACTTTTCCTTCTTTTCTGTTGTTCTAACAATTCTCTTTCGTATTTTTCTTTCTCCATTTCTTCTTTCCTCTTTCTTTTCCAGTTCCGCTCTTCTTTTTTCCTCCTCCTTCCTTCTCCTCTCTATTTCTTGCTTTCTCCTATCTCCTCCTTCAACATCACTCCGCGCAGGTTTGCTCCCCCCAGAATCCATGGAGCGGCCTCCAGCCGTAGCTGAAGGGAGGGATTCAGTCCCGAGGGACCTACCCTCCTGGGGTAGTTTATCCTTTTCGTTTGTACCTGCCATAGTAATATCAATATCGAAGATTTTTGCTGCTTGTTTGTTGTAAAATACAGCCCCAATTCCTTATGGGAAAAGGGGTTTGGGCTATTGCGACTCCCGCCGAAGCGACAGCCGGGCCATGCGTTCGCCACCTCGCCAGGCCAGGTACTGATAAAAAGTGCAAGGGTCACAGACAGGATTCGAACCTGCGCTATCTCTACTAGTAGCTCAGACTCCAAGTCCAAAAGTCTTAGACCGCTCGGCCATCGGCACTCCCAGTTCCTGCGTAGATCTGGTGGCCTCAGAGTTCTCGGCTTTTATAACCTCCTACACCTCTTGCGATCCGCTCTCTTACGCCAATCGGCTTCATCACCATCGGGCACTTTTAGAAAGAACTAACGATTGTTACGGCTTAACTTAGAATCTGCCATTGGATTTCCCTATCCAAATCTAACCAGCTTGGTGAGTCCGTTTTAGCTATTTAGTATCTCTTTTTTGTATATAATCTTGCCTAACAGTTTCCCCTCTAACTGGGACCTGGATGACTAACATCACGTATTGCTCTTAGCAGAAGCTACACCGTTGGTCAGGAATCATGCCCAAGTGACTATTGGGGGTCCACAGCAACTGATCACTAAATTGACAAATTTTAATCTACAGTCGAACTTGTGACAAAGTTTCCAGATTCCAATGGAAGCGTCCGGGATGTAGTTTTCACACCATGTCTAGCTATAATTTGTTCCCATAAATTATACAAGCCGTATTTCATTGAACACAGTTATTCATGATACTTTGAAGAATTAAGGATTTTCTCTGCAAAAATATTTCCCCCCAATGTTGTAGTGTGATAAGTACGGTAACCGAACCAAGCGACTTAAGAGTGTGGCTGCTGCTTGGATGGATAGGTGACCACTGAGCGATCCTGTCAAGAATTCAAGGCCTATTAATAATTTTAACTCGGAGGCCCAATTTCCTTTGCTCAAATGACGTTTATAAACTATTCTCGGTTAATCATTGTTATATACAAATTATTTTAGTTCTAACTTATTTGTTCGTAAGTTGTACGGAACACTCTACTGGTCTTAGAGATCCAAGGTTAGGCTCAAAAGGACTTATTCAATACTCAGTTGATTGATTTCCGCCATATTTTTAGAAAAATTACATGGAATTTTGTTCGTATGTATTTGTTTTAATCCTTTCCTTGGCCTCATTAGCTTCAAAATATGCCACAAGCTAGCCTTGGTTAACGTTTTCTCCGTGGAACGTATATATTTGTAAAAGTATATGCAACTACGATATATAGAGAAATATTATTTATAACTCGGTTTTCGCTATTGTTCTTCACACCTCGGGTTCTATTGTCATTTCAAACATACTTAGGACCTTATAACGGTCATTCGTTTTTGTACGAAAATCTGTTATAGATTGTTAGCGTAATAGTGATGATACTAAAAGTGTTCCAATCCCAAATAGTGCAATATTTTCAAGCAATATTAATTTATATAAAAGTTTTGGGACCTCAGAAAAAATTATTGATATGTGTATGAGGGCTGATATTGAATTTTAGAATATTGTAACTAATAGTAATATTATAGAAAACATGAGATTTTACAGAAATTTGCCAACTTTTAGTTTAAAAAATTCAGTAACACAACGTTTCGAGATCGGCATTCTGATCTCTTCCTCAGGTGAATACCTTACATAACACGTAGCTATAATCAACTAAACTGTAAAACGTAGTGGTAGTGATTTTATTGTATCACATAATATCATCGTCAAAAACTAAATTCAACCAATAGCAGCAACGGTAAAAGTCATAAAATCAAGCGTTTGAAATTATGGTTTGGCTCTAATCGCCCACACTCAGTTTTACCAAACATATGTATTCAATGAAATATTTTGCAATGTGGTTTATACGAAAAATGGTATTGATTTTTATTGGCACGTGTTTTCTGAACTTTTTACTAACCGTCATTTTCAGCGACATCATTAGTTTAATTTGATAAGGTCCCTTTCCTATTATGTTAAACCATTAGATACAGTTCCGAAAACGTATTTAAGAGACGTCGCTTTATTACAACTGAGAAAAGGCAAAAAAAGTCAAATATAAAACAAAAGTCTCTCTCCTAGAGGCGTAAGTCACTTGCCGTCCAAGATTTACTATGTTACTATGTAATATTTGTATAGCAACCTGATGATGTGTTCCTGGATACAGAGAAACGGAACAGAATATGATGGCACGTGACCTGCTCTGTCTGATCTGTATTCAGCAGCTGAAAGCAATAAAGCTCAGCGTTGTATGATTCTCGCCATACTGTGATATATTGTTGAGTTGTGAGATATTCCTTCCTCTCTCTGGTCACTCGTACCATCCATAGTGTAATATTTAAAGAGTAATGTTACTATGTAGTATTTGTATAGCAACCAGATGATGTGTTCCTGGGTACAGAGAACTGGAACCAAATATGATGACACGTGACCTGCTCTGTCTGATCTGTATTCAGCAGCAGAAAGCAATAAAGCTCAGCGTTGTATGATTTCTCGCCATACTGTGATATATTGTTGAGTTGTGAGATATTCCTTCCTCTCTCTGGTCACTCGTACCATCCATAGTGTAATATTTAAAGAGTAATGTTACTATGTAGTATTTGTATAGCAACCAGATGATGTGTTCCTGGGTACAGAGAACTGGAACCAAATATGATGACACGTGACCTGCTCTGTCTGATCTGTATTCAGCAGCAGAAAGCAATAAAGCTCAGCGATGTATGATTCTCGCTATACTGTGATATATTGTTGAGTTGTGAGATATTCCTTCCTCTCTCTGGTCACTAGTACCTATTTTGTTATATCAGGACCTTTACTATTACTTGTAATGTAAATTAATGTATATCTACTGTTATAGATCAGTCATACATTTTGAAAATTGTTCAAATTCATTCACAAACAATTTTACTAAATTAAAAAAACGTATTGTTCAAGTAGCGACTACAATTTTTTCTGGCATTGAGGAATATTACTTTTTAAATAGTTCTACTATAAAGTAGTTTTATTCAATAATACATCACAAAACTGAATGGGTTTACTGGTTTATCTTAATGGGTACTACTTTGTGGATTACATAATTTCATGTAAAACATTCTAACTTCAAAAAAAGTAATACAAAAAAAAGAAGTAATTCTAACTTCTTAAACAGAGTTGGCAAATAATTTATTATCGTTGCAAACAAGGGAACTACTAAGGTGATTGAAATGTATTTGATTCGAACTAGAAATACATCTTCATACGCTAAACCTGAAATCCCCCCCCCCCCACCCCCCCCCCCCCCCACCCCCCCCCCCCCCCACCCCCCCCCCCCCCCACCCCCCCCCCCCCCCACCCCCCCCCCCCCCCACCCCCCCACAGGTGATTACCTGTAAGTCAGTTTGAATTCGAGGTGTACCCCGATAGTGATACACGTACAGACAAACATTTATATGAAACTTTCCGAGGTCCGTGAGGCTAATGCTCGGCCAACCACACCCAGTCTTCTGGAATACCTTTCATATGGCACAAACCATCCTCTGAGGTAAAACACATTTAATGATATGTTCATTAGTTACTTCAGATGTGGTATAGTAAGTCATACGACATGAATGGAGGAGCCCATAATCTAAATTCAAAATGTCCTTATACCATCTTGTCAGTTTGGTACAGGAATAACACCTACGATAGCCCAACCTGTCTTCCTTAATACTTCTTTTATTTTTGTACTGAACTATAGAATACGCTTAGAAATATACATTTAAAGAGTGAAATGAATAATTTTGCAACATTTTAGACAAAATGCGGTATAACCTCATTCCACGACAGTTTTGGTATTTGTAACTGATTTAAGGTTATCTGAAAGTGAGTGAGTTTTACAGCTAATCTGACGGCGTTTTCAATAATCGCCAATTATTTGCTCTTTTAAGTTCATGTTTAATATATGACAGATGTTTTCTCTTCATGTATTGTGTAATACTTTATTATTGATACTACAGACTTTATAAAAAAAACTATAAATTCATAATTTAAAAATTGTGTTATATATGAATGTAATATTACATTATTAATTATATTACATAATCTTTGTAATTAATAAAATTGAGTTATAAGAGTATAATAATAAATACGTTATTGAAAAGTAAGAGTAAGGTAAAGAAAGTGTTATTTTACCAGGCGAAGTAAAATAAGATCTCTAACACTTAACCTAGAGACCAACGGCTTAGTTAAAGGTGATGTCCGAACCACCACCAATGGCCGGGCAGGTGGGCTGCTTGCAAGGACAGGATCGCTCAGCGGTCACCCATCCAAGCAGCAGCCACGCTCGGCGTTGATTAATTCTGTAATCTTGCGATGACCGCCGAAACTTCTGCACTGCGTCATTGGAAATATACATTTAATTTATGCAATAATTTAACTGTTAGTGTCCATAGTATCTGCATTGCAATAGGTGCTTGTTTTGAAATATTATTTTAAACTAATTATTTACTAAAACGTGATATAACAATACACATATTCAGCGCTATTTCCTAATTTTGTGTTACCAATTATGGTAAAGATGAATTGGTATTTAACTAATTTAAAACAAATTCAGATTATTCTAGGTCTATAACTTACACGCCTTGTATTTTACATAAGTGACATGGCATTATGTAGTAAAACGATGTAAAGGCTATTACATCAAAAGAAATATGTATTCTTTATTTCTATTCAGTATAAACTAAAAAATTAATATTAAAACATTATTTTACAAATGTACATGCCTCTTTTAATACTTCGAGATAATATGTGCCGTGTGAAATTGTAAAGATATACAATTATATTTTGACAACAGAACGTGGTAAAATAAAATATAATATGGTACTCGTATTTATAATATTAGACCATCCAATTTAATTATTATTAATGATCTGACGTCGTATGAAGTTTCGGGTTTAATAAATTAGAACACATATATGTATCAGGAGTGAACACTAAATCTGTCTTTATTTGTGTAGTTCTTGTCTGTTTTCAATTACATTTATAAATATAGTTTCATAGCGTTATAAATATAAAAATATTGTCCTTCAATTTGTTTTACAAAGTGTATAACTAATCCCAATTCAATTGAAACGTTAAGTTGATGAAATATTTTCTATACCCGAATTAGGACATCTTAATAATTTAATCAATTCACATATTTGGAAAATAACCTAAGTATTAAAAAAGTTGTAATTGTATTATTATTTTAAATCGTATGAAAGTTATTAATGAGTTATGGGTTTCCATATAATATGCTTCTAAACTCTTCATTCGTTTTCAATCATAGTATTAAATCTCCACATTATATCTACATTCGCTCCAGGTTTTAGAAGGCAGAATATGTGTGATTTCACTTATTAATTTCAAAGTAAGTATTTAATTAATTTTCATCCTTGTTTGTAGCCAATTAGAGCACAAAAACTGAATTTTCTGAGGCAGCGTTACCAAAAACTACGAAGGGCAAAGTCATTAATTCGTTCATAGGTAATGTTTGTTACTGTTACTATTTATAATAACATTAAAATGTTTAAGTTTGTGTCTCGCTAAAACGTAATATTTACAAATTACACTAAAATGAAAAATCCTTTCCGTTAGCACGTGATAACCTGTTGCTACTGCTCAACCAACATTAAACTTTACTGGGCGGAGGTGTTATGCGATTAAAGTATAAATGCAGTTTTACACACTTCTTCTTAATTTTTACACAATCAGGATGAAATATTCTTAGTTTTTACGGAACATATGATTGTTCAAGTGTGTAATTGTTTGTAGAAGAACATAATGACAACTAAAATATTATATCTAAAAGAATTATTTCACATATTATTGTGTTCGGAATTTTACTGTAATGTCTAAGTATTCAATATGTAACGTGATTATCAATGTTGTATGTAGGCGCGAAAGCGTGCGCTTTAACATCCAAGCTGTGTGTTATTTTGTGATGTTATCTTGCGCCGTAAATGTATTATAATTTGAGAAATTAAACTCGACAAGCTTACCAGGAAACATGGATAATTTACTTTAATGATAAACGTATTTAAATATAATGATGTGCTTTTAATTTGCAACTACATATAAAAGAAACAAACCATCTAATAAATCAAGTCTGTAATTTTAAATTTATTACTTAATCGTTTGGAGACTTTCAATGTTTTACTCTATCCAAAACAAGTTTTAAATTATTTTTGACTGATTTTTCAATATTAAATTGTATAATTTAAAAAATATATAAAGTAATATTTCTTAAAAATTATTAAATATGCTATTGAGTAAAATTTTACCCTGTAGATATTGTTTTATTCATTTCTTTATTTACAAATTAATTGCTAATATATAAAAGTAAACTTACGAAGATTTCGCGTAATCCTTGCGCGACGCTGCCTACAGGTGGCTGCACGGCGACGCGAGGCCTTGGGTCGCTCCGACACTACTGGGCGCGACGCCACCGCCACTATATACCCGCGTCGCGACGCTCTCTGGGCCTGCGCTCCTGGCCCCGCCCAGCGACGTCTAGAGTTCTTCTTGTTGCTGCGACACCAGACCCCTCCCCTGACCTCGCCCAACCTTCACCCTGTCGTCCTCACCATTCCTCATCAAACTCACTCATTACAACAAATATTGTGAGTGGAAATACTATCTAAATTGATATTTAAAGTATTGTGTGCATTAAATAAAAAAACAGGATATTTTAGAAAATTTTTTATTTTATTTTTATTTATTTTTACTTTACTGTCGTACTGACACATAATTGTGTATGACAACGTCAATGGTACAAATATCTATAAACTAATCTATTTTGCATTACAACAATACTGTACTGAAACTAAACTTAAACTTAACAGATTTTAAAATTCCTATAATATCTTAAACATTTGAAAATAAACAGATTTAAAACATCTTAAGTCAAATATAAATTCACAGTTACACACAGTTAAAACAGGATAAAATAGATCAATAAATGAATCCAGACAACAAAAACACCCTATAACTCTAAACTAGCGTCAAAAACTCCCCAACCGAGTAAAACTCCCCCCTGATCAAGAATTCTTTCAGTTGACTTTTGAATCTTGTTGCTAAGGGTTCGTTTTTTATATCTCGGGGCAAACAAGAGAATAACCTCGCTGCAGCATTGTGCGGTAAATTGCCAGCTAAAACTGAGCGATGCGGAGTTTGGCGTAAACATTTTAAACACTAGTGTTGAATCGAAGACTCTTGGAGCAATTGGGAAACTTTTTAATATTACTAAATACGTTCTATTTATATAAAGTTACAACAAAACTCTAAAGTTGTCCGTAGTCGTAGGTGGTCAGTAGACGAATGAAGACGTATTGTGACCTGTATTCCGTGGTTCAGTTATAATGATGTGTTTTGTATAGTTTTTTATTAAGTGCATCGTTATAGAGTTAGTGAACAATGGTGGTTGTGATTTCTGTCCTAGGCGTGCCACAACGCTTTGGTAAGATTTGTTTATTTTAACCTAGTTTGTGATTATGTATTAGGTTAGTTCTTTACCTGAAGAAGAGATCAGATTGCAGATCTCGAAACGTAGTGTTACTGATTTCTTGTTTCACTGAAAGATGGCAAATGTACAGAAAAATCCTGTTTCCTTCACAATCCTTCCATCGTCAAAAATAACCTTCAAACAAAGAAAGTTACAACATTCTGCATTCAAATTATTTGGAAAAGTATCGTTTATAATAACATTTACTAGTGTTTAGTATTTGGACTGTTACGTAGTACATGTTTTTCAGAAAATAAATTATAATTATAATCATACAATTCATTTTGAGAATATAGGCTACGGACCTTGAATTACTGTTACTTGAGAACATTGTAACTTTGTATAACTATAAAGTATTTTGCAATACATAATTATAGTTTTATTGATAGACTAATACAATTTATTGAAGAGAAAATCCATATAGAATTTTGCATTGTTAGATATATAAATCCATTCATTAGCTGTAATGTACTCATTCATTCACACTGATTTTTATAAGATTTCTTGAAGATGCCAAAGATTTAAATTACTAAACCTATTTTTGGAAATATTAACTAAGTCATTTTGTATAATTTTAATTGCGTGCATATTGCATGAAAGAATAAGGCACCTGTTAACATTTCTGTGGACAAGTTAGCCTACCTTCTATTTCTGTCACATTATCTGAGTGAGGATTTTCCCTTATCTTATCTCACTGCGATAACAGTCAGACCAACTCTTGGAGACCAGAAGTTGAGCAGCAACAGTGATGAACCAATCTACAATTAAACTGGCGATCTAGTAAAGCTTATGCTTTATTACATCTTATATGATAGCTTATAACATCACACTGTAATGATATACACTGTTAATTGTTTCGTGTACTGCTTAGCCAAAATTTTTACTTAACAAAGAGGCCAATCAAAAACTAAAGTTTTCCATCTTAAATAAGTTTTAAATCTTAAATGTGTTTTTTTTAATAATACAGGGTATTCACAGATTTAAGCATAGCCAACGATAAAACAATTATTTTCATAGTAATGCAGACCGAACCATTATGAAAACGTACGATTAGTGAAAAGAAATTATATGGAAGTACAAGCAAAGAAAATCATCTACTCAATAAAACACAAAGCCTTATCTTTTAGAAAATTAAAAGCACACAGAGCTCCACATGAATGACCGGAGTAACATGATGGTAGTAAGAGAAGATGAAAGATCATGAAGGAGAAAGGTAATAAATATGTCGGTCTTTAAGGCAATTTTCTCCCTGAAATATTCTTATTCAAACCTCACCTTTCCATCTTCTGTAAGTCAGATAAGATGTCATTCTTCCTAAGTCATCCCATTCACAATCAAGTTTCATCTGCATTATGTTCTCTCTTTGAGTTTGTATCATTACATAAATAAAAGCTTCTGTTACTTATTACACACTCCCTTATTCTTATTTTTCGAATTTATTTCATTCTTTATAGGCTTTGCATACAAAACCCACAAAACACTATTTTTGTCCAAAGCTATGACTTTTGTGTTTGCGGAGGACGCATTACAATTTCTACCTTAAAGCATAGTAATAAATCTATACACAATGCCATGTGCTAAAGTACTTGATTGAAATTAAATGGATTCTTTATTTAGATTAAAATTTACAAGTACTTATGTGTAACTGTAGGAAATTAAATATTTTGGATAATTATTAAAGTTAAAAATGATATTTTTAAAATATGTGCAATATTCAGTTTTATAAGTTGTATATAGCACGTAATGTATACCCCATAAACATGGTTGTATTACACATTTTTATTCTTACCAAATTCTTAATTTATAAATCCACTTTTATTTACTTGAACCTTACCAAAGTGTTTGCTTTTATAGCAATCATTACATTCTTATACTTAGCTTTCCATAACGTACAAATAATTACGTATCAATTACTAAAAAAATATAAAAACCACACGCGTGATTAAAAACTATTTTTGGGTACATATACGACAAATATAACTTTTTTTTAGATTTCAAAAGAATGTATCTCATTTAATATAATAAACATTAGAGTCAATGTTAATGTTTTCAATTAATACATTACATATAAGCAAAATTTGTGAATAAGTAAACTCACGTAGGAAATAAGCGACAAATCAACGCGGTGTTCATCGAACAAGAAAAGCAATTGAACAGCTAATCCAGCAGGCTGTGTGCAATAAGCCGTGCCTTGTCCAGCGCTCTGGCACCCTCTACTGTGTATTGTTGTTTAATCTCTTGCCAGGGCGTGACAGAAATTATCAGGACGATATCGTCGCCCCCTCCCCTCGCCACGCAGTCACCCCCGGCTTATCACATCTGCCATGCTTCGTCACCCCACATCCCCCGCCTCACTACAAGTCAAGCTCACTTAACTTCTAAGTCAATGTCAGTGCGTATTGTAAAACTTTAGACCGTTCTCATATTATGAACGAATAGTATCATTATAATAACAAAGAATTACAATACTTCCACATCTTTAAAAATACCATAAGTCGTAAGAAAAACAAATTAGATATAAAACATAAATTGTGTATTTATTTCAAAGTATACTGTGTTCCAACTATCCAACAGGACCGTTGAAATGGTATTGTTGAAATTTCTCTAAATTAGTCGACGCAGTAACAATAAAAAAAAAAATGTTTAAAAGCCATAAAACTTAATGTAGCCTAACAAATGAACAACAGAATAATAATAGGTATTTAATGTTGAATAGTAAATAATTTTCAACATTTATCAATAAATTTGTTAGTCCTTTTGAATGGTTTTTATTTTATTTTCTTTATTATAAGAGTTGTACGTACAACCTTTCCTTTTAAATTACTTTTAATATTTTAATATAAGTTTATACTTAACTGTAGGAAACTGGTAGCCACATTGTGCTCAACTTTCGCCACATAACATCAATGTTAAGCCTTAAATCAATTTCCGTGCGGTTATTTTGGCAATACAATAATCAGAGACCGTTTAAATGCTAAAACATTATACATTGTTTGAAGTCATTGTTTCAGACCCATGATACCGTTTAAATGCTAAAAAATTATACATTGTTTAAAGTCATTGTTTCAGACCCATGATACCGTTTAAATCTCAAAAATTATACATTGTTTAAAGTCATTGTTTCAGACCCATGATACCGTGTAAATGCTCAAAACTTATACATTGTTTAAAGTCATTGTTTCAGACCCATGATACCGTGTAAATGCTAAAAAATTATACATTTTTCAAAGTCATTGTTTCAGACCCCTGATACCGTTTAAATGCTCAAAACTTATGCATTGTTCAAAGTCATTTATGACATTTTTTCTAACCCATTATTCCTATGATTCTACAGCCTTAAATAAGGGCTTACTAATGTTTAATGTTTGAGTTTATTCCCATAAGTGTTCCTTTAATAAAGTAATGGCCGTTACTATGCAACTGGCTCTAACGATTTGTATTATTAATAATTCCATTGTTAAAAACTGTAGTAATAAATTAAAGAAATTATAATAATTAGTTAACTCCCTACTTATGTAATAGATGAAGTTATTTTACTATACGACATTATATGATATCCACCTAGTCAGTTGTATTGTTTGGTGTTAGATATTTTTTTTTAGAAAAAAAGGTACTAGTGTACAAATACGCATAACACATTTTACTACCTAAGCACAATGCTTAAATACTTTTTAAACAAAACCAATTTAGGTAATATCTACAATACTTCAAGTATTCTATTCCAAAAGTAATTCTGAAGCGTTATTGTAACAAAACGCCAGTAGATCCTTCCCGCAATGTGACAGGACATTTTAAGGACACAGGGCTGCCACTCAGGTGCGACAAGTGAGTGGTAATTTCCCCAAGGACATGACATCCCGCCGCCCGGTCTACCAGGTCTGCCAACATTACCTCAGTTGACAACTCCGCTGGAAACAATAACTCAAATGCCACTAAATGATTTCATTGCAGCTAGGACAAAACTATACTATTCTTTTAATGAACGTTACATAATATCTGTTATGACCATATAATACAAATATTAATTTTCCAAGGACAGCACAAATTGTAATTTAAACACGGCTTTAAATAAGTTTGACATTTTAGGATTCATGTACTTATATATAAAAATAAAAACAATAATTAATTCTAAAAATTAATATATTACGCACTTAAGAAAAAAAATCCCAGTGTAGTTATGGAATACGAGAACTTATTTTACAGTAATGAAATACGGATTATCAATCAGACGTCTAACTAAAGAGATACTTCAACTATTTACAATATAATTTTATAGAATAACTGTCAAAACGAAACAAAAATGCCAAATTAAATGTACTTCTAAATCATTGATAATATACTTTGTGATAATTTAAAAAGACAATGTTAATTATTACCCTGTACGTTAAAATATAACTCATATTTATAACATATATTTCATGCATTTTATCGGAAAAACCTTCTCAAGATTAAAACAATAGGTTAGATTATGTTCCAGTTTATTGCACTTAAAATATATAAATATTGAGTATTTTAAGCAATAGCTATAGAAATTTCAATTACAATAAATGTACACACTACACTTACATTATAACTGTGAGTCCGGTAGATGAATATAGAAATATTTGTTTACGGGAACTTCCAGCTATTCAGTGTTAATATCCATTGTATTTTCTATTAAATCCATATTGGCCATATTAATCTTAAAGAATGTCTATTGTCTACTGTTGTATCTTCGTAACAAGCGTAATAAAATAATTTTGTGTCACCTATTATAAAGTTCCGGTATTTTTACGTCTATTTAAAAAGATCCACTATTTTGAAACTTTCTGTTACTGAATTATTTCGTTCCTCTGGTTTTTACTCTACTTATGGATAAACCTAACCTCTCCATACGCACGGTTTGTATTATATACTAAGATTATTAGAGACCATCTAGACCTAGAAATCGCTATCCGTAAGAATTCGGTCACTGAAACAGTGGAAATCCTGGGCCGTCTAGAACCTTTTGGATTTTGGAAACTCCCCTCATCTCATTCTCTGGGAATTCCTGGCCACTTGAACGTTATTGTTTATAAAATTGTCATGAGCGAAATTTCCTGAACTCTAGAATATTTAGTATCTGGGAACTTTTGGAACCGGAACAGTGTTGGCTAATGGTAACTCCTGTATACCGGATACATCCGTGGTAAGTTCCGGCCTCTATTACATCCAGCAGAGCCTTTCGTAATCTGGAGCCTCCCCAAGTTAAGGTTCGGTCCAGAAGCGGTCAAAAGTATTTATTGGTAAACCTCCTTTCACAAACTATCATTCCAATATTGTTTCAAACCCAAGGATTCATGAGTGTTTTGGGTCAATAGCATAAGAAGATGTTGGTCATAGAGTTTTGCCGCTTTATTCCAGAAGGAGCTGAATATCAGTGATTTGTTAAAACGTATTATTTAAACGACTACATTGATTTTTGTCTATCTCAATTCATTCATAAGACGTCCACATTACTCAATGAAAAATGGTTTCCGATCTTAGAGTGCACTCTTACGTGCAAAAGTTACTTTAAAACTAAGCAAGCGTAAACTATCGCATACAACGCCTATGCCAATTTTTATTAAAATATGTCAGTATTTTGATAAATGGGTCATAATGAAATAAAATGAAAAATGCATTTATTAAAACCGCGAAGTCACGGCTGAAAAGCCCTCTCTACCATTCAACCTCACATCATACACATTAATTTTACAATAATTGAATACAAATCTAAACTAACACACTTATACTTTATAATAAAATGCAAAGAAAATTGCTTGATATAAAATATATCGTAAAATTATAATATAGTTCTTAATGAAAGATAAAGAAAAGAAGCTAAACATGTATTATAAATGTTATACAGGCCGGTTTTTGGCCCTAGAGCTGAGCCATAATTGACTAAAGGGCACGGAACAACTATACTGGTTCAACATTTATTCCATGCAATTTATATGTAACGAAATCAAATTGTCAATATGACATTCGGGATTGTTGTGTGGAAAGTGGGTTTGGCCCTTGGGCTCCTTAGATAGAGTCAATCCAGAGCTATTTTCGGTTGGCAGTTTGTTAAAATCCAAACAATCCCAATCTATCTAGAGTTGTAGATGTGAAGAAAACTGTTTTGGCTTTGGAGCTGGACCTCTTCAGCACAATCGACTTCAACTGACCTTGCCATTTAATTATAGAATGTTTACTTCAATATTATTATTCGTTAAAACTGCGGCTATAACATGTATAGATGTATTCATACAGCAGTTTTGCTTGTACGCGGATTACACTTAAATTATTATCTGTCCACTTAACATCCAGCAACAAACACATCGGACACATCGGTTATCGGTGGTTGTGTAGTATAATTCACAATTTTTAGGATTTTACTGACGGCATTTAATTTAAGCGTAAGAAACACGGCAGTTTACTACTACAAAGTACATGAAAGAGTATTTTAAAAAAGATACAAGAGCTTAGAAATTTATTTAAATTAGTGTAGGTAATACCTACAAAATCGCGAAAATACACCCACCTTTTCGTATGTACATATTAAGGATTTCCAATTTAAACTGTTAATTTGCAATTGTAGATTTCTATAAGTATGCGCACCGTAAAATGTTTGCTCCATAAAAATCAATTAAATACTCCTTGGATGCATGTTATCATAAGTAAAAGAGGCATTATATGGTTATTTTTTCTTACAACAATATTTTAATTTGTTTATGGTTTGCAACAGTGTTCGATATACAGTTGTCGAGTTGTTGTGGAAGGTTAGAACATGTTCATTACACTACCAGATCGCATACAAAGGGCTTTACACGGTGTACAAGTACTATAAAATGGTAATACTAAGCAGCATGTTACAGTGACAGTCCTCCATTATCCCTTTGAGACAGTATCCAGCTCGCTGCGCTTGCATATGCTCAGCTGTCAGTCCATTGACAGTTTCATTCGCGTCCTACAGGAATTTGCCATCCACGTAATAACCTCAATTTAATGCAATAATTTGAATAAATCAGGCTGTAAAATAATCCAGTCACTTTTTAATCTGAACATTAGTGTTGGAATTTTTTAAATATTGTAAAAGCGAGAGAAATATGTTTTATGTTTGTTGTAAATTTTATTTGATCCCACTAATTTTAACAGTGAGTTGTTATTAGAAATAAGCTTTGAAGCTGTTGCGTATGAAATTAGGATTGACGGAAATTCACTACTTTGTTTTGTGTACATTTCAACATCAAAGTAAAGTTACAAACAGTGAGCGGAAAAGGGGATATTTTAACTCTTTTAGCAAAACAACTTGAAATAGCCATTTTATTTCTTAAAGATAGTCCTATTTGTTGAGTGGAAAAAGTAAATATATTTATGCTTATATATTTACGTAATGTTAGAGTTTGCTCTGCAATTAGTGGAAGAAAGGCACAAATAACGAGTGGGTCAAGTAGTTGGACGTTTTTCCACTCAACGCAGCGCCAGTGGCTGCTACAAATATTGCAACTGCACTAATGGTTTACTTCTTTCTTATTTGCCACTCAATTGTGTAAACCTTAGTATGGTTGCTTTATTGAGTTTATACATGTTTTAAACGTATGCATGATGCGGTATTTAATTTTCTAAGTCACTATATAGCCACTTTCATGCTTGAAGTTTTTAAACAGCTTCGTATTTTTATGCTTGCGGTGGCCAAAAGATAAAACATTCGTGAACAAAATTAATAATAGGTTTAAAATTACCAGAGAGATTAAAAAATATTTTCCAGTATCACCCAATACGGAAGTACAGTTTTTCCCCTGTGACCAGAACTTTTAATTTGTAAAACCGGGCATAAGAAAATAATATAATTTACTTGCCATCTCAGTACAATGAAATTATAGCCTGTGCTAAAAAAATCTTCCATCCTTTTACTGTGTATGGGATTTCAAATCCAGAAATAATACATTTAAAATTCGTGGTCATTTGCTTCAATCGAGTAATTATCTGGAAAATAATAAAACCAATTTCTAGTATCAAATACAGACAACCTGCATACCCGTATTGCTCAGAATCTACAGGAAACATCACTGCATCAGAGTTCATAGGTGGATTACAACAAAGTGTTTTACAAGCTTCTGAAGTTGAACCAATGAACTTTTGTCTTCCTACCAATAAAGCATATAGGATGATTGATCAGCTGGCATCAACTTGAAAAGGATAAGTAATATATCAAAATATTATTGAAGACATACGACAACAGTATATGTCGATATAAGTTAATTCTTTTCATGGAAAAGTAAAAGTGGGAAAATGTTGAAAATGTCATTAGAACTACAATACGAAAGTAATATATATAATTGTTCACGTAAAAAAGTAAATGAAATAAATTGCTTTAAAAAATAAAATATTTTGTTTAAAATTATCTGCTATTTTGTTTTTATTACAACCATATTTTGTATACATATTACAATACGGGTTTATCGTCGAAAATTGGTTGTTTATTTCATTGTGTTTCTTTTGAATTTACCTTCCAAATGACACATCACAAGATAGTGGTTGCAATTTTGAAAATTTAAAGTGACACCCCTCTACCCCCATTTAAGAAATTGGGGTGAAATACTTTTATCCTCCAAAATGTCCAAAAATGTATTATAATAGGTATAATGAAGATTTTACATCAATATCTCCATCCATTTGGAATATATCCAGGCGTACTAGGAATTAATTTATACCCTATATCTATATATATATATATATATATATATATATATATATATATATATATATATATATATATATATATATATATATATATATAGTATTTGCTGATATAATGTGTTTATAATTTTTACATAAAATATACCAGACATATTTATTTTACAAGAAAATGTATATAAATGTGGAGTAAAAGTGTTTAAGTTCGACGTTGTACTTATCGGATGAAATTAAACGCCATTTCAATACAGCCTGGTCTTAAATTAAAGGTTGATTTAAAATAATTGTTTTGCAGACAATTTTATTAAAATATCAAAAATTGCAAAGGACAGTTCGTCTCTTTGTTGATTTAAAACACATACTGATATTCGTAATAATATATAGGACAAGTAATTTTCGCCTTAGCGATATGATGGTCGACTCACATTGTACTGTAATGTTAAAATATGATACATTATAAAAATAATGTAATGAATATATACTTAAACAACTAATCAATTGTGGCTGCAGGAAAATCACTACCACAATAAAACATACTTTCCCGATTTAAATATTTCTTTGTAATTAACTGTGTTCAAATTTTTCTGACGAATATATTAAAGTTGTTAAATCGGCGTAACTAATTTTCTAGAACTGTTTATCTGTTCCATTGAAATAAACATAGTAGGCTGAATATTGACAGGCCATTACCAGTTTAGCATTGTAAACACTGTGGGTGAGTTTGATGGAAAATGGTCACAGGAAGCGGTGAATTAAACAGCAGCGACAGGAATACATCGGATGGCCTTTGTAATCAAGTATACATGGGCTGGGTCGAGTACGTTTGCAGTGGGAAACGAGTCCAGGTACCGATAAATAATAGAAATATCTGGAAAGCGTGAACGTTGTTTTATAGTTGTTTTCCCCCATAAACTTCTATGGGATTCACAACGTTGATTCCGTATATTTGGAGAAAATTTACAGATACGGTTAAAGCTTGGATATATAAAGGATTGCGTGGTTTACAATGTGAAATAAATAACTCTTTATACTTAGCGTTAGAGAAGTTTGTTACTCGTTAATTTCCGTTTCTTGGTGAACTTCTCACATATGTATGAAGTTGTTGTAAGTTCACTAAATTCTTACATTCACCATTTTTTTTAAAGAGAAACCAATCCCCTTTTAAGCCTTACTCTGCCCGCCCTCATGGGCCACTGGCCTGTGCGAGAATCTTATCAAACAGAATAAGGGAGAGAGTCGATACAGTACAAGGTCGATGGCACTGATAAAAAGTGCAACGGTCACAGATAGGATTCGAACCTGCGCTATCTGTAACTCGGACTCAAAGTCCAACGTCTCAGACCGCTCGGCCATTGACACTCCTAGTTCCTGCAGATCTGCTGGCCTCAGAGTTCTCGGCTTTTATAAGCTCCTACACCTCTTGCGATCCGCTCTCTTACGCCAATCGGCTTCATCAACATCGGGCACTTTTAGAAAGAACTAACGATTGTTACGGCTTAACTTAGAATCTGCCATTGGATTTCCCTATCCAATTCTAACCAGCTTGGTGAGTCAGTTTTAGCTATTTAGTATCTCTTTTTTGTATATAATCTTGCCTAACAGTTTCCCCTCTAACTGGGACCTGGATGACTAACATCACGTATTGCTCTTAGCAGAAGCTACACCGTTGGTCAGGAATCATGCCCAAGTGACTATTGGGGGTCCACAGCAACTGATCACTAAATTGAAAAATTTTAATCTACAGTCGAACTTGTGGCAAAGTTTCCAGATTCCAATGGAAGCGTCCGGGATGTAGTTTTCACACCATGTCTAGCTATAATTTGTTCCATAAATTATACAAGCCATATTTCATTGAACAACAGCATTCATGATACTTTCAGGAATTAAGGATTTTCTGTGCAAAAATATTTTCCCCCAATGTTGCAGTGTGATAAGTACGGTAACCGAACCAAGCAACTTAAGAGTGTGGCTGCTGCTTGGATGGATAGGTGACCGCTGAGCGATCCTGTCAAGAATTCAAGGCCTATTAATAATTATGGCTCCGAGGCCCAACTCCTTTGCTCAAATTACGTTTGTAAACTATTTTCGGTTAATCATTGTTATATACAAATTATTTTAGTTCTAAATTATTTGTTCGTAAGTTGTATGGAACACTCTACTGGTCTTAGACATCCAAGGTTAGGCTCAAAAGGACTTATTCAATACTCAGTTGATTGATTTCCGTCATATTTTTAGAAAAATTACATGGAAATTGATTCGTATGTATCTGTTTTAATCTTTTCCTCGACCTCATTAGCTTCAAAATATGCCACAAGCTAGCCTTGGTTAACGTTTTCTCCGTGGAACGTATATATGTGTAAAAGTATACGCAACTACGATATATAAAGAAAAATTATTTATAACTCGGTTTTCACTGTTGTTCTTCACACCCCGGGGTCTATTGTCATTTCATACATACTTAGAACCTTAGAACGGTCATTCGTTTTGTACGAAGATCTGTTATAGATTGTTAGCGTAATAGTGATGATACTAAAAGTGTTTCAATCCCAAATAGTGCAATATTTTCAAGCAATATTAATTTATATAAAAGTTTTGGGACCTCAGAAAAAATGATTGATATGTGTATGAGGGCTGATATTGAATTTTAAAATATTGTAACTAATAGTAATATTATAGATAACATGAGATTTTACAGAAATTTGCCAACTTTTAGTTTCAAAAATTCAGTAACACAACGTTTCGAGATCGGCATTCTGATCTCTTCCTCAGGTGAATACCTTACCTAACACGTAGCTATAATCAACTAAACTGTAAAACGCAGTGGTAGTGATTTTATTGTATCACATAATATCATCGTCAAAAACTAAATTCAACCAATAGCAGCAACGGTAAAAGTCATAAAATCAAGCGTTTGAAATTATGGTTTGGCTCTAATCGCCCACACTCAGTTTTACCAAAAATATGTATTCAATGAAATATTTTGAAATATGGTTTATACCAAAAATGGTATTGATTTTTATTGGCACGTGTTTTCTGAACTTTTTACTAACCGTCATTTTCAGCGACATCATTAGTTTAATTTGATAAGGTCCCTTTCCTATTATGTTAAACCATTAGATACAGTTCCGAAAACGTATTTAAGAGACGTCGCTTTATTACAACTGAGAAAAGGCAAAAAATGTCAAATATAAAACAAAAGTCTCTCTCCTAGAGGCGTAAGTCACTTGCCGTCCAAGATTTACTATGTTACTATGTAATATTTGTAAAGCAACCAGATGATGTGTTCCTGGGTACAGAGAACTGGAACAGAATATGATGGCACGTGACCTGCTCTGTCTGATCTGTATTCAGCAGCTGAAAGCAATAAAGCTCAGCGTTGTATGATTCTCGCCATACTGTGATATATTGTTGAGTTGTGAGATATTCCTTCCTCTTTCTGGTCACTCGTACCACCTATAGCGTAATATTTAAAAAGTAATGTTACTATGTAGTATTTGTAAAGCAACCAGATGATGTGTTCCTGGATACAGAGAACCGGAACAGAATATGATGACACGTGACCTGCTCTGTCTGATCTGTATTCAGCAGCAGAAAGCAATAAAGCTCAGCGTTGTATGATTCTCGCCATACTGTGATATATTGTTGAGTTGTGAGATATTCCTTCCTCTTTCTGGTCACTCGTACCACCTATAGCGTAATATTTAAAAAGTAATGTTACTATGTAGTATTTGTAAAGCAACCAGATGATGTGTTCCTGGATACAGAGAACCGGAACAGAATATGATGACACGTGACCTGCTCTGTCTGATCTGTATTCAGCAGCTGAAAGCAATAAAGCTCAGCGTTGTATGATTCTCGCCATACTGTGATATATTGTTGAGTTGTGAGATATTCCTTCTTCTCTCTGGTCACTCGTACCACCTATAGTGTAATATTTAAAGAGTAATGTTGCTATATAGTATTTGTATAGCAACCAGATGATCTGTTCCTGGGTACAGAGAACTGGAACCGAATATGATGACACGTGACCTGCTCTGTCTGATCTGTATTCAGCAGCTGAAAGCAATAAAGCTCAGCGTTGTATGATTCTCGCCATACTGTGATATATTGTTGAGTTGTGAGATATTCCTTCCTCTCTCTGGTCACCCGTACCACCTATAGTGTAATATTTAAAGAGTAATGTTACTATGTAGCTCAACGACGGGCGGTCCGAGAGGTGCTGATGGCGGCCTCGCCATTTTGCGGCATCCCGGGAGCAGCCATTGAGGACCACTTCAGGGACTGCTATTCTCCCAGGGATGGGTGCGTGGGGGCCCCGCCCCCTAACTCCCTTCTCCCTGCTGTGCCTCCACCACCGCTTCTGGAGGCCACGACCCCTGGGGAGGTCCTCTCCCTCCTCCGCCGGACCTCCAACACCGCTCCTGGCCCGGATGGGGGTTAGATATGGAGTGTGTGGCGTCGTCGGGACCCGTCAGGACATGTTCTTGCCGCGGTTTTTAATGTCTGCTTGGCGGCCAAGCGGTTTCCGCCTGCCTGGAAGGTCTCGACGATCATTTTGATCCACAAGAAAGGTCCGGTGGAGGATATCTCCAATTGGCGGCCGATAGCTCTGTCAAACACCTGTGGGAAGCTCTTTTGTAGCCTCCTGGCCAACCGCCTCTCTGGGTGGGCCTCCGCCAACGGGCTCCTATCAGGGGCCCAGAAGGTTTCACTCCCGCGGAGGGCTGCCTGGAGCATAACTTCCTGCCTACAGGAGCTCCTTGATGAGGCACGTAGGCGGGGGGGAGAGCTTTGTGTTGCTTGGCTAGACCTAGCCAATGCATTTGGGGAGTGTGCCCCACTCCTCTCTCTTCTCCGCCCTGCGCTCTGGCCGGTCTGACCGCCGACCAACTGCGGCTCATCCGGGACCTGTATCAGGGTAGTGTCACTTCCGTCCGGCACAATGGCGGTATGACGGCCGAGATTCCCCTTTGGTGGCGGGTGTGAGACAGGCTGCCCATTGTCTCCCCCCTTCTCTTTAATCTCGTGATGGAGACTTTGATCCGGCCCCTCGTTGCTATGGAGGACATCCATGGGGCCGACCTACATGGCACGCGAGTCAGTGTCCTGGCGTACGCGGATGACTTGGCCTTGGTTGCCAAGTCTGAAGCGTCGCTTAGGGCGCTGCTTGAGGCCGTCGTTCCGGCGGCCTCGTGGGTCGGCCTCAAGTTCAAAAACCCGCCAAGTGTGCCACGCTTCACGTTGGCCAGGCGGACTGTAAGGCCAACCGAATTCATGATTGACGGTGCTCCTCTTAGGGTGCTTGGCGAGGGTGAGCCCTACCAACATCTGGGGGTCCCCACCGGGATGAGGGTGGACCAAACCCCGGTGGATACCATCGCGAGGCTTGAGGGTGAGGCCGCTGCTATAGTTAGGGAGTATGCTTGCCCCATGGCAGAAACTGCATGCCCTGCGCACCTTCCTGGTCCCGCAGTTAATTTTTAACTTTAACACTGCTAGGATCAGGAAGACGAGCCTGCGCGAACTTGACAAATTGATCAAGTCGGGGTGCAAGCGTGTTATGAATCTCCCGCAGCGTGCCAGTGCAGAGTTGATCGCGCTCCCCCCTTCCTGGGGTGGAGCCGGCCTCTTGCCGCTCTCTGACCTCGCGGACTCTCGGCTGTGGCTCACGCCTTCCGCCTCTTGACGTCACCGGACCCTAAGATCGCACACCTGTCACTTGAGGGTCTCGCTGTCTCTGCAGGTCAGCGGACCGCGGCAGGAGTCGATATGGCGTTCCTCGTATCATACCTGAACGGGGAAATTGGCGGTGACACGAATGTTGCGACAACCTTTTCCTTGGCCCGGGCTGCTCTTAACCGCCTCTCCAAGCGCCTCCCCGACCTTCGGTGGGGGTGGTGTGAGGAGAGGAGAAACTTTCCAACTGTCCGTCCCCGGGGAGAGGTCGACCATCACGGTGGACGGCGGCTCCCGGTCCAAGCTATCCTCTGTCCTGCGTCTCTCCCTGCAATTCCACTTCCGGTCCGTCCTTTCAAACAAACCGGACCAGGGCAGGGCCGTTCGTGTCACCGCTGGCTGCCCCTCCTCCAACCACTTCCTTTACGAGGGACGTCATACGCGATTCGCTGACTGGCGGTTCATCCACAGGGCGCGGCTAAATGTTCTCCCCCTCAACGGTTGCAGACGGTGGGCGGTGGGGTGCCGGCGACCGCCGGTGTCGCCGGTGTGGCCGTCATGATGAGACCACGGCACATGTGCTTTGTCACTGTTTGCCCTACCATGTCCGTGGTCTCTAAGCGGCATGACGCGGTTCTTGACCACCTGATCGCTGCAATCCGTCCGTCGCCGGGGGGTGGAGACGCGCCGGAATCAGCGTGTCCCTCTGGATCGCCTGCTGGCCAACCGTGAGGTCCCGGATGACTTGGTACGCCTCCGTCCGGATGTGGTGGTCATCGATGATTTCCCGCAAAATTATTCGAATTGTCGATGTCACCATGCCCTATGAGGACGGTTGGCGGGCTATAGTCGAGGCGAGAGAAAGGAAACACGCCGCTTACGCCCCGCTCGCCCGGTTCCTGCGCTCCGGCGGCTTCACAGTAACTGTGGATGCCTTTGTCGTCGGTGCGTTGGGGGCTTGGGATAGGGCTAACTGGGACACTCTGGCTCGCCTGGGTGTCTCACGGCAGTACGGTTGTCGCCCTTTCCCGCCGTTGTGTCTCCACAGCGGTCCAATGGAGCCGGGACCTCTATGTCCAGCATGTGAACTGGTGTGCCCCAGTACCGTCAAACTCGGGAACAAAATCTTGACCAGGATCGGTAAAAATTGTTGTTAGTTAAGTATCGATCCTGGTTTGAGAAAGCGTTTGATGCATGTATTTATTATAGCTTTTAAGTCGTTTTTTTAAACTTTTGTTTAACTTTTAAATCGCATGTTTTTTTATTGACACTTGCATGTGACGTAGATTTTAGTATTTTAATTGTTTTAACCGTAGTTTATAGCATTGTTAACAGAGGCCTTTTAGAGTTTATATTGTTATCGTTTAAATTGTCTATTGTTGTTTATTAAGTCATTGTTATTGTTATTATTTTATAAAGATTACATCGTTAACTAGTTATAGCAACTTGCATGTTGCACCTGATCTGTACTGACATGTGAAAATTAATTAAATTGACTTAGATGATGGAAAAAAAAAAACAATAGCCGAAAAAATGAAAGGCCCAAAATATTTGTATAGCAACCAGATGATGTGTTCCTGGATACAGAGAACCGGAACAGAATATGATGACACGTGACCTGCTCTGTCTGATCTGTATTCAGCAGCTGAAAGCAATAAAGCTCAGCGTTGTATGATTCTCGCTATACTGTGATATATTGTTGAGTTGTGAGATATTCCTTCCTCTCTCTGGTCACCCGTACCACCTATAGTGTAATATTTAAAGAGTAATGTTACTATGTTAGCTTTAATATGTCGCTTAGTAATATGTTATATGTTACTATGTCGCTTCTCGGCCTTTTGGCTAAGATCAAATTGATCTTAGCCTTAAGTTTGAGTCTCAGAGCGAGCGCTTGAGGCTTTTTGTTTGGATTTCCTTTGGGAGTGGTGGACGG
The DNA here is from genome assembly GCF_021130785.1 of Homalodisca vitripennis. Taxonomy (NCBI): domain Eukaryota; kingdom Metazoa; phylum Arthropoda; class Insecta; order Hemiptera; family Cicadellidae; genus Homalodisca; species Homalodisca vitripennis. The sequence goes on from NC_060209.1 coordinate 8,165,184, forward strand.
ACGCACTCCTGGCAGCTTCGCCCTGCCTAACCAGGAGTCCCGGTGGGGCTGGCTAGGGGCACAGCTTTCCCGAATAAAGCGTTGAGCTATAGGAGAACCTCCAGTGCGGTGCATGTTCAATGTGGTGGGCCGCTGACCCATCGTCTGCGGCACCGTGTGTCCCATGTAGGCCGGCTTAAACTTAAACTTGCACGTTTTCCTGACTTTTTGCCTTTTCTCAACTTCTCTTCACTCAATTTTCTTCGAGTTTTTTTGTTTTTTTTTTCCTCTCACGTCAGTTCTCCTTCAATCTTAACTGCATGCTTTACTTGGCTTCACTCACTGCATGACTCTCTGCATGATTTTTTCTAATCTTTCTCTGCTGCTTCCCCCTTCTGCTTCTTCAAACTTCTACTGCCGGTCCTACATGGAGGCTCCTCCTACATTATACATTGCCCTGCCGGTCACCAAGCGCTTTCAGTGCCCTGTCTGTCGTGAGTCAGGTGTACTGACTATCAGAAAGCGGGAGGGACTAAAACGGCACCTCACTCAGACCATGGGCCGGGTTGGGAACTCTCGTATGTGTGCTGCGATATTGAGTTTAGTAGTTGTCGTGAGTACAAGTACTCTCTCAAGAGAGCTAAGGCTCATTTTGAGGAGCAGCACCAGGGAACACCATTTTGAGGTGGGGGATGAGGACGAGTTGGGGAACGCTTCAACATCCTTTGACGGCCCTGCAGGACCTCATTTTGCGGGTCGCCACCCCCTGCTCGTCCTACACAGGAGTCTCAGGCTTCACCTGCCCCCACATCTTCATCATCATCTTCCCCTGAGTCGCCGCCCACCCTCCAGCGGGCTGGATCAGCGGCGGCGCAAGAGCGCGGAATGCCCTGAGACGTCGCTCGTCCTGCAGAGGATCGGGAATTGACCCCCTCCCAGGGTCCCCTTAGACCACCCTCCACCTGCTGGACTACCTGCTCCGCCCTCTCGCCGGCCGCCGCCTCTGCCTTCACCGGTACATCCGCCCTTCCATCAGCACGCCTCCACCTTCGCCGGAGCCTTCGCCCGGCCGCCCCCCTTTGCCGGACCCCCCAACATCTCCGCTGCAGCCCTGTCACGGAGCCATGCCGCTTGGCCGTCGCTCACCTGGAGCTCCAGACCCTCCGCCTGAATCCTCCGTCGCCTGGGTTACCTCCTGGCTCTCCTGCTGAGCTTCCTGACCACCTCACAGCTTGGCAGCGTCAGTGGCTGCCCCGATTCATCTCCGGGGACCCCCATGGGACGAGTTCATCGTCGCTCTGGATGAGATGACGGCTTCACTCTCGACGGCACCGCAGCCCACAAATTCCTCCTAGGCTTCCTCGTCGCCGTGCTGCTGCCGCGCCGCGTGACAATCGCCGGGACGTCAGGGAGGCCGCAAGGCTCCAGCGCCTCTACCGACGGGCTCCTCGGAAAGCGATGAGGGAAGTTCTGGGCTCCTCATCGCCATTTTGCTCCATCCCTGAGGAGGCCATTAAGCGACACACTTTGAGGCTTCCTATTCCTCAAGAGATGGATGTGCCGGTGTCCCTCCACCGAAATTGCCTGGTCCCTCCCGCTCTGCACCCTCCCCTCCACACTGCTTGACTCTGCACTACCTGAGGAGGTTTCCCTCCTGCTGAGGAGGGCCTCTAATACGGCTCCTGGCCCTGATGGGGTCCGCTACAACGTGTGGCGCCGTAGAGACCCGACAGGATCACGTGCTGGCGGCTGTATTCAACCTCTTTTCATCGCCGCCAGACGATTCCCCACCATCCTGATAAGTCCTCCTCTACGGTGCTTCATCCAACAAAGACAACTCATACTTACAATTCAACAACTGGGTCCCATCGCGCCCTCTCCAACACTGCGGGGAAGCTCCTCTGCAGTCTTGGCGGATCGTCTCTCCAGGTGGGCCTCCGACAACAACCTTATTTCTGGTGGGGCTCAGAAAATTCTTCCAGTGGAGGGCCTGCCTGACATAATCTGACATCCTCTTGCGGAACTTTTGACGAAGGCAAGGCGTGTTGAGCGAGCTCTGCGTGCGTGGTTGGACCTCGCCAACGCCTTCTGCAGTGTCCCCCACTCGATCCGCCCTCTGCCGCGCTCACGTTCTGCGGGGCTGTCGCAAGACCAGTTGGCGATTCATCGAGGACTTATACCAGGGGAGCTCTACTTCCATTCGCCACTCCAGAGGATCGACTGACCCCATCGCCTTTGGACTGGAGTCCTCCAGGTGCTGCCGCACTCTCCCCCCATCCTCTTCCAATCTGGTGATGGAGTACCTGATTCGGCCCGTCTCACTGCACTGGGGACCAGCATGGAGCAGAACAGGGTTCACTCCAGTCAGCGTCCTGGAACATAACTTTCATCTCCAGGTCTTGCCTTGTGGACGAGGTCGGAGGCGTCTCTTCAGGCTGCTGCTGGACGTCGTCATCCAGACTTGGCAGTGGTTGGACTCCGGTTCAAGCCCACCAAGTGTGCCACGCTCCATGTTGCCCGGAGGACTACTAGACCTTCAGTCTTGCGATTCATCGAGGACTTTACAGGGGTGCCGCTTCGCTATTCGCCACTCTGAGGAGAAGGATCGATCTGACCCCCATCGACTTTGGATGAAGGTGGACCAAACCCCGGTCGCCACCATCGCCACAGATCTGGAAGCCGGAGTACCTTCGGAGTGTGCTGGCCGTCCTTGGCACGGAGGGCTGGCGCCTATCATTGGCAGCAGTTCAGAGTCCTGGCATACTTGAAGATCTGCCCTTGTGCGCGGATCCGCAAGACTGCACTTAGGAGCCTGGACAGATCCCAGAGCTGCGGTGTTGGAGCCTTCACTGCCCAGTGCCGAGTTGGTCTATCTCCATGTCCTGCCGGCGGAGGTACTAGACTCAGTCCCGCTGGTGCCGACCCGTTCGGACCTGGCGCCTATCAACATCTTGGACCCCACGCGTTCAGGTCCTCACCCCGTCGCCACCATCGCCAGATGCCGAGACTGAGGCCTCGTCCTTCGGAGGATTGGCGGCCTTGGAGAAGCTGATTGCGGACTGCTCATCCGCAGTTAGAGTTCCAAGGAGTGCTGATCCGCGCTGACTTAGGATGGACAGTTCCATGTGTGTGAAGACCTCAACGTCCCTTCCCCGGGAACACCAATGTTTGCCACCCCACTTTTTCTGCCGCGCGGGCTGGCTCGTCTGAATAGGCTGAAGAAGCGCGCAGGCTCCTCTCGCTGGGGCTGGTGTTGCCGGCAGGGCAACATTCCGGCCCTGCGTGCCAAAGAGTTCCTGCCCGCGCTGGAAGGAGTTCCTTGTGGGATACCTCAGGGGACTCTTCCCCGGGCTGTCGGCCACTGTCACTTCTGCCGCGCTCCTCGCTGGCAGCAACACTTCAGGGCCAGAACCTGGGGTGGTGTGCCAGGGACCACCTGCGATCCACGGGAAGGGTCAATCGCACAGGGGCTCACCCGTCACGCGTGTCGGCCACTGCGCTGCTGCAGCGTTTCGACCCGGTGGCACGCGCCACGGATGCTGCTACGAGGGACGCTACACACGCTTTGCGGACTGGCGGTTTGTTCACGCCAGGTTGAATGCACGCCTCGGGTTTCACCGTAGATACGTGCACATCCCTCTCCCGTCGCTGCGTCTCCGAGGCCATTCGCTGGAGCCGAGACATATATGTCACCCATGTATCCGGCCGTCCAGCAGTGGCAAAGACTGAACTTCCATGTGTTTTTATAGTTATTTATTTATTTATTGCATGTTATTTAGTAATATATTGACGATTTTAACTATTTATTACCATTATTGCATGTTATTTAGTATTTTAGTAATTTATTGACACTTGATTGACTTTTCTCCTACCTCCTAAGACTCGACAATGTTACCTTAAGTTTATTTAGAATAAGATATTTGGAAATTGTTTTTAAACCATATTAGAATTAAGACACTAGTTATGTAACAAGAAAATAAAGGCAAAAAATAGAAGCCCCAAATATTTGTATAGCAACCAGATGATGTGTTCCTGGATACAGAGAAACTGGAACCAAATATGATGACACGTGACCTGCTCTGTCTGATCTGTATTCAGCAGCAGAAAGCAATAAAGCTCAGCGTTGTATGATTCTCGCTATACTGTGATATATTTGTTATATCAGGACCTTTACTATTACTTGTAATGTAAATTAATGTATATGTACTGTTATAGATCAGTCATACATTTTGAAAATTGTTCAAATTCATTCACAAACAATTTTACTAAATTAAAAAAAACGTATTGTTCAAGTAGCGACTACAATTTTTTCTGGCATTGAGGAATATTACTTTTTAAATAGTTCTACTATAAAGTAGTTTTATTCAATAATACATCACAAAACTGAATGGGTTTACTGGTTTATCTTAATGTGTACTACTTTGTGGATTACATAATTTCATGTAAAACATTCTAACTTCAAAAAAAGTAATACAAAAAAAAGAAGTAATTCTAACTTCTTAAACAGAGTTGGCAAATAATTTATTATCGTTGCAACAAGGGAAACTAAGGTGATTGAAATGTATTTGATTCGAACTAAAAATACATCTTCATACGCTAAACCTGAAATAAGAGCTTTTTTAGTGCACCTGATGAGACAATGATAATACCTTTTCACCTAGATGGCACTACTTTTTGTAGTCTAGGTGTCCCTGATGTCGAAACGAATCGGAGTGTTCGTTTTAAGCGTCTTCGATTTTCGTCTCCGACTATTTTTGGATCCCTTGAGACGAACATGACTCCAGATTTCAGGAGTCGTCTGCGACAGCATCAGATTTCGGATGCTTCACGTAAGAGGAAGGTGAACTGGAGCTAAATTCAACATTGACAACGTTTAGTGATTTTAGTGACCTTTCTTCGACCTTGAGTATATCTGTACCGATAGTGACGTTGACTGGTTAGAGATTTTTCTAAATCTGTTGACACTTCGAACTTCATAATAATGTTCTATAAATGCGATATTTTATAGGAATATAGCTACGTAAACCACATAAAACATCTTATCATATTTTAAATAGGCACTTGTTTCTATAACCATGGAATTCTTTAATGCAGTTTACATTTAAATATTGTTATTTGTTCGTCTAAGTAAACAAAACGGTTCTAAGAACGTAGTCAATAGAGGTTATAAACAACTCTTCGCGTACTTTATTCCATCAGCTACAGAACACTACCCGTAGCTCCTCCTACATTCCGGGGCATGCCGCAGACAAAATATTCAGTTGCAGGAATGTAGTGGTCACATGCCTGACATTCCGGCTGTAACACGCTTCACTTCCTCCCAGGAGGAGACACCATTCAATGCAAACATTTCATACACATATACAAGTCCCAAGGTCATCATAAATTATACTTCATTTCCTTACTATTTGTTCTGCTACTTGTATTATTTACATCACTTTTATTCAAGGAGATGATTCACTCTTAATGGGTTAAGATTGAATAATAATTAGTTTGTGCTCTAGAGAAGGTACGACACAAGATTTATAATGTGGAAAGGAAATAATTCAGAGTTCTGTCCATTAAGTCAGACATTATAAATATAACAGTTGATTCTTCTTAAGATTAATACAATCTCTTAATCTCAAATGCCAGTTCAAGATTAATTTAAATCGAATTTAATCACTATATCCCTATTTATTTGTTTTCTTATCAACAACGCTGTTCTCTAATTTCTCATGACATATCTTAGGTTGTTTACTTGATTATTATTTACCAAATTGTAACAAATTACGGCTGCTTGAGGAATCACCAAACACTCTCAGGTTTACATTAGTTTTTACACGTCATATCATTCCACGAAACACAACCTGTAGAGCTCTCTGGTGTAGTCGTGCTGTATTATGAGTTACAGAATGTTGAGCAATGTGACTACCAGAGCTGCATAATTATGCTGCATTTTTATTTGTTCCCAAACAATTATTTTTCTAAATATTGTAAGATATTGCACTTTCTATACTAATTATACATAATTTTATTTCCTTTCTACGGTCATAGTAGCCTTGTACGAGAAAATTAAATGTTATTCAGAGCCACATTGGATATTTTTTAGTAATACATCTTTTGTTTCTTGAAGGTGAAACTTTGAAACATGAATTATCTATTAGGAGGAAATTATAATTTGGAGCTATACTGGAAACTTGGGAGTGCCAGTAGCCGAGCGGCCGAGATGTTGGACTTTGAGTCGGAGTTAGAGATAGCGCAGGTTTGACTCCTGTCTGTGACCTTTGCACTTTTTATCAGTACCATCGACCTTGTACTGTGTCGACTCTCCCCCTTATTCTGTTTGATAAGATCCTCGCACAGGCCAGTGGCCCATGAGGACGGGCAGTAAGGCTTAAAAGGGGGTCGACTTCTCCTTTTTTTAACAAAAAAAAGCAAAAAAGTCATCTGATAAATATTTCAAATTAAGTACAATTACATCATATTTAAGTTGTTATAAACAACTATAGTTACGTTAATATAACTAATTTAAACTAATTACCGTTATTTATTCGTGCGCACAATTCAACTAATGCGATTTGCTTCCGATCCACGGTTACTATTAGATGTGTAATTGGTGTCTATTGATTGGTCACAGTAGATAATCCGCTCGTTTGTCTGTAATGGAACGAGTGTTCAACTGTGAAATAACGTAACAGACAACGATACCAAGCTATGATGTATATCATTTATCTGCTACCTTACTGTATAATCATTGTTACAAACACCTAATCATGAAGAGGAGTTATTTAAAATTATAACGCAGTAATGCATCATACACCATCACAGCATATAAACGGTAGGCTACTTTGTGTTTTGGAATAAAATCGCATATTATGATTCAAACCAATTGAATCATATTCAATTCGATTCACAGCTTTACTGCATAATAGACAATATTAATTGCACCCTCCGCAATCGTCGTAGAGTTTCAAAATACAAATTGTGCATTTGTTCACTGCAGTGGTTGCCGTTCAAACTCACATTTTTAAGTACCAAAATGTTCTTTTATTTATTTATTTTTTTTTTTTTTAAGGAGAAGCCGATCCTCCTTGTATGCCTTATTCTGTCCGTCCTCATGGGCCACTGGCCTGTGCGAGGATCTTATAAAACAGAATAAGGGGGAGAGTCGATACAGTACAAGGTCGATGGTACTGATAAAAAGTGCAACGGTCACAGACAGGATCCGACCTGCGCTATCTCTAACTCAGACTCAAAGTCCAACGTCTTAGACCACTCGACCATCGGCAATCCCATTCATTTATTCATTAAATCATTTTCTCACTTTAATCACATGGTCAGACCGCCAATTATGTGATCCCCAATTGTGTGCCATAAACCCTTTAGTACTATAAAGATCTTCCGAGATCAACGCGGTGTCCAATACTAATTGCACTAATGGGGAATGCTGTACACTTATTTATAAAGGAGGTGCCAATGACACCCCATTTACAGTGCTTTACAAATAACAATGACGATTAGTGTGTATAGACATTACTTTTACTCATACATTTTGCTTATAAGAAAATTCTCAAAATTACTATTCGTTAGAATACACCCAGAATATACTTTAGAAGATAAACTAAAAATAATTTTGTAAATGCTATACAATGTAAAATAAGAGATCTTCCATGAGTATAATATCAGAAGAGTAGTAAAAGTATTGCTGCTTAACATTGTTTTATGAGTATAACTCAAGTCTCTACATTTCTCTGTCTGGAAAAAAAACTTTGTCTTTCACAAGATTTCCTAAAAAAAAAAAAACATAAGCCCTATAATAATAAGGTATGTATATCATTTGACCTGTCTATTACAATGTTTAGGTAGATTGAAATCAACCTATTTCAGAGTGTAAATGTAAACAATCTCTATATATGCATAATTACGATTATAGCCATAATTCTTAACACGTCTTAGCGAAACTTGGAATGAATGTTCAATTAGCAAGTGGCTAGGCAAGAACTTATCATTGTTGAGACCAATCGCACTAAGGGAAGGGGGGAGGCTCAAAACCTTTTACCAAGCAACTACTATAGAAATTGTGGTCATTGTAATTGGATGGACTTTAATAATAACGTTGAAATGAATGTTCTGCGTAACAAATGATTACTCTTGATGGAATTTTGATGAGTTCTTGAGACAAAAGAATGGAGCCCTAGGGCTTAAATCCTTTTACAGACAATTACGCTAGACATCTTGTATTTGGTTGGATTTTATTTGTTCCATTGGGCATTTAAAACCAAGGTATTCCGGATTTAGATCCCAGGAAACAGAGCCCCCAGATCCAAAGAGGTTTATCTGAAGCCTCTGTAGTCACCTTGATGTTGAATGTATTTTAAACACAATTGATATGTACATTCTACCTGTATATGATAAATACTAACCTCAGGTATTCAATGCTCTTTGAGACAAGGGAGTGGAGTTCTACTGTAGGTTCAAATCCATAACATTTACAATTACTCTGAACACCTTGTAGTAGGACATTTTTTCATATTGGACACGAACATTGTGGAAATTTGTAATAAATTGTTGTAAAATGGTTCGTTTTCACCGCCTTCTGAGGAAAGTTTGTAGAGCCTTAAAACCAAGTTTGTTATATTTGCAGATACTCGGATCACCTTATGACTTGATCGATTTAAACCAAAACTGGAATGTTCGTTTTATATGAAAAATATTAACGAACAGAAGCCTGGAGGTCCTAGAGACTGAGAGCTCACCGTGCCAAAAAAAGTTCAAAAACCAGGGATCTGACAGAGGCCTGAAGCTCTCATACAACGCCTAGAGAGCTTTATAGTGTATATTATTTAGTTTAATGTATATTTTTACGGAACTAGGTGGTACAGTGACGTAACTTTCAATGTACCAGACCTACGATCTGCCATGGAAATCCACGTAAATCTTGTGACCGGTAAGTGAAAGTGTTGCGTTTTAAATAACATTCCGAATTCCAAAATATCCAAATGAACTATATTATTTAATATATTTTAAATATCGCTTTGAATCCCTTACCCATTTCTCTGACACTAAAGTTTATACAAAATTTCTTCCTACAACAATCTAGATAATGTAATTTTATTAGCTTGCTACGTTACACCTCTATTTTTAAACATTATTGCAATATATAAACGATTAGTGTTCGTTATATAAACTTTATAAAACGTCATTATACTAAAAGCGTATTCAAGTAAAGTTACAACAACACCTATTTCATTGTAAATGCTTTATAACAATAAAAATAAAAACATAAAAAATAATAAAAATTCTTTAACAACATTAATAATTTAGCTTAAGAAGTAATGTTTTTGAATTGACTAATGAAGTTTTGAAATTTTAATGTAGAGGAATGTGCGGGTATATCACAGCAAACTGTAGTCTAAGGGCACAGCGCGGCTGTACTTCACTGTCTGAGAAACAAACCACAGACGGCTTGAGAGCCCATTGTGGTTCGTTACAGCGCACCAACATAGAACATTGTGGTTTATAGTGAGGCATTTATACACTTTACTCATCTAACTGGTCTTAACCACAGACGGCTTGAGAGCCCATTGTGGTTCGTTACAGCGCACCAACATAGAACATTGTGGTTTATAGTGAGGCATTTATACACTTTACTCATCTAACTGGTCTTAACCACAGACGGCTTGAGAGCCCATTGTGGTTCGTTACAGCGCACCAACATAGAACATTGTGGTTTATAGTGAGGCATTTATACACTTTACTCATCTAACTGGTCTTAACCACAGACGGCTTGAGAGCCCATTGTGGTTCGTTACAGCGCACCAATATAGAACATTGTGGTTTATAGTGAGGCATTTATACACTTTAGTCATCTAACTGGTCTTAACCACAGACGGCTTGAGAGCCCATTGTGGTTCGTTACAGCGCACCAATATAGAACATTGTGGTTTATAGTGAGGCATTTATACACTTTACTCATCTAACTGGTCTTAACCACAGACGGCTTGAGAGCCCATTGTGGTTCGTTACAGCGCACCAACATAGAACATTGTGGTTTATAGTGAGGCATTTATACACTTTAGTTATCTAACTGGTTTTTGTATACTTTAAGTTTTATGAAATTTACTTCTTACTACTCTTTTGTTGAGGCAAAGAAATAGTATAGTTTGTAGTACGCTATTATTAAACATCCTGAAGGTTGTACTATAATTTTACACACGTAGTCTAAAGCTCTTCAGAACTGAAACACACCAAACTTATTACGTCCCGTAATACCAATCAATAAAATAACCGGTTACAATTCTATGTTACTTTTGCAGCCTAAAAATTATAAATCGTTTATATCTTGTACAGCTTTAACTTTATAATGTTAATTGCCTTTTGTTATTTTCTAAACAGGGTCTATAAGTTAATTACATCGTAAAAGATAAAAAATAATGATTTAGTTCAATATTAATGAGTAATAAAATTTAAATTACATTTTTATAAAACGAAAATATAAAGTAGATTGTAGTATTTACAATGTATATTCAATCTAAACTTATCATAACATATTTGATTCTTTCGGCAAATTTAATCTGAGTCACTTAGCTGTCATTTGTGTTTTAGTTCAATTCGATAATTTATTTCAACTTATCCAAGACTCTTTTAATTTCAGAGAGTAATTTCTCTAAGTTTTTATAGTGATAAATGAGTACCTTTGCTAGATTTAAGAAGAGTAATTCATAGACATTAAACTCTCTTACTAATTATTTTCCTGATTAAGGAAATTATTTAGAGATTGATTTGAAAATATATTTATTTACTGTAAAATGCAATAATTTTTCCAATCTACCGTAGATCTAAAGATTTTAAAAACTTTAAAAAACCTGCAAATGCTACATTGAGCTACAAATAGTATGTTGCTATAAGTAAATAACACGTTATAGTATTGTATGTATTGAACTCAGAACAAAAATGGAGGACAGACACCAAGGTATAATTGGATATCGCGTTTATCTCAATTACTGCCGCCAAGTTTGACAGTTGATAATCCTTCATTTCGTTATTGGGTTATGCGTTGGCTACAAAGATTAAATTAATATCTATAACAAAAAAGTTTTGATCAATATTTATCACTTTACTTTAAAAACTAATTTAACCTTCAGGAGGTATGACGCGATTCTTAAACTCTCAAACGTTTATGTAAAACATATGTATACAGTGCAGAATATAAATTACCACTCTTTCTAAACACCATAAAACTTAATTTTGCCTTTTCTCTAAGAATTGTATTTGAAAGAAACACACTTGAGTGCTTGAACATATTGAAAATTTATATCTTAATGAGACAATCATAAACAATCAAACGTAAAACTCATAATACTGCAAACTCTGTAGGTAAATCCCAAAACTTTGTACCTTACGAGTTGTTCGGTTTTTGAAAATAAAGTAACTCTACCAATTCAAGAAGTAAAATTTCAAATTTACACTACTAAAATGAAGCGCAATTGAAAGATTATCGGTTTTGTCACATTCTGGAAATTTTAACAGCCACAAATTTGTTACACCCAAAATTTTTTTTGAATAATTTTGATTAGTTTAGTTGTTTTTAGTTTTCATTTATTACACGGATACATTAAACAACTGTCAAAAATATTTTGTGAAACTACAGTAAATAGTTGTGCATGGAAGACAAATTTTATTTAATTTAAATTAAGGTCTATTTCATTTGGTTACCACCTTTTTTCAAAAATATTAGAGGTCTACAATTTTTATAGAGACATTTTTGGTCACCACCAATAAAGGAAGAAAATGTCTAAGGTATAATATAAGTACATGATAAAGCATAGACAATCTATATTAACCCATGTTTAGGCACATTCAGATATTTATATAACCTACAAATATGTGCCGAAAGTACAAGGAGCTGCAGTGTAAACTTAAGTTGAGGGATTTAAATTTAGAGATTTAACCTAAAAGTTGAAATATAATTCGAGAAAATACTTTTTGTCCATATTTTCAAGGAGAAATACTAAAACGAGCACTTAACATTGCTTGGAATCTGTTTTTTACACTCAAATTGTTTAGTAATAGATGAATTAAATGGTTAAATATCCTCATAAAATTGATAATGTAAAGTTCCCATATATGAATGACACGAATGATTTTAAATATTGGTATATTGGCCCTACTGGTATATCAATATCCTATTTGGATCAATTGATTTTTTTCAATTTCAAAAGCCTCAGGAACATTCGCATGTAATAAATTTCCTAACAGTAGTTATACTATTTACACATTCCTATATAACCCAACACAATAATGGCTTTCCTGGCATTTTGGTACGTCATACTCCCAGTGGCTAATACCACTGAGGAATAGATCCATACAGAAATTGGCTACAGGGAGACAATATTTCCGAAACTACAGTTTGGAGAAACTGAGTAGCCAGGCTGACAAAATGTGCGATGTGTTTAGGGGGATAAGGAAACCACCGAGTGTTACAAGTCTTACTGCAGTGGTGAGTTAAGTAACTGAGCAAACACAAATACATACTATTAATAGGATGAAATAAAAGGAATGGAATACAGCAAACAGGGCTTCTTTCCACTGGCCTTCAACCGCATACCGCGGAAATTCGAATTCCTCGCTGGGGTTTGAGGGATCTTTCTGTCTCCAATTTCAACTCCATCCGTATGACCATTTAAGGTTGAATATCCGATTATTCGATAGGCCTAATTGAATTTAAGAAGGCAACACGTTTTAGATTATTGAAATTAATTAAGTTAAAGGCATTGATGGATCCTGCTCAACCTTCAATAAACAAAAATAGAAAAATAAAACTCAGGACACCATTCTGGGAAAAAGAAAAACATTAAAAAAAATAGATTTTTGGGTCACAGTTTAAAAATTGTTTATTGGGGAAATGGGCAAAGTTGTAAAAATGCCAAGAAAGTTCACTTCTTCTGCATTTCAAAGAAAGGTGTACCGAGCTCCATCCTTCCACCTTTATCCATCGAAAAATAAACAGAGTGTATCCATTATCTCCATTTTAACTCACACTATATATAGTGCAAAATACACGTGTTGAATGAAACAAATATGTACTTTGGAATTAGTGACTAACTCTGTGAACACCTACAATAAGCAGTACTTATACTACTTGACTTGCACTTTACTACTTTGCTTTACACTACTTACATTACTTACTCTACATTACATAATAACAATTAAAAGATTTCTGTTTAAGAAACTCAAATCATTTAATGCATATTTGATATATTATTAATTTTGATCCGTATACAAGTATAGATATCAAAACAGTTGGTGGGAAAACTCTTGATTCATTTCTGAGCCAAAACTGATGTTTTTAAAATGTCTAGCCGCTTAACAAGGAACAAAATTTAGTAAGAAGAGGCCTTAGAATGAACTACAAGTGGACAAGGCTTGAAATTTCGCGATGATGTTTAGCGAAATTAACTACTGCAAATTCCAGTTTCTACTGTATAAAAAATAGCTTATTCGAGAAGTGAGGCATAACTTTTTTAAATATCAACTCATAGAGAAATTTGATAATTGCTACATAATATATTTGTCTTCATGGGGTAGAGTAGACAAATATTTCTTCCGCGTCAACCACACAGCAAACAATGGACTCTGCGAAGCACCACAAACAATGCAACGTAACGACCTTGTGCTTCTCTGAAGAGTCTTGGTTCCACGAGCACGTCAATTTCTGTGACCCAATTACATTACACTTCAGACCTTTTCACAACTTGAGGTGAAACTTCTATACTCTGTCCGGTGAGTATGGCCTCAAATATATAGACCCTTACCACAACAAACATACCCCCGTAACTGACCGCCCTTAACCTTGAGTCCTCAACTAGTACCATGCGTACAGAAACTACTTTTTTGTACTTTTAGTGTATTGAATTATTCTCATAAAATACAACTATGTTATCTCTAAACAAGAGAATGAGAATAAACTCAGCATACATTTTGCATGTATAAATTGTAGGAAAAGTCAATACGAGCCTAATATTTAAACATTAAACTATTAAACTTTAATGTTTCATACTTACATCGTATTTGATTAACCTTATATATTTTGTAATTAAGATTGATTACCTACAGTATGTAATAAAATTAACATAGAAAAATTAAATATAAATAATAAAATATTTGATATATCGGGAGTATTATGGATGGCTGAGGCTCTCTTTACAACGGTTAGGATTGTGAATGCGCATGCAAAAGCCCCTTGTATCGGTTCTCTGGATAGTGTATAGGACCAACAAGACTTCATAATCTTTCAAGAGACACGTATCTCTGGATATAGTACAGAACCGACAAAGGTCCAAATCTTTCAAGAGACACGGCTCTCCGGATAGTGTATAGGACCAACAAGACTTCATAATCTTTCAAGAGACACGTATCTCTGGATATAGTACAGAACCGACAAAGGTCCAAATCTTTCAAGAGACACGGCTCTCCGGATAGTGTATAGGACCAACAAGACTTCATAATCTTTCAAGAGACACGTATCTCTGGATATAGTACAGAACAGACAAGGGTCCAAATCTTTCAAGAGACACGGCTCTCCGGATAGTGTATAGGACCAACAAGACTTCATAATCTTTCAAGAGACACGTATCTCTGGATATAGTACAGAACCGACAAAGGTCCAAATCTTTCAAGAGACACGGCTCTCCGGATAGTGTATAGGACCAACAAGACTTCATAATCTTTCAAGAGACACGTATCTCTGGATATAGTACAGAACCGACAAAGGTCCAAATCTTTCAAGAGACACGGCTCTCCGGATAGTGTATAGGACCAACAAGACTTCATAATCTTTCAAGAGACACGTATCTCTGGATATAGTACAGAACCGACAAAGGTCCAAATCTTTCAAGAGACACGGCTCTCCGGATAGTGTATAGGACCAACAAGACTTCATAATCTTTCAAGAGACACGTATCTCTGGATATAGTACAGAACCGACAAAGGTCCAAATCTTTCAAGAGACACGGCTCTCCGGATAGTGTATAGGACCAACAAGACTTCATAATTTTTCAAGAGACACGTATCTCTGGATATAGTACAGAACCGACAAAGGTCCAAATCTTTCAAGAGACACGGCTCTCCGGATAGTGTATAGGACCAACAAGACTTCATAATCTTTCAAGAGACACGTATCTCTGGATATAGTACAGAACAGACAAGGGTCCAAATCTTTCAAGAGACACGGCTCTCCGGATAGTGTATAGGACCAACAAGACTTCATAATATTTTAATAGACACGGATCTCTGGATATATAATAGAATCGGCGCAGAACCATAATCTTCCAAGTGATAAGCTCACCGGATAGAGTATAGAATCGGCGATGCTCTATAATATTCCAAGAGACACGGCTCTTCGACCAGAGTATATATAATCTTTAAACAATTAAAAGTCCATTTAATCTGAATAAATAACACCGACACAGCCCTAGTATCTTCTCAAAAACAATTTAAATCTGAAGAATAGAATGTAAATATAACTCTCATCTATATTATTAATATTTTTATACCGAATGTCCCAATATACCACGCTCATTTATGAAGAAGAAAACTTATTATAATATAAAGCTATTTGGCCGATTTACTATTAATACATAGGTTTCACTTACAACAGATATGAAAGAATGTAATGAGAGCTACTCTTCCTACACCAAATATTATTGGAATATGTAATGTAAATGTATACAATAATATTAGAACATGCAATTTATTTAGATTAAAAAATAATTTTATAGACTTACGTTTGAAGATTGTTGTAAAGTCCAAACATATATGAGCTGGAGTTGATTCCAGTTTACTATATTTAGTAGTTGTACAAATCTACTCGATATATTAATGAGACTTTGACGTTCGTACATAGAGTAACATCACAATTCAAGTACACATTATATTATTCCTAGCAATTAGTTTTTTATATAGTTTGTTGTAAAGATTATACATTTACAAATTATTTCAAAATATACTTTTAATGAAGTATTCTAGGTCATAACAACTTCTTACCCTTGGTTGTCGTAACCAACAGATGATAGACTCAAATATTCCTCTTAATGGACTTTCCAGAGATTACGGAACCATCTGGCTTATCTCATAATGATTTAATGTCATCAAATTCAAGAGCACAACAAGAAATATGCTGAAGGTTGGAACTTGAGACTTGTACTCTGGTATTAAAGAAGATCTAGGACTTATCTTTTTAATTTAACGTTTATCATATAACAACCTCCCATGTACAATTAACTATTCTCTGTGTTAACTATTCTTAACAAAACAAAGTATAGCTACTTAATATGATAAGTATACTTTAAATTTTTAGAAATTTATACAAATGGCATGAATGAATATTAAGGGTGTGAGGGGGGGAAATATATGGCTTCATCGCATTACCGTTACAGAAATGTTACCTTTGTTCAGTTTTATTTTACAAGAATTTGATTTATAGTTACTTACAATATCACTAATGATGACCATCTATGATAGAGAACTAATTATGTCAATACATCATTCTATAACTCTTGAAGGCAATCGGTTTTAATAGGGCGGCACCAACAGTTAATCAAGGAGGTAAAGTATCTACCAGTATTAAACAATCGAAATATTACAATGTACATGCATTGAATATTGTAAGAACTGAATGAGGGGGATGATGATCAAAATATTATCTTATTGATATTAAACAACTACCGATCTCCAATTGTAACAAATGAACCATATTTTCCTCACAATATAATAATATACATCCTCTCTTTACTTTAGTGGATGAACAATAAATTACAATAACAATCAGAATTCAGTGTGCTGAAAAGTGTCTGAAAACAATTACAAATGTACTCATATTTATCTTTTCATTTCTAAAACTATCTGAAAATAAATATTTCTGATATAAAACTCGTATATTATTACATGTTTGTGCACTGTAATTAATACCTTTGTGTAGCTCGAATGAGGTTGAAAACAATATCCACAGTTATATTTTTGCTCACGGAAACAAACTAGTAGAGGGTGGGGGATGAGTATATAAAATGTGATGCCGGTTTCCATTTTCATAACTTATACATTTGACTCAGTGCAAAGATATATTAATCCCCATGAGGGTTTACTCCAGCTGGTTTATACTTTCCAGTTGAACCTACACTGCTTACAGCAAAAACAAACATGTCACTTTAATCTGGGCAACCTTATGGATGTCCAGGTGCATCACAAATGGTCTAGTCTACTGCGGAAATGACTGTTGGAATTGGTGGGGCTCCCTAAGTGTTAAGGGATGTTGGTAGCTTAGACATGAGTGTGTGCTACCGTTTGCCTGTATTGACTGGAGGCTGGTACAGAACTGGCTTTCCCTTCTTCCAAGGAAGCATGGCGGAGATTAATGATCCAAATCATTCTTCATGGATCTTCAGGAGGCGCCCATACCACAAACTTTCTCATCCAGATTATACTGTCACTCCAAAAGCACAGAGCAAAGGTCCAAAACTTCTTGTCCTAAGAGAACAGAAAAATCACACAATTACAACAACAATCATTGATTTTTTATTACAATATACATAAAAATAATTAAATTTTACAACTACAACCTAGTTCTGCCGAACTTACACAATCGCACTTATAGGCCTCGTTCAAGTTGTAGAATCTTAGCCTCTGGCCGACTGATTTAGAAATAGCAGTGCTAAATATATCTTATCTCGGCCAAGGTTAGTCGTTCATCGACCCCGTCCTTGACAACTTTCACTGGACGTGAAGCCATTCCAAATATGCGAGACGATAGAAACAGTTTTGTGGTGCAGTTTTACTGATAAGTGTTGTGTTTGGTTTATTTACTTAGTGCATGTTTTAGAGTTAGCGAAGTTGATACACAGATTGGTGGTTGTGATTCCTGACTTGCGCGTGTCACAAAGCTCTGGTATTATTTGTTTGTATTAACCTAGTTTGTATTTTTGTGTTAGGTTAGTTATTTACCTGAAGAAGAGATCAGATTGCAGATCTCGAAACGCAGTGTTACTGATATTTGTATCAATGAACGATGGAAAATGTCCGGAAAAAATCGTGTGTCCTTCACAATCCTTCCATCGTCAAACAAACTTCAAACAAAGGATAAAAACACTGTCACATCAGTGCAGCCTTTACGAAATATAGAGATCAATTTATTAAGGAGAGGAAAGGTCCTTTTTAAAATCGTGTAATTATATGACTGTCTGTCCATCCGCGCAATAAATCTCGATATAAATAATGTTAAATACCGAAAACTTTGTACATAAGTTCATCTTGCTCCAGGAGGGAGAACTCTATGGAGCCTGAGGTCAAGAGGCGAAGGGCATCAAATTTACAAGGGATACCATTCCATGAAAAAATTGCATTACTTCGGTAACGACTCTAATAATAATAATAATAATAATATTTTTATTGCGGTAACAATTATAAAATTGCATACAAACGTCATAAATAAATATTTAAATAGTAAAAAGGTAGGCCTAAACTTCATTCACTCACGCACATGGTTCTCTCATTCACTCTCATCTTCATTCTCACCAGACAATCCTGCCACTGCCACACCAGAACCAGAGGATTGATGGTGTTAGTTTTGAATTTCGTCCCAGCGGCTCTCCATAAACTCGTCAACCGAGTAAAACACCCCCGACAGCAAAAGATGTCTTAGTCGAGTTTTAAATTTTTTTTGGTCATTCAATTGTTTGATCTCTTCAGGGAGCTTATTGATTAGCTTGACACCAACCTCAGACGGCAAACGTTCGAATGCTGCAGTTCTGTGTTGTTGAACGCGGAAGTTGTCCCTGCCTCTAGTCCCGTACTGGTGAACGTCCCTGCCTTGAACCAAGTTACACTTAGAACGGCAGTACAGGACAACCTCCAGGATATAGAGACAGGGCAAAGTCAGCAATCCAAGCTCCCTGAAGGTGTTTTTGCATGAATCTCTGAAGTTCAATTTTGAAATGATTCGGACAGCTTTCTTTTGACTTCTAAATACACGTTCGAATTTGTATTTAGAACAGCTGCCCCACAGTCTCAAACCGTATGTCAGATGTGGATATACCAAGCCAAAGTAGGCCGTTTTAGTATATCCAAAGAGCAGAATTTTGCAAGGTTCCGTAAGGCATAAATGCCTGAGGAAACCTTTGAACAAATGCCGTCAATGTGATCGTCCCAAGTCAGCCCTCGATCTAGGTGCATTCCGAGGAACTTGGTGGAATCAGTTTCTTCTATTAGAACATCATCCGCCATCACGGCAGCGAAGTTGTCAGGTTCTTGCTGCCGGAGAAAAAAATTGACGACGCTTGATTTGGAACTTTTGGCCCTCAGATTTAGTGTTGAAAAATACTGAATACATGAATTCAGTTCTAAAAATGAGTTTATTTCTAATTCATCTTTTGTTTTTGCTCTGATGCAGAGAGTTGTATCGTCAGCATACTGAACCATCCTCCCCGTAAGGATCGATGAGTTCAATCTGTTGACGTACACAAGGAAAAGGACAGGTCCAAGGATAGATCCCTGTGGGACACCATAAGTCATTTTAACCTTTCCTGACAGGGTATTCGCAATCTGCACACACTGGCTTCTATCCCTGAGGTAAGACGAGATCCATTTGTGCGGCAGACCTCGAACACCACATGTCGTCAACTGGTACAACAGTGTTTCGTGATGTACACAGTCGAAAGCTTTAGAGAGGTCTAGAAATATGCTTAACACATGTTCTCTTCTCCCCAGGCCATCGACAACTGTATCGATTAGGTCTGTGACCGCATCGATTGTTGATTTGTTTTCTCTGAAACCAAATTGTTCGGAACAGAGGATTTCAAAACGATCAAGAAAATTTTCAAATCTGACAAGAAAAATCTTTTCAAAAACTTTGCTCATAACTGGGAGGATTGAAATTGGACGATAGTTGCTTGCAAGGCAAGGATCGTCTTTTTTGAAAATGGGTGTGACTTTCGCAGATTTCAAAAGGGAGGGGAAAATGCCTTGGGCGAAAGACAAGTTGATCAAATTTGTGAGTGGAGCCAAAATATGCTTAGAGCAACGTTTGAGCAGCCACACAGACATGCCGTTGATGTCACATGATTTTTTTGGTTTCAATCCCTGTATCTCTGATTACGTTCTGTCAGGTCCTCATATTTAATGTTTCTGATATGTTTATCCTTCGATTGATAGGCAGGCTCTATGTACAGTCAACAGTTAACGTTGTGTTTGTTCCTACACTAGATATCAATAAACAAAACTTGTAGGAGTTTTTTCCAGAAATATGACTGATTACATGATATAATTGACTTTTGTTGTTCCAATGACGACAAAAGAGTCCAATATTATTAATATGTTGATAATTAAACTAATACCTCACAGAAAGAGAGATAGAATAGCTTCTGAACTGCAGATTTTTGGCATCTTGATTGAGGATAATCAATCAGATAATGTTCTGACAGATGATATCAATCTACGTAATATTAAATCGGAGTCAAAATAACATAAATATTTAAAAAACCAAGAAAGAAATACATATCTATTTTATTGATTTGTGGTGAAAATAATCCAAGCTATGTTGTTTATTAATGTTAGTTTACATTACATACGTTGTTTTAATTTATGTTTAATCCAATAATACATAAATATACATACATCAGAGATATAATATTTTACATATATTAATGCAAATTTAACACATCATGGTTTCTATTTATTGGAATATTTGAACAGCATAACTAAAGCACCGATGGTTATTTGCTTACTCATAACGTTCAGTACGAGTGCATTATCACAATAATATATTAGCTATTCACATTTTATTGTATTCATCAAATTGAGAGGCATTTAAGAGACATTAACTATTTATAGCATGTGTAGCTATTTAATATGAATCAAATAAGTTTATAATATATTACTCTGAATGAATATTTAAAGAATTGAGATAACCTCGAAATTAACCCCAGAAAATCGTTTCAAACACTTTGTTGTCGTAATATTTCTGATCATAAAATAATGGGAGATGTCCAGTTTCAAAAAAATTATTAATACACATCCAAACTCTTTTTATATGAATGAGGAGGAGTTCTTCTTATTGGAATATCAATTTTCTATTATTTTACAAAAGAAAACTCACAATTCTCCAATAATTTGTGTATTTTACCACGAGGCCTTTCGACATCGAAGATGCCATCATCAGGTGTGTAAAAATGATGATTAACATACTTGTACATGTCAACTTATACTATATTAGCAAAATATTCTTTATTACTAAACTCTCCTATCTTATGGGTAGCCTACTTTCTAAATAGCAGTCTCTACAAAGATGATACATGTTTTATTTAAAAAGCAAAACATTGTAAGAACTGAAAATATCCTCCCCCCATAAGTTTTGAGATTATGGTATGTGATAGACTTCCTAAAGAATTGTGTTTCTTTAAAGCTCTATTCTATGCATTACGGTGATGTAACAGCACCACATCTATTCATAACTATCCAAAATCTCATATTGGTTCTGTCTAGAAAATGTGAGCTAGACTCCAAGTGCCCTCAAGCATTTGACTAATATTATTGAAGTGCACAAGTATGTTAACACCTGATGATGGCATCTTCGATGTCGAAAGGTCTCGTGGTAAAATACACAAATTATTGGAGAATTGTGAGTTTTATTTTGTAAAATAATAGAAAATCTTTTTATATGTTGTGATATTTTCTTGGTTATTCTGAAAAAAGGTTTTAATATTTTTGTAATTTGTCGATTGAATATTAAAGTAATCTTTAAAGCCCTTCCAGTTTACAAAACATTCTTTATAGCCCGAAACAAAACTATGAAAATAATTCAAGAAGTAATAACATAAAAGCAACATCAACAATCTCTATAACAAGCAAAGACGTGGCATTTGTAAGATGTGTGACGTTTCCGTCTTTCCTTTTTATTAATTAATTGATTAGTTGCCGATTAGCTCAGTTAGTTATCACTATCGGAAATTATATATGAAACTCAGAGTCACAGTTTTATAATATTTGTTTCCTTTAATTAACACAAACAATACAATTATGAAAAATACTGAAACTTATTCATACTAAATTATTTTGTAATATTAATTTAATAAATCTTATGCATCATTTTGAAATAATAACTAACTTATTTATATCAAAGGTGACTATTTGTTAATGTCAAAATCAAATAAGTAGAAACTTAACTTAATTCTGCGTGAAGCCACTGGAGCCAGATTCCTTGGTAAACAGTGTTATTTTGCGGTTAATTTAGTTGGTGGTTTGCGTCTTAATAGTTTCTTGTATTTGTCTGCGAGGGACTTTGCGTAAATAGCTCTTTTATAAAAGAATTACGATTTTCAAATGGGAGTTTTTCTGTTTACTAATAGTAGCTTTCTTGTACAAGGATAGCTCTCAATAGAGCTCATGTCGTTGCAAGTATAGTTCAGAGTAGTCTCCCATTTGAATATAATTTAAAAGTTACTGGTGATAACCATTTAGTATTAAACAGTCTTAATAATTTTTATACATGAAGATATAAAGCTTTTAACAAACATTTTTGGGTGAAACATAGTTAAATTACAGTTTAAACTTTGAGACTGTACTAACAGCAACAGGTTGTGACATAAGTGGTACAAAAAAGTGTTCAGGAAGTTTTTAGTAGAAAAGTATATTTTATTTTGAGTTCAATTACAATCTTTATTTAATTTGAGTTTGATAAAAAAAGTTAAATTTGTAGTTCGATGTTATTTTTGAAACAAGAAGTTGGCTTTAATTTTATTTATTTTATTTGAAAGAAGATAATATTTTCTTGAGAAAACTTTTAAAAGGCAAGTGGTCGTGTAATCATTTGAGTATTAAATCTATACCACTAACCTCTCAAGTCTGCCCCAAATATTATTAAACTGTCAAAACATCACATCGTTAAGAGTAAGAATAAGCAATCATTGGTTTGATGTTCATAAAAATTCTGAGAGACCATTATGTGCACATGTGCTTCAACAAAATCAAAATAAACTATAATAATTTCGACCTAAAAAGAATTTACCACATATATCTTGTCACAGTAAATCTGCTCTAAATCAGCTATTTAATATTCGATTTCAATAATTTTTGTTTCATTAGATTTATTATAAAATCCTCTAAAATCAGTTATTACTGTAAGTCTTGAGAAAAATTGCAGGTTCTTAAGATATTACAAAGTTTAAAGTTTTAGTGGCCGCCATTTTGAAAATACTAAAGATAACTTTATGATATATTTTTCAGTAACTGGCCTTATTATAATAAACATTTGAGCCAAATTTAGTATAATTTAATCAATTAAAATTTTTAATATATTAATTTTTTATAAAAAACACTTACAAACAGATGGAAAACTAAGCATCGGAGACCCATGTTCATATGGTGAAGTAAGTCTGTCTTGACTTGAGCAATAACGTGGCATACCTTTGTCCAGATAGTTACGGGACACCCTGTACAATATATACCTAGGTTAATGATCGAGGAAGCAAGGCTTAATTCAACAATGGCACCAAAAGTATAATTTATTCTAATCACAAGTGCTCTTACACGTACAAAACTGAAAATAATTTGTATCATTCGCCAAGGTCTTATCGCTCAACATTGCAAAGCTTGTTAGAGAAAGAATAATCACACTCACACAGTGACATCATACAACTGGCCGTGCTATATTATGCTTCACGTCAACTTCTGTCTTAACCCGATCACGGGTTTAATTTGGTCCTTCTAGAAGGACGTATTCAATCTTGATTTTTTCAAGACAACACGGAGATCGTAGCACGTCATCCTAGTATAAGGCAATGATAAACATTAAAAACCTAGTGATAGAGAAAATATTTATCATATTTCCTCTACCCCTTTGCCAATACCTCCTACACTCCAGCCCCCACATCACTGCACCACCCCACTAGGGACAGTACTTGAATCAAGGGTGTGTCCAGGACCACTTGTCAGGTAATTACATTCCACCTCCAGTCTGCTCTCTATATTTCCTCGTATTTCAAACTGTATTGCACATCAAACTGTGTATACAAGGCCTTTGTCTCAATAAACATCATATATTTCATATTTATTTCAAATACTTATTTCCCCAAAACCTTTAATGAGCACACACGTACAATGAGATCAGTACTGACATGTGTTATTTTTCTTACCGCTGGTTTATAAATCCCTTCGCTCCTCCTAGAGTTAGTCACTCTTATAATACACGGAGATCCAAGCACATCGACATAATCTCACGAATAACAACTGATGACTAGTTATGTTGCGTTTTGAAAATAAAATAACAAAAGTATATCATAGTGAACACGACAAACTAAATGAGAGGGACATATCTCATCGTGTTTCTTCTACCCCCTGCCCATACTCTCCTGGACTCTCCCCCCCCCGGATTACTCGACCACCCCACCAGGGACTGTACTTGACTCTAGAGTGTGTCCAGGACCACTTGCCAGGTAATTACATTCCACCTCTAGTCTGAAACTCTATATTTTCTCGTATTTTCAAGACTTGTGTATACAAGTCCTTTGTTTCGATAAATATCTGCATTAATTTTTACATTTATGAATCATTTCGCATTGTATTTTACATTTAATAAATAATTGAGTCTTTTGTACTCTGTGGTTGCTGTTAATACTTGAAACCCAGAATTTTCCCGTTATTTACAACCATATTCCTCCATCCATATCAACGTTGCGTAAGACTATCATATCAATCCTTAGCCGGCAGTTAAGTTTAACATTTGTATCAAAATATATAGTACATATAATGTATACGTTTATCTTACTTTCTTAGATCTCTGCATTTCATAACTATTCCAAATTAATAAAGAGGAGTTCATTAACTGCACTAAATCCATCAGGAGGGTTCGATTCTAGTTGTCTTATACCTTCCAGCTGAACCTATAATGGGTATAGCAAAAACCGCCGATGTGTCACTTAAATCTGGGGAACCTTATGGATGTCTAGGAGCGGCATATCTCTAAACGCAAATGTCGAGATTCTGGTGTGCGAGTGTGCATCGATAGGTGTAGTATACTGCGAGAAATAACTATTGGAGATGGTGGGGCTCCCTAAGACTCAAAGGTTCTTGCTAGCCTTGACTTAAGTGCGTGCTACCCCCTACCTGCTTCGACTAAAGAGGCTAGCTTCCCCTTCTTGCGAGGAAATGTCCCAAATCCTTCCTCGTGGATCATGACAGGAGGCTAACGATGCCCAAATCTTACCCAAGCAGAATATCTTGTCACTCTGGAAGCAGCGCAAAAAATTAATTTTGGGCTTCTTATCTTAAGGAACAAAATAAAAACTACGCTAACATGCCAAGTCCTAGCCGCTGGCCGACTGATTAAGAAATAGCAGTGCTAAATATATCTTATCTCGGCCAAGGTTAGTCGTTCATCGACCCCGTCCTTGACAACTTTCACTGGACTTGAAACCATTCCAAATATGCGAGGCGATAGAAACACTGTCACTTTAGTGTAGCCTTGACGAAATAGAGAGATCAATTTATTAAGAATACGATAGATCCTTTTTAAAACCTTATAATTATTTGTCTCTGTCCAGAAGAACAAAATCTGCACTAACATGTCAATTGTAAAAATTCTAAAACAAAATTATCAATAATGGTGGATTCAACAGAAAACAAAATAAAATTTGCACAACTATCACAAAATTACTCCTATACTAAGTTTGTAGGAGTAAAAAGGTATCTTGCTCGTCAGCGATAAAATATGTTTTAACTTAGTGGAATGTATAGAAGTATAAAGCGTATTCACTATAAAATGGATATGATACATTCACAGAGCATTTCACACGTGTTGTGTCCGCTTTCAATATTCAGAAACAGGATTAACTCCGAAGTAAGCGATATGCGAGCTGTCGCTGTCGGGACAGTAATGCGATTACTGTAAACCCACTCATCCTTATATCGGGACCGGCAGTTTTAATGTTTTTGCTTATCTAAACATTTCCATATATCGGACAATATTTTTTTGTTGGTAGCAGCTAAAATCAAGAACGTTGTTTAATTTATATTACGATAATGTCAAATTACTATAAATTACGCAGTTTACTAACGTAGATTTTAAAACATTGGATAGATAGATTGTTCACAAGACCAGTTTGTGATGAGTTTGGTGGGAAATGGAAAGTATTTGGCAGGTGACGTTGTTGGTGAAAGGATTAAGGATTACTACAATCCTCTTCTTATTGAACCAATTATGGAAATTTTATTTAGAACTTTGTTTTTCTAGAATTATTAACATTCTTGAGTTCCAGTTTTTATAGAAATATCCTGTCACTTTAATTTTGGAGTAGAACTTTGAGATTAAAGTTCATGTAACGTCAGAGACACATGTGGTTAATGTTTGAAGCTGATAACTGCTATTAAACGGATTAAGTCTCAAATCCTTGACCTAAATTATTCATTTTGATCCTAGAGATGAACAAACTATTATTAACAATGATACAGTTTGAAAGTCACTTTACATTTCTGAACACATATGAGTATTCAAAATGAGGCATTATCAGTCGAGGATGTGCAAACTGAATAAATAGAGCCAATATTTGTCTCCTAACTACCCAATATATACTCTTAGGTCGTGTGATACTGAAGGAACAGTTTTAACCTTCCGATTGATAATGAAACACTCGCAGAATGATACACTGGCTTTTTGTTTTTGCGCAGTATATTTTTATACAAATTTTGTTGTGAACAAAAAGGTTATAACATATATACACTTATTTATAACACAAGTATGTACTACATGTTTGTATAAGTACGCGTATCCGTACTGGTGTTTGATGAATTCTTTGGGCAAGAGGAATATCAGACAATGATGAAGTGTTTTCACTGTCACTATAAATTTTCACAACCAAACTCACATTCTACCGGTTTATAATCATCCAGACTTCCTGACAACAAATCTGACAAAGAAATAGCATCATGAACTTTATTTCTCTTATTGAAGCACAGCAGGATTACATATTCTGTTATCTGATCTGTTTATACCAGGATTTAGTATTACACCCATATACTGTGTGTACACAAAGTCATGACACACTTTTACATTACTTTATTTAAAAATAATTTACAGAACAAGAATGAGAAAAACATTTATAAGAAAGTACTTATACAAGTAAAGTACAAAAACAATTATAGAGTACTTTAAAAATGGCACGTCAGTTGCACTAAACATGTGCACCATCGCCCTGTAGTCGTAGTCGCCCAAGCGAACTTTGATATCCCCCCATATTTTGATAAGGACTTTTGCGATAACTGAACTAATCGCAGCTCTGATTCGTTGCTTTAAATGTTCAATATACGAACGTTATGACGATTCACATTTCCAGACAGTGAAAGGTAGCTTGAACACTAAACACAATTCGGTTTTTAAAATGTTGATGAACAACTGCAAAGTCATAACCCTCTAATTTGTACTCTGGCTTCAATGCATGCCATAGTTACGGAAATTAACCGTTAAATTTAAGTGTTTTCTTCAAAAATTTGTGAATAGTATACTTATGGACATTAAAACTCCGTCCAAGTTGTCTCTCAGACTGTTTTAGACTTCTAACAAAACGGTTTTGAATGTTTTCTACGGTTTGATCTCCTGTTTATAGCCTACCTGTCCACGTTTTAGCTTTTTATCCAGTAAACTGTATGTTTCCTTAAAAGTTTTATCACATCAATGAATGCAGCGTCTGTCAGAGGGATTAACAATACTCACGCTGAAATGAAAGCTAGCTCAAAATATACTGAAATTTTCTTTATTCAGTTACCATTATGGATTTATTCGTAAAAACGTTAGCCACATATAAGAACAGTTGTCAAGGCAGCTAATTAAAACAAAATTTTCTGCAAAATAAATAGAAACCAACTAATTAAAACAAAATATAAATAACTGTTTTAGTTTCTATATGTTTCATGGATGTGCGATCATAGAGTGATAATAGAGTAGCTATAAACACTTATTAAAAGTGTGACCTGACTTTGACGACACACTGTATTTAGATCTTATATTTACTTGTAATACTTTTATTCAAATAAGTATATTTCCAGATAAACGCCAATCCATATTTAAAATTGCATCAAAATATTTATTACTTTTATGATATATCAACCCGCAGGGATGTATAAGGGTTCTGGTTGGTCCATTGTGTCCTTATCTTTACATGTTTACGATCCCCTTGAAACCTTAGTCATGCAGGGTTACAGGCTGCCCAGTAATGACCCCTCGTTATTTTGCATACAATATTGCAAGACAACAGATGTTTGTTAATAGCGTTCATATTGTATAAGAAGTTTTAGAAAGACACATTTTCATATAAAATCTTTGGATGGACATTCATTGGTATTACTAAAAAAATTTGTAAAATCAAAATTATATATTATAATTGATACATTACTTACGTAAAATGAGAAGCAATGGCTTGTATATCGTTTGATTATTTTTTATTTCTAGGGGTACGTTATTTGGGGATACTACGAAACCTGGTTTCATAAAACTGTGTTTTGGGTGTGTAGATATTCGCTTTAAATTATATAAAGATAGATTTTTATTACAACAATATGGCGTTTAATTGGGAGTTCCGATGGCCGAGTGGTCTAAGACGTTGGAATTTGAGTCTGAGTTAGACATAGCGCAGGTTCAACTCCTGTCCGTGACCGTTGCACTTTTTATCAGTACTATCGACCTTGTACTGTATCGACTCTCCCCCTTATTCTGTTTGATAAGATCCTCGCACAGACCAGTGGCCCATGAGGACGGGCAGAATAAGACTTAAAAGGGGATCGGCTTCTCCTTTTATAAAAAAAATTGACAGTTTTACGATAGGGTGGACAATTTTTGATATTTATTTTGATAGTTAAGGCATTAACAAGACATTGTTGAACCTGATTGATAAGTACTGTAGATATTTTCCTGTCAAGATACGCTATGCACACTGTTGCTATGCTACAATTCAAATATGGATAAACCAATTAGCAAGCAGTTGATCAACCATAATAACAGTAATAACACCATATTTCAATTTATATCTATTACATGAGAGTTGTTTGGCAGCGAATCCTATTAATCGGATTACATTGTACATGGATAAACACCGCTAAATGATCTTTCAGATTTCCTGGTGTATATGAATTTATATTAAAGTTTGTATAATCAATAAATGCTATTGGTATAATCCATTAGGGATTGATAAAATCATTATCTAAATTGATAGTAATATTTAAATTAATAATATTATGCCTAAGGCAAATAATAGGGTAATATAATAAAAAATTAAATCAAACATTATGAGCTTTCCAAATTTAACTTCAAATTCACATGCTTGAAAAAAGTCACTTTAAGAAATTGTTCTCATTTGTTTAAAACGTCTTGTAATAAACTGTACAGTGTAAAGAATATTCAAATCTCGAGAAAACTGTTGTTATGGTTGTTTTTTTTATTAAGAACAGCGAAGAGTAAAATACACTACGTTTCAAGGATTGTGATCCATCCTCTTCATCAGGTCTTACAAAACCTTAAATCATAGTGTTAAGCATAAACAAAAGTTTTAATAACTATTAACTATGTGGTGATGAACTTACCGAGGTCGAGTTTAATGGATTCATTTGTAAATTTTTATTTGATATTTTTTTGACATCGGCAAGTTTATCGCTTCATATTTACAAGAAATTTGTGCGTATGTTTAGACTTATACCTTAAGATTTGTTTCATCCCTGATCCAGAATGTAGATTACAATTGTCGAAATGTGTCCTATTTTCATAAAATTAATGATTAAAAATATCTTGTGTGTGTGTGTGTGTGTGTGTGTGTGTGTGTGTGTGTGTGTGTGTGTTTTGCTGAATGACGTAAAAACTAGTAGACGGATTGTACTGAATTTTATATGGACATTCATAGTGTCTCTGGTTATCGTACAGGCCTATTCCTATTTCTAAAATCCCTCCGAGCTACACCCTGCTGATCGTGAAAACTCCTTTTTGGCTTAATCAGAAGATTTAATCACCTTTTAAAGTCAAGAATAATAATAATAATAATAATGTATAAACATTTAAACAGGTGATAGTAAATGTATTTTGTTTTGTATCTGTCAAAGTCAAATACATGTTACAAATGTCATATTAAATGCGGAAGGTATATTTTGTCTCAGTTCGTTTTATTAGAATCGTAATTAACTACAATAACATACTATCATTTATTACATTGTAAGTGAGATAACTGAAATGTTAAGGACTTTAGTCTCCCTTTAGACTTAGTTTCTCCACACTAACCTAGGATAGTTCAGTTGTTATCGTTCGAGCTATTTAATAAAACATCATGAGATATTGGAGAGAAATTCGAGAAATTACAGACAGACTAATAAAAACAGATTCACTCTCCGACTTCCGTTTTTGAATATATTTCAGTGACTATCAATTATCTCAAGATTGTTCGGAATGCCATTTAAAAAGAATATGCTCATACTGTTCCTTTTTTCGAAATGCAATTTCTATTGAAGTTGTAGATACTCAATAATTTTCATTTTGGGCCGGAATGTATGAAAGATACCTAATCTAACACTTGAATCTTTTATTCGCCTTAACCATCATATAATGATTCAAAAAATGTTGTCATAAAAAGATAATTAAAGTAACAATTAGATTCGTGTGTTTAGTTCTTTGGGCAGAAAAAACAACTGCAGTTACTACAAGGTAGCAGTACGGCATACCGCTTGTCACTGACTTCGCATGCAAAATTTTCAATCAAGAACTAATTTAAGTCTAGAGATATCCTACTGGCAGAGAGACAGACATACAACCACATAGAATAATAATTGACACAGAAACGTCTCATCAACATGATTTTGTTGGTCATGCACTATCAAAGGACACAACCTTTTCTACATATAAATTCATTTCTACTCGATTTTTCTTCTCTTACTTCAATAGATAATAATGTCCAACGTTGAAATATCATATTATTATACTCAGTTCGTTTATAAATCTTTGCTTTGCTTTTTTCTCCTTACCATCATGATTACCCATAAGACCATAGTAAAATTCGGTAACGCTCAGGCAAAAGATATATTTACACTCAATCAGAACAGATATTGTGTTAATTTTTGAATTTTGGAAATCGGATCATTCTTATCCACTTATATATTAAGTTTCTTACAAAATTTGAAGATTAAAGATGAAACTTTATCGAAATTTCTTGCCACACGATACATTCAAACTTTTTTCATTAAACTGGATTTACTAAATAATATAAGTCTACCCATTAAGTTCCAATAAAAGGTTATATGTGTTAATATACGCGTAGTTAGGCTACATGTGTTAATATGTCTACTGGTAAAATGTTTTATTATTATAATGAATTTGTTTACAAATCACAACGTTCTGTGGCTGATAGTACTCATCATTTGAAACAAAAAATGTCCAAGGACATACATCGAGAAATGAGCCGTTTAGTCGCAACAGGTGCCACTTTGTTAATATTAAAGCTAACAACACAACCATTTTACTGAATGTTTCTCTTATTTATCACTACCAATTTGAAATTTTGGTTTATGTATTAGTTCTAAAGATACTTTTTTATTAAAAACGAAAAACAAAATGACGGCTAGTGGCTAAACTACACATATCTTGACCTATGTTTACACAACATGTTTTTTTTTTAAATTATGAGTAGTGTCAGCCACAGAACTTTGTAGCACCCCTTTGTGAACACCCTGTATAGATGAACCTTCATGCACAATTTAAAGTCAGGTCTTTTTCGAGACATTGTGCTTACAGACAGACAGACACAAAATAAATTTTTCCAGACTCTCAAACGATAGGCTTCACTAAAGCTCAGCCAATAACACGTTATCAGCAGCTTAAGGTTCCCAGAACCCTGTAAACGTGTTAGCGTAGGCGTTCTAGACAATCATGAGTATAATTAAGAGAGACTTCCAACAACCAATTTAAGAGAATATCACTACCGCAGTAGATAAACGGTTAGTATTTTTCTGTTCAGAATACTGGGAAATGCCAATGAAGTTGTTCCAGTGTTTTTTAATATAACTTAAAGATTTAATTTATGTACTGCTATATAAATCTCAGACTTACAATGGCTTTTGTAACCTTTAGTTTAGATTTATTATAGTCTGTATCTACATTTACTTCCATTTTGTCTTCTTTATTTGAAGTAGAACAAATTTATTTTATGTAAACCCATGTAGTTCTGTTTGTAAATGTGGAAATAGGGTGGGAGTTTTCCAGAAATATTATATTAGTTTAGTTGTACTACTACGAAATATTTTGAGTTTTATCTTTCGTTATTACGATATTGACGATACGTCGTTTAAGTGAGCGAGTGTGAATAAGAGTGTTACAAAAGCGATTTTAAATTCTTCCTAAGATCTCGTCTCTGTGTGTTTGGAAGCGAACTTAATCGATTTGTAAATAATAATAGTGGCTTCCATTCATCACTATCCCTGTGGCCATAGTTATTAGAACACTACGTTACGATAGTTGGAATCAATCCTCTTCTTCAGCCGTCAAATATTAAGTAAGTTAGCACAAATCAATAACTAACGGTGAACAAGCCACAGTCAAAATTTGACAACAGAACAACCTGTACGTCAAAACATCAAGCATACTCGCGGTGCAAGGCAGTTAGTAGTAGTCAGAAGAACTAACAACAATAATTCTGCACAACATGCTATGGTGTTTACATAAAAAAGCGATAGACTGAAGAAAAAATATTGCCCCCCTTTGAAATCAAACCCTGGATTCCGATGAATGACAGGGGAAAATTTTAACTCCTCGACTTTACGCTTTTGTTTTTGATATCAATATTAGTTGTGTTTGAAATTAATTGCCACAGGATTATTCTGCTTAGGTTTATTAATACCTCCTGTTTATGTTTCATCATTAATTAATTATCGTTGTTTTATTATTGGTAATCACATTTGCCTAATATCAACCGAAGGGATTCACTTATTCTTTGATCTGCTAGTTTTGTGTATGAAACGTTTGACAGTTTGCGTTTGAAAAACCAATCTCTATCCTAAACTATGTTTTCAAAGTGTACTAATTTTGTACAATGTAAAGATGGCAAATGACTAAAATCATTTTATTATTTCAAATTATTCCTCTTCATTCATCATCTTCAACTTTAAAGAACCCATAGTCACCTCATTAATTTTCATTCATTGATCACAACGTTCATTCATAAATTATTACAGAATCATCATCGTCTTCAATGTTAAAGGAAAAATTGATTTTCTGTTTACATTAAAATTTAAATTACGAAAGCAATGCTTAGAATACTTATTACAGTATTTTAAAACAAAAGTACCATTTTTTAGAAAGCTCAGTCGAAACCGTACTAGTTGATAATTTTATAGTCGGTAGGCGTTTAGCCTTAATAGCTCATTAATGTTATTTATGACTGTAAAATGGATTAACAGAATTCGTTATAGCTTCTATTAGCTAAGGTTGGCTGGGCTTAAGAAGTCGGATATGAGTATATAATAATGAAGAATATTAAAGTTTATCAGTTATACTATTATATATTGTAAGGAATATATCAACGGACAATATGACAATATTGCTACAGTTGCTGTATTTAATTATATTATGTACTTGTGTTCAGAGCGTTTTAAGTAGATTAAGATAGGTTTATATTTTCTATACGTGCTTTCACTAGCATTACTTACCCTGTCTTTCTTCTTTGTTGCTACTGTAGATGTGAACTCTGATCTGTTCAAAACAGTCTGTACTCAACAATACTCAATCACTTGTTCTGTCTTTAAAACCATAGCCCTCAATCCATCATCCAATTCATCTAGAATTACCTACGATACGATATGATCTCACCTTCACATCCTCCTCACGATGGTACTCCACCACCATCACCAGACTTTCAGGGTCACATTACTCCAGATTGACGGACACGAATGTGACATGAACACAGCGAAAGATCAACTCTATCACATAAGCTAGCCTTCGTGTGGCTACACCAGAGAACTATGAACGCAGTCATTGGTTTGGATCTAACTGATAACATCGATCGTAGATAAGCGTATGGATAAGTGCCTTATGTGTAAT
Organism: Homalodisca vitripennis; assembly: GCF_021130785.1. NCBI lineage: Eukaryota > Metazoa > Arthropoda > Insecta > Hemiptera > Cicadellidae > Homalodisca > Homalodisca vitripennis. The sequence goes on from NC_060209.1 coordinate 8,199,247, forward strand.
CGGTGTGCACGGACATCCCCAGGAAATAACCCCTACGCTGGACCGCATGTGTTTATTAATAGACTAGTTCTAATCTATTATCCCCCCTCATCAAGCCTCAGTCAACAGGCTAATGTCCAATAGTCCAATAAAAGCCACATCATTCTCGACCACCCAACCATACACAATGTCAGCCCATGTGAGTACTTCGTTTAGTTTACATTTCAGTTCGTATACAATTAATTATTGTTCTTTTTATATCAATTAGAGTATATTAAGTGATATAAATTTCCAAAAAAATAACATGAATAGTAAATTAAGCTTAATTCAAATTAAATTACTTTTACTTTATTTTACATTAGAAACCAATTATCTTTAGTTGTGTTATTTATGTACTCTTTATTATAAAAGCTTTTTTTCTATTAGATTAAGAGTAAAAAAGTGGTTTCAAAATATACTGTAGTGTTACTGTTTACACCCGTAGTTTTAAAATAGAAATCTTCCATTTCAATAAAGACAAAAATAGTAAATGTCCGAAGTACAAGTTATTGAACCATGTGAGCATTGAAGTTTTTAATTTACTTTGGAAAAAAGTAAGCAAAATAGAAGTTTTAATATTATAATAGAGTTGAAAAGAAAATCCAATTAAAATTAAAAACTGCTTTAAAACTCCTAGTAATCATAAAAATAATATTAATAATTTATATTGTCAGTTTATAACCTGGGCTGACAGGTTCAGCTAACACATTAACCGGTAAATCCGTACCACTCCGCAATGCCCATACTTGACCTGCAGTGATATGGCTTAAGCTAGCTAGCTAGTATGTCAATTATTAAAAGAGTATCAGCTCATTATAGACATTATGGATACATTATTAATAATTTTAAGAGATATCATCACTTTTAACGTGTACTTTATTGGCTTAATCTAACTAGTATGTCAATTGTTGAATGGGTATCAACTTAGGACAGGCATTATGGATACCGGATTATTATTTTGAGATATATTCACTTTTAAACTCCACTAATATAGCTTAAGCTAACTTTTATGTCACTTCTTAAATGAGCTTTAGCTAAAGATAGACATTATGGACACCGGATTATTATTTTGAAAGATTTTATTTCTTTTAACCTCCACTGATATGGCTTAAACTAGCTATTATGTCAATTATTAAATGAGTATCAGCTAAGGATAGACATTATGGATACCGGATTATTATTTTGAAAGATTTTCTTTCTTTTAACCTCCACTGATATGGATTAAGCTAGCTATTATGTCAATTATTAAATGAGTATCACCTTAGAGTAGACATTATGGGTACAGGATTGTTAATTATGAGAGAACTTTTCACTTTTAACCTGCACAGATATGGTATACGATAGCTAGTATATCAATTACTAAAAGAGTGTCAGATTAGCATAGACTTTATGGATACCGGGTTATTAGATTTGAAGAATATTCTCCCTTTTAACATTTACTTTAATGGCTTAATTAATCTAAGTAGTACTAGTCAATTTTTGAATTGGTATCAGCTTAAGATATATATTATGGATACCGTATTGTTACATTGAGACATATTTACTTTTAACCTCCACTATTATGGCTTAAACTAGCTATTATGTCACTTCTTTAATGGGTATCAGCTTAGGATAGGGGTTTGGATACCGGATTATTATTTTGAGAGATATTCACTTTTAAACTCCACTAATATGGCTTAAGCTAGCTATTATGCCACTTCTTAAATAGTATTAGCTTAGGGTGCACATTATGGCTATCGTATTATTAATTTTGAAATTAATAACCTCCACTAATATGGCCTAAGATAGCTATTATGCCACTTCTTAAATGAGTATTAGCTTAGGATAGTATTAGGATGCATTTACTACATTATGGATGTCGGATTATTAGTTTTGAAAGATATTCACTTTTAACCTCCACTAATATGGCCTAAGATAGCTATTATGTCACTTCTTAAATGAGTATTAGCTTAGGATAGTATTAGGATGTATTTACTACATTATGGATGTCGGATTATTAGTTTTGAAAGATATTCACTTTTAACGTCCACTAATATGGCCTAAGATAGCCATTATGCCACTTCTTAAATGAGTATTAGCTTAGGATAGTATTAGGATGCATTTACTACATTATGGATGTCGGATTATTAGTTTTGAAAGATATTCACTTTTAACGTCCACTAATATGGCCTAAGATAGCCATTATGCCACTTCTTAAATGAGTATTAGCTTAGGATAGTTAGGATGTATTTACTACATTATTGATGTCGAATTATTAGTTTTGAAAGATATTCACTTTTAACCTCCACTAATATGGCTTAAGATAGCTATTATGCCACTTCTTAAATGAGTATTAGCTTAGGTTAGTATTAGGATGTATTTAATACATTATGGATGTCGGATTATTAATTTTGAAAGATATTCACTTTTAACCTCCACTAATATGGCCTAAGATAGCTATTATGCCACTTCTTAAATGAGTATTAGCTGATGATAGTATTAGGATGTATTTACTACATTATGGCTATCGTATTATTAGTTTTGAAATTAATAACCTCCACTTTAAACCTCCACTAATATGGCCTAAGATAGCTATTATGCCACTTCTTAAATGAGTATTAGCTTAGGATAGTATTAGGATGTATTTACTACATTATGGATGTCGTATTATTAATTTTGAAAGATATTCACTTTTAACCTCCACTAATATGGCCTAAGATAGCTATTATGCCACTTCTTAAATGAGTATTAGCTTAGGATAGTATTAGGATGTATTTAATACATTATGGATGTCGGATTATTAGTTTTGAAAGATATTCACTTTTAACCTCCACTAATATGGCCTAAGATAGCTATTATGCCACTTCTTAAATGAGTATTAGCTGATGATAGTATTAGGATGTATTTACTACATTATGGGTGTCGTAGCATTAATTTTTAAAGATATTCAATTTTAACCTCCACTAATATGGCCTAAGATAGCTATTATTCCACTTCTTAAATGAGTATTAGCTGAGGATAGTATTAGGATGTATTTACTACATTATGGATGTCGGATTAATAGTTTTGAAAGATTCTTACTTGTAACCTCCACTAATATGGCCTAAGATAGCTATTATGCCACTTCCTAAATGAGTATTAGCTTAGGCTATCGTACTTTTAATATTTTTGGAAACTATGCAGTTTTTATAAATGCAGGTATTTATATAATATATGGATTAATTTTGTATACATTTTTAATGTATTTATTTTATATTTGTTTAATTGGTGTTAATAATGAAATGGCGGTTATATTTGTATATTGGATTTTACTTATTTATTTGCATTTAAAAACTCAAATTATGTTCAACGATGTAAATATTCAGTCTCTTAATCCCTTTGTTCTTTTAGCAAATATATAGTATTTATTATTACTATATTATTTCAAAATTGCAGAATTATTTATATTGCACAAAAACCCATTTTGCACACTTTGTCAAACAAATATTTCCACAAGACAAAAATCTTCCATTTTGGGCCGTAGTATTTACGTTATTTACGAGATAAAAAATATGACACTTCGTAATTTACTCAAACTTTCACCCCTTCTTCTTTTATGTCAAAAATAAAATTGTAAATTATTCTTTTTCTAAAAAGTAATTTAAGATTTTTTTGTAGAAAAACTCTTTTGTTTGTCATCTAATACAATTATTATTACAATCAATATCTAAGCAATTTCTCACTCCACCTTTACAGTAACATTGGAATTAATGGGCATCTGTGTTCTAACATCTCTGTATTATCAATTGCATAGCGTTATATTTATAATAAAGTGGCACAATCTAACATTGGTATATTTAATACCTCGGGTTTACTGGCAATGCTAACTCGGCACACAGACTAACTTTACCAGCAACTTATCAGCTTCTACAGAGTACACACTGGCTGTCTAGAACCACAAACGGAAAGACTACGTCATTAGGGACTTATAGTACAATTAGCTGCAGTCCCAGCCGGCAGGAGCGTGATGTCATTATGTCAGGCTCTACTTCAGGTTGTAAACAACACTGTAATCATGTCCCCTCTTGTGGAGTTCTGTTCATGTATAGTAAATTCCACTGTTAGATTATAATCTAAATAATTTTTTATGTCAGTGATCGACTTTTGTTGCAGTTGTGGTCAGTTAAATGTTATAAATGTAAATTTTGAGAGGATTAGTTCAATGGTATATGTACATTTTCATATTGCTTGCAACACAAACGGATTTGAGGTTAAGGCCTAAATAGGTAAGGAAACGATGATATGATGTGCGCTGGGAATCACAATATTAACCCCTGATCAGTTCACTCCTCTACCACAAGTGAGAATTGTGGCCGAGTTACTTAACCTAACACAGACCCTCAGGTCTGATAGTTATCTCATTAAGGGCCCGATAGCAGCTTCCAGCAAGCATGTCATTGTGTGTCGTCTTTGTGATCTCTTGCTATGAAGGTGCTGGAGAATTTAAATTTTGTATATATGCTCCTATTGGAACACAAAAAACTCTATTGAGTGTTGGGTCAAAATGTTAAAGGTTAACAGTTGCTTCCTTCTCTTAAGTTCTGTAGGAATCTTGGATACCCCGTTGCACTGCTTTATTCATGCCAACATTTACAATTCTCCACTTTTTGAACGGTTGAGTGGCTAAATTCAAATCGTCTTAGAGATGCAACCAAAGACACCGTGTGGCACAAAGCATTATGGCATTTGATCAGACCACGATGAGATTCTTGGCAACTATTATGTGCACATCTCGGTGGCAAGGGTTCTGTTCCTTTAATCGTGTGTATTGACACGTTATAAATCCGTCAATATCTTTTATGTCCAAGTACCACGATTTTGAAGATCTCCATAAATCAATGAGGAGAGTAAATGCATCTCCTCTCAATGTTTTCTTCTCTTACGACAGGAAGCGTATAAATTGCACTTAGTCCTACAAGAAAGTTAGCACTGCTTCAGGAGTGACAGGATATTCAGGATGGGTAAGGTTAGGGAGTAGGGGCCGCCTCCTATCGAGATCCATGTCTAAGAATTAGGGCACTAGTCTCAAAGTCATGTCCTTCCGAAATGTGCGAATTACCCTTGCAATTGAGTTTAGTGATGTTCCCCTCCTGGACATCCATAAGGTTGCCCACATTTAAGTGACATCGTCGGTTTTAGCTGTGCAATGGTAGGTTCAACTGGAAGGTATAAAGCCAGCCAGAAGTGATTCCTGCTTGGTGGTCCTCCCAACGTTAATGTAGTAGCTGATAATAAAAGACACATTGAGTTTTAGGACGATTTAAATAAACCTTCTTCACCGCTGTTGCTTGGTAACACATTAGTATGATTCACAGACAACAGTTAAATTTTATGTTTAATTTTGAACAGACTTATTGTTTTATTGTTACTAACTTGTACGGTGAAATCACTAAAAGAAAAAACTGTGTAATTATTTCTGCTTAAACTACTATCAAAGATTATTCTTTTATCCTTTGATAAAATCGTTTCTCTTTAAGTTCATAAATTATTATAGTGCAAAATCATTACTAAAAATATATTTAGTCATAAAAATATAGTATAACACGTTTAAAGTGTTACCAGGTCAAAAGCTCCCAAAAGGCTTTCCTCGAGTTACAGGCGTTATCTCAAGGACATGCTGGCAATATAGCGCCCATTTAGGTTTCCGAAAAGCAGCCTTACAAACCTACTGGCAAAAAGTAATAAAACATACCAATAATTATACCAGGAAGACTGCCGTTCCCCGAGACCACCTCCCTCCCACTGCTGTTTGAAAGTAAACCATGAAGGCAATCTAGCCAGATGACAGTCACTGAAAGGACATCGATCTCGACAATTTATAAATTAAAATTTATCCGCATTATGTCCACAGCTTAATACGTTCTACAGTATGTATAAATACATGTAGCTCCTTCAACGTTTTACCTCGCTAAATGTAGGTTAATCCTCATGAAAGAGGATCATACACAATAAATGAGCTACCTCTTGCCTATTTAAAAATGAAGTTCTATTCAAATTTTGAAACTTATAGCTCAGTTTAATCTCAAGATTTCCTTGATGTTTCACTAACGAAAACCTAATCCCATTGACATAAATATGCACCATTATCAATCTATTCTTGCCTGTGTAGAATTGAATGGAAAGTTTCAAGGCTATAGCTAAATACATTCATAAGATATCCTCGGGAGAGTTAGGCTTTGCTAACTGTTGTGTACTGCTGTATCCAGTTGAAGTTAAATTTTAAAGCGCTGCAAAACTGTTTCTATGTCTAAACACTCCTTTTGTTCTAAATTGGGTAAAGTTAGTAACAATATATTAGTCTAAATATGTTTCTACTTGTTTCCAGATCGCCATTTTAACGGCGTTAATCCTGTCAGCTGGATTGGCAAAAATAAACTGCGAGGACACTATTGAAAACAAATTGACCAATGTAGAAAGTAATTTACACACAAACTCTGACGAAGGCTTGGTTAGGTTCTAATGTTTCCGTCAACTCTGAAAAAGACGGAGACTCTAGCCTTCGATCTGGGAATGTAGAAGAATCTCAGAAGTATGATGTACCTGACCAGGTAGTGAACATGCCTATAATAGCATCTGACATTGAAATTAAAAAGATTGTTCCTTGCCTTACACAAACAGCAAATTGCGAAAGTTACTACACAGATCTGAGTTCTTCAGTTTCTAACAATCCACCTGATTCTGAGAGCCCATCCGATTCTATCAACCCATCTGATTCTAAAAGCATGCCCGGTTATAAAAGCCCATCTGATTCTAACAGCATGCCCGATTCTAACAGCCCATCTTATTCTGACAGCATGCCCGATTCTAAAAGCCCATCTGATTTTAATAGCCCATCCGATTCTAAGAGCATGCCCGATTTTAAAAGCCCATCCAATTCTAAAAGCACGCCCGATTCTAACAGCCCATCCGATTCCAACAAAGTATTCGAGCAAATGAAATCGTTTTATGTACCCTACTGTTATCAAACTCGCTACTTTTCCTCTTCTAATACTAATCAACCGTCAAATGATTTACAATTTCCCTACTTCAACAACTTACCCAGTTTCAAAGGGTCTACAGGAGGGTTACAAGAATCTAAAATAAACAAGATCGAAAATAACAAATTTAATCCATTCACATTGTTTAAACATTCCAGCGTGGTACCACCTCGTTCGTATACAAACCCTCTCCCTTTTGCCCATTTCGGCCCTCCAGCAGAGCAAGATAAAGAAGCGTTACAAGAATCTCAAATAAATAAGATCGAAGATATCAACCCATACAATTTGTTTAAACATTCTGGAGCATTCCCAACTGCTCCGTACGTAGAGCCTCCCCCTTTCGCCCAGTTCAGCCCCTCACCAGAGGAAGATATTTACAAGAATACGGCTCCCTTCAACATGGAGGTCATGGAGGTGGCAGAGCCTACGTTTATAGTACCGGAGAACTACGAGAGAATGATGGTCATGCTCCCGGCTCCCTGCACCCCCGAAGAGAACCCATCGATTTTATGTGAACGACAGGGACGTTGTGAGGAGTGAAACCAGAAGCGACAGTGGGGAGTTCATTTCAAGGTAATTTACGTTGGTTCTTAAAAGTCTTTAAAAATATAAAACTTGTAGGAACATAAGAGTGCAATATAGTAGAATATTTAATCTAGTCTGAAATACTTTTATAATTATAGGAATGATTTGCAATCTTTAGAAAACATCATTATATTGCTCTTGATTCATATAATAAATAGTACTTCATATAGTAGTGATGACTAGTAGCAAAAAGGTGGTTTTCGGTGCGTAATCGTGTTTTACAAGCAAGGCGAAGTCGAAGTCAAAATACGATTAATCGCCTCAAAACAGTTTTGATCCCAAAGTGATCCCTACTGGGTTGATATAGATAACTCTTCATAGGTTTCCTGTCAAGTTTACGTACCAAACAGCTATGTTTTGTACACTTAATTCTACTGAAACAATAACAAAGTTGATATTAATGCTCTGAAAAAATATGGATTGTGCTTCAAATAACTTTTTAAATATATTTTATAAGATAATGAAAAAGTCACTTAAAAATCCACCTTAAGTAACCATACCAGCTATTATTTGTGTATTATAATACAACTTATTTAATTTTATAACTGTTTTATTAAAATTAAAAAGTTACAGAACTTTTCAAGAATAAATTTCTTGAAAGTTGAAATTACTAATACGCAAATATGAGAATCGATTAGACTATATCTTTACTAGCTGTATCACCAGGCTCCAACCACCAAGGTTAAATGAAACAGTAAAACTATTTTCAAGTAAATCAACTTAAGTGAAAGCTAAGGTTAGGGTTGGAATTAAGTTACAACGTATTTGTGTTGTGACGTAATTAGGCACATTTTACTTTTTTAATAAGAAATATAAAAAGGATTAAAATGTTATGCAATATTTGCAAAGGGGTATTCTTCAAAAGCGTATTTTTGATTTCGTTTTGATTTTGTTAGCTATAAAATTTGTACTTAATCTTGTCAAACTGCTGAAAGCAAACCCCCTCGAATGAAGTACTTTAGAATCAAGTATGGAGTGAGATAAATCTATTAATCAAGTTTATCTACATTATATGTATGTATCAAATGTTATCGAATCACTTCCAGTTACACCACGGCAGACGGTACCAGGAGATCAGAGAGGGGATCTCTGGTAGACACTCCGGACGGTGATCAGGTACTCGTCCTCAGGGGGTCCTACTCCTTCACCAGTCCTGAAGGTCTCGAGGTCAACGTGAACTATATCGCTGATCAGAATGGATACAGGGTGTTCCAATAGCCTTCCAGTCCATCCAACAAGTAGTGTTTCCGTCCATCAGCATTCATGGGGTTTTCTGACATTCCTGTACATAATATTTCTATTTTTATGTAAATATATTTTTATACACTTTTATGTTTTGGCAGTGACCTTTCTAAGTCAAATATCATGTTTACATTTTAGTTCACATTGAATTCCATGCAAATTTGGTTGGCACATTTCTATTGGTAAGAAGAGAGAAGCTCATTACAAATTACATAATTTAATTTAATTAATTTCTTTTCTCAATTACTCTTAAAGAGAAGAGAAATGAACGTTTTAAACAAAATAAACTTATTCCTTAAATAATTTTTTATGTTGATTCCTTACGATTTCAAACAAGTTTTGAAAGTTTCAGACCAAAAATAAACTCAAATAACATTATATTTTTTTGGATACATCAATAACATATGTTATGTACGTAATAAATATTTGTGGGTTGATGAAAAATACTTGGCAAAGAGGTCATATTTCATCATTTTTTTAAGACCAAAGGTTTTGATCATTTGTTTAATGGAAAATAGAACTTTTTGCTAAAAAATTCAAGATTAAGAATTCAGTGCTGCTCTGTCCTCACATAAAATTAATTTCGGAAAGGTAGTCTATAAGAGGAGAGTACCCATGGAAAAATGGTTTGTACTATATAAAATAAACAATATCCATCTGAATTTTTAAGAAGGCAAACTAGACATCTAAAATATATCCAAATAAATACTAGCTACATTATTAATTCTAAATGTATTACTAAGTATTATTCTAGTTGCATTGGATAAAACAATGTAAGATTACGCCACACTACGTGTCATGTAATACGCTGCACTGTAGTTGTACGCTAATTCTAAATCTACAGCTTACTACATTTTAGAGATGTTCTACTGCGTACCGGACCAAAGCAAACAACAACCATACAGAAGATGGAATGAAAAATGGAAATGGAATTTCAGCCAAATTTCATGGTTGGACATGCACCATTATATGACCCATTCTTGTCTATGAAAGAAATGAAATATAAGCAGTCTCAAGATATCTTGCCACATAACACAAGGTCTCGACCGTAACTGGCCAGTATAATTGGTCTCCATATCCATTTCACTACCATAGCTACGTCATGTGCAGAAACTCGGTTGCACTGCCGCGCTCAGATATTATATCTATGACATCACACAACGCACTCAATTGTGCACCTGATGGGGCACTAAGAGTAAATCTTCTATAGATTACACTAGATGATGATATATATTTTATGGTCTATGTGTCTCTGAAGTGGAAAAGATGCAGTTTGTTTTGTATGTCTTTTTCGTCGCCAATTTTTATCCGATTTCATACGCTTCACGGATCGGAAGGTAAACCTGAGGTACACTCAACTATCGTATTACACTTCAGTGCCATCTAACTAACGTTCATCGATAGAAGAGTTAAATTGATTGAATACTAAGATAGGCACTATTCTTTTTTTATACTGGTAAAAATAAATTTAGGGTTTTCTATTTACACACATTATAATTAACAAGAAAAATAGTATTTAAAATTGCTAGTAGCACTTTCTATGGCAAACAAACAAGGTTTTTAAAGATTTATAGTAAAATTATAATTACCATAACCTACCTATACCAAAAATATTGTATTTTGGTATTTTGGTTATACCTATACAAAAATATTGTTTTGTAATCAGATTGTTTGATAAATTAAATTTCAATATTTGACCTACTAACTCGGAAATTGAGTATCCAATATCATGCCCAAAAGATTATACATCATGGTAAAAAACCTATACACAACATTTGTATATATTAAGGAGTTACTTTCCTTTAGTAACACAAGGTATGAAAAAGGCTTCCCTGGAATTGCTTGCAAAGTTTCAACTCTGTAGCTCATTTCATTACCGAAATGTCTTGGCAGATATGGAGGCAACAATCATACATGACAGAAATATGTATAATTCCTCGGCAGACAAAAGAAAAATAGCGTCAATGAAGATTATAGCCATACACCATCACAGAACTCATTTTTGTCTACGTAGAAATGAAGTTCCATGAAGAAAGTGTACAAATTAAATCAATCTTGAGGTATATCTCCACGTGGTACAAGCTCACAATTGTAACTGCTCTGTGAAAATTAATTTTTCAAACCACTAATTCGTGTTCATTCTGATATTTCCAGCCAAAGGTTCCACATTAAGTCTATTTTATTTCTGGAATGGTGAATTTTTATTTTAATGATTATGTAACTTACAGGTCAAATATTCACTCATTTTGTTAACAGCTCATGTTTGTATGGGATAGATAAGGAGTTTTCTATCTAAGTGGCATATTGTTTTCAGCTACTACGCTCAGTATTGTAAAGTCAATTCCAATGAACCAGAGATAGCAACAGACAGATTACTCTTCGAGCGGGGCTAGCGAAACTAGCACATAATAATTCTTAAAACATATTTTAAGATTGTAAATATATTTTTAATTCTAGTGGGGCAATACTAGATCTTACGGAAAGAGAGAAATAAAGCTCCAGTGCAGCTGATATCTGATTTCCAAGCGTTTCAACTGAGAAGAAAAAACTTAAATTGTGTTTGCAAAAGCTGCAATGCGCAAGCCGTAACGTTTATTTACATTAAATCCCACCCCCCCACCCCCCTACCATAAGTGCGCTCAGCTGTATTCGTATTTGCGATTTAACTGGGGATTGTACATTTGTTCGAATAATGTCAGTTATTAATACTCTGTGGGAAATGTAATTCTAATATAATGAGGGTTACGTGGTTTTAAAACAAAAATGAAATGTTCCACTTAAATAAAATGTTTGTAAATATGATTAACACGCGGAGTGCAATATTTAGAAGTTAATGAATGTTAACAAAATAAGACATGAACTTGGGTATAAATCTGGCGTGTGAAAATGAGATTACGTATTAAAAAGCGAGATGTATTTGTAAATAAGTTCCAAACCATTTGTACATATTTATACCACTTCAATAACATAATCGTTTTTCAATGTCAAGTAATAAAGTGTCATAATTGTCAAAAGCTGAAGTCGTATCAGTTTCTAGTATTATATATTCCAAGTACAAACACAAATATACAAGGTTCGTATTATAACAAAATCAGGTAAAAATGGATAGGACGGGCGCACTCTGGTGTTTTCCACCGACTAACTCGATATTGCTGGAAGTAATTTCATTTTGGTGGCGTTTGGCCTTTTAATATAATTAGCAGTCCAAAGCTTGGCGCCACCCCGTACCCTAGCACGTGTAAATTAATTATCGAGTTTAACTGGAACAACGTTATTCTAAATTTTATTCGCGGTGAGTATTTAATTTCCAGACACATTTCTATTTTTGTGTAACAAGTACTGTAAAATTACACGCTGACAACAGAACTAGGAGAGGAAGTTACAGACGCGATGCCTAGGCTGTCCATAATAATTACACTATTAATTTATGCGCAATTATAAGTACAAAATGTGGATTTTCTATATAATACGAGATACGATGTTACGTCTCCTCAGATTGTAGTTTTTCAATCTAAATCACTTGCTAGTTATCTAAATACTTAACGTTCGCTGACTATTTGCTAATTGAGTGTTATCCGAATTTTGGAATTAAGTTTGTCAAGTATTTGAACTCATCATCAGAGGATACTTTTGCCAAGGGTATTTATTTTAAGGTGTTATATATTTTAGTTGAAGAGATCTTTCAGCTGAGAAATGAGATCATTTTACTGTGAGGGAAACATGATTTTCCGGACATTTGAGCACATTCAGTGATACAAAAAATCAGTTACACTACGTTTCGAGATATGCAATCTGATCTCTTCACAAGTTGAATAAATGATTTAACACACAACTACAATCTAGATTAACATAAGCTAATCACACAAAAGCGTTATGACACATATAAGTCAGAAATCATTAGTTCAAGAGAATGTCATTAAGAGTGCCCCGAATGTCATTAAGAGTATACCACCATATCGTGTGCAACTCCATGTACACTGACTCAAAACAATACTACACTGAAACATGCAATAAAAACACTATTTATGTATGTCACAACGGTCTCGTAATGATGGTTTGTTTATTTTAACCTAGATAGTAGTTTTTTACGTTACCTGTTCACGTGAGGAAGAGATCAGATTTCAAATCTCGAAACGTAGTGTAACTGAGTTTTTGTATCACTGAACGATGGCAAATTCTGTTTTGCTCAAATTGCTTTCATCGTCAAAAAATTTGAATTTGGTTGAACAGAGGGGTAGCTTAAGTATAATTTATTATTAAACTGCATATGTAAGTAAATTAACAAGTCCTGAAGACAAGAGAATATATATAATGATAGATAATACTGGTCATGAAATTAAAGTCTTAAAATCTTATTTAAGTTTTTTAAATGTATTATTATTTGTAATTTTTTAGATTGGAATTATTTGCATTTACCACAGTGTCAAGATGACTAGGTAAGTAACTGTTAAATCTAGTAATGTAACCTCAATTTCATTTATTCACAATAGACTTACCAGGACTACCCACTCAGCCATAAAGAGTGACAGAGTATTAAGATTACATAAAAATAAAACAGTAGAAGTCATTAGGTTAACATTACTTGTCGTCTTAACAAATTTATTCAACCGGTGATTTCACTTACTTGAAGTTAAGGGCAAATGGATTGCTATTACAAAAATGTTTTACATTTGACAAAAAAAAAATAAACAGAAACGATAAGATATCGTACAGTAAACGACAGCGATGTTGTGCTGACGAAGTGTGGACAGTAGTTAGACAGGTACTCACGTATTGACCGCTGCGATAGTTGTGTCAGGTCGGCTGAAGGTCGACCTAGTAATAGAGTACGTCTAGAAATCCCACCCGGAGCTATACACGTAACAACAAACAGACACGATAAGATATCGTACAGTAAACGACAGCGATGTTGTGCTGACGAAGTGTGGACAGTAGTTAGACAGGTACTCACGTATTGACCGCTGCGATAGTTGTGTCAGGTCGGCTGAAGGTCGACATAGTAATAGAGTACGTCTAGCAATCCCACCCGGAGCTATACACGTAACAACAAACTTTACAAGAAAACACAACAGCAAACCGAAACATACAACCTTGTTATTGTGATTACTTAAATCGAAGCAGCACTAACTCTCATCGTGATAATCAAACAAATACAGTTTATTCAGTCACTGCCAAAATATTATTGTTAGTGGTTATCCAACTAAGCATCTGACACTACTGCTTGCTTTAATTAAACTTTTTTTACGAAGAGTTAACTTACAAAATGTGGTAAGTATAAAAAAGTTCAACAAACATGCTTACTAAAGACTTTTTGATAATTTATCAACAAAACACCAAATCAGGATTCGGAGCTATACCATAAAATTCCATGAGGAGATTTCGGTCTTACTGGTGTTCGGTTATGAGCAAACCCAAAAAGAAATATCTAATAGAAGTGGAATGTTTGTAAAGATTTAACATGGGACTAAAAAGGTATGACCACTGAGAAGTATACAAAGCAACTACAACACAATATCTTCTCCTAGCAAATAAAATTGTAAAGTAAAAAAGGCTATAAAGAAAGCTCAGTGAAGAAACAGAAACATGGCGGGTTGGAGGCAGATACTAAACTCAACTAGTAGAGAGTGAACCATCTGAAAATACTACTTCTACAACAAATAAAAACGAACGTATTTATTTCAAGGAAATAAAATATTTAAAAAACAAAATTATTCAAAATTAATGACACACAAATTTTGAAGGTGTCATCAGTGTCATACCTCCATGTCACGCTTCAAAGTACTACTAGAGGAGCGTTATCTGGAACCTTAATAGAGAGTATAAAGCTTCTTACTTTGTGGATAAATCTAAGAAAGATGCATAAAATCATGATGAATTGTTTAATCTCAAGTGTGAAGTTTGTTATTCGGTAACTAAAGTTCTCAAAACCTTTTGATCTCGCGTCAATGTTTTTACACATGAAATAATCTGGTTTGCTTGTGCCGAAAATTGAGTATAAAACGATTATAAAACACATGCACGGTAGTAAGGATAAATTTACGAGTGAAAGTGTAATAGTTTAAAAACGTTTTCTTAAACTTAAAATACGAAGCACAGTTCGCTCTGTGTTAGTTCACTAAAACTCTAGATATATATTTTTCCAAGTTGTGAGGTGCACAGTTACGGTTTGCGGTTGAAATCGGTTTAATTTCCCTCGAGATTACTCCGGTTGCAAAGAAGGAATGCACAATGAGCCGCCTTCAGCCCTGAACCATTCTTTAATCAGGCCCTTATTAAGAGGAAGTCCTTACGTAAATGTCGCTTTTATTCATGGCTACTATTTATTATAGACTGCATTATACCTTTTTACTTGAGCTGATTATGGATTGATATGAAAGTTTACTTACAATTGATGATTTTGCACAATTATAAAATAACATCAATAAGTTATGTAATATAATGTATGTACCCGTGTTGAAGCAAATTTGAATACTGATCTAAAATCACATTTCAAGACTTAGGGCTAAAAGTACATCGCCACTGCTGTACGTGTTTTGAACTAAGATGGATTTTAGAATATGAGATAAATTACATTTGCAATGTAGGAAGTAATTAAGCCTAGAAAAATTAACGAAATCATTTACATAAAAGACAGCTTCGTGACATATACAAAACTTGCCCCTATTGGATTGAACGTCTTGAATGAATTTTAACCGGAGTTGACAAAGACTATTGTACGGAAGTTACTAAAGGCCATTAAGATATGTGGAAACTTCAGGCCTGTGGGTGGTCATGACTTTGAGATAACTGCCTGTGGAAACTTTCCCGATATGAGAGGATGTGGTCTACAAGAGTGACCAACTAGCTTCTGAGAATTTTGGTTAACGTGATGTCTCAGTACTCATTTCGTAATTGTGCTAAATATGACAGATATTTATCATGTACTGTTATTGTAGCTGAATTAATGGTATGTATGAATTAACTTTGTTATGCTTCATTAGTTATGTATCCGATCCAAAATGTTGTAGTTATTTTATACTTGAGTTTCAATGGTTGACTAAAGCCGACTGTCCAAACGACTATTGCTTTATGTTAACTTGAAAAAGTAGATTAATATAGCTTGTGTGGATAAAACTATTTTATTCTTTCTTTTTTCTTCTTATAATTGTTTGGTTCTCAGCCACAGGAAATTCCTAATTTTTGTCATTTTTAGCCGCAAAGAATCTCTAGGAAATCCCTGCGTTTGAAAGCTATCTTTTTTAATCCTTTAAGTTTTGGAATATAAAATAAGCTGGCCACTAGTATCTTCTGGCCACTAAATATTGCCTGTACTAGCTTTAATCTCTATACCTTTCGAGCTAAATGGAGCTTTGACGATGGATCTACTCACACTTCGTTTCTAAAAGACAAATATTTTACTGTAGAAGTTAAAATATAAAATATAGAAGTTTGTCTCTGGCCTGAAAATTCTCCCCACTTGGTTCAAAATTATCTAAATTATTTTGTTAAAATGTGATCAACAAATAGCTCATAGCAAATTTTTGTACAACGTTGTTTATCAAAACACAACAATTTATTTAATTAGACAATTAGTGCTAAAGACCGCGATTAAAATCTATTCCGCAAAACATGCATGCTAGTTAAAAACCTTGCATGTATAAGGCGCAAAAGATAATTACCAAATCTGTGATCTTACAGTTTAATCCCATTGCTTCAACAGGTACTATTCAGTTATCCTGAATCTACAGCCACAAAACCGTAATTATATACAAATATGTGATACTTTACCTTACTATCAGTTCCAAAATTAGGTTTTGCTGGGTTGTTACTACTCCTTTCGGGATGAAAGGCCCATCGTTACGTATATAAAAAACACGGAAGTCAACGGAAGTTGAAAACTCGTAAAATAACGCACAGTAAAACACACAGATTCAAAAAATAAGACGTACCCGAAACATAATTTACTGTACACAAATAAATGGTAGGTCTAACGCACGCACACAACCGCACACCCGACCCTTCAGGGCGGCAGCGCAGACAGTGAGGCTGAAGGTTATGTCTCTTCTCGTCCTCTACTTCCTGGGTCATTCTTATCTACTGGAGTCTTATCAGTAGGTAATATTCTTGTGACCAAGGACCTATTATAATATAATGGGAAATGAATTGCAGCTTTTCGTTTAGTATCACTCAATTTAGGTCTTCGTTTGGACAATGTTTATAGATTTCATAGTCCTCCAGGTTTTTAAAGTTTGCAACCCTCATAGTGGGGCTTTAATAAGCGATCTACACTCGTTATTTAGTTGTTTTTATCGAAAAATTCTATATATTATCCTATTTCTATATGTAAAAATCGTACACAATAAGAATTATAATAAATTACTGTAACAAGAGGAATCTCGTACGTTACAATTTTTAAAACATAAATTTAACACTAACATTACAAAACTAATAAACTAACTATTGGTCTAGACTTAGATTTCCCAGCTTTATATCAATGATTAACCGCTTTTGTGAAATGGAGGAAAGAATTCTCCCCATGGGTTAGCAGGGAGCTCCAATCCACATGTTGAAGCCACATGAATTAAATCTTGTCACTTGTGAAAAGTTATTAAATATTTTCTTCATATTCATTGCCAATTTTGAGTTTCAAAATATTAGTTACTTCTTGCTGTTTATTGTTTACATTAAAGTTACTGTAACTAATAAGTTGAAATCATATGCTTAGTTAAATAAATTGTAATATAGAATTAATCCGATGAATTGTAATTAGTTCGATGAAAACATCGAACGATTCGATAAAATAACCAAATAACGAGTGTAGGCCGCTTATTAAAGTGTACCACCCCCCTTCATATAAAACCCGGCCCCAAGAATATCATCGATGGTGTTCATCTTGTGATTATTAAAAAAAAAGTTGGGCGGTGTTCCTTGAATCTAATTTTGAATTCCTGACCAGTTTGCCGGATGCAAATGCAAACACAGTAACATTCCCCACCGGTTAACCTATACATACTAGTGTTTTCCATGTTTTCCTCATTAACATTTCCCTTTCTGTTAAACATTTTAAGGGTTTTATTTCATGTTTTGTATGCTATTATTGAGCCTGAATAATACAGTCTTTTGCTGAGGAAATGTTCTGGCTGTATACAACACAAACATAGATTTCGTTTCATTCTCGTTGATCGGGACTATTCGGTTAACTGTAATCTAGAGAACATCACGCAGTAATATATTAAAATTATATCTAATTCAAAAAGAATGTTCTTGTTAAATCATTTTCTCGTATTCCATTGATAAAAACAATGTCTAGCACCATAGAAATATGATACATTCTAGTGTTTGAATATATTATGAGGACACCGCTATTATATATACAGGGTGTACATAAAGTCCTGCACGGGTATAATATTTTCTGAACGATAACAGATAAATCAACAAGATTTGGTACATCAATACTACACCTAAAAATCTACTTTTTGAAGGAACTATCAGTTTTCTGTAATATCATGGGGACGTCCCGCAAGGAATCGGAAGGAAATCTTAAATAGGAGCATTAATAGGAGCGTTAAATAACTAACGTCATAATTCACTTCTGTACAACTGACAAGCATAATGTAGTAGTTAGCTGCAGTATTCGTTTGGTTGCAGTTTTGCTTTACTGGGGTTATGGCTACTAATAAAATGTAACCAAGTAAAACCTTTGAACAGCCGCCATTTTGTACTGGATCAGTCTTTTTGAGTGCGGTTTGCGGCATTAAACTCTGCTAGATAAGCCCTTTAAAATGATGTGCATAATGACCTATGCTCCTATTTAAGATTTCCTTCCGACTCCTTGCGGGACGTCCCCATGATATTACAGAAAACTGATAGATCCTTCAAAAATTAGATTTTTAGGGGTAGTATTGATGTACCAAATCTTGTTGATTTATCTGTTATCATTCAGAAAATATTATACCCGTGCAGGACTTTATGTACACCCTGTATAATAAACATTGAATCACAAAAAGTGCTTGCTCCGCCGGGACTCGAACCCGGATCTCTCACTTGCCGGATGAATGTGCTACCATTACACCACAGATATATATATAATCTACGATAGAAATAAAAATCGACTAAATAATATGTATTGGTTAAAATATAATTTATTATTGCATAAAAGCAACATTTTACTGTAGAGCACACAAGTACTTGAAATTATCCTCAATCTTGTCCATCATTGAATGAATAAATATAATTTAATTTAGTTTGTTTTTAATAGAGACCCTAAAATGAAATGTTTTATTAATGCCAGCCCATGCTCAGTAGTTATCCGAAGGATAAAAAAAACTTCGCCATGGTTTTTTACGAAAGATAATGCTGTTTATAACTTTGAGTGTAATTCCAGTAACGTAAAATGAAGTGAAAATATACGAGCTCACTCTGAAGAATTAACTGCCCCTCGGGAAATTAGAGGTATTTCCATTAAAAGAGGGTGGAGTTTCTCACGGCACTGCTCATTGTCACACCGTTGTGAATAGAGTTCAAATACTAAATCATTTTTTTACTTTAAAATTACTCAAGAACTTTTACATTGCTGGTTCTTCATAAATATAAGATTTTTATTAAATACATTCTTAATGGGTGACTGACCTCGACTAAATTAATATTTACAATAAATGAAAATTATACAGAATTATATGTTTTATTGTAATTGACTCTGTATTAAGTGCAGAGTTCATTAAGTTTCTATAAACTATAACTTAACAAGGACAAATTTTCAATTTCGATATTTTTTATTGCGTAAGGTATACAGAAGCACATAGCAATCGTGAATACAGAAAAATTTTAAACATAAAAGTGCTGTCAACAAAAATAAAATTTCATAGTACTCAAAAGAAAGAAATAAGCACACAAAAAACAATAATTTACATTAAAATTTAAAAGCCACTGTCAGAGAGGAATTCAATTACATTATACAACTGCTTTACTATTAAGTACCTCTTCAGGTTCCTTTTAAAAATTGTCTCGTCACAAACATTTCTCAAATTTTGAGGGAGAGCATTATAAAAAATTACACCCGCGTGCATCACCCCAGTCTGGTGCAGGGACAAACGATGTGAGGGAGTACGAAGCAAAGTGCCGTGCCTCGTCGGGTAGGCATGAGTGCTTCCCACTGACAGAATCTAACACAGATGCTTCCTGACATACATGACAACTCTAAAAATATAAAGGGATGTTATTGTCAGAATGTTGAGATAAATAAACCACGACATGAATGAAGATTCAAACATCTAGGTAGTAAAGGTTAATTAATATTGCGAATAAATTATTGCGAATAAATAGGATAGCAACTATGTTTCAGAAATATCTGAAAAGGATAATATAAATAGTTTAACGTTTTTATTTTTGGTAAAATATAACTGTATGGAAAACCTACAAGAATAATTAATTCATGTAGTTAGTTATGGTACCAAACACGTGGGCCTGCACGCAACTATTTCAAAACTCAATTTAAGTTGTATGTTTGCTACAACCACAACGGCTGCGGTGGACCACACAAGGCTTACAACTGTGGCCTCGGCCTACAAGTAAGGGTTGTAACTTTCCTCACTCTTCCCTACTCTCTCTTACTTCCCACTCTTAATTAGTTTAACGTTTTATTATTTGTAAAATATAACTGTACGGAAGTATAGCAAATGTACAAGAATATTGAAGTCGTGTAGTTAGTTATGGTACCAAACACGTAGGTTTACACGTAAATATTTCTAAACTCAATTTAAGTTGTATGTTTGTTACAACCACAACGGCTGCGGTTGACCACACAAGGCTTACAACTGTAGGCTCGGCCTCAAGTAAGGGTTGTAACTTTCCTCACTCTTCCCTACTCTCTTTTACCACTCTCTCTTTTGGTCTTCTCCATACCACTCTCACTAGTTCTCTTCCACAAACTCTGCCCTTCAAATTCAGATTAAACACATTTTTTTCATAACGGCTCATCATTTTCCTTTATCCAACCTGACTAAATAAATCTTTGCATTACAAGCTTGTCAAGGATGCAGATGTTGTGTTTGTAGTAATCCAAATCAATAGTAATGTAATTTAGGGTTTAAATTTAGCAAATTCTTTGCATTTCGGTTAATCTTGGCTTCAACTGTAAGAAAAAAGATCCTATTTAAATTTGCAACTTAAAATGGCTTAGAGATATGACCATCTTCTACACATCGATTTTCTTTTGTCGAATAATCATTGTTTTTTTTTTATTTCTATTTGACAATTCACCATCTCGAATGGAATGTTATTAAATGAAAATTTAGAGAGAGGCATAACTCTTCACAATAAACGTAAGTTACGGTATTTGTTTTGAGAATAATTAAATCTGTATTTTCATTAATAATTAACAAAAAATTAACCTTGAAGTTTTAAAGTAATAGTGACCAACTGGCGAAGTCCCAACTATTATCATGTGTTTATGTACGGTAGGATGTATTTAAATAATAATTGCAATTTTACCAGTAATTTAGTCACGATACGCCCTAGTTTAGAGTTCACCCTGCCAATGGCGCAGTGTAGCGAGTACAGAGATTATCGCTAGATAATCCAGCGTGGCTACTGCTGTGACCGCTGAGCGATCCTGTCCTTGCAAGCAGCTCGCCTGCCCGGCCGTTGGTGGTGGTTCGGAAGTCTCCTATAAACCGTTGGTCCCCAGGTTAAGTGTTAGAGAGGGATTCTTAGCCCTAACTTCACCTGACGTAAAATAAGAAATCCTTTGCCTTCTCCACTCTCTCCATGATAGTGCGGATAGACTACATTTTTATGTGTGCAAGACTAAATTCTTAATATGGATTTTATCCTGAATTGTCCACAATTTTGAACTTTGCTTCTGAGTATAATTTGGCATGTGCTGCTGACCTCATATAACTTACATCGTCGTTACTCAATATTCCACATAAAACATGACACTAAAGCCAAGATAACTAGTAGAAAAACAACGCATATACGAGTATACCAACTTACAGTGACTTACTGGATTCATTAAATTACACAGGACCATCTGACCATCTCAGTTGGTATGAACTGTCAAGTAGAACAAAGATATCCAAGCTGAGTCAATCACAACAGGTCTGGTCGTTAGTTTACATGTCAACTTGTCCTTTGTTATGTCAAAGCTAATCACACTTGTCACCAGACCCTACAGGGATATCGGCCTTATGTTTGGTACATACTATTTGGACCTGGGAAATGTTAACAAGTTGCATTGGGTACGCCTTGTAAGTTAAGAACAATAAATGTTTCTTTTACCATTTCTTTTTGTGACCCATGTACTTAAAAAGTAAATATATGCTCTTCTTCGGATCAGAGTTGGAAATTACACCTTCACATAGCAAATAATGCACTACCAGCTTGGTGAGGTCATGTCTATAATGGAGTGAATAGTTAATAAAACAAATTTTATATCCGTGCAAACTGTGACCATGGCCTTGAAATATTTCAGACATAATTTTAGAAAATATTTTAATACCAGACGAGGTTCCAAGTTTTCTTTATTGAATATGGCCATCAAAGCACAACAAAAATATCTCAAGATTGAAAATGTGTTATTGACGTTTAGATATGGTGTGAAACAGGAAGTATTGTAAATAGTCATCTACACACGTCTAATGATTAATATTAGATTCAGTTTATGCCTAGTTTGAGATTTACTGAAAATACAGTATTCCGATGTGAGTTAGTGCGTGGCAGGGACGTCCACAGGTATGATACTAGAGGTGGGGACAGCTAGAGGATGCAACGTCATAGAACACTGGCATCTGAACAACTTCCTTCACAAGCTGGTGTCGGATTAATTAATAATCTCCCTGAGAGCATAAAAAATGTCAATAACCCAACTCTGTATAAAGCTTGATTAAAGGACCTTTTAGTGTCTGAAGTGTTTTATTCTGTAGATGAGTTCATGTTACGCCGCTGGGACCACTAATATTTCGTAACTTAGTACCGATGCTGAAGCCATGTATGAATGAGAGGGAGAATGTAATTTAATGTATGTATGCGAGCAGTGAATGAATCTTAGAATAGCAAACTGCAGGATTTTTAGCTTATTTATTGACGTTTGCAAATACAATGTAAAATTGTTTGCAAGCAATAAAAATATGATTGATTGATTGACAGTTTTATTACCAGCTCAGCTATGACCAGTTTCTTGGACGTAGCTATTAAAATTACTACACTATCTGTTACTCACGGCTTCACACGCAATTACAAAATTATACTAATTAGTAAGATCACTTGTGATGTAATATGATTGAGTACTATGACATTTTTCAAAAGTACGAAGTAGGTATTTTTTATAAGTAGGTATACTTCAGGTACATCTTATTTCAGTGTTTATGATAAAATGTATCAGAGATTTATCTGGCTCTCATCTTATGTTTTACGCGTATAAGATCATTCTTTTTCTTAATTAATTACACGTCTAACGCCACAGCTGAGTCTGCCTTGTTGCCCTGAACAAAAATACAAATACGTAGGTCTCGAAAACCTAGTTTGTTAAAAACAACTTCTATCCCTTGATATGTACTTCTGGTTTATTAAGTTTCCAGTACCATTGTTGAGTTTGCATTATTGTCCCAATCAAAATCTATATACGTATGTACCTTTTGGAAATCTACTTCGGTCAACAAGCGACTAATTCCGGCTCTTGTATTCTACTATCGGTCTAAGGAATTTCCACTGCTACAGTTGAGCTCACCTTGTTCCCAGATTAAGGAAACATACATACAAACGTAGTAGTGAAAAGTCTATTACGGTCTAGGGAGAAATCCTAACTACTGTACTTCCTATTTACTTTCGAGGAAGGGGGAAATCCTTAATTTAATAAGTTCTTTCAACTTTCCAAAATAATCGTTTATAAGGTTTTACATTGTAAAGTCTTGTTGTTTTACGGTGAATAATTGGTCGTTAAGGAGTGTTAGTATTCTATCTCTGTGTTTTCATAAGCCATTGTTAAAATACCATGTCACAATGTCAAGTAAACCCACCAGTTAGAGTGCGTCATGTGAAAACATTTAAAGCTTTGTCATTAAGGTTGGTTTTATAACAGTGTTTAATTACTATTTACAATGCAATAGATACATTGCATAAGATCCTTTTGTATTGGAATTCCTTAATTACTTAAAAAAACAAATACTCCAATGTAACAATTTCTATTTATGAAATACAAACATTACTATTGTAAGCACTTACACAAACATTGTTATTGTAAGCACTTTAATTTCAGTTATTAGGTATTAAATTATTATTTGCTATCTGTATTACGTTACTAATCAAGCACCGAATATTTAATATTTAATAAAATTTTAGCTAATTTTAGACTTTAGCTAAGTGCGTTAACAGTTATTTTCTATCAGGTAAAATTTTATTATAAAACATAAAAAAGTACAATCATTCTAAATTCCTAAATAAGCCTTTCTCAGATTTCAATAAATGTTTAAAAAAATAATTAGTCGAATTGGTCCAGCTGTTCCTAAAATTATTCCTTAGCAACAATGTTTCAATTCATTTTTATTTACTGCAATGGTACTACCATACAATATGTGTCTTCAATATAGAGAGAAACATCAATACAATATCGAGTAGTGTCCTTATAACACTTTACCAACTTTTAAACGAAGAAATAAAGTAGGTATCAGTGACACAGCTTCCTGTACATGTGCTGCGCCCATCTTCACAGGCTGATCCGGTTTTAGAGTCGCAAACATAACTCTCACATGGAAACGTTGAAAATTCCTGATTGCATTAAGAGCCCACCACGAAACAATCTTAATAACGCTGATTAAGAAACCGAACTCGCTTTTATACAAAAATTACTTCTTCTATAACTACTAGCTAAATTCTTTACTATATTTGCTTGCCAATTTCGCCAATTGAACCTATTTTGACAGAATCCTTCTGGAACTTTAGAAACTAACTGTAGCATGAGTGAAAAAACAAAATAAAAGCGGTAAGGTTTGATTCGTTGGAGAATTGTTTTCGTGGAAGCTACAAAAATCACAAGGGTGGGCACCTCCAATTTTGTAAAATATTAAAGCTTGAATCATCCCTCAGAATCATCCTCACCTGAAATTTAAGATTTTTTTAAGCAGTCCCAATATACCAATGGCGATTAAAAAGCATTTCACGGCAACTGATCCCATCCCGCTCCACCAGTTTCGGTAGCTAGTATATATAAAAAATAAAAGGGTTATTTTACTTCGAGGGAGAAATATCTCTGAGCACTTCAGAGGATAGTAAGAAAGACTCGTCATGTCAATAAATTGAGAAAACCTACTGGTGTAAATAGCACTATACTCTGTTGACGTATTTTATCCTCATAACAGACAAGTCCAATAAAGTATAACAATACAACAACTGATAATATTTTTATCTTAATTGAAACTAAACAAATCACAATGGTGCTTTGTAAATAAAAACCCCGTCAATACTACCTAGAAAGACATATTTTTCATCACCTTGTATTTATTATATTAAAATTATTATGTAAACAACTATAAGATACTGTCTTAATGGGTATGTCTATATAAATTGGCCTTTTCGAAAATCATCAAAAATACAGCAGAAACGTAAATGACACCAACTTGGACTTATTGTTTCATTTTCTGATTTTGTAAAATATTCAACATTGTTTTTAATAACTTTTGTAGTTACTGACTAAGATAACTAACTCTGGATGTTTTTTTCAATATAGTTACTACAAATAATTCATTCATTACTCGAGTTAAATAAAACATTTTCGGAAACTAATAAATATTCAAACGAATAGAACTAAATACGCCAAACATTTCCAATTGTTTAAATGAAGAATTGCAATATTTCTGATTATTTTAATAACTGCTTGGCGTTGTTATTACAATGCAACATCAGCTCAAACAACGAACCCGCACTTCTATTCCACCGCAAGAGAGTAGGGAGTTATGTTTTGTGTGAAACAGTTTTTGTCAACTGCTCACGGATTGAACGAGGTAAACAAATTTGAAAACCTTTCCTCTTGGGAAATCAGCAATAAACTGGTTGAGAACTTTTTGTATTCACACCTCTGGCGTGAACAGAAGCTTCACAAAACACGTTTCACTCAAATATTAACCAGTCAATCACTCTTTTGACGACTGTCCACCATCAGTTTATTTTTTTAATCCCGGAAACCTTTAATTCTTTTGAAAGGAAGGCAAGCTTAGTCTGGAGTTATTAAGCTCTGTGACTATTAGGCTGCTCAGTGACATTGGGATTATATATCAGTATGTTGCTGCAAGTTGCGGTAATTAGCGTTTCAAAAATACACAGTTAAACGCTATCAATAAAAATAACGAGGGAACAACATATTTATAAGAGAAGTGCCAGGCAATATGTGTATTACAATTTATTAATTGTCCTAATTTACAACATCCATGATGTAGTTGTTCAAATTATTTGTGAAATTTTGTTTCTTTACACCTGAGGCTTAAATCTAGTTTCCATACTAAGCATAAACCCTGATCCGAAAATTACTTTTGGCTCAATCATGTATCACTAATTATAGTAGTAAGCTATTCAAGAAAACCAATTTTATAGTACATGCTTTTCTTCTATAAAAACTGTGTATTGAGTTGACAAAAGGAATAGATTTTTCTTAGAAGTTTCTAGGTGCAAATATAAATACATACAGCTTTTCTAAATATCAATAGAAAGATAACTTAGAGTAATTAAAACTTTGACTGATACTGTTATTTCGTCATTCTTATCGTTATTACTTGGAAACATAGCTTTACTGAATTTTACATGGTTTAATCATTCCCTCAAATTCTGAAACTAATTGTTTGTATAATTTTATGATTTCTTTGTTAAATTGTAAATCTACTAGTCTCGACGATTGTACAGTTGAAGAGATCATAAACGAGCATAGATGAAACTTTGTAGCTGACCATCTGCCTGCCGAGCAACATCTCGCGCACTTTGTCTATAAGTACAATTTATATTTTCGTATTATAAATTAGCCCTCCATGCGTGAAATTTAATGTTGAATGTAATATAAAGTAAAGTTGTAAATAGTAAAATAACTTACCTTCGTTGATGTTTTATTTGGCAGATTAATACGGATGATAGTGTGGTGATGTATTTCTGACGAGACCACGTTGTCATGAATCTTGTTGTCTTGATAAATGGACTAATACCGTCGTGATTTTAGTTTAGGCGAATTCAACTTCGAATCTCTGAGTTTCGTTTTAACAATGAGTACAACTTTCGAGTGCTTTCAGCATTTGTGTTTTAGATTTCTAGTCTACTAATCTTCATTTTTTCTGACTAAAGCTGCAATTTCGAGCCAAGATGCTGACGCCCGCGCTTGTGAGTTTACATCAACGTGAAGGTAAGTCAATTTTAAAGTTTTAATATTAAGTTCGTAAAAAATCTCCCATAGAACATTGGAACCATTAGCCCACCCCATGGTATCATTTAGTTCATTACCACTCTATTTGGGAGTAACGTTATTACACACATATTATTTTTAACATCTATAAGCGGCGCTTTTATGTTTATTTGCCACAATATAAGTAAACTTTGCAAATCGAGTATTCATTACTACAACCTCAGCGTTACCCAAACTCATGTGTTCTGTCCATTCGGTACACAGTATAAGTGAGCAGAAGCCAGCATACCCTCATGTCCAGTCTAGCAGCAAACTTTAACACTAAGGAGGTTCCACCTACACCAACGGCCATTACTTCTAGTTGTCCATTGATCAACCCTTTGGCCCCTTTTAACCATTATCTGCGGTTAGTGATGTGCCACTCCTGGACATCCATAGTCTCGTTCAGGTACAAGTGACAGGTGGGGTTTTACTGTACCCAGCGAAGGTTTTACTGGCAGGCATAAGCTAGTCTGAAGTGAACCTTTCTTCAGGGGTTAGGGTATACTTAGCACAGAAACGCATGGGATTTCAAGATCTGCTTTTTATGATATAGTGTATTTGATATATTGTGCTTATACTACCGCCTTCACACCATTCACAGTAACGAGTAGCATCTAATAATTTGTATCTTGGTCTAAGTATCATGACTTTCATGATTTACATAGTTCAAAGTAAATATGTCGTTTGATTTTAATAGTATCGTCATGTTTCGTGAAGTATGATGAAAATACTATGAAACCTATATGAAGTAATTTCAATTGAATGCTCATTTCATTAACGATAACGGATTGAGTAAACCTTTTAATGAAGTAGGCCGAAGTGTTTAAGAGCAATAATTATTCAGTGCTGACTGTACAATACGTACACGAGACCCGGACTGTGGCGGTGATCAGTGGAACAATGGATGTTAAATGGCCGATATTAACCTGGGCCCGAACAAAGACCGAGCACTCTACACTCGACAGCCGCCATATTTGAGTGCCATTGTCTCTACTCAGCCTTGGTAATGAGTCTCTGCCGGTGTGTCGCTCAACCCTGCATCGCTCGTGAACATTAGTACCACTGCTACACTGCTACCAACTGTTACGTGCCATTTACAACCCGAGACTAGTTTTTGTTGGAAACCAAAGTCACATCATGCATCTTGCATACATATTTGGTTGTGTTAAGATTTATGAACATAAACTAAACCTTCTCTTATTTTTAATTTCCATATACACATATTGTGGATTTTTATTTTTCTAATATTTGCATTAAATTTACAACAAAAAAAAATAGTTCAGAGTAATTTGAGAACTAAATGTGAACTTAATTTATTAGGTAGAGCAAGAAACCGTGACTACTATCATAATAACGCTGTTGTTTTGAAATATAATTTGTGAGAAGTTGTTCATTTTATTATAAACTGATCGTTGTGGTCTTTAATATAAAACACAGTTATTTAATGGGTTGTTGTATTTGCCTGCATTAAATAAAAAATTTACATCACGAAGAAAAGATTTATGAGTGAGGGATTAGCTAAGATATTTTGTTATTTAAAGTACACGTTAGGAAAGGTCATCCACGTAATTCTGTAAATTAACGTTATACTGAAAAAGTGTTTTTATACGGTATCAAACACACCATAAAATTATGGTTGATTTCTGTTGTGACTCATAAGAATATGTCATTTTGAATATTGTATGCCCTGAACAATCTCTCTTCGGAAAGGCCTTATTCTCTCAATGTACACTCATATGAGGGATGAACAGACATGTAGTCTTCTTCTAACGCTTCAAACATTTGATAGTAGGACCCACCTAGCTTCTGGAATTCAACAGCCTCTAATGTTTCTCCCAATCTCTGTTAGCCAATAAAAGTAACCTGATCAAGCAACGTCGAGCGTGGTTGCTGCTTGGATGGGTGACCGCTGATCGATCCTCTCCTTGCAAGGAGCCTGTTCGGCTGTTGGTGGGGGTTCGGAATTGGTTGAGAGGACTTCTTCGCCCTAACTTTGCCTAGTAAAGTAAGATTTCCTTTACTTTACTTTTTACTTTTGGGTCATCAGAAATTTCCACAGTAAATTTCCGACCTATCGATCTAACTTCTACCCGAATAGCGCTCTTGGACTCTTGGACAAGATTTTTGGTTAGCGCTCTTGTACATCCACAAGGTTACACACATACAAATTACATACAGGTTTTTACGGTACCCAATGTACAGACAGTAAGTTAGAACGTTGTACATGACTGGCAGTGTGTTTACAGTGCTCAGTTTCTAAAGAGCCACGAAGTACAAAGCAAAGCCGGGACAAAAGAACCGGAGAGCAGAGAGAGCTCGAGTGTCTAAGCCGCGGAAGTGTGGACTCTTGACGTGTCCATTAAACACTTCACTGGAAGTCCCCGACATCCCCACCCTCCCACAACACCAGCCTTCGCGATACTGTCGCCTTCTATGATTCACGTTCTGTTCACACCATTAATGTACAAGTTAATGTCAAAGAAAAACGCTTTAAAAAATCGGATTACAAATATTAACCTTGTTCTTGTAAATCGAATACAATAGGAAAAACGTGGTCGTAAAAGTTTTGCAAAAAAGGAGAAATTCCGGAAAGCATTTACTATTAATACGCTGTTTACTTACTATCCGGAAGGTCTTTAGTCTACAGTTTCAACATCCTTTTGTGTAGCGCAACCACGACCACACATGAACAGTGGCTTACTCACCACATCTCTGAAGTTATCACCTTATCAGACAATTCCTCCAGCATTCCAATTACTAGTTTTACTTTTAAGGTTAATCCGAACTGAATTGCTAAGCACTCTGAAGATAATGATGAATATCGTCCTGGGAGGCTAGAGTACACTATGGAAAGGGTGCCGCTTATTTTTTTTACTTTCGTTGCGTGCTCTAAATGTAAGTTCTCACTACTTGGATTGATTAAAAAACACACGTACAACTGCTGACATTAGTTTTTTTACTAAAGCTAATAAATTCTTTAGGGCTCACCAAAAAACTTAAATGCGGTGTATCACATATGATTGGTTGGGAAATTTAAGCCACTAGAAAACCAGTCGATGGGTAATTGAAAAACCCATGAACAAAGAGAGAAAGAGATAAGCTCCTAGAATATTGTGAGTGCATGTCGCGGCTTGTAGATATCTTCCGTTTGTCACCCAAAATTTGGAAACCTCTTCAAGGACATAATGAGTGTGTGATGTGTTTAGAGAAAGGTCTTCTCCCGGTCATAAAATCTTGCATTTGTTATAAGAGAAAGGTCTTTGTTGCGATCTTGCAAAAATACAACTTTTTTCAGAAGTACTCGGAAAAGGCTTCTTAGAACTGTACCAACCTTAGCAACCTAATTCAAAATGACATATTATCGTTATTTGCAGCAGTGATACTGGAAACTTGAAGTTATGAAATCAACGACCAGTCCTTTGCAGTTATGGGCGATGAACGTCTGAAGTGAGGCATTACGAGCAATTAACAGTTGTTTCGCTAAATATCAAAAGGAAGTGGATATGCTGTGAAAAGATTGATGTTCTTAAAGTCATTGAGATCTACTGGTGCTAAAAGCAAATTTGAGTCAATAAACTGTGTGTTGTTTGAAGTAGGTGTGCTGTGAAAATATGTAGTTTATGTATGCTTCAGCAATGGCTGGTGAATTCACCGGAGTACAGGCTAGATGTAAACGAAGTCAATCCTTTCATTATGTGTGTTCACTGTTATGCACATTCAAACCTTATCTCAAGGAAATCACAAAGAAAATCTAATATTTTTTACTTATTTGGAATAGTATAGATAATTTGTAACTTTATTGGAGATAGTACAAAGAGGCATGCATTCTTTTACGAAAACGTTAAACAAATTGCTAAACTAAACTAAAGGCTTTCTTACACTATATTGGCCTTGAATTTTAGAGGCGGTGTGTGTAATCTATGTTTAATTAAATGAAATTTTAAAAGCCACTGAAGAGTGTATGGAGTCTAGTACCTGGTCCAAAGCTATGGCCACTAGCAAAGGTATTTTGCTACAAATAAAGTGTGTTAATTATATTTCATCTTTGCAAATTATACATCCCGCAATTCAGATAGTTGTGAAAGTGAGTAAAGCTCTACGAAGCCCTAAAATAGACTGTGAACAATCAGTTGATGGTGTTGATAGCCTAGCTGTTGCTTTTGTAGAAATTAGATATAGTGAAGAACAGTTTGAGGACATCTTTATCGAATAAAAGGAGATGTTGAAATTCCAAATGTTCGGAAAAAGTCCTAGTAGAAGACAAGTTGCTCTCCTTCTCCTTTCTACTAGCACACAAAAAAGAAGAGTTTTTGAAATGTTTTACTTATTATTTTGTTATGGACCGCCTTGTAAAAAGCCAAATACTCGATTTAATCTAGAAACAAAAAAGTGATTTCCGCTTAAGGAAAATTCATGATCTTAAGGCTTAATGACTGTTACTGTAAGTGTTGAAATTAGGACATTGAAATTCTCGCAAAACAATTAGATGTCGATTCTACAGAATTACCGCCAGAATTTAAGCTGTTGAAATGGGATATCTGATACAAACTTTCCACCTAAAAGTGTTTCGGAATGGATTGACTGATTATCAAAGTTCCAATGAGGTAGAACCTTAGGAATTTCAGTGCTTTTGTGAATACTTGTGTACAATGCATCAGCTGCAGAAATGAAAGAGTATTCTCAAAACTCATGTTATGAAATCCAAGCTCAGATTCTACAATTAGTCAAGATAGTTTAGAAAACTTGTTGATTCCGTTTGTGGAACAAGAACTGGGTGCTAACGTAACCACATGTGATATGGTTGACGTCTTCAAGAACAGTGCTGCATTCGATCGTCGGATGACTCTGTAAAGTGACGTGTAATACTTGACGTTTAAGATACATGTATTACTTTGATCTTGACTTTGACTTTTTCAACTACAAAATAATAAACTCTCACTTTCCTTAACTCGATTTGCTTATAGCACATTGATAAAACTTAAAATTTATTTGTATTATTATTATTATTCTGTGCACTTAAAACAATAAACATTCTGAAACCAAAGTTATTTACATTCTTTTATTCAAACTAAATAAGTAGGCTAAATTAAAATACTCCATTCATCATTGGCTGAATAGCACCAATAACCCTTATAACAATAAATCGCTTACATTTGAAGATCTACAAAAATATAGCGACATATTCTAACTTGCGGGGAGTGTTGGCTTTATTTTTTGGGATATAACTATAATCTCAAAAGCAGAAAAGAAAGTAATACAAGGAAAAATATCAACACAAAATCCGAACTTTGCTAAGATATTGCAATAAGTTTAACCAGAATAACCTAAACCGAGTGAAGCTTGAGAAAGAGCAGAGGCTATAGCGAACCAGATTACATCTATTATTGAAGATGGCGCAGCGCTGCCTGCTTTTGTGTGCTTGGTGATGGGGTTCAAGTATTGTTAGTAGGAGATTTAACTTTCTGGGGGAGATTATCTGATCTGTAATGTCTGGAGTATAAACACTCGTTTTCGTTTTCCAATTAGATATACGTTACAACAATTGGAAAATAGATTAAAATATACAAATAAAATATTTTCAACCGATAAATCTCTGTTGTGTGTAATTAAAACCAATCAATTTGTTTTTTACTCTTAACTATCGCTGAACTATTTACATCAGCCAACAATTCTATTTTTTTTATATCACAGCTTTACATAGGTTTACAATTATCAGCATTAAACATATAAAATGTCGATATTTGAACTAATGTAAAAAAATCATTATACAGCATAGAAAACGTAATCTTGAAAATTCAAGAGCACTTAGTGATGCTGCCCACTTAATCGATATTCGTAACTAGCTGTTACCCATGGCTTCGAACTTCGAACACAATTATCAAAATCTAAGTTCTACTATTTAGTAAAAACATTTACGATGTAATATGATTGAGTTCTATGATTTTTTTAAATTGAAAATTATGAAACCTAACAATATAAGTGAGCACACATCAGGCAGAAAGTCCGAGTCTTTAAATGTTCGTCTTTAAGAGTATCAGAGTTTAAACTGACTTTAATTTTATACTCGCTGTTTCCCGCGGCTGTTTTCGTAAACTTTGCCTGTATATGAGCACTTCTGGTACTAGTGAATCATATTTCCACTGCCGATGTAGAGTTTGTCTTGTTGCCACGACCAAGAAAATCTGTCAAAAGTGTACGTTTACAACCATTACACACTCAAATGTACTTTATTATAAAGTGGTCCAAACCTCAAGTTGTAAGTTCAACCAGAAGTTAATTAAATATACATAATACCTTAGCGCCTTCAAATAGTGTTTGGCTATTTAAAATACGTAACTGTCTCGTAATTGCAGTTTATAGTGTGAAGGCGCTTTGAAAATCTTTATCTATTACAGCACCTCCTGGTGGCGAGTTATATCAATGGGCATAATATATAAACCTTCTACGTGGAAAAATACATGTGCATACAAATTTTCATAATAATCAGTTTACGATTCCATAAAGAACAAACACACAAACATTCATTTTTATACATATAAATTTGGACGTCTAGGAGCATTTTCTGTTCAAATTACTTATATTTGCAACACCACAGCTGAGGCTGCCTGTGAATGTTGACTTAGGCTCAAGTTCACCTTCCTAATAGTACTGGGTTCACAAGGTTGGTTTTGTTACAGTGTTTAAATAGTATTATAATGCATTAGGTGTAATACATTCGTTACTGGTGCAATCTGAAGTAGAATTTACATATTAACTTTTTATTTTATATCTGTAATCACTACTGATCAAGCGCTGTATAGGTACTGAAAATTTTATATTTTAATTTAACATGTTTCAGCCCATCTGTTGAAATTTAGCTGAAAGTATCAACAACTGTTAAAAATTCCGTTAAAATAGAATAATGGAAAATAAATCCTACAATTTTGTCTAAATTTCTAACAATTACAGAGAACTTTCAATCTTTATCTTCCTATAAATTTTCCTTGGATTTCAATGAATATTTAATAAAAATAATTACCCAAACTGGTCCTGCCGTTCTCAAGATTAGTGCTTCCTAACACATTTGCGATTAATGTCTATTTATAAGAAGATTAATATAATTTAAATCTTCTGCTGCTGAACAGTATACTCAAAGTTTTAATTATGTTTATGGAATGCTCAGTCTTAAGTTTGGTTTCAATTTCATAATAAGTTTGAGAGCTGAATAATTCCCTCATAAAATATTTCTAATTAGGGTACAGGATTGTGTAGGGGTTACTATGGATTTTCTAAAAATAAATTATATTAGTTTTAATACCAATAAGTAATTGGAAATTTAAAGTAATAGTAAATTAAGAATAATAACGCTTTTTAATGTTTGCAGAATAAATTTCTTTTTATTTCCGACATTAGTCTATACCAATAATAAATTTCTGAGTTTTGGAAAATTAATTTCAAAACACTAAATTTCCCAAAATTCCCACATAGTGCCGCATATCTAAGCTACCTATATCATAAGTAGTTACCAATGCGTATATCAATAATGTAACCTCTTTCCTATTAAGACTGCATAATCGTATGTGCTTTCTAAGATACCAAAAAATCTATAATGAAACCGAAAAATTGACACACTAAAGTAAGTAATATTTCACTTTGTCTTAATTGAGCAGTGGGTTATTTCCCAAACTGTATACTTTAGCTTTAATTCCATTATAAATCATGATATGTACACTATAATAAAAGTAAAACTCTGCATTGCAATTTTTTTCAGAAATATTTATACCTTAAAACAATTTCATCTTGAAACGAATTCATTCATATCGTGTTTAGTAAATTAAAAACGTGCCATGGACACCTAAAAATTGAAGGTCGTAAAATATCTACGGTTTATTGTCACTCATACAATAACAGGTCTGTACACACACTTTCAAATGAATATTCAATTCCCTGGGCCTAATTATTTAGGTGTAAAACGTCTAATGAAGGTGCGTCAGCTTCTTTAAATACTACGGTTTAATTCACGATGCTTTCTACAAATATGAAATACTTCAGGATTAAGTTCAAAACGAAGAGAATTAGCAAAACTCAGCAATCACAAATTATACAGTAAATAGTGCTGCTAGCATTAATTTGTCAAGAAAACTGTATTAGACAAGTTATCAGAGTTGCATTCAGTTTTATTAGTAGTAATATCGCTTATATAATTTAAGTACACAATTTTTCCACTCAAAGTATTTCATTGTTTCTGATTAAATGATATATTTTTATTTCAAAGAAATTTAGCATCGTGCTTTTTCAATCAGGAAAGGATGGAACTGAGATTTTTCATTGTCTCCAACTCATTTCTTACCCTGGAACCAATTTAATCTTGGAGATTGCATATTACGCCGTACCTCAAACCACCTGAGGCTCGGGCATTGTCTCTCTGTGTGTCGGTGTTCTTCCTGTCTTGGACTTTCTGCACGTTCCAGATTCAGCTGGCAGATACATAATATTAATTATTTCTGTTTTGCAGCAAATTTAATAAATATATCATTATTGAACGTCCTTACACAAACATTGTTTCTATTCCTTAGTATGTATACAAGGAAACGATTTACTAGTGAACAAATAACTCGTATATTTTGGTGAGTTTTCAAATTAACAGTTTTTAGAAAGGAACATTTTTCTAAATCTAAGAGAAAAATATGATTTTACTTATTCTATTAACCAAGTCTTTATACCGAGATGCACCGGAGACTAAATTTAGCCGTAAAAAGCCTTCATGCGTTAGAAAAGTGTTTTATTAATAAAATTTCTATAGAAGCATACGTTAAAAAAAGACATACTCATTGATAATGTGTGAAGTTGTGAAATGCAAAAAACATTTAGGTAATAGATACTTTATGTAATAAAAAGGAGGGAAAGTGTTTTATCGGAGAATAATGGGCTGCGAAGTGTGTTTGGGTATAATAAAAAAACCTTTCGAATAAACCATTATAAAAGTTCAGATACCTTCAAAAATGTGGTGATCTCATGAAAACGTAATTTTTAAAAGAAAAAGAAAAGAATAAGATGAAGAATTAAAATATTCCAAGGTGAAAGAATGAACATTTGATAAAAAAGTAATGAAAAACATGCTGAGAAACAAAATCGAAGGAAAACAACTACAACTAACATTGTATGAATATTCATGTTATTGACATTAGTATTTACAACTTTATTTCATATTTTTTGCATTTTGCAGTCCCAGTTGAGTGTAATTATCACTACTCCAAAAAACCTAACACCTACATTTTGTGCAACTCGATACCACATATTCTAAATATTAGGTGTTTATTTCTGTGGTAGTTTTTTACTCCAATTATATTCGTTATATAGTTCTTTCTTTAGTGACACTGATTTCCCAATATAAATTCTGTGTGTATAATACTTTTAATTATTTGATTAAAGTGTTTATTTCACCAGTGAAGCAAAATAGGATCCCATTCCATATAATTACAGCAATTATATTTTGTGTGTAATAAAGCAGTGTTTCTAGTTGCGTTTAATTGCTATTTTAGTTGTCATTGTGTATTTATTGTTAGGAAAACTTCATGGTAAAAATGAATTGCTTAATCAAGAATAACACTTCTGAAATTATTGTATTACTGGCAGATTTTCAAAACCATTTTAAAAAATAATTTGCCAAGCGTAATTGTGCATGCCAAAAAATGTGTTTGACTTTTTCCATCTCAGCCAATCTTGAAGGAGTTCACACTGCACAACGACGCCGAACTAGTTCTACGGGTTGTGGAACTACGCCCTTTCGTAGTAACAAGTTCCACAACCTTTTCCGAGGGTTGCAGCGAGCAGAGAACTGTACGTTAATAGGTCTATAGCATCAAAGGCGAAATATTTAGGTCTTATTACTTATTTGCCGAGTGAGAAATAGTAATTGCACTAATGACTGCATTCGAAAATCTTTGGAAAAATCAGTCTTTATTTTATGCCTAAGAGAACAGTTAAACTTTGTATGGACTTATTTTCAGACCCTTTTTATGGATGTATCTCACAAGCATCCGATGCTTTTGCATTTTCCGATATTTTTATTATTTATTTACCATAAAACGAACTGTTTTTTAGTTTATGATTTGAATATTCCAGAAAAACTAAACAGTGTTAGAATGCGTAATAATGCACATTTTTTAATGATGAGATCTCTTATGAATCTACGGCTAAAACTTATTTCTAGGTCGTAAAATTGTTTAGCATTGTTTACGTTTGTAAAGCTCAAGGTTATATCACTACTAACGATTTGGAAAGTAGCAAATGATGATATTTAATTCCTGTGACAAACATTCTCAGAGTTCCAACCATTGCTGACCACAGAACTCCATGGGCTTTGCATGATACTACCCGCCCTACAAACATGCAGCCCTGCAACGTCTTATTGCTGCCGGCGCTGTTCCAAATTATTTCAAAATAATTTTTTTTCCTTTTATATAATGAATGTGTTATTGATATTCGATACAAATTAAGAAATATATATTTATATATATTAAGTAGAAATTATTCAGAATTTAACATAATATAATACTAACGATCCATTTCCAAACTAACTTTAATATTCTTACAATTGTCTTTTTGTACCACGTAGGCATATTAAAAAATTAAAAATCATTTAAAGGTGGTACCATTTTATAGGTTGGGTTATGTCATAGAGACAATTCGTGGTTTAATACATATATAGGGAGGCTATATATGACCTTACTCCATTTATCTCAGTTGCCACCTGGGGAGAACATCAACAGGTTTTTGTATGAATTCCAAGGTTATACTGATTACGTTATTCACACTGAGCACTAAATATTAGCCTACGTTGTGAGTACAGTAAATGTTGTCTCAGCTCTTACCAGGTGCCAGCTCAAATATGCTCTAGAATTAGGTTCAATTGTTCTAACGCTTAATGCATTGTATCCAGTGTATATCACCTAATAGATTTATGACCTAACTCCATTTATCTCAGTTACCACCTGGGGAGAACATCAACAGGTTTTTGTACGAATTCCAAGGTTATACTGATTACGTTATTCACACTGAGCACTAAATATTAGCCTACGTTGTGAGTACAGTAAATGTTGTCTCAGCTCTTACCAGGTGCCAGCTCAAATATGCTCTAGAATTAGGTTCAATTGTTCTAACGCTTAATGCATTGTATCCAGTGTATATCACCTAATAGCTTTATGACCTAACTCCATTTATCTCAGTTGCCACCTAGGGAGAACATCAACAGGTTTTTGTATGAATTCCAAGGTTATACTGATTACGTTATTCACACTGAGCACTAAATATTAGCCTTCGTTATGAGTACAGTAAATGTTGTCTCAGCTCTTACCAGGTGCCAGCTCTAATATGCTCTAGAATTAGGTTCAATTGTTCTAACGCTTAATGCATTGTATCCAGTGTATATCACCTAATAGCTTTATGACCTTACTCCATTTATCTCAGTTGCCACCTAGGGAGAACATCAACAGGTTTTTGTATGAATTCCAAGGGAATACTCATTACGTTATGTCCACCAAATTTTAGCCTATTTTGTGTGTTTGGTGCCAGTAGATTTCCATTCATAGTTTTCCAGACTGCAATTTGCCTATTAAGGATTGAGTTTTTTTTTTTTAGTTTTGCTTTATCACACTTTCTCGCGTGATCACCTGTTATTTTGAAAAATTGTTTTTTAATGTTTGATAGAATCCCTTAGGATCCCAATTGAAAAATAAATTTAGCTTTTTATTATTACTTTTTTACTGATAATGTGTTTTTTCTTGGTCAAATCTTTAGTTTATGTTTATTTGTAGTACTTTAACAGCTTTTTAATGGTTTTAATTTTCAGTATATGCTTGCCCCACCAGTAAGTTGCAAATTCAAATTACTTAATATTATATCAGATTCTCCTATCCTTTCCTGCATCATAATTACCAATCAAGAACCAATTAAGTGTAAGCGACCATTTCATTTCCCATTTGATTCCAAGGTCGAAATATGGATTCTACAACTGTGCACATAGTTTTGCCGCTGATCTAATCTGACTACCAACACATACACACATCTGTCTACTAACACATACACACCGCTGATCTACTAACACATACGCACCGCTGATCTACTAACACATACACACCGCTGATCTACTACTAACACATACACACAGCTGCTCTACTAACACACACATACACACAGCTGCTCTACTAACACATACACACAGCTGCATTGCTCGCTCAACGTCACCTCAATACTACTTTCCGTTTACGCCCTTCAGAGAGAACCAGACGTTAGTGAGTGTGAGATTATGTCTGTACCTCTGTACATGCACCCCTACAGTCAGTGTCAAGCTTAATAATTATTGACTATTATACGGTTTAATTGTATGTATTTATATCTTTTGTTTTTAACATACTTGATTAGTATGTTGGTAGTTGGTTTAAATAAATTTAATACTTATTTATGAAAGTTGTTGCTTATTACACCTATTGAGTCAGCACAAGAAAAAAACAGTCTTTTCCATGCGTGTCTTATACTTTTTAATATTGCCTAAACGAGAAGACGGTATTATTACTACAACGGTTCTCTAAAACAAATGGTCAAATGCATGGCTATGTATTTATAGTAAATGTCTAGTTTTTCATAAGGCAAGAGCATACAAAATTCACCTTTTACTTCCCATTAACATCTCCAAAACTTGGCGATCAGTGAGCTCTAATATATTAATTATTTTTTATATTTTATGCTGATTAATTTTGCTAAGTAACGTTAAAATTCCTCTGCTGACGATATGACCCCCGGATAAGTACAGGATAAGTACAGGATAGATAAAACCCGATTTGAGATCGACTAGGAAGAATTCGTGTTTCAGAAAATGTCCTTATAAATAACTGTACCAGCTTGCCTCAACATTTTTAATCACCACTAATCATCAATCATGAACTACTATAGTGATTTAAAGGTATGATATGTAGAAAAGTCCACCTCTAAGTTGTAAATTTTAAATCATACTCATTAAGAATCATGTTGCTATTGCTTTATTTTGAAAATTGAATTATTAGGACATTTCCTGTCCTCTGTATTAGCCCTCTCTAAGTGGGAGGACTCAATCAGGATGCCACTGAGGTGTGTGTACCAAGCTCTTGAAGTGCCTACATCATCAATCTATTGTTTACTGTGTCAACTAATCATAGTTCAATACAATATATTGTGTGCGTGTACAGGAGACAAATAGATGTTACCTCAGACGCCACTGAGGTGTGTGTACCAAGCTCTTGAAGTGCCTACATCATCAATCTATTGTTTACTGTGTCAACTAATCGTAGTTCAATAGAGTCTGTTGTGTGCGTGTACTGGAGACAAATAGTTGTTATCTCAGACGCCACTGAGGTGTGTGTACCAAGCTCTTGAAGTGCGTACATCATCAATCTATTGTTTACTGTGTCAACTAATCTTAGTTCAATAGAGTCTGTTGTGTGCGTGTACTGGAGACAAATAGTTGTTATCTCAGACGCCACTAAGGTGTGTGTACCAAGCTCTTGAAGTGCCTACATCATCAATCTATTGTGACAACAGTAAACAATAGATAGAACATGAACAACCTCGGGAGTAGAAGTCAGTATATGTTTTCTTATTTAAGAGTAAACGTAGAAAATTAGATGTAAAATTATTAACGTTTCCCTTTTTACTTTTGTAATATTATTTCCACGATAATTGGCATAACACAGAATCAGTTGGCTTCCATCAGGTTGTGACAGTATAAATCTATAATGTGCTAACTAAATTACAAAACCATGCGGTTTAATCGCTAAAGAGTCTCCGGGAGGCAAACCACTACATGGAAACTCACTTAGCAGCTATTATGTGAGGGACGGGACACACGTGACTAAGTATGGAGCTGTTAACAAGTCATTAGACATCACGCATGTGAAACTCAGACTTTAGCTAACGAGTATAGAACTCGTATCAAGTTATGGGTTGTTTATTTAGTATTTCTGTTAGTATATTTCAAACAGTATGTATAACAATCAACAGAAGTTTATAGTTTTTAAATTTTAGTATAGTACACAGAGAATTATAAATATTAAAACAAATTAATTTTAAAGTAATAAAAAAAATAAGAAATATATGCAGTAGACCAAAATTTTGATGACGTACTTACCTCCAGAAATATGTTAATACATAGGCATTACAAATAAATGTGTGAACTAAATTGTGAGCTATTAGATATTAGGCCCTCAGCTCTTGTGTAGGAAGTAGGCTAAATCTGAATTGATCATACTGGATATTAATATTTAAATAATATACAGGGTGAGTGGCTCTTGGTGTGACAAAATTTTTTGAGTTATAATGCAATGTAAATATGATACAATGCCGGTTATAAAAAATTCTAACTCCAAAAATTAGGTCTGAAATGAATTATTTTCAGTTTTTCTAAAAAACCCGTGTTTTTGTACATAAATCTGATATTTCTCAGCAACGTATAGACATATGTGAGCAAACTACATAATTTTTAGATTCTCCGTTAAATTTTAAATTTGAAAAAGTTATCGGTTCAAACGGTAAGAAAAGAAAATTAAGCTTCAGGTCGATTCAGATGGCAAAGTTGCTATGTTTCAGAAAAACTTAAATATTATTGAACCCCTTCTTTTTAACACATACTGTACACAAGAATGTGTCAAG
This sequence comes from Homalodisca vitripennis, assembly GCF_021130785.1. Classification (NCBI taxonomy): domain Eukaryota; kingdom Metazoa; phylum Arthropoda; class Insecta; order Hemiptera; family Cicadellidae; genus Homalodisca; species Homalodisca vitripennis. Next base: position 8,241,142 of record NC_060209.1, read on the forward strand.
TGATATTAAAAACTTTGCCATTTAATAGGATTTAAAATTGTATGCCATATGACCATAGTTAAGTATTCGGTTACCTACTTTTATTGGTTTGAATACTAAAAAACATGCAAGCTACAAAAAGATTAAAACAATTTAATAACAACTTCACTTAATTTTTATGTTTTATAAAACTGCCTCATAAAACAAGGTATGCCATACCAACTATTTAGGTGTTTTGCCATTAAAAAAAATCAATAGGTTAAAGGTTAACACTGAGTAGTCATAGGACGGTATAATAATTTTTGAGCATTAGTAAAGATATTTAATAATGGAACTTTAATCAATTATCAATAAAGTAAATGAAAATTAGAATAGATCATGAACACAAAACATTAAAAGTAAAATCATTGCAGTTCATTCTCAAAATGGCGACCTTCTTTTCTCACACAAGCTCTTGTTCGCTTTCTCATTGCTCCAACGATCGTGTTAAAAGACAGTTTTTCCCGAAGCCTTTGAGCAGCCAGACCAATTCTGCCTCGTAATTCTTCTTCTTAGTTTACTGGGGTGGAATAAAACTTCCTGCTTAAAAAACCCCACACAAAAGTCCATAGGTGTAAGGTCGGGAGATCGGGCAGGCCATGCGACAGTTCCCCACGTTCAATCCACTCGGGATAGTTTTCAGTCAGCCATTGACGTACTGTTGCATTAAAATGTGGAGGGGCTCCATCCGGCTGGAATATAAGCTCGTCTCTTTCAACATTGTTTAAACCATCTAGAAGGTTAGGTAGGTCGTGTTGCAAAAAATCTAAGTAGTTTGTTCCATTTACAATTCCATCAAATATGTGAGGGCCAATCAATTGGTCGCCTAAGACTACGACACCAAACATTAATACTAAAACGCGTTTGAAAGGATTGTTCCCTTGTCCGGTGTGGGTGATTTGTACTCTAGGAGCATAATCAGTTGCTTTCAGACCTTGAACAGGCGTACAATGGTATGGATGGAACTTATTCTTATGCAAAATGTCCAAAACCTTCCACTGTGATACACCTACGTCTCTAGCAAGTTGTCTACTACTATCATTCCGAACTGAATTTAGAACTACTTCATCTAATCCTACATCATGAACAATGTGTCCTACTTCGTTAGGTCTTTTGTGAACTGTACCTCCCTCCACCAGACGTTGATAGAGTCTTGAGAACACAGAATGACTGGGAAGTCGGCAATCAGGGTAGCGAGCTTGATACTCTCTTTGGGCAGCACGCGCATTTCCATCACAAAACCCGTAAATAAAGTGCATATCAGCGTATTCTCGAGTAGTGAACTCCATGGCAGCCTACACTTGACTAAATTGAACAGAAAAATAGTTTATTGGAGGTGGAAGTAATTCATGTGGACACTGGTCTTATAAAAAAAGATAAGGAATGAATGTACAATAATACTGGTGAAAGTGATAAGATAAGAAATTAAAACATTGATAAACATTGATTAAACCATTAATCAATAACTATCATCCACAAATTATTTTAAACTGCTTTACTTCTTTGTAATCTTCAATTCCTTGTTTTATGAGGCAGTTTTATAAAACATAAAAATTAAGTACAGTTGTTATTAAATTGTTTTAATCTTTTTGTAGCTTGCATGTTTTTTTAATATTCAAACCAATAAAAGTAGGTAACCGAATACTTAACTATGGTCATATGGCATACAATTTTAAAGCTTATTAAATGGCAAAGTTTTTAATATCACTTGACACATTCTTGTGTACAGTGTGTGGTAAAAAGAAGGGGTTCAATGATATTTAAGTTTTTCTGAAACTTAGCAACTTTGCCATTTGAATCGACCTGAAGCTTAATTTTCTTTTCTTACCGTTTGAACCGATAACTTTTTCAAATTTAAAATTTAACGGAGAATCTAAAAATTATGTAGTTTGCTCACATATGTCTATACGTTGCTGAGAAATATCAGATTTATGTACAAAAACACGGGTATTTTAGAAAAACTGAAAATAATTCATTTCAGACCTAATTTTTGGAGTTAGACTTTTTTATAACTGCCATTGTACCATATTTACATTGCATTATAACCCAAAAAATTTTGTCACACCAAGAGCCACTCACCCTGTATATAATAACATAATTCATACTAATTAGACTTAAAAGGAGAAAACTATGGCGGAAAAGGAAAATATTCGATTAAATAATTTTTCGAGAACTCTGAAGTGAAAATAGCTTTTCTCTTAAAAACAAATATTTTCCTGAAGCACAAATTTATATTGGTATCTCAGTACAACTGAATAAATAAAAAACAAAATATGTCAGTATTCAGACAGTGAAACTTATAACTTACATCAACGAAAGACTTGCACTAGTAACACATAACCATGGCGTGCACATTGAATTAATAGTTTTTTGCAAGGTAATGTTATTGTTTATTTGTTTTTTTATTTGCATTTCAAATCTTTTATTGCAAATCTGACTTTTGTCTTTGATAAATAGTTTTTTAGTGCACATATTGAATACAAAATTATTTATACACGTTTTTAGAAACAATAATTATATATTTATATTAGTCTATTTTAGTTACAGTTTAGTAAACTTGAATTTCGCAAAGCATTTAAGGGGAGTAATTAAAGTTTTCCCTTTTCGGTCTCATGTGTCTGAGAAGATAAACCTGTATTATTGAGTGCCACAGAATATCTGTTAACATTACACCAGTAAAATAGAACATGGAGCAACTCGACAGCATAACTAATGAGGTATGGCACCAACGGACAGACAGACAGACAAACTGCCGGACTGCTCTTTGAACCAAAAATTTTTTTTTGGCCCAAAAATACCTAATGAACAAATTTCAAGTCTCTAGGGTATTTCTATCAAAGATCATATTACAGATAGACGAAATTTCTCTTGAACTACTGACTCCTAAAACCATCATTTAACGTATCTTCGCATCATGAGGAATCCAAGTGCCAAATATAGTCTCTAAAACCTTTATATAAAAGTTATCATAGATATTGCCCAATAACTACACGATTTAAAGAGGAATAATATATTTAATTTTAAAATAAATATTCTAACATTAACCAACAATGGCATTAAAGTACGAATATTCAGTTCTTTACTATACTAAAGAGTGCTTCACAAAAGCAACTGGCAGTTGAGAGAGGTGTAAGTTATTCACTCTCCTTTTTGAAAGGGCGAGAAATCTCTCAAGAGCTCTTTTGGGATTCTCGACTCTCAGACCGCCATCACCGACTGCTAATCTGCGCTTTAGAGGTATACATTATTATGTATTGCTGTTCCGTGAAATTTCGTATTTTTAAGATTTTTACACATATTGATTTTACTTACATTTTAGGCAAATTTTAGATATTTTTCACCAATATTTATTCAAAATTGTAAGTACTACTAGCCACTTTACTTTAGTTACATAAGAAGTATCTTAAACACAAATCTTTAACAATAATAATTGTGAATACTGTTACTATCTGGTATTTTATACAGTTTGGAGAGATATCTAATTTTATAGATACCCTTTTACGCATCTATTAAAATATTTACTTTATTTTTAGTTACTCAGTAAAATTTATATTTGAGAACAATAAACTAAACATTTATAACTTCTTTGCTATATTCTGCTTCACATAACGGATCTACTGATTGCTCTAAACAGGAATAAACTCTCTGAAATCAATGACACTTATAGTACTGTACAGTACCTCGCCCCAGCCGTGACAATGTCGTGTTACATTCGGCAGCAACATGAACTGATCGGTATTGGTAAGTATGATGGATGAACGCGCTTGTTTAAATACGTCACTTAGAACATGAACAAATCTGCGTCACATATTCATCGATTTAGGGTTCCACTACACAAGGAACATAACATGAAAACTAGTGCCTTCTTAATTGTTGCTACTCGATTAAATAAACATTTAAATTGATTATTGAGGACGTAAGTAATAATGCTTTTAATTGGCACTACGCTAAATAGATTCTCCATTTTTGTAACCTTACTTAACAAGACTAGTATAAGTAAATGTAGGAATGATACTGATTAGCTTAACGAAATAACAAACATCCTTTAATACGAAAGAATAAAATTTTACAAACTATTAGTAATATTACTGTTCATTGTTAGATGAAACATTGTATACTTATATATTTATAACTTGCTGAGACATTTTTTAATATATTTCAAACAAAAAAATTGAAAGAGAATTTTATATTTCGTTGAAATTCTTGTTTTATGATGAATATTGTTTTATATGAAGAAGTTAGGTTTACGCGACACCGAGAGTCGCCTGACAAGTTTTTCTGAGGTTGCATGCAAAACTCAAAACTATAGCTTTTTCAGCCTAGAGATGTTTTTCCAGCCCCTCGTATGATAGATGCATTAGTAATAAATATTTACCTACTCTTACTCCTTACATCCATTATTACTCCGATATTTGCAGTTTCTATTTATGATGACTATGACTAACCTTTATGTATGACTAGCAAACGAAAAATAATCAAAGCTTCCTAGAAATTAGCTGATTTGGTACTCAAAGGCTAAATCACTTTGCTGCATAGAAGTGATCAAAGCTCATCAACTCTTACTTTTTGTTTCTAAATACAGCTCTATCACTTTTTGTTTGAGCCTGATGTATAGGAAAAGGAGCACCACGGTGCACCGCGTAACTTAAAAACTAAATAACAACAATAAATATAATTCCAATAATGACAATAACATAATAAATAAATAATATAATAATAACACAATAAATAGAAATTTGGTCTATAAATAACATATATCAGGTACGGCAGTAGCAACATTTTAACTGGTAATTTTTATGAACTGAGGGGAGGAAAAAGGTTGTAGAATTTCTAGGCCCACTATTTTTGAAAAGTAATTTTGTTTCAAGTTTGTAGCCGAAATTTAAAAAAAAATATATTTAAAGCCAATTTTCGAAGGAGGCGGGGGCTTAGTTGCCTCCACGAATCCGAATTAAAGATGAAATCCTCCCCTTCAGGTCATGTAACTAACTAAATAAATACTGGCTAGGTACTGGCCCTCCTCCAGATCTAACATCTGGCAGCGCTCCCTGCACCCCAGTCCTCGCAAGTTCAGTATAAGAAGTAAAAAAACACATATTTAATCCAACCTTGTTCCAGAAGAAATGAATGGGAGCACTACACTCCGGTTGGATGCCGGTCCAATAGCGCTGGCAGGGCGCGGGCATTCAATTTTTCAGTTGTTCGGGCAGACTCGCCGCACCAGTCCCGCTGACGGCACTCACGGGGACCCTGCCGAAAGTCGGTGAATTAGCCAGCCATGGAGAAACGGGAAGAACAGAGAACAGCCAGAACACAGTAAGCTTCTCCGAACGTGTCTGACCGCTCCGAACAGTAGCCAGAGTCAGTGCCGGTGCCGGTGAACAGCTGGTCGGTAAACTAGTCAAGGTCAACCAGCTGACCTCAACCAGGCAGAAAATCAATACTCTGACGGAGTGACTCCCCCACCGACTGACAAGAGTGGCCGAGGTGGGCAAAATAAAAGACAAAAATAAATTGTCCAAACTGAGCCCCGGCTCAACCTCCCCCACTAAAAAAGGTGCAACCCCAAACAAAACCTCTCCCCCACTGAAAGAAGAACCAACAAGCTCTGGCACAGGAAACGGGAAGTCGAGAACCCTAACAGGAAACGAAGTCCTGAGCAGGAGGCAGACAAAACACGATCCTCCTGAAATTTTGAGAGGCGCCTCTCTTGGAGAAAGAAGAAAATAGAAAGAGAGTAAAACGACACCACAGGGAAAACCAGGGGTGATCAGTCCCCGGACACCCCCGCAGCCGCACCAGTATCCAGAGCATGACCAGAGGTATCACCACGGAAGGCCTTCAGATGAGAAACGTGGGCCTTCCGCCACAACCTCCCCGATACGGGATCAACCAACTCAGCAGTAACTGGGGAGAGAAAACGAAGAATCCGGTGAGGACCTGTCCACCGATAGCAAAGTTTGGCTGCCCGTTTATCCACGGCCGAACTGACCGGATGGGCCTTACAAAAGACAAGATCCCCCACCTGGAAGGGGTTAGCAATACGTACCTTATTGAATTTTCTCCTCACCCTTTCCCTAGACTGTAGGAGCTTAACCCTGACTGCTTCCCAAGTGTCACTCACATTGGGAGTACCAGGCACTGGTAGAAGACTATCCAGACTCCAGAGATTAGACAAGGGATCAGAAGGAGGACGACTAAACATGACCTGGAAAGGCGTGGAATCATGACTTTCGTGAAGAGCAGAATTGAAGGCTAACTGAAGCCAGCTCAGGTTTTCATCCCAGGTAGTTTGTTTCTCAGCGTGATAAGCGATGAGGGCGGCTCTGAGATTGCGGTTGAACCGCTCAGCATGAGAAGGCTGGGGGTAGTAAGGAGATGTCGTAACATGTTTGATTCCATGCCCAAAACAGAAGCGATGAAACTCCCTCGACACGAATTGTGTGCCGTTGTCTGAGACGAAGGTGGCGGGCACTCCAAAATTCTGTAGAAGGCGGGACTTGAGTGCCTTGACGGTGAGCGACGCCGTGGCACTCCTAAGAGGAATCAACCAGCAAAACTTAGAGAAAGCATCCACAGCAACAAGCAGGGAGGTGTTCCCTGACTTGCTACGGGGAAAGGGTCCCACATAGTCAATGAACACTTTCTCAAGAGGCCGCTCCGCCACCTCGGAGGAAAGAAGTCCTAATTTGGTATTTTGTGCTGGTTTACTGACCGAGCAAAGATGACAAGCTCGTACTCTACCAGCAATGTCTCTGTCCATACTCTTCCAGATAAACTTATCTCTGATTTTAGCGATGGTCTTGTGAATACCTAAATGACCGCCCACGGGAGAAACATGAAAGTAGGAAAAGACCATCGGTATGAGGGCACTCGGCAGAACAATCTTGGGACCACCTCCGCGTCGGGCACGACAGCAGAGGACACCCTTGGACAAGAAGTAAGGAGAGTGGGCTTCTCCCTCCTGGAGCTCACCAATGATGTTTGACAACTCGGGGTCTTGAAGTTGGTGAGAGCCAAAACTCTCAAAGGCAGCAGGGAAATCCAACATCACAGTCCCACACAACGGTGCTTGAGAATCAACAGGATCGCTGGGTAGATGATACATTCTAGAAAGAGCATCGGCGACGACGTTTTGGGTGCCGCGAATGTGCTGCACCCTGAATTTAAAGGCCGCAATTTTGACAACCCAGCGACCAATCTTCCCGAGTTGTCGAGGATGGGCCAATAGCCAGGAAAGAGCCTGATTGTCAGTTTCCAGCAGAAATTCGGAATGCTCTAGGAACCTCCGAAACTTATCCATGCCGAAAACGACCGCCAGACACTCCAGCTCATAAATAGAAGATTTCTTTTCCTGAAGGGTCAAAGTCCTAGATGCAAAAGCTATAGGTTGCCGAGCACCGTCGAATTCTTGAGAAAGCACAGCTCCTACAGCACAGGATGAGGAGTCAGTCTGCAAGATGAAGGGCCTACTAAAGTCCGGTATTCGCAGCACAGGAGGTTGGATAATTGCCTCCTTAAGCAGTTGAAAAGCACGTTCTTGATCTTCACCCCAAACGAACTTTGCGTCTTTCCTTCTTAAGGCGTTCAGAGGGGCGGCCACCTCGGCAAAGTCAGGAATAAACCTACGGTAGAAATTAACCATGCCGATGAATCTGGCAACACCCTTGGCATCCTTCGGAGGAGGGAAATCCCGAATGCCTTGGGTCCTGGCAGGGTCTATAGATACACCCCTAGACGACACGAGGTGACCGAGAAACGATATTTCAGACTTGGCGTAAGACACCTTCTCCGGATTGACTGTAAGGCCAGCCCTACCCAACCTAACCAAGACCTCCTCAAGATGTTTAACGTGTTCCGTGAAAGACTCACTGTAGACCAGAAGGTCATCAAGATAATTAAAGACATACCTGAACTTCACATCGTGGAAGATGGAGTCGAGCAACCTAGTTAACGTTTGGGCCCCCACAGCTAGCCCCATAGGCACAGTTCGGTACTGATACAAATTCCACGGAACACAGAAGGCCGTGAGAGGACGTGATTCCTTCTTCAACGGAATCTGATGATATGCTTGGTTCAAATCAAATATAGTGAAAAATTTGGCCTTACCGAACCAATCAAAAGCAGAATGGAGATCGGGGAGAGGCACTGAGTCTATTTCAATTTTGGCATTAAGTTTTCTTAGGTCAACCACCATACGATGTTTTCCATTAGGCTTTGGAACCAAGAACGCTGGACTGGCATACGATGAGTTTGAGGGCTCAATAACTCCTTGATCCAAGAGATCCTTGATGATACCACGCATAACCTCCATCTTTGGAGGAGCCAACTTGTATGGGTGGGAGCGTACTGGCTGAGTGTCAGTCAGACGAATTTCATATTCAATGAGATGGGTAGAACCGAGCTTGGGTGTGAGGACCTCCGGAAATCTTGAGCAAAGCTCACGGAGAACCCCAGCTTGCTCCTCATCCAAGTGACCGAACGGGTCCCCAGGGGCAGAACCTTCCTCACACTCCACCTCCACAACCTGCGGCGTCGATTTGCATTTATCAGAAAAGGGGACTGACACTCGCCGATTGAATTTGAAATAAGACTGGCCCGCCTGAAGATCCAGCACCAAACCAGTCTTTTGAATAAAATCCGCCCCCAAAATACAATCCATACTCAGGTCCTGGGCCACAAGGAAGCTCCACACCCATGAAAAATATTCAACCTTAAACTTGACTGAAGCCTTCTTCGAAATTGGAAGAGGGGAATTAGAAGCAGTCCAGCAAGTTAAAGAAGACTCCTCGGTGTGCTTCACCAAACCTAACCTTGAAATGGCTTCAAAAAGACGGGAAGAGATGAGGCTACAGGCTGACCCGGAATCAACTAGGGCCTTATGCACTGAGTCTCCCACTAAGATATTGATATAAGGGCACACCGAAGATGCTGTCCTAAGCCGTAGGTTTCCCTTCTCTGCTAGGCTCATAGTGTCCAAACTATTAATCAAATTTTTCGCACAGGTACTATTTTTTTGAAATTTTTTCTTAGACCTCGGGGGAACTTCAGAGAAAACCCCCCTTTGATCTAGTTTTTTGGACCAGTGCGATATCTCCTAGGACACTCCCGACGAGTATGACCTCGTTCACCACAGGCATAGCAGATGGGTGGATGAAGCCCACCAGAGTGATGTGGCCCATCCACGGGATTATGTACGGCCGTGACAGCCCTGGAGGGCTGGATGGAACGATGATTGTTCCTCTCCGCCCTCTGCCGGTCAGCAAACTGTACGCTGCGCGAAGCAATGCACAGACGGTCCAGTTCAGAAAAGGTGGAAGGGCGACCAGCAAAAACTAGACGGGACCTCTCTTCAGGATTGAGACCCTCAAGAATGGTGGTGACCACAGTACTTTCGGGGATATTGAGCCTTAACACCCTATCAGTGTCCCTCACCTCGGCCACAAACTTAGCCAAACTCTCTCCGTTGCCCTGAGGCCTAAAGAATTTCTCCACACGGAGACGTTCCCTCAACTGACCAGGAACAAAGAAATCCAATGCCTCCCTATGAAAATCATCCAGGGTACCACCCCTCTGGAGAACTCGAACCAGACAGTCACCCAAAGGTGGCCTACAAAACGGAGAGATAACATGCAGGAAGCTCGCTCCCTGAAGACCAGGCAAGTCATGCAGTCGCAGGATCTCAGAAAGAAACCGCAGCAAGGCTTCAGTATCTAGACCATCCACCGTTGGTAGTCGCTGCAGCAACGGGGTAAGTGGGTTCGGAAGCTTGTGATACTGAACAAAGGATCCCGTCACCACAGTCCCCAGTCCCCCAGATCCAGCAGGCATTTGGGTCACAGGCCCCCGGGCCCCGTCCACACCAGACACCCCCGACGCCACGCCCACATCAAAATCAGCAACAACTGACCCAGGGATCCGGCATTCACCCTTAACAGCCGCAGCAGAGTCAATCGCAGACAAAGATTTTTCAGGAGCCTTTGCCCCCTCGTCCCTCTCGAGTACAGTCAGCAGGCCGTCAACCAAGGTGACACGTTCCTTCAACCACTCCTTATCACCAGAACTGGTAAGCTTGGCTCTAAGTAGCGACAGCCTCATATGTAGATGGGTAAGCCGGGACAAATACCTAGCCCTCTCTCGGCCAGTAGGCGGCGACTCCAACCAGTCCTCCTGACTATTCTCAAACGTCTCCAACTTAGCCTCCAAAATAGGCCTCTGCTTCTGGAACGTCAAATCTCTAGGCCAGGTCGTGTCCAGTTCCATATTATCACGCAGTTGCTTCCGCATGGACTCGCAGTCGGAACCCGGAGTAAGCCCACGAGCCAACAACTCAAAATGGAGATCCTCCTTCAACAAGTATTCAGGCACCAGAGAGACAGGCATGATAAATAAATAAATGACACAGACTAACAAGTAACACACACTGACTCGAAGTCAACGACTAACAAAGCAATAACTAAGGCGACAAGTGAATAACTTAGTGAGACAACACTCTCAGCAGGGTCCCCAGAATTCCTGCCGTCCACGAAACACGGCAGCGAATCCAAAATACCACAACAAAACACTACGCCGTACCAGAACCAAAACCAGGAAGAAAAACAACGAAGACAAGATATAACAAAAACACACACGTAACAATAATCAGGAAATAAATAGGTTCACACACTTCCTGTCGATCGGCGGAAAATAGCACAGCGAGACGGCACAGGCGCAGGAAGTCAACTAACAACTTCAACTCATCTCTCTCACCACCAGTGGCAAAAACAAAAACCCCGGGCCCGTAGAGGGTAAAAACACGTAACCACGCTCTGCTACCATTTTGTTCCGAGTTAGTGAAAAATACAGGGGGCCTCGGAAGCGTGCCCCTCCCAAACTCGGAGCAAATCATTAAAAAAAACAATCACATGCCACTAGTGGGAAGAGACAAAAACGAGACAAGATTTCGAGTACAAGAAATATAATTAGTAGGTGGCAAACATTTCCATGCAAAATACAATTATGCAGCACCACGGTGCACCGCGTAACTTAAAAACTAAATAACAACAATAAATATAATTCCAATAATGACAATAACATAATAAATAAATAATATAATAATAACACAATAAATAGAAATTTGGTCTATAAATAACATATATCAGGTACGGCAGTAGCAACATTTTAACTGGTAATTTTTATGAACTGAGGGGAGGAAAAAGGTTGTAGAATTTCTAGGCCCACTATTTTTGAAAAGTAATTTTGTTTCAAGTTTGTAGCCGAAATTTAAAAAAAAATATATTTAAAGCCAATTTTCGAAGGAGGCGGGGGCTTAGTTGCCTCCACGAATCCGAATTAAAGATGAAATCCTCCCCTTCAGGTCATGTAACTAACTAAATAAATACTGGCTAGGTACTGGCCCTCCTCCAGATCTAACATCTGGCAGCGCTCCCTGCACCCCAGTCCTCGCAAGTTCAGTATAAGAAGTAAAAAAAACACATATTTAATCCAACCTTGTTCCAGAAGAAATGAATGGGAGCACTACACTCCGGTTGGATGCCGGTCCAATAGCGCTGGCAGGGCGCGGGCATTCAATTTTTCAGTTGTTCGGGCAGACTCGCCGCACCAGTCCCGCTGACGGCACTCACGGGGACCCTGCCGAAAGTCGGTGAATTAGCCAGCCATGGAGAAACGGGAAGAACAGAGAACAGCCAGAACACAGTAAGCTTCTCCGAACGTGTCTGACCGCTCCGAACAGTAGCCAGAGCCAGTGCCGGTGCCGGTGAACAGCTGGTCGGTAAACTAGTCAAGGTCAACCAGCTGACCTCAACCAGGCAGAAAATCAATACTCTGACGGAGTGACTCCCCCACCGACTGACAAGAGTGGCCGAGGTGGGCAAAATAAAAGACAAAAATAAATTGTCCAAACTGAGCCCCGGCTCACAACAAACAACTTACTACTGTTATACAAACTACTTTAGTGGCGGAAAAATGTCATTTTCTGTCTGTATGTCTGTCTGTCTCTCCGTCTTTTCTTACAATATTTTGAAAACGATCTGATCCGTGACTAACAGAACTAAAATTATGCATGAAGCTTCATTTCTCCTAGAATGAGTTTTACAGTTTGACATGTATTAAGTGAGCTATACACTAACAATTTTGCATGCAACATCAACAAAGGAAATATTAACTAGAAAACACCGGGTTGACAAAAGGGTTTTCAGATTTGTTGTAATAAGTGAAACAATACCAAAGTTTTTTTATGATCAATTTTTTGTTGAAATTAACCTTCACTATCCGGCCTTCTATTCGGAACTTAATGGTCGGGCAGGATAGTGGGCCTGGTCGACGTGGCACCACAATCCAGTGGTGTTACCGCAAATGCGGGTTAAACCCACAGAGCGGCGTATACTGAGAGGCTCTGGGAGTGTGCACTTGTGTTGCAGGGGCTGAAGTGACCTTGATGTGCCGGTGGATTTTCTCAGTGTAAGAAGCCAGCTTCTTCGAGCCATGGTCTAGGAGTGCTGCTCGGGTTTCAATTTTTCGGTTTTCAAGTCCGTTAGGTGGACTTAGAACGTTTATATTGCCCTTGAACTAGGACGCTCGAAAGACAAGGTGGCCTTTACTGAGAGCCTGAGGGCAGCCATAGGGGACAAGGGGTCTGTTCGGACCTCTGACCCTCAGGTTTCTGTTCAGATCAGGGATCTAGATTCGGTTCCAACTGAGAAAGAGGTTACCACGGCCATGAGTTGGGCTCGGAGACTCTCCTCTGAGGGTCTGGTTAACTAAGCCGAACCGCAGCCACGTCAATAGACTGCTGGCTCTCCGACATCGCAGGTTTAGCTGGATAAGCTGCAGAATCCGTTGGATGGTGGTCGTCCTGCGGTGCTGTCGCTGTCTAGGTCTTCTACACGCCTACAGGAACTGTAAAGGCCCAAATCGAACAAATGTAGCCTTTGGAGAGTATCTGCATCTCAGCAAATACCACTTCAGTGGAACACCAATAAGCTGGACGCGAGGAAGTTCACCGAGAAAATTCTAAGGTGTGGGACAAGGAATTCTGCTGAATCTGGGGTGGCCCACGCCGAAGTTTTACCGAAATCAACTATGGAGCTGGTAACCTTGGCCTACGATGTCCATGTCATGCTGGAGACCATTGCGCTAAAAACAACCCGCTTTTTCGTGGACATATGTGATCACTGAGCCTGCTTTAGAGCCAGACGAGCCACCACAAGGGCTATAATTTCCGCTAACAAATTTAGAAAAACGGAGGGCCTTCAACGCTGTTAATAACAAAACCACCGCGCCATCAACCGTAACGACGACGTAAGGACGACTACTAAAGGATGTACTGAAAGAGGACGTCAATTCTGAACCATAGGGTCTAGGCTACAGAATTGCAACACAAAATCTTGGCGCACATTCACAACCATCCGTCATGGATGGCGCCATCATGAAAAGGATTTTCCACCCCTTATTTCCAACCCGCTTAAATTCTTCCATAGAAGTTACCGGAAGTCTCTCGCCATATCAGTACACCTTCAGAAAGGAGCAGTCAAATGTTCCTAACCTGAAGTAATGTGACAAACAGATTCCCGGTTAGGATCCTAAGGTGTAGAGAAGGTTTATTGTTGGTAATTCAAATCTTGCGTGAGACTCCCCATACTAAAGGCTAGCTACCTGTGTGCATAAGTGCATTTCCTTACCTCTTTCAAAAAAAAATATTTCTGTAATTAAGAATCCAATTTCATGTTTGAGTGGACATCACACCAAGTTGTTTTATAATATTGATAATAATAAATTGTAGGCAACTAAACAACGATAAAGTGTATAGAAGATAAAGTTTTCTAGTGAGAGCGCACTAGAGTTTTGTCGCCGCGGTTGACTTTTTCACACTTGGGCCATAAAACTGACTGCTACCCGGCGCGGCGAGCTACCGGTGTCCCTGAAGGGCTCTTTAGGGCGTCTCCTTTCCGCTTACGGTCTCGTGACGTGAATGTTTAACGCTTCCTCGAGACTCAATCCCTGTCTAAATTGTAGTATATCGGTTACTTCTATGCACATAGATTTATAAATAAATAAATAAAAATGCCTTTATTGCAAGCGTTTCTCAGTATAACAACTGCTTTACAGAACAACTTGTCATATCTTACACTATTTACAATACTGGGAAATAAAAATAAAAACTAAAACCTATAGACGAAAGAAAACACCCAAACAAGACAAATAAATTACAGCACAATCATTTTTCTTAATTTACTTTTAAAAACAGTAACAGAAGTCTGTTTAAGGTTCTGGGGGAGGTCATTGTACAACTTTGGGCCAAAGTAAGAAAAGCTCCTCCTCCCAAACTCATGCTTGACTCTGAGAAAGTGAAGCAGGTCACCATGGCGGACACTGCGTTGAGAGACCTCCTCCCGAAATTGGAGCTTCTCGATCAGGTACCGCGGCTCACCCAGCGCAAGCACCTTGTGGATCATGCCACATGTCAGGATCCTGCATACATTTTCCATGGGGGACAAACTGACAGCATCTCGGAAGGGTGACACATGATCAAAGCGCCTCAAATTGAAAATGAATCGAACTGCAGAATTTTGCAGTCTTTGAATCCGATCTATGTCTCCAATAGAGATACTGTTGCCGTATGCAGGATAGCAGTAATAAAATACAGACAGAACAAGAGAACTCATAAGCCGGAGCTTAGCGGATTCTGGCAGCATACTTCTAAATCTGTACAGACCCCTCAGCCTACCAAGGGCACGCTGGATAGCATGAGTGACATGATCAGAAAAGGTGAGCTCACTGTCAAGCACAACTCCGAGAGTCTTGACTGACTCAGAGACAGACAGGCTCTCCCCACTGAGCCTTACTCTCACTCCTCTCTGACCAAGGGCCTGCACCAGATTGTGTGGGGCAAGATAAAGGACAATGCACTTACCTATATTGAGTTTAAGGCCATTGTTAACCGATCAAGTGTTCACTAGGTCGGAATTTATTTTCTCAATAGCCTCATCAATGGAGCCAGGCTCGTATGACAAGCGCAACTGACAATCATCTGCGTACAGGTGAGCTGCACAGCTTTGAACACAACTGGGGAAGTCAGACGTATATAAGTTGAACAATATAGGTCCAAGACAACTTCCTTGAGGAACACCTCGCCTTTTGACAAGTGAAGTTGACGTCCCACTTCCCATCTTTGTAACCTGACTTCTGTCTCCTAGGTATGATTTTACCCACTCGATTGAATTTTTGTCAAAGCCATAAAAATGCATCTTAGCATACAAAAGTTCATGGTTAAGGGAATCAAATGCTTGTGAGTAGTCCAGTACCACTAGTGAACTACACATCCCTATCTTTCGCATCAATTAAGTCACTGAACAGACTTACCAGGGCAGTGCATGTGCTATGATTTTTTCTAAATCCAGATTGTGCTTTTGGCAATATGTTTACTTCGTTCATATACTGTGCTATTTGACGTGTTACTATCTTTTCCATAATCTTTGATATTGCTGATATTGATATAAAATCGAGATGGGTCTCAGTCGTTGGACACTTTTAGGGGACGTTACTTTTGGCAATGGATGAACAATACTCATTTTCCATCTCTGCGGGAACACACCGCTCATCAATGATTTGTTAATGAGATGAGTAATTGTACCCAAAGCATACGGAATCACGGCCTTAATCATTTGGATGGATATTTCATCACTACCAACAGCTTTAGATTTTATTTCATTTAGTGCTTTTTTTACATCATCTTCAGTAACAGCAGAAAAGCTAAAATCATTCATCAATTCAATTCTCTTACTAGTTCTGAAGACATCGATTTCATCAACTCTGGCTTCATTTCCATTCCCCATATTGACAAAATACTGATTGATGTCATCAAGCTTCAGTTGGTGTGGAATGTTTTCATTTCTGTTTTTCATAACTATATTACACTGTTTCAAATAAGTCCAAAAATCTTTGGGATCCTTGTTAGTGGATAATTTCTCAGTGAAAAAATCTCTCTTTGCTCTCCACACCATCCCATTCAATTCATTGCGTGTTCTTTGCGTGTTATCTCCCAATCTTTACTGTCCCTGGTTTTTCAATATATTTTACGGAGTTTGTTATAGACTCATCCTATTTTTTAATGTTCCGACTTTCTATCTAGGAGTCATGTTGGGTTGGTACAATGAGTCGCATGGCTGATTCATTTTTATAGTTTTACAGACAGATTGCAGTGAGTTAAGATTTATATTTTCCATAAATAACGAAAAAATATCAAAAATAATTAAGAAGAAAGAAATTGTTTTGGTAGTATATAGCTTTACTATAAAAGAGTAAAGAATGTAGTGTAAAGAAATATATGAACTTTATAATTCCAGGTATTAAAAATCAATCGTTTTCTCTTAACGTATAAATATGACATTTAGTAAAGACACTATGATTCTAGCATGCTACAAGTTGCTTATCTAAGTCTCACTAAAACAACTTTACTAAAATTAACAGTTTTTGTAATAATATTAGCTTCGATATTTTCTTACTGAACAAGTTAGGTGAAACAGCGTCAAAGGGAGATATAACATTTAAACAGTTCATTCAACATATTCGCGTCCAACAACCCGAGTTCGCTCATCAAACACGGATAAAGCAGCTTGTGAAAGCCATATCGTTTGAACTGAACCAATTTCAAGTTTCAGAATCTCTGTAAGTTCGATTTAATCCTTTGTTGCTTTGTTCTCACTGCAGTTAAACATTTAACGTCCGCAATGTACTAGCTATGTTAGCATTATAAAGATTTGCATCAAGGTTTACGTACAGCTCATATTATGTTTCGTATTACATGGAAATTTCATTTCTCAATCTAATTACCTCATATTTAAAATGGACATTATAAGTGGGAAATTAACACAACCTCTCAATTCTTAAGAGATACCAAATAAGCTGTAGATGTCTAATGTCACTAAACTTGTAATTACTGTTTGTAATGAGTATCAGAATTGCTCAACTTTTAATCTCGTATTGTCTTTAATGTTAATAAAAGAAAGTAACTCTGTAATGCGTATTAATGTTGTGAATAAGCCAAGTTTTTTCCTTGATGAGTAACCATTTGGATATGAAATTGGATCCTAAATTATCGAACATTTTTTTAGATAAACGTAAGAAAATGCATTTATACACACAGGTAGCTAGCCTGTAGTGTGAGACTCACACAAAAGATGTGAATTACCAACAAAGAACCTTCTCTATACCTTTGTATTCTAAACCGGACACCGTTTGTCACATCACTTAAAATTAGGAACATTTCACTGCTCCTTTCTGAAGGCGTACTGATGTGGTGCAGGACTCCCAGCAGCTTCTATTGAACAATTCAAGCGGGAGCGGATCAAAATTTTCCAAAAAGAAACGTTACGTTTATTCGTTGAGGCTGTATGCAAAATTTATAATTTATAGCTCACTTAATAACTAAAAAATTACGTACTGTAAAATTCATTCTTAGAGAAAAGTTTCATGCGCAATTTTAAGTCTGTTAGATCAGTCAGCCATGGTTCACTTAGTTTTTAAAATATTGTGTTCAGCCACTCGAGTGAGAGGCTTCCTAAAACATATAAAAATGTTTATAACGAGGAAACCAGAACTTTATATAGAATTTCTTTTGTTTTATATTATATATTTGTATATATATATATATATATATATATATATATGTGTGTGTGTGTGTGTGTGTTTTTTTTTTTTTTTTTTTTTTTTTTTAGGGGTTGTGAAAAAAAATGCATTTCCGCATGCCAGGCTTAGGTGTTTTGCCTGGGTATGTCGGACTCGAACATTGGCTGGTGACTGTAACCAATGCTAATACCGACTAAAAAACTTCCCCTATACTCCAGTCTCTGAATCCCTGTGGAAACCGCCGTTAGGCATTACATCGCAGGGAGACAATCTAGCATTTCTGCTCTTTCATCAGGTGGTTGAAGTAATTTCTTCTCGTCTAGTTATTGCGGAGTTTGTACCTCTGCCTTTCAGTAGACCTTAGTACTTTCAGCACCTCCATGGCGATTGTGCTGGTGGCGTCCCATGTAGCTTTCGATGACAGCATAGCTTCTACTAGTGTTTCTGGATGCAGTGTCCGGTTAAGAATAGTTTCCAGGTTGTCACGCTGCAAACTGAATCTAGGGCACATAAAGAATACGTGTTCTGCATCTTCGGAGACTCCAGGACAGGACGGACACTCCGGCGAATTATCGTGCTTAAAGCGATAGAGATATGCTCGGAAGCAACCGTGTCCTGATAGTATTTGTGTCATATAGTAATTGACCTCTCCGTGACTTCTATTCAGCCAGGCATCCAGTTGTCGTATTAGGCGGTACGTCCACCTACCTTTCTCCGCGGCATCCCACTGCGCTTGCCAACTGCGTATACTATACTGCCGTTCTTTGGTCCTAAGTTCATCAAGGCTCGACGCAGATGATTTTCGTCGTTGATAGAGGGCTCGCCTTTCTTCGGCTAGCACTCGGACAGGCAGCATTCCAGCAATAACGCACGCCGCTTCTTCTGATACTGTGCGGAAGGCACTGGACACTCTCAAGGCGCTTAGTCGATAGATGGATGCGACTTTTCTTCTTGTCTCTTGGACTTCAAGGGCATCCGCCCAGATGGAGATTCCATAAGTCAGCACCTAGGTGACAACTGACGAAAGTAAGCTCCTTCTGCACTGCTTTGGGCCTCCAACGTTAGGCATGAGCCGTGATAGGCTTGCTCTTACTACTGATGCTTTGGCACTCACGTGGTCTACTTGCTGCTTAAAGTTTAGTCGGGCATCAAGCATCACTCCCAGATATCGAATAAATGGTTGTGATGTGATTTCTTGTACGCCGACATTCAGCTTGACAGTTTCCATTACTTTTCTGCCGGTAATAAGCACTGCTTCGGTCTTATGCTTGGCTAGCTCCAAGTACATCATATCCATCCATAGGTTAATACGTCTAAATACGATGTCGAAGATTAGTTTTATCTCTTCAAGATGCTTCGCGACAATCACTACGGCTGCATCATCTGCAAATGCTGCAAGTTTATGGTATTCTTAGGAGGCCATCATACATAATATTCCACAACAAAGGACCAAGAACTGAGCCCTGTGGAACACCTCCAGTAACTGCATATTCTGTTGGGCCATTCTTTGTGTCATATTTCAGGATTCTATCCGTGAAGTAGCTAGCCACTATCCTGCATAGGTATTCTGGCACGTCCTTCTCTTGTAGGGCTTGCATGATCCGATCCCAGTTTGCGGAGTTGAATGCATTCCTGATGTCTAAAGCGGCCACTAGACAGTATTTATTCGTACCACGCTTCCACCTAGTTCCTGCGATTGCATCCTTGGCCGTGTTTACAACCAGGTTGATCGCATCCAGGGTTGATCGTCCTTTTCGAAAACCATATTGATTGTCTGCCAGGAGTGGATCGACTATCGCCTCAATCCTCTGGTGGATGATTCGTTCAAGTATCTTACCCGCCGTATCTAGCATACATAGTGGACGGTAAGATGACGGTTCTTCTGGTGGCTTTTTTCCTTTAGGAAGCAGTACCAGTCGTTGCTGTTTCCACTTTCGAGGAAAAATCCCTTCTTTGAGGCATGTGGTGTAGACGTCAGTGAACAGTGCTGGTGCTGCCTTAATTGCTGTTTTTAAGGCGATGTTTGGGATTCCGTCTAATCCCGGTGCTTTACTATTCCTTACTCGGTTACACGCTTCCATCAGTTCGTTTTCTGAAACTGGCGGGATTTCTTCCAGTTCACACTGCACTACCGGGTATTCGAATTTCCGTTGCCTAGGGAACAGTGCGGTAACGATCGTCTTCAGAAATTGTGGGCATGTGGGCGACGGTGTTGTCTGGTTTTTTAGGCGGGTCGTAGCCACCTTGTACGGTCTGCCCCACGGATCCTTGTCTACCTCATTTATGAGCTCCTCCCAGCATTGCCTTTTGCTATGTTTGATAGCTTTGTTCAGCCGGCTTCGCGCTGTTTTGTATTCTGCCACCAGCTCCGCAGAATTAGGTCGTCGGTAGCCACGCTGAGATATTCGTCTTTTCTTCTGGCACTCTTTACGAAGGACACTGATCTGATCGTTCCACCAGTGTACCGCAGGGCGTTTGCTCATGCCACGTTTCCGCGGCATACTCGCATCGCAGGCCTGAGCAACTCTCTTCATTAGATCATTAGCTTTCTCTTCAGCGCACTCCCCGACGATCGGACTACTATCCAAAACTACTACCATCGCAGATGGGTCGAAAGATTTCGCTCTCCATCCAACCGCGACTGATCGCATGGTTGGTCTTTTAAGATTCGGGCTCGTCGCTATTTCCCAGAGTAGAGCACTGTGATCACTGGCTGTGTAAATGTCCATCACTTTCCAGATATGGCTGCGCTTGATGAGGCTGCTGCTGACAAATGTCAGATCGATGATGGAACTTGCCTCTCCTTTGGTAAACGTTGGGGTTTCACCAGTGTTGAGCAGGACTACGTCCAGTTTGTGTGTGTGTGTGTGTGTGTGTGTGTGTGTGTGTGTGTGTGTGTGTGTGTCGAAAATAGAAAACCAACATCCACCATCATACTTAATCAAGTCCAATCTTGTTTCAAAAACTGTAGATACACTTAGTTTAGTATAAATATAGCATTTTTACCACTGCTTTTTATCCCTGTGATTTTCATATAAATCAGGCTTTAAAGCTGTCTATCAAAGTGATAGTGCCGTATTCAGTAACAAAAACCACGAGTTGATGTGCTTTGATCAGTACTAGGCAGCAAAGTGATTTACCGCCTTTGAGTAACGAATCAGCTGATTTCTAGGGAGCTTTAATTATGTTTTGGTTGTGTGCTAATTATACAAAACTGTTAGTCATGGTCCTCATAAAAAGCTGCAAATGTACAAGCAGGAGGAGAGGCTGAGGCACTTTCTACTTTAACCCAGGAATCACATAGAGCAACCTTCATTGTGATTATTACTACCCCTATAATATTTCTTTTTCTCCTACGGTGTTCTTTAACTTTTCAGTATATATACATATTACTGTGTACCCATTATGATCTACATTTTGCATAACTACGTAATTTTTATTTTTCGTTTGGAAAACACACGAAAAAGCATTAGATAATAAATTATTGATGGAATCATTTGCAGTTTAGCAAATGAATAATTATGATTCCCTTATTTAATATTTATTATCAAAGGTCATTATATTAACGTGACCGATAAAAAAATTAGACAGGGATTGAGTCTGGAGGAAGCGTTAAACATTCACGTCGCCAGACCATGAGCGGAAAGGAGCCGCCCTAAAGAGCCCTTCAGGGACACCGGTAGCTCGCCGCGCCGGGTAGCAGTCAGTTTTATGGCCCAAGTGTGAAAAAGTCAACCGCGGCGACAAAACTCTAGTGCGCTCTCACTAGAAAGTTTGTCTTCTACACACTTTATCGTTGTTTAGTTGTTGGATAGAAATTTTTTTATTATCGAGTAATACAAAACAATTTGGTTAGTTATGTGTAATTTAACAGTTTCAGTAAAACTACAATATCCACTACTACATCTGCTTTTAAATCTTTAATGAAATAATGGAAGAGGTTACTAGTGACAATAAAATCGGAAAAAATTATCAGTACTACTTAATAGTACCCTTTTTTAGGTAGGCCTACATTTATCACAAATTATTTTTTATTCTAAATTAATAAGTAAAAAAATAATTTTCAGTTTTTACATTGAAGTAAATGTTTCCGTAATAAACTGTAAAACATGTTTTTGTACTTATGTTCATACGGTTGGTATATTATTTTATAATGCTCGAATGTTTAAGCAGTGAAGCCAGGAAGGTTGTTTTATAAGGCCCGTATAATAAAAATTATAGCCTGGAGTAAAACGAACAGGATAGCTAAATCGTTCATCGGTGCTCGCGAACTGTAGCAAAGCTAATTAATCCTAGAGATATCCACAACAACCTCGTATATATTCAGTTATACAGTTTGCGTCCTAAATACATCCATATTCTTTCCAAATAATTTTACGAGTAATCTTCAGACATTATTTGTTTTCATTGTCGTTTATGTATTTAAAATAAAATCCAATGCAAATGTTTTTCGGTTAAATAAATGTCGTTAAAGAAATACGTACAATAATTAAGAAGAAAAACCATTGAATATAAAGACAATAGAATGGTTAAACCGATTCTCTGTATCTGTGATACTTCTGCTGTTAAATATTAATAATAAAAATTGTAATGTTTTATATTTAATATCCGATATATACCAAGATGAGAGGTAATAAACACCAGAGGTATGTATATATCAAATGACAATAATCACAAACATGGTGCTTGTCACTAAAGTTTTTGATAATACCAGTTTTGTATAGGAAAATTCAACTACTTGTAGGTAAACTTGTAGGTGAAGCCGATTGTTTCTTCATAGCAGTGTTTTTATGTTTTAAACAAATTTCTACTCTCAACTCTCATCGCTAGAACGTATAATATCAGAATGTATCATAATATCTACCACCATAGGAAAACCATACATTTCGTCATTTGTACAGTAAACATCACAAGGGCTAAGTAAAACCTACTTAAGACGGAGAGAAGTGGGGCGGGGGGGCCGGATCACAGATTACATTTAATATTGAACACGCTGCAGTGGTTTCCCTTTGTGCTGGCCGGTAAGGGTAAAGTACATTAGAGGGATGAAAGATTCAGAGAGGTCTAAGAACTGATAGTTAGTAGAGTTCATGTGGAAAGTTTAAAGTTTCATCATTACCAGCAGTGCTTTGCTTAAAGCCCTTTTTTAAAGATGGATTTATTTATAAAAGCTAAAATGGAACAAAAACTTAGTACGTTTTCTTTTTCAGAGTAAACATAAACAAATTTGCGTAGGGTACGCCTGTAGTAAACTGCTGATACCAGCTTCAATATCGTCTATAATGTGTATTGCTTTAAGAAATTATTCAACTCACAGGTATTGCAGAGTAAGGTATTGATTATTGTGGAGCCATTATATGAAAACATCATAGGATCTGTTTTGGGATAAAGAAATTTGTATTGCTATTCGTAGAGCCAAATTTACTTAATATTGAAGCTAATAAAAGGAGATAATAGTATTAGAATGATATATCCTTCTACTATGAGATTACTACAACTTTGTTGTTAGCAATTACCCATTTACAGGGTTAATAGGGGTTACAAAATTATTTGTTTTATATTTGCTAATCTGGAGTAAATATTCAAATAAAATAATCTAATGCTTTTCACCACAGAATGTAGATTTATAGATTTAAACTATAAATAAACAGCAGAAAACGTCAATTAATTCTCCTATTTCAAAGACGTATAAATAATTAAAAATAAACCATTTAGCTATTTTAAAATATATAAATGTTAACCTTAAGTTATTACCAACCAATTATTTATTTATATTTGTTTCTACATTGTAACAACCAATTTAATATTTGTTTCTATGCTGTATTAATCAAGAGTCTAAGGTATTAAATTTAATTAGCTAAAAATAATTATGATAAATTATTAATGAAGAATATCGTTTTAAGAATATTGTCTACTAGCAAAAGTTCTATCCCTATTGGGACAGTAAAGTATGTTCATATGGAATACAGAATACAAAATTTATAATCTATTACTGTTCACTGGTAGATCTCTGAATACATTGTAAGCTTGTTTGCTTATAAAACGTACTTGTAAATGCGTAATAGTACAGTATTAAAGCGCAACTATTTAATATTTTCTTCCTTTACTTACAAATTTACATTCTCTGACAATTAATTGAAATTTTAATGTAAATAGGAATTTTTTTGTAACAATTTTCTGTTATATTTTTACATTTAACAGCTTCTGCTGTATGTACTACGTATGGCATCGCATTTTTTTAGTTGGGTAGAACGTGTGTCGAGCCCAACTGCATGGTTGGAAACTTTGAAAAAGGGATGTTCCCGGAGAATCAGCTGATTTGCAACTCAAAGGCTAAATCACTTTGTTGTATAATAGTGATCAAAGCTCATCAGCTCTCTCTTGATTGTGTATAAATACGTTACTGTCTCGCTTGGATTGGTATACGAAATTTAAGCTTAACAGTGCTTACTTGCTTGTTAGTTAACGTAACTAAATTTGAGTTTAAGCTAGCAATCGCTGTAGAGAAAATGTGGATCAGTTTGATATCTGCATACTTGGAAATAGGTATATCCATGTATATCGACGAGATGGCAGTGTTGGAGTATTTTTTTTCAAAACAATACCTGTGCCAAAGGTTTGTTTTGTAATCATGTACCTTGTTGTAATTAACTGCCATTAGCCTACCACCCAACTAGGTGGTTAAGTATCCAATTTCATGCCTGAGAGCTCATACGCCCAAGCCTTCTCGTAATTCGTATTAATGAAATACAACCAACATATAGCACAATTTGTTTAATAAAGCCCGTTTCAGTAGATGTTAGTTTGCTTGACTAGTGTTGCGTTTCTCTTATAATAGTCCTTTTGTTTCAATACGATATAAACAAATAATATATGTATATTGTGATAGATTTTATGGATTTGAGTTCATCAAATTTTGAGATTTTCTTGTTTCATTCTAAAACATGCTATAAAAAAATATAAATACAGTTTTTGAAATATAATTATGGCTATTATGACCTTTATAAGTATATTCCTTTTACACGCCATGAGAAAAATCCTAGGTGAATAATATAAAACAAGGTTCCAAAGATATATTAGTTGGATGCTTCAGAAAAAATAATTATATTTGTTAGTAAAACTATAAAATCAATTGAGTAAAACAATTATTTACAATAACTATATATTTTACTTAACTTGATACAGCTGCATATGTTGTCAAAGTTCAGTGTTTTTTAAGACTATTAATGGTTTTATTAATATAAATATGTATTCGTTTATTTAGACCAAAAATGAATGACATAGATATCTATCAAGATGGCTGCGAGACAATTCGTCGTAATTAAATTTGTCAGTTAAACAGATTTCAAAATCGAGTTTATTGAAAGAAGTTGAGAAATATATTGATATTGAATATGACTATATTTTCAGTCTACTGTAACTGGTTTAAATATAAAATTAGAAATTCCCCAAAAACTAAATTTTTAGTTAGCATGAGACCTTACTGACAGCTGATGTATTGTCTCACTGTTCGTTATACACTATTCATGACACTGTTGCCGCCATTTTATTTTCGTCACGTTCACAGACAGAGACGCTTCCTGCAAAACACAATTAAACTACAATTCCCTAGTCATTATAGTAGTTTGGTGGAAAGTTTATAACTTCTCATTGGTGTCCGTATGATTATACAAACTGTATCATATAGTGTCCCACATCGATTGTAAGAGAAGAGGTTATCGATTAGTGATCCAACATCAACCCTTGGGGACAGATTTGAAATATTTTCATGAATGTTCAAGTACGGATTGTACAAAATTTGCAGGTTGATAGTTCGATTCTTAAGGTTTTCAAATTTAATAAAATGTAATTTAAACATAATTGTAAAGGTTCTTATAAGCCAAACAGTGTTAAAACATAATTTAATTATGATGATAGTCCATGTCACCCTATGTGATTGGCTGAGCATTAGCTAATATTTTTACAATGGTGTTATGGATAAGCATAATAGGAACTAGAAAATAGCATAAAAATCAATTTGAGCTAATTACAATCATTGAGAGCTTCCTTTTATCGAGTTTTTGTATTGCTGGCTATTCTCTGAGAACATCAATGTAGGCCATGTCTTGTCACAGTAAGTTTGCTCTAATCAGTTAGGTATTTATTATTAAATTTAAATAATGTTTGTATAATTACATTTGTGATAATATCCTTAAAAAACCTTTATTATGTAATTCTTGAAAACTGCTGTTTTTTAAGATATTCAAAGTTTAAAATAATTTCATGACAATTATAATGATAAAAGAACGAATTTTGTTATCATAAACATTTGAACCAAATTTAGTATTATTGTACTTATTATAACACATATAGATAGACAGATTGGAAACCAAACATCACAGGCTTATGTTCATATGGTGAAATATATTTGTCTTAGCCTGAGCAATAACGTGATATACCTTATCCAGAGAGTTACGAATTACGCTATATAATGTTTCTATAAATGTAGATTTTATCTATATATGTTTAGATTTTACATTCAAAATTTATTTTTTTGTATTTTTAAACAAAATTGGGAATTCATTGACGTATTCAATTAATCAACTACAACCTCAAATAAAAAAAAAAACTATATATCTGGGCAAGGTTAAACGCAGTTTCAAACTAATGGATGGCTCTGTGGCAAAACAAGGTACTGAAAGCGGTTAAGACCCCTTACTCTATAAGCTTTCTGTCACTGGTGAGGGGTTACTGTACTTGATGACATCACAACCATGACGTAACGGGATTAAGACTTAAGTAACCGTGGACATCCTTGACGTACCGCAAAGCTCTTGCTGTCTTATTGTACTATTACTGATATGAGTGCATTTCCTTTGCTGATAGAAAATTATATCTACATACATTGTATTATCACAAACACATTTTAACAAATATTGCAATCTTTTACTCATAATTAAGTGATAAAAAAACCTAAAGACAAAGACTTAATGGGACATGCTAGAGGCCAGCGTGTCTGTTTTTCATTCGATTTTCTCAAAGCAGATGGAGTTGAAAGCACAAAGAATTGAGGAGAGCATTTCGTCTCGAGGTTGTTTTCATTCGTCACATCTCGGCATCAAAGACAATATTTGATACTGTTTCATTCTGAGGAATAAGCATTATCAAATTGTTTTACCTCTTAAACAATTCATCTTTTGTGACTCTCAAAAATAAATATTCTTGAGACAATTCGATAACGTTTTAATTAAACTCTTTGCAATTGCATATTTATTGGCTGTTATCGGTTGGTATCATAAATAAATAATTGCTATCGTTTATATTACAAGTTATATTATAACAACATATAAGTTAGGTAAAAATAAATTGGTCAGTAGAGATAATTTTATCTTCATTATATTTTATTTTTAATACTTTTTACATATTAACTCCTAATAATTCAACCATAGTGCTTTAGTATTTTGTTCTGAAGCCTGATATTTTACTGAAAATTGTATAGAGCTATTAAATGCAATCTTTGGTAACAGCACATTCGTCTATTCTTTCTTAATTGTCTATGTGTTTAAAATATTTACTAAAATATATTTTGACGATTTCTTGTTCGGTCAGTGTACATATTTAAAAATCGTAGTTTTTAATTTCATAAAACTTGTATTATTTAAATCTGAAGTAGCACGGAAAATCCAGTTCTAAAATAACAAAAATAATAACCAAATTTCATTCTGTAGTGTAGTATATTCTCAACCAGTTTATACTGTATTGTTTACGCATACAAAACGTATACAATTTACATGTATTTCACAATATACAGAGCAGCAATTACATTATAATAAATTATAAGTACATTTATTAATATCGGAACCACCACAATTCCTTTTTTTATTTTACTGTATAAAAGGCAGTAATATTCTCTATCAGCTTTGATAGTCAACTTAGAGTCACTAAACACAGAAAACATACCCTCTAAATTCCAATAATCTAATTAACAAAAGTTGTTGTATATAAAACTAAGAATGCTGATGATAGAAGAAGAATCAAGAATATTTTATTTTATTGACCTTATTCTTAATAAAAAAAGAGTAATACTCTACATTGAAGAACCCACATCATCCTGTATATTCAGTGGTAAAAGTTTTGACTTGGAAATTAAACTAACGCCTATTTGACCAAATACTGAAAGATCCCGTTTATAGAAGAATTTTCTTCGAAAATACGACATTTTGATGTATTTTAGAGGTAAAATAGATAAACATCTTACATAAATCGTATGATAAATGCATACAATTTGACCCACTAACGGTTATGTTGAGGGAAAAATATACAAACATCTTTTACAATTACATTGGATTTTATTTTAAAATATTTATAAGAAAATTGCCTTTAAAGGTCTTCATTATTACAATGAAATATCAAGAATAAATTCGATAAAATTAATGAACAATGCTTTGAGAGCTAGGATAAACACAGGACGAAGTCAAACAAATCTGTTAATGTTTCTTATTGAAGCAGGCCAAACACATAGCAGGAGTGTTAGTCATTGCAGTACGTCTTTACCCTTTTTGCATTATTATTTCTTGCTTTCTTCACCCCATCATCAGCTGCCATTTTTTCATAGCATGGAAGGCACCTTTTTCTTGACGATCTCGCTGCTAGTGTCAATAGTCAGCATCTCAAAACGGTCCCTAGTCATATGTTTTTTTAATAACATCATTTTTATACATGGGGTTGTTTTACCAATATAACCTCATCTTGGGTAATGGGCACATACCCATAATCATAAACATCCCAAAGAGAGTTTTTATTTCTTCTGTACTGCAGTCTATCCACTGGCGCATCACAGACCTGTGTTTCACTTGGACTGAAGACAAATGCTGATGAGCATAACGGTTGGTTTCCTCTACAATTTGATCTATAATTTCGTCAGTTAAAAATTGACTGAAAACGGACATTGGATCTGTTTTGTCTATGTTAATCTGCAGGTTGGCAAGTCCAGTGAATGGGAATTCATCATTACTGACTTTGATGTCCCCCCAGTTATCAATAGGCCTACCTACTTCGGCTTGTGTGCGTTGAGGCTGTTGAGTTGAAGACAATGGAGCAGTTTCTATTTGTCCCGGAATAACAATTATAATAGGATCGGACTCATGTTCAACACTGTGATTAACTAGTGTCAAGTCACTTAGTGCATCACCGTCAGCAACACTTTCAAACTGTTCATTATCATTAATGTCTGAAAGTGCATCACCACTATCATCACTATTGTTGTCACTGGAAGGTAGGTATTCACTGCCAGAGAACACGAAATCACTCAATTCAGAAAAACTGTCATCACCTAAAGCTTCTTCGATATCACTTGAGTCCATTGTGAATGAGATTATGCACTATAACTTGGTAAATGTCACGGCTAAATGCTCTATAAGCTTTCATGAACCATTTCTTTACATAAACATATATTTCTCCCTCATTTCCCGCTAAAATTGCAAGAAATACAAACATAAAAACATATTGTGCCTGGAGACAGAATAGTGGAGAAAACAAGTGGGTCATTTTAAACCCACTACGCTCTCTGAGAAACAAAGCATTCTTTAGGCGCGTCGTGGGTCAAATGTGACCCACACAAAAAAACCCAAATTACACTGTACGTAATGCATATTTACGTAAATTAGTCACGGTACAATATTTATCTGTCCTACAACTTACGTTTTATGACATAAAAAATTTACGCATTTTCGACAACTTATAGTCATTTTTGCTACGTCGTTCTAAAAAATAGTCTATTTTTCGGTCGTTGTGAACGTGTTAAGTCACTGCCTTAATTCATAATTTGATCTGATGTTTCCATCACTAACTTTGCCACTTTCTCATTTTATCAATATCTAGTAAATAATAATTCAAATAAAAATGACTTGCTGTATTTTAGTATTCTTTTGTTTAATAACAATACTGTATTTCTTTGTAAAGATGCTTAGGGTAAAACTATTTATAAGACACAAAAACACGCCAAGTATCACCAAGTTTGTACAATTGATAAAGGAAATGAAAGTTGCAGTATTGAAGGGCCAGGAGTAAACAAGTATCAAGATCAAACAGAAAACAAACAAGTCTGAAGACGCTCACCCTTCACAGAATCTTACTCGATACCAACTGTATTATTTTGTTTTATCCCACAGTAACTTTTTCTAAAACTAACTTTAGTCAATATTTAAATTAATTTCAAAGAATTTAATAGCACAACTATCGTTTTATCATGAACTGAAAATATTTAAATTATTATCGTTTAGAACTTGGTGGGTTTTTAGTTTGTTTCAGTGTATCATAGTTGTGAAAGAAACAGGATTTTCTCGACATTTGCCATCGTTAAGTAATGCTTTCTGCACATTAACACTACGTTTCAAGATCTGCAATCTGATAACCTCTTCAGGTAAATAGATGGTTAGCCACCTCCGTTGTAGGTGTTTAGTCGGCGAATGCGGACCTCTTGTGACCTGCATTCTCTACTTCAGTTTTAATAATTAGTGTTGTGTTTAGTTTTTTATTAAGTGCATGTTGTAGAGTTAGTGAAGTTGACACACAACATGGTGGTTGTGATTCCTGACTTACGCGTGTCACAACGCTCTGGTGGTTTATTATAACCTAGTTTGTAGTTATTTGTTAGGTTAGTTATTTAGCTGAAGAAAATATCTCAAATTGCAGATCTCGAAATGTAGTGTTACTGATTTTTTGTATCAGTGAACGTTGCGAAATGTCCGGAAAATTCTGTTTCCTGCACAATCCTTCCATCGTCAAAAACAAACTTCTAACAAAGAATACCATAGCTGTTTCATTTTCAGTATTAATATTGAATCTGCACAATCTGTTTTACTAATAGTTGATCATTCTAGATTTACATAAATATAACCATGTTTCATTCGGTATTTTATTTGTTACTTATTTTTATAGAATGAATCATTTATAAAAGAGTAATATTAGCTCATTACTATAAAACGCGTCAGAACAAAAGTGGATTTATCTGGAACTAATTGGTTGTTTTCTAAGTGTAAGAAAATGTAATCTACTTTTATGTAGATTTTGATAAAGCAGTCTCTTAATGATTTTCAAGCCAACCTCGGCTGGCCATGTTACAATCGTTTCGTAGCTATTTGGTTTCAGTAGGGTCATATGGCTCAATAAATAACAACAGTTATAATAAATCAATCTTTATGCAAATCAAACTTTGGCCCAAACTGTAAAAAGGATATCAATGATTCTCCTTATGCTTTCAACAAAATCCTTGAGTTGAAAATATCTAATGAAAAATGTAAAGGATGTGGTCTATCCATGGTTCAATTTAGTGACCTTGGTCACTTTAGTGACCTTGGTTCACTTTAGTGAAATTGGCTGTTACTGCAAGACAGACCATGTACCGTATGTTCCTTAGAGAAATTTGGTATTATTGGATGGATAAATTGGTGCATATTCCACCAGCTTCTTTGCATACTTAGTGTCCACAGCTCATATATGATACTCAAAAGAGTGTGACAATGAATGTAAGGCAATAATACAATTATTAAGGTAAATGTACACTACTGTAACAGAACAACAAGTATCGTATCCTTTCAAACAAAACGTAAACCAAAACTACTTCACTGATATCACACTAATGAAGAAAATTATCTTCTTTTAACTTAAAGGTCATGTATCGTGGTATGCAGACGTTTGTTTCTCGCTGATGAACACAGTTAGCCTAGTTAAAGAGCGTGACACGAATTGTCACTTAGGTTAAGGGTCTGACTGTCTTACCTTAGTGGTAAACCCTCATTAGCACTGTCAGTAGGAAGGTGACTGCTCTTATATTCATTTAGATTGAAGCAGCTTAGAAAGGGTTACTCTATTGAGAATGTTCTAAGAGATGCTATAGAACCTTTTAATTTAATTTAAATAGTAATTTAAGAGTACATGGTCAAGCTAAACCCAACTTAAGAAGAATTAATACTTCGTATTGACTAAGGTTTGCTTTCTAATTCACTTTTAAGAAATATGTTTAATTCAGAAAGTGCTTTAAAACACTGATATTTTGGTAAATTTAGTAATGATTTTGTAAAGAGATAGCATTGGTAATTCTTCAGTAATTACTAGTAGTTACTCACAGCTTCACGCCCGATGTACACGTGTATGAGCACTTCCGGTTCGAGTGAACCATTTTCCCACGCCAATTTTGATTTTACTTTATTGGCACGATCACATGTCAAAAAGTGCATATTTACTGCCATTGTAATTTACTTTGTTAGTATTTTTTGTTCCATAGTTGATTATGCCTTGTTTCTCGATTAAGAAAATATATACATAGGGCCTATACACGTCTGAGAAGCCTACTTCTGTAAATAGACAACTAGGCTAAGGGCTTTATAACAGTCTTTAAATTTGTAGTAGATGTTAGATAGAAACTTTCTCTTTGATATCTGAATTACAATACTGGCCAAACACTGTTTGATAAATTTAAACTTTCTGGGATGTGAGAAGTATCGGGCGAGTGAGCTTTTCCTTTTATTTATAGATCGTGCTACTAAATTATATTAGATTGTTTGAACAGTTTGCGGATCTATTAATTACACAACAGTATTGGTGGGATTTAAATTTTCTCTCTTAGTTAAAATTCCTCTTATGATATTTTTTTACAGACCCACAGATAAATTCACACATGTAAAAGAGACAATAAAACAGTTGATTCATTACCAAACGTAGTCAACACGTTTTTGCTTTTGCACGTGACAAGACGGTATAACGAAGTTACGATTATATCTCCTGATATGGCAAATGAAAGCTCTAATGCTCGAGTTATGGCGTTATAAACTCGTATAACGCTCCGAAGCGGCTTGGGCAAACCATTACATATCCATAATAGACTGGCAGACGAGAAAACTTTCAACACTGAGAATGTTTATAACATATTTCAATCATATTTAGGAAAAACTACTGAATAATATGTAAATTTTTTGTAACTTCAGGATATATTATGGACAGAAAAAGTAGTTATTAATTTACGTCAATGTTTATATTTTGTAAATATTGTTGTATCAAAAGTTTACTTCTTATTGCAGAGTATTAGCGAAGCCTATAGTTGGAGGGGCTGAAAAATCTTCAAGACCGAATTGACCTTCTAACCTATACAATTGTAATTTTGCATTATGCTTAGTTTTCATATAAGTTAGATGGTATATGTGATTGGCTGAGCGTTAGTTGATACGTTTTACATTAGAGGCTTTTTTCTTAAGAAGACCCTTAATGACAACGAGAAAATAGCAGAATAAATAAATTTGTAAGCAAACTGAATACACTCATATGAGATTTAAAAATGTGAAATTTATATTCATATAGCAAAGAAAAAAATAAGATTATTTTGGAATTCAGTAACATAATTATAATATTCATGGCACATAATCCAAACTTAACTAAATCTAAGTAGCTATTTATAGTTTCAGCTGATGCTTGCGAAAGAGGCTGAAACTTTTAATTACATTTCAATTTTATAAAATATTAAACATGCATGCTTAATCAGTAATGTAATGCAGAAAGGAATATATTACTATATAATTTTCTCTACATATTGTGCCAATGACGAATGTGTATCTTTCAATTGTTCAAGGCAGAATAGAATATGGAATAGTCTTCTTGAGTGGAACATACACGTCCAATATAAATGTAATATACAGTCGACAAAAGTCATTCTTGAGACTTAATTTCTAAATCTTTAAAACAAGGGTGTTCACGATCGTTATATCTTCTTTTCAAGATATTACCGTTAAAAAATTTGTCTTTGTTTAAAGGTTCTAAAAATCTGTTGTAACAGAAGTGGTGACTTTCCCCTGCAAAATAATCCTTACAAGAATAAGTTAAGAATAGTTGAACAAAACGTTGCTCCTAACCCTAATACCTTCTTGACAAAAACATTCAATTTTTTTGCACCTCGAATTTACGGTAATTTGGCTGATTATCTCAAATGCACATAAAATGCCCCATCAGAACTTTTTAGAATCATTAAAATTGGGCTTTTATAAGTTAAGATTTAGAACAATATATTGTCATTGAGTCCTAGACTGATATTTACTATCTTTGGTTCAAGCAGATTATGTAATACAATATTTAATTTTTTTTTTTCTTTTTTGACGTGTACTTCACATTTTAAAGTTAATTTGTATTATTTGATTAATCCTATTACACTGTAATGTAAGGAATAACACCTTTTGTTTAACTAGGACGGAACAATTAACAGCTTAGTAATAGTGTATTACTTATCAACTTTGTATAATGACTTCCATTTTGAGAGCTGATATTTTTTATACACCCAATGCTCATATACCGGAACCTAAAATCAGGCTTAGCCTTTAAGGCCGTAAAGTTTCTCATGTAACCATAACAATATGTGAGATATAATGGTAATATTTTTGTTTTATTATATTTTGTATTATTTAATTTTAAAGAAATATTTAGGTTAATGTTTTATTATAGATGGTTATGGACATTTAGTCTAGTCATTGTTAAAAAGGTGTGTGATACATTAAGACTCTTATATTTATATTGTGGTGCAGTGAAAAAATACATTCCTTATTTCTAAATACATTGAGAATATTATTTCACAATACATACGGAAAGAAACACTGTAATGGAATTCGCAAAGCTGTAGTTGTTTGCTTGTAAATAAGGTACTCCAAACTGGGCGACTTTCTTAACATGTGACAGGTCATTTTGGCAGAGGTTTTAAAGGGAAACATGTGAATGGTCATGGATATTCCTCAACAAGACAGCAAAAAGGCGTTTAATGCAAAATCTATTGTAAACTATTATTCTATATTGTTTCATAAAATTAGTAAGGAGTTTCCACTCTCGAACTAGACCCTTCCTCTTATACCTGAAGTATATTACCAAAGCCAAAAGTACGTGCTTTGTGACCGAAGTAGACTTCCCCCTGTTGACTTGTATGTACAGTATACTCATGTTACGAAATATATCACCAGTTCTAATGTGAAAAATCGTTCATAAATTATACCTACAATATAAATGTATTTATTATTGTCCTTTCTATATTATTGATAGTGTGAATTGAAATGAAGTGGTGAGTTTACTTCTGTTAATACGTTTTAATCATTAAAATAACACATATATAGTGTTGTATAAAAGTCCAATAGTGTCTGACTGTATACATTTTACATGACATTCTACACCTACTGCACCACAATGAGTGTGTATATTCGGTTTAACATGTGGTGTCTAGCCGAGTATGTAAGTAGAGAACTCGAAGAGGGTGACACGACTTGTCACTTAGGGTAAGGGTCTGTCTGTCTGTCTTACCTTAGTGGTAAACCCTCATTAGCATTGTCAGTAGATGCTCGTTAGGAGGGATTACTTTAGGCATGTATATGCAGTAGACTCTCTGAAGAGAGTATCTCCCTTTATGTAGATTAATCGAAAGTAAAGTTATGGTTATTTAAATTCCTCACTTTGGAAATACCAAAATAAGTTCTCAAATAGTTTAATATTACAACGTAAGTTCCGCCCTCGAAATATTCTTTTTTGAAATAAATGATCATTGTGTCCTCGTATTAGTAACTTCAGGTCATCGTTATTTGTATCTTGGTTGGTGTTGGAGTTCTGGTACGATGTCGTGTTTATAAACATTCCAGATTTATGTTATTAGCTAACTAGGTACTGCTCGCACTTCTTCTTGCCTTTTACATGTTCTATTAGGAAAAGAAGCTTAGAAACTACTCCTAGTTCTAAAAGAACCTGTGCG
Source organism: Homalodisca vitripennis (assembly GCF_021130785.1). Taxonomy (NCBI): domain Eukaryota; kingdom Metazoa; phylum Arthropoda; class Insecta; order Hemiptera; family Cicadellidae; genus Homalodisca; species Homalodisca vitripennis. Next base: position 8,276,534 of record NC_060209.1, read on the forward strand.
CGCTTACAGGGTGACAGGATATTCTGGATGGGTAAGGTTGGGGGTAGTGGCTACCTCCTGTCGAGATCTTTAAGTTAGAGCATTAATCTCAGTCATGTCCCCTCTTAAGAGGGGGGGGGGCAGTTCTAAACCAGGTCTCCAATCAAAGCAGGCAGGGGGTAGCACATCCTTATGTCTAGGCTAGCAAGAACCTTTGACTATCATGGAACCCCACCAACTCCAACACCTCCCGCAGTAGACTAGACCTACTAAATTTTCCTTGCACCACAGAATCTCAAAATTTGCGGTTAGTGATTTGCTGCTCCTGGACATCCATAAGGTTGCTTAGATTTAATTAATACATCGATTTTTGCTCTGCCCCGTGTGGGTTTAATTGGAAGGCATAAACCAGCCAGAAGTGAACCCCCTGGATATTCCTCTACCATTGACCCTCTGCACGATTTGGCGTGAACCGTGAAGCTCATTCTGCATGTAAAATTAATTAAAAAAATTATTTAAACATGGATTCGGATATGCTTCGTTAGCGAGTTACGGCTGACGAAAAATTTCGCTCAGATTTCAGCTCATGATGTAAAACAAGGTCTTCCTGAAATTCTGTTAAGGTAGATTAAAGAGTGAATTCAATCTTTCTTATGGTTATTGACCTGATAAATTGTATAAGTTATTTAGTTTTTGAGAAAACAAATGCAAAAAAAATGGAGTGAAACACATTTCTTCATCTTTTGGCAACAATAACTTTGTTATTGCACCAAACAAATGTACCAAAACATGTGATAAAGTCAAGCTTGTAGAAACAGTTATTCTGAACATACGGTGTAAATAAAGTACAGATTACAGTAAATTTTCAATTAAATTTTTTGTAACATTTTAATGTCAAAACACATTCATATTTTACATTTATTTATTTATCATTTTATATTTCTTTCTTCTATTGTTTGAAAGCCTAGACCGAGCCCTACATTAACACCACTTAACCTTCTCTGTAATCACTGTTGACCACAGAGGTTGTCTAGATAATAAAACTGGAAATTTAAGTAAAAATATGTTTTTAAAAATGTAATTTTGAGCAACTATAAAACATATAATGCTTGATCAACAGTGTAATGCAGATATCAAAGACAAAATTACTATATTATTTTTGCTATAGATTTAAAAACTGTTGCAAAACCCATCTCCATTTTCCAACCTCATATGGTACCAGAAATACCTTACACTGAAATAAAATTACAATGGCCTAAAATAGATGCTTTATCTGAAGCGGTTTTCTCAGCAGTGTGTATGTATATCTTCTTCTTCGTGGCAAAAGGCGAACTTTACTTTGGCTTCGGAAATATAGTTCATTCGAACTAAAAGTTCTCACATTGGCAAAAAACTTAAAATAAAAAACCAAACGGAATTTTTCATAATATCTGAAGCTCTTAACCATGTGAAATGTAATAATATGTACCTAAAATATGCCTACTTACATTTCTAAATTGTATAGATCCCCACCATTTAGTATATCATAACTGTGTTTATTGAAAAGCCAAAGACTTCGACTTTAGGATTCCTCCACACTGGGCTCAAACAGTTCAAGTTTTACTCAAATTGTTGGAGCTACTTATTAAAAACTCATAGATTATTGGAAAGAAACTCGAGTAATTTTATAAATACTTTTAAATACTGTTTCGCTCTGCAAGTTCAGCCCAAAACAACTAAATTTAAAATGGATCAGGAGCATAGAATGTCTATTAGAGGTTATCCTTGTCTGGGGATTGTTTGAGATGCCAATTAAAAAGAAGATACTCATGGTGTCCCTTTTTCAAAATTTAATTGCGTGCGAAGCCGCAGGTAACTGCTAGTATTACATAATATCTATAATGCCCACTAAGTGTCTATTGTCGTCAAAGTTATAAATTCTTATCATCGAAAATATCCTGCTCCACTACACCAGGTCCACACAAATAAGTGTAACAGTTTAAGGTATGGGATGATGAGATGTTTTCAAGTGCCCACGCTAGTTTTAGTAATGTTAGGTAGATGCCAGTTTACATCAGTAGAAGAAATTCTAACTCCGTTCGGAAGATTTGCCATTTATCCAGACAACCTTGGTTCAGTGATTGAATCACTTCAGAATGTAAGGTCGTAAATTTTGTTTAGTTAGTAATCCTTTGCTAATTAATTGTTTTATTGGCAGTGCAAATCAATTCGGGCAGTAACAAACAAGTGAAAATCAACAAGATAAGCAAATATACATTTTTATAAACTAATTCAAAAATGCAAGAGAAACCGTATGTTTCCTAACTTTGTTTCCGATAAAAAGTTTCCGAAAAGAAAGGTTTAGTTGAGTGATCGAATATTGCAGTCAACTTTACTGAGTTCGTTGTTTCAGTTTGGGCAACTTAAACAACCACACCGTTACTGTAAAATTACCAGAAGAGAGTTTATATTGTTTAAACATTTCTTTTTTATTACAATACCAAGTGTGAAGTAATTGCTGTAAAATTTACTGAAGTAAAGAATAATGGCGGATAATATTAATATATTAGTACACTAGGTGCCAATTAAGTGGTAAGGCAACATTTAGCATTTAATTTCATAAGAACGTTGTAACATTAATTGAATTATTAATAATAATATTTTACGGAAGGGAGATCACGATAAAAAGACAGACCTCACCTGAGAGTTGTTCTCGTTTGTTATTTAGTAGTTAAAATGGACAGTGTTACCTATGATGCCCATTATTTATAGTTATATAAATGTAATATAATATTTATGGGCAGGTTTGAAGTTTTGAATTACTATCCTGTTGACAATGAATTAAAAAACTGGTTACAAAGATTTATTCGTGTCTTCTAAGTTATGAAATGTTTTTAATATTGTTACTATCATAATTTTGTAATGAATTATTTGTTTGAATCAGGTAGTTTGACAGTTTTAAAGAAGGGAAACGATGACCATTGAAATTTAGACGACTCATTCAGATAGGTAAAAAGGACTTGTCAAGAGAATTCACTTGTGCAGTTCTAGATTGCGTTGATGGTAGTCATAGATCTTCCTGTCCGATTGCGCTGAGAACATTGTTGCATTGGGTAAAACGATAGCGAACCCATTGATATTGGCTCGTTTGTCTTCTCCGCCTTTTGTCTCTCCCTCCTGCTTCTGTTATAAATTGTTACTTATTTTAGTTTTCCTAGCCATTACTCATCCTTTGATTATGGTTAGGCTTATTATTTAGTTTATTTCTTTGCTTCACTTTCAAGCTTGAAATATTCAACCGATTATACTCAAAATGTTTATAGACATTCTTAGGGCCCCAGTTTAACATATAGGCATATTTTTCATTGTAAAATCCCAACTGGATTTGTAAAAAACCCAATCTTGGTCACTGAAGTAACATTACTGCAAAACAAATTTAGTCAGCTGTTCTGTGTAAAAATGATTTTATGGCAACACAACTATACCTTTCATTAATATAACCACTATGTTTATATTTAAAGGGTGAAAGCCTATAGTAAGCTTGATAGTGACAAACACTTCTTATTTCAACCTTTTTAGTAACCGCTGTTGAGCAAAGAGTAAATAAAATGTACAGATAAGAAAATTAACATTTTTTATTAAAAATATACTTTAATTGTACATATTATCAAATATTAGGTATGCAGTGATTGATCAGTACTGATATGAAAGACAAAGAATTTAAATTTTACTATAAATTAAAAGACTGTTATAGAGCCTATCTTAGTTGTCTTTTGACAGAGGTAGGCTAATAGTAAAATTGCTTGCTACGACTGCTAGTTGTAGTATAAAAACACTAATGTATTTAGAGAAGTAAAAGAGTATTTTATTTACCATTACTTAGATAAAAACACAAGTATAAACCGATTGCAAGAAATATATTAGGTAATATTTTTAATGAACTAGGCAAATAAATTACAGTGTGCGTTAATAGTGTTATAGTTTGTAAAATTAATGAATGTTTTTTATTTAAAATATCACTATCATAACATAATAGCATATATTTTATAATACGTGCATTTTCGTTGCCATCATGGTTTACACATAAGACCAATGTCAGAATATTCGCTAATATTCAGCCAAACTACATTCAATGACATGCATCATCATAGTCTGCACAGAAATTATATTTCATGCAAAATACCAAGTCTAAGGGACTGTGAGTTCTTGATATTTTAGGCATTATTTGGTACTAATTTCCCAATTGCAATTCTTTACAGTTAAATGTATATTTCAATATAAAAAAATATAAAAAACCCGTCTTTGACGCCATTTTGAAACTTTTAGAGATACGGAATAACATGAAATATATAAAATTACCTATTTGATTTAGCCTTTAATTTAAAGTATAATACGACATGCCGTACCATTTTACAATTTTCACTGATCCAAATATTGATTTTTCAAACTTTTAGTGAGGGGTTTGGGTCAACATTTTTATAATACTGGCTTGCGTGGTATCATATGAAAAGTATTTTGATATAGAGCAATAAATTAAACCGATCCGAATGGTAACAGCAACCCTACTTTAAGGATGAGAAAAATCTAAAATCAATTAAAAATTATTTCTTTAGTCCAGTATTTATTTACTAACTTTAACTTTCACAACTTGAGGCAAGAAAATGTTATTGAACCATCTAGATCAGGACCTATATTGTAAATGTTTTAAAACTTTAAACCAGCGTAATTTTTTTAACGAGTGAAACGTTTGAGGTCGAATTTGGGGCATTGTACCTTTAATTTTATGTACTACTCGACCTATGCTCTAATTTAAGATTTCCTTCTGACTCTGTGAGGGTAGCCCCCTCTCATCACAGAAATATGGTACTTACTTCAAAAAGTACATTTTTAGGTGCGGTAATGATGTAACAAGTTGTATTGGCTTACATTTAATCGTTCGGGAATTATCAAACTCGTGCGGGACTTTTTTACAAACTCTATAGTTTTTATTACATTTTTATATCATTATATTATACCGAAAAATTAATTCTTTTTAAAATTTCTTCGTTCCTTCTTAGGATCCTTAGTATGGAAGCGTGAAGCCGGTAAATTGTACTCAGGCTGTACACATTTTCAATCGTCAAGAAGAAACTTTAAACCAAGAATTGTACTATGTCGAGTTTCAAGATAATCAAAATCTTTCAGTTATTCTACTATGATTATGAACCACACTCCTTTAAAATATAAAATTGCTTTGATAACATTATTACTTCGTAAAGCAGCTATAAAATAGCAGCTTCTCTAGTGCATAAAATTGTATATAAATGTAACATAAAAATACACGCAATAAGCGTGTATTTTTAACGCAAGCCATATTTAACATATATATACTGTAGCAGCTATTTATTAAGTTGAGCTTCTAACTTTCAGATGAGAATCTAGAGCAATGCTGGCCACGTTCACTTTGTTAGCTTCCTTTGACTATTTTCTCTTTGACAAAAGTTGGAGACGAGTTTGTGAAAGTTTCTATATGCCCACATCGCAACTGTCAATTTGTTGAATATCCGTTGTATTACATCTAAACAAAGTAATTAAAATTAAAACATTTAAATACATATTGTAAAAATATATACTTTTAGTGTTATAATGTTTAGTGTTTCAATAATATGATGAAATTTAAAAGTCTTTCAGTTGTAATGTATTAACTTTTTGAATTTTGTGTGCTTTGCAGGAATGAGATCTTATGAAGAGATATTACTTAGAATTTTTTCAATTTTATTTTCAGTTTTTTTTTGTTGTTGTTATTTTGGTCTTTCGTTTTCTTCTGAACATTTTGCCACCACATGTTTTTCTGATAATTTAAATCCTTAAAAAATAAAATAGTAAAGTAATACATAAGAAAATATAGAAGTTTTATATTTCATGTGTATGTTTGAACAGAGCAGAAATAGCCAAGTAAAAGTACACTGACGAAAATTCTCTTCCTGAAGTGGAGCTAAAAGATATTAAAACCATTTTTTAAAATTTGACAAACAACACGCTTTTGAGCGGGTGTACTTTAGGACGAACTCAAAACTCGAACGAGTCCTTCAACGTGGTTATTTGGAAACGAATTCCTAAAACTGTTTTTGTCGGAATTACAACACTGAACATTGGTGTTTTGATGCTATAATTTCATTTAATAACGGTGCCGTTGGAAAACTTGATGTCTTAGTCGCTTTAGGATTAAAACACAGTGAACGGTGTAGCCTACGCCTCCAGATAATTGGCAGAAAAGAGTGAGTGAAGCTAGAAAAAAACATCACTTTCGAAAAGAAATAAAGAAAAGGACGTAAACAAAGACTATGAACCTGGTATTTGTTTAAACAGTAAATTCACTAAAAGTATATTGTATTGTTTTCCTCTTTATTTGTGTTTCCTTAAAAATACCATTTTTGTTCACTTTGCTTCACTTATCTCAGAAATTGAAACAGATAGAGGGATACAAATTTTACCAGATGTTTATCAAATATATATATAAGTAAGCTGAACTCGTTTTAATTGATTATGATTTAAAACAAGAAAAATAAAAATATTGAATTACCGATTTAGGAAAAAAGGTTTATTTTTGTAACATAAAAAAGTATTAAGGTTGCATTTTAAAACATTATTTTAGTACAACGTTAACTCATAAGTAGTACAAATCAGATGTACCTATTTCAAAAGCCTACTTCTATTAATTTTTGAGAAAGTGCACTTCGAAAAATGGAAAAAAATACATAGAGGAAATATTGAGTACGATGTCCCTATTTGCAGAATTGTTTTTAGTTCTATTGGACACTTAAAATGAAGTCCAACTCAACATAGGCTGCCATTAAATATTTTCCTCTTACTTCCGATAGGCCGTTCCCAAAAGTGACATCCGATCACCATGTACACATTAAAGTAGCTTAATATTGCCAGTAACGGTATGTCCAATTTTGTTGTGATATATCTCTTGTTGTTTATAAGTTACAAAGTCGTCCTAATACTTAATTGTTACCCTGTATATGAACACCCGCACTTAGCTAGATTTTAAATTTACGTTTAAAAGTTACATAAAACTTTTCTATAATATAGATGCTATAAAGTTACACAATACTTTGTAAGAGTTAACACTACTATTAGTATTATTCAGATGAAGAAGTCCTTTAAAAAAAATGTAATGAGAATTTTTAAATGAGGTTTTTACTGCGCAATTAAAACAAGGTACAATACAGATTTTTATGTTTGATGATAGTTTCAGCAGACGCCTCAGCAGTTCCATCCAATACGTGTGCTGACTGCTGTTGCTGATGTGAACCCAATTACTTGAGTTCTCGCGCTACAAATTGCCTCAGCACTGTCACAGAATACTGAATGCCTTTAGTACACTATATACATTAACTTTCTTTATTGACTCAGCATAATAATCTACATGTTATTCAGGCTTAGTAGTATGTCATTGGAAGAAATTATTAAAATCTAATTTAAATAATGTTACACCGTAAAAGATTTGTTGCGCAATTACATTTGTTGTACAACTTTTATTCTTTTAACAGGGATCTCCTCGTATTATTTTACTTATATTTTATATTTTTATTGATTTTATTTCAAATTAAAACTACTCAATGTGTTTCCTCCTATTCTGAATATAATTTACGGATTTTTGTCTGAGATCGTCAAAAGACTAACGAATGAAAACTAATATTACATTATGTTTATAGCTATTTGTTTTAATACAGACAGGTCTTTTTTATTTGCTTGTGCCACATCATTTCTTTTATTCATTCCTAACCATCCTCCCAACCAAACTTCTAACATCGTAGAATAACAAAAATATAAACAGACTGGGTTTATGTATATAACAGTTTAATATGTATATTAGGTGGATTCTTGGTGTGACGAATATGTATGTGTGAATATGTATGGAATCTATTCCTCAGAAGACCGTCAGAATAGTCTGTCTCTCTGGAGCCTTTCAACCTTTCTTTTCTTTGTGGTTGTCAGCCTGCCTGTTCACAGAACATCTCGAGAATTTTGTGAACGATAGACTTGTGGGAAGCCTGTTGCATGACATGTGGTGTGGCAAAGTTTTACCTTGTGTAACAACGCTTGATTAAATAATATGAATTTCTCGGAGGTATATTAAATTATTAAATTTTAAGACACTAGTCAAGAGTTTGCCAGTCATGTAAAGATTGAAATTCGTTATCGGTATTAATGAAAGATGCGCAATGAATTGATTTAATGTTAAAAGTACCGATAAAAATCTTGAATTCTTGAAATCGGTACTTAGCTCTCGTTTGGGAGGGAGGGGATTGACAGTAGTCTTGTGAGTCTTGGGAGTTATTCAATGTTATTGTTAGGATTGCTGGAAGATGATGAACCATTTCCGTTATTACATTGTTATTGCAATGGAATATAGTCTGATACTAGTGACTATGTTTTTGCTAAAGCCTACCTCTACAAGTACATTATTCAATAGACTACTGGACAGTATTTGTAACAGTAATCACGTTTAATGACTAAATAATTAATATTTCAGAATATTAATATTTATTCTGTTAAATTGTATTAAACTGAGTATACAATTTTGCTTTATTCTGAATTTGGCTATGCCCTGAATAATATTTTAAATAACATCTAACATCAATAATAATAACAGTATATTGACAGTATTGTTGATAGTACAATATCAACTGCTTTAAAAATAGTAGTAGGTCATTGTAGTCAATATTGTTATATGTATGTAGTACATAGGATGAGTAAACAGAAACAGTCAAAAATAACAAACAATAATTGAACAATGAACATCTCTTAAATCTGTAGAAGAATCTGAACTACTTCTTCTATGAAAACTGCATATAATTCCAAAACTATGTTTATGTTAAGAAATATAACGTGATATTGTGAATATTTACAACTATTGATTAACCCGAAAACAAAAAGCTTCTGTGCATTTCCAGCCAATTTGTTCTTATATCGTACATGGTGACCTGTTTTGTTTAAAAATTGTGATTTATAGGATTTATAACCCTTTATTATTTAGTACTTATAAATTTTCCACATGGTGAGAGAGGTTTCATTGAGTGGGCAAGATAAAGGTTCCCACAAAAAGCTGTGGCGAGGACAAGAGTTTGTAAACATAAAGGAGGGTGAACTTCCCTCAGCAAAGAGGTTCCGCTGACAAAGTGATCTGCAAACAAGACAAGACCAGAGACTGCTGCAGTAACAAGAGACACAAGAGGCCTGAGGGTACACATAACGAGATACAAATACTTTTAGTCAAACAGTGTAACATTAGCTTCTAAACTTTGCTTGTAGTTGAATATTTTAATTCATAGCAGGGGAATATTTTATTATAATTCACAACACAAAACGTTTAAAAATTCAGAGGTCTCTAGAAGTTAATCAAAATTGTTATTCCTTTTTAAATTTAATGTTTTTTTTGCTCATTAAATAAGTTAAGTTGCTCATTTATCTTAAGCATATATCATATCCAAAAATTTAATTTATACTACAGTGGAGCACTTACTTTCAAACTGTAACGTTCTTTCGTAGTTAAGAGCTTTACTTTGATATGATTCAAAGTTTGCCATATAATGTACCAAAACTCGGCTTAACACTCAGACCAAACGTTTATTGAAATTATTTACGGATATTTTAAACCAAAATATATCATTAACCCCCTTTTTAACCCCTCAAGTATTGAAATATAATCAAAAGCATTAAGTTATATCTGTTAGACTACAAGTACTTGAAGTTTGACTTAAAAGTTTAATTTTACCCTTTTTCCCTAACTTTTTGAGCGGTCTCCACTAATCTCTTTTTTACGCAACCCTTATATTGAAGAACATAATTTAGTAAAAACCAAGCTTTTGTTTGGTTATAAAAGTGATGGTGAATTGTAAATCGTAGTTTTATACATTTTTGGAGCAAATAAATAAATCTCCTTATCTTTACGTAAGTTTAATAAAATTAAAAATAATAAACTTTGTAGTTCTGCACTAACAAACTCATATCCAATTGGTTTAAAACTGTTTTGTGTCGATTTTACACAATGGAAGACTGGGAGCAACTCACGAACTTAAACCCGTTTTCACCAATTACGGTGCTCCGGGTGAAAAATTCATAAATTAATTATTAGATAATCTTAAATACTAAATTAAATATTGGATTAGTGCTAACTGGAAATCAGTAATGATTCCTCTTAAGACTTATTTATATTCTTCCATTTGGTTTTTTCAAAATATGTACATGGGATTAAAAAATCTTTAAACGAATAATATTTTGTTAGTGTTATTCAAAAGTACTATATCAAAATAACGTTATTTTTTGTTCCATCAACTATCAAAAGAGTTTGAAATTCTTTGTACCATATGCTAACATGAAATGTTGTATCGATCACTTAATTAACTGAATTATCTCTGATGTACCATCGTTTGAACTATTGATTTCATAAATAATTAGGACCCAACAGGGCCTTCTTGGAATCGTGCTTTGTCCGTCTATCTTTGCGATAGCTCTTGATACAAAGGTTCCAGAGACTTGATACATGGTACAAAGGTTCCGCTTTGTCCTCAGAAGAGATCTGTTGATGTTATATTAAGAAGTAAATGGGGAGTACATGCGTCTGTCTATCAGTTTGTGCACTTCCGGGACTCTGTTGGGTCCTTCTATACTCTGTTATATCAGTGTATTCTAATAGCACATATTAATACATGCTACAACAGTATAAAATCTGTTAAATAATAGCGGCTACATATTTTTCCCACAGTTGTTTTGAACTGGACTTTTACAGCCTGGTATAAAAAAGAATCGCCAATTCTTGAACTATAACTAAAATCTCTTAGTATTTACTTATTTATTAGCTGAATAGTTCTCCATAACATCTAAGACAACGTCCATTAAGCATTTAATAATATATAGGGCGTCCCGTAAGTCTCTGGACAAATCTCCTACCTCGTTGAGCAAAACCTACCTCGTTATTGCTCAGGTCAAGACAAACATATTTCACCGTATGAAAATATGTCTCCGATGCTTAGTTTCCCGTCTGCATGCCTGTATGTGTTTTTTAGAAAGAAATTAATATCTTAAAAACAAATAAATAAAATTATACAAAATTTTGTCTCGTTTGTGATAACAAGCCGGAAACATTATCATGAAATTATCTTTAGTATTTTCAAAATGGCGACCATTATCTTAAAAACCAGCATTTTTTTCAAGAATTACAATATCATTTTTAGAGGATATTATCAAAAATATGATGACACCAACATTATTTAAATCGAATATTAAATAACTGATGTAGAGCAAATTTACTGTGACAAGACATCGCCCACGTTGAGTTCTCAGGAAATAGATACAATACCTGAGTAATCGGCGGCTCTTAATAATGTTAGTGTTACTACATTTGTTTATAATATCCTCAAAGTCTTGACCTGAGCAATATTGTGGTATACCTTAGTCCAGAGAGTTACGGGATACTGTACACACACACACACACAAATAAACCCATATATATGTTTAAAATATGCTATTGTGAAGTAGATCTCGGTTCTTTTGAGTTTTAAATGTTCCAAAACCAATCTGAGTTATCCGGTACAATGAAACGGGTGCCCGCAGTCACACAGTGTGGTCCCTGCGGGAGGCAGCTTTTAATGGAAAAAGTTGCACCACAGTTCGGTACCAGATTGAAAAACTCACTAATGTTTCTAGCTGAGAGGAATTCCTAAAATAAACTGTACCAACAAACCTTATTATTTTATGGAACTGCGCTTCATACTTTACTCGCATGTAAATGTTACTTCACCCACATACTAAATAGTCCTTTTATAAATTAAAATATGATTCACATTTTGCAAATAATTTAGTTCTTAAGTATAACTAATAAACATATTTGCAATGAAAAAGGTATTTAATATGAATGGGTTGGTAACTGAAGAAATAAAAATCTTAATTCTAAAATGCAACAATGCATATGCTCCACTGTTTTCATATATATTCATTAACATTATTCTCCGCATTAAATACGCAAATGCATACTAAATTACGAATATTTGTAATTAAAAACTTGTAGTTTAATGAATTAAAGTGGTAGTATGGGCTGCTATTTTTATTTTAACACCTTAAGAATAATATTAAGGGCCAAACATTTACGGCTATATTTCCATAGTAAAATTATGGAAGATTTTTAATTTTCAAGATGGCATGTAATTAATATGCACCCAAGTTTTTAGTTTCGTTTATGCTCATTGGTTATTTAGAAACATGTTTGTAATTTATTGTTTTAATATTACTAAAAACGTATAATAATAGAAGTAAAATGCAAAGGCTTTGAGATGTATTAAGTACTTTAAAAATAAGGCTACTTCCATAACTCTGCTATTTAAAAGGACCTTTTGCTCTTTGACTACAAGATCTAAGCAGATTGTTATTGCAGTTCATAAAACGGTACATTGAAACTTATGTCTTGAACCACCTACTTGTGTTAAAGCAACTAGAATTTACATTACACTAAATCTTAAATACTAAGCTCTCACCTTCTGAGACCATGAAGTCTCTGTCAGGTGCCTCTTTTAGGAATTCTCAGAGGTTGAGAGCTCTCAGTTTCTGACAGCTACTGTTCTGGGAAAGTCAGCATTCAAACTATAGGAGCTCCCGACCTGCTGTACTTCCCGGCCTTTGGGCGTTCCCGACTCCTGGTAGTTGGAAGCTCAAGGCCACTTATAGCTGAACTTCTGGAGGGCGTAGTTTAACATTGGCCTTAATAAGAAATACCCATGGCAATCCACTCTTAATACAAATGCTTTTATCTGAAGATGCAAAATATAATTCAATAGTTCATATTTATAGGAAAATGTGATATTCTGTGACATAAAAAATTTAGATTGCTAGCTGTTAAATATGCCTTTACGTTTAATTTCAAGGTGTATTTAGGTGAGAACAAAAGCAACAAATTTGAAATACAGAAGTGAATACTATATTACAATCAAAGATACTCTCTGGCAGATTAGCATTTGTGGTGTACAGAAACTTTAAAGAATTTCTACATAATTTGAAATTGTACATTCCATTCTTTATTTATAGGATCAATACCGTTAAGCAGATTGAAGGAATGAAACGTTTACTTGTTTTGATATATATATATACAAGTACAAGTACAAGTTATATATATATATAAGTAGATAGTAATATGGCGGTTCTGGCGCACTTTTGGGACAGACAGAAAATCAAGGGAAAATACTGTTTAAAGGACAATAAACGAATCTGTAAAATCAAACAGTATGGCGGTTCTGGACCACTTTTGGGACAGCCCAAAAATCAATACAAATACTGTTCAATACACCATAAATATGTAAAAACAAGATAATAATATGGCGGTTCTGGACCACTTTTGGGACAGCCCAAAAATCAATACAAATACTGTTCAATACACCATAAATATGTAAAAACAATTCACAATACAATTTACTTAAATAAACTATGGTAAACTGTATTCAAGCAATTTTTCATGACAGTATGACAACATAAATTGTGGAATTTATAATACTCGAATGTTGAATTTAGAATATGTTGGCATTACCGTTGAGCGAGAAATGTTGGTAGCACTGCGCGGCACACAGGAGAACAGCCTTTCCCGTCCAGACCTCACACTAGTCAGTCATATTTAAATTTTACTCTATACTTTTGATCCAGGAATGTTAAAAGTTCACTGTTTACTGGTTTAATATCGCATTCTCTTCATCTTCAGCTCTATTTGGAACAAGACTTAGTGAAATTAATCCGTAGTGACAAGTTCAGTGCTTTATATTCTACAATTTTAACCACGTTACACCATCTTTAAGACTCATCCATCATAACATCTCTTCCTTCAAGACAGTGTGAATCATTCAGTTCATCAAGACATTTTCTAATCATGCCTATTTCATTACTTCAAGCGACACTATGATGTGGTCTACAGTCACTGATCTGCGTTGTGCAACATCTCGAAGCAGCGGACGTGTTATCACCATGACGTGATCTGCAGTGTTGTGCAACATCCTGAAGCAGCCGACGGTCAAGGACTTGTTATCAACCGCAGCCTCACACTCTGAACATCTGGCTACACTGCCTCAACACTCCGCAACACCTTGTTTCATCACTCGACCCCTTTCTGCACCCTCCAACCACGTCATCGCAACCCTCACGAAGAATGAAGATCACAGATGAGTTCTTAAAGAAATTAAGCTTAATCTATAGATTTAATAATGTAAATAGCGCTTATCAACACCTTCATGAACTAATTTCAAAAACCTTTCTAAAAAATAATAAACCAAAATTCAAAATTCATTCAGATGACAAAAATTGGCTTACAATTGGCATTCAAACCGCCGTTAAAGTTAGAAATAAACTGTATAGACAAAAGAGATTTGAACAAGCAAAATTTTATAAATCGAAAATTAAACATTATAGCAATATTTTAAAAGAAAACTATTATAAAGAACTGATTGAAATGTCATCTGATTCAAAAACCAAATGGAATATTATAAACAAATTTTTAAATAAATCCAAAAAACCTTGTAGATACACAGGTGATTTAAATACAATGAACAAATTCTTTGCAAACATTGGTTCAGAATTGGCTTCAAAGATTCCAGATCTAGAAAACGAAAAAATGAAATCAAATCCGAACTCTATATATCTCTCTGAAATTACCAAACTAGAAATTGAGACCAAAATTAAACTTTTAAAGAATGATAAAGCAAGTGGATCAGATAAAATTCCAATCAAACTAATCAAAAATCTTGTATACATAATAAGTGAACCACTAGCATACATTTTTAACTTAAGTATTCAAACTGGCATTTTTCCCGATAGATTAAAAATAGCAACAATCAGCCCAATCTACAAAAGTGAAGGAATTTTATCAGATCCATCCAATTTTCGACCAATCAGTCTACTACCAATAATTGGCAAGATATTTGAGAAATGTTTGTATGAGAGATTATATAGCTTTTTGGAAAAATACAACCTGTTATCAAGAAAACAATTTGGCTTTAGAGTTAACAAAAATACAGAGGAAGCAATCAATTTAGTTGTTAACAGTATTGATCAAAATACACTAATCTCATTTCTAGACCTTAAGAAAGCCTTTGACACTGTAGATTTTAAGATATTACTATACAAATTAGAACATTTAGGAATTAGAGGTAAATGTTTAGATTTATTTGCTAGTTATCTTGATAACAGGTTCTGTAATACAAAAATTGGCAACAAAATTTCAAATTTAGAAAAAATCACCTGTGGAGTTCCTCAAGGAAGTTGTCTTGGTCCTCTTTTGTTTATAATATATATCAATAGTATAACAACCCTTAATTTACATGGCGAATTAGTACTCTTTGCCGATGACACAGCCTTAATAGTTAAAGGTAACGATTTATATAAAAAAACAAACGAGGACCTGACGAAAATTAATAATTGGCTACAACAAAATAAATTAACTTTAAACTTTCAAAAAACAGAATATATAGATTTCTCCAGAACTAATGACCAATTACCAATAAAAAAGGTAGAATGTTATAAGTACTTAGGCTGTATCATAGACTTAGACTTAAATTTTAATCAACATATTAACCATATAGAAAAACAAATTAAAAAAGCTTTGAAACCGTTATATGTATGTAAAGAAGAAAACTTCAAAAAGTCAGTATTTTCAGCATTTGTCATGTCTTTTCTAAATTATGCAATAACCATTTGGGGTAACAAAAATATTTCAAACCTTTCTAACATTCAAAAACATATTATGACTAGATTCAAGATAAAAAATATTATATCTTTAGATTCTTTATATACATATAACAGGATAAAATTAGCCCGTAAAAATAAAATAGATGTAAGTAGTTTAAGTAACATAGAATTAGATATTTTTAATAAAAATTTAAGCGATACCAAACTTAAGGCATATTTTAACTACGAATATATACCAACTAAAAGTTATTACAATCTGTAATTATCTTGTTTCAAAATTCTTTAGGTTCAATTGGGATCACTTGGCCATTACTTTAAAACAGATTTGATTGTAGGAAGTATGGCCGAGTTTTTCTCATTGTATCTCCCTTATATTACTCCTGATTACATCATATTCAAGCAATTTATCAGAGACAACGACAACATAACAAACCGCATTGGTAACCGCACTCTGAAAATCCATATTGATAATTATATCGTTCTTTGAACCAGAAATATTTGTCAAACTCTTTGTTGTATCAATGACATAAATAGGTCTATTCGCTAAAAATTCTTTAGGATTGTAATACATTTCCTTATTATTACAGTAAACTTTCTTAAAATCTTGATACATCTGATACATGATTCTGAAAAGACCTCCTGAAATGTTTAAGTTTTGTAATTCATCTGGATAATAAGAACCGTTCAATTTTACTCTGATATTTTTTACATTCAAACTATCAAACTTTGAAGGATTTTTTTCTTGATTATTCTGTCTATCTGTTTGAAAACCTATAATAATGAACTTGGGATTGAAGATGTTTCTATAAATATTTGTGATATCGAACGAATAAGTTGTTCCGGAAATACCTTTTTGCTCAATACATTGCCAATCTAGAAAATTAAACATAATGTTTTGACTTTTTGTAATTTCATCAATCAACCTAATTTTACTCGTGGTTTTATAATCAATCATTGGAACTCTAATAAAAAAATCTGTAATTGTAATTTTGCCATCAACTGGCATATCATTTCCAGTTTTTGTTTTTTAATATCGCATCATCGTCTTCTGCTCTTATAAAACTTAGATAAAATCCTCCTTTATAGATCGGAATAGTAACATTTTCAAAAAATCCTAATCCAAAATGAGATAAATTTCCAGCTGCTTCAAAAACACCAAATTTAAAATCTGATTCAAAGCCATTAGAAGTTTGAGAAATAACATCACTTTTTGAATACGAAATAGTTCCTTTAATAGTGCTTAATTGACCACAGTTTTCGACTTCTTCTATCAATTTATTGTGTTTTCTTACTTCAATCTTAGAAAATAAAAACGGTATAAAATTATCGATTAATCTAACATTATCAGTTCCAAGATATGCTTGACCATCTTGTTTTGTTAAAGTTCCAGAAATATAAAACTGGAAGTTAGACGAGCAAAAGTTATCTCCAAAATCAATATTAAACTCAGTTCTTTTATTCGGTTCATTCAAATGTTGTTTACTAATTGGATAGAAATTTTTAAACTCCGCCCTTTCAATATCACTAGCATATTTTCTGTAGTCCGCCATTTAATAAGAGAAAATTTAGAAATTTTAAACGTCATGTATAAGAAAGATATCATTTTTTCATCGATCTAATGTACGTTTTTATAAGAAAAGATATAAATTAGAGTCATTTTTTTAATGATCTACTTCGTCATATTCAGGATTCTCTTCCTTAAATTTTGCGATCTCGGTCACATATTTCAATAAAATTTGCACAGGATAGTAACCGCTATCTATAATATTGTTCCAATCAACTGTATCTTTATTTTCATCCAAAAACTTTATACTCAAGTGTTGATAGAGACAAAGAACAGACATATGATCTTTTAATTGATAATGTATATTTTCTTGAATGAACTCTGATGATAAAGTTTGATATTTAGCAATGTTATACCAATTCAATTTGTTTACGTATAATCGCATCATATCTTCGGATAGTTCATATTTTTGAGAAATATCGTCCCAATGTTCCTTTTTCAAATCTCTTTCGTGTTGCATTATAAAAAGATCGAAAGCACTGTAATGTCCCGCCATCTCTATTTATTAGGGAAAAATTTCAAGTTTTTATAAATTGGCTCTTTTTTGAGTTACATTCAGCACATTTTCCAGAAATTCTCTTAACTCCGTTAATGTTTGCATAGTATTTTATATCATTTGTTGCAGTTTTTTCTTTACATCTCACACAATATATGAGCGCCATTTATATAAGGAAAATTAGTCATCATAGCCGCCTAATCCATTAAATCTGTTATCAATGTTTTCAAAAGATTTATTAACATCTTCTTTAAATTTATTAAAGTTTTCTTCTAGTTTATTTACTTTATCGAGATATAAAGAGTATTGATCATCTATTCTTTTAAGTAATTCATTATTATGTGTTACTTTCTCATTGAAACGTGTACCAAAATTTTCAAAAAAGTTTATTTTCTCATTGAAACGTGTATCAAAATTTTCCAGAATTTTGTTAATTACTTCACCAACTAATACATTAACATCATTTTTATATGTATTAAAGTTTTCTTCTAGTTTATTTACTTTATCAAGTAATTCACCAACATCGTCTACTGATCTTTTACTTCTTTCATCAAGTTTTTCATAGACTTCTGTTGTAAAATCTTTAACATGCTGTTTATGATTCTCGTAATTTTTGTTTAGTTCATTAAACATTTTAATATGATCTTCTAATTGAATCATTACAACAACATCAAATGGATTAATTCCTTTACTAACACTGCTAATTCTTTTTCCTTTAAAATCTAAGGCATTTTTAACATTCGGATCATGTAAATCAACAATATCGATGTTTTCTGATAATTTTAGAGGTTTTAAAATTTGTTCTTTAACAACAACATCATGTTTGTCAATACCAGGTCGAACACCGACAATTCTTTTCTTATTAGCCAAACTAACATAATTCTTTTCAACTTTGATCGCTTCAGTAATTTTATCAGCTTTTTCGATATGAGACATTAAATTGGTAAATAATTTTTTTACACCATCATCAACTTCTTTTTCCAATGTTTTTATTTTATCAGCAACTTCATTTGAACTCATGAAATTTGCAAGTTTGTTATCATATTCTGCTTTAAAATCTTCAATCTCGACAGCAAACATATCTGAATCTGGAAGGTTTTGTAATACATTTTCTAACTTGTTATCAAACTCATTTCTCAAACTATCAAAATTCAAACTATTATCTACATTTTGAATAATTTGTGTTCCAAATACGTCAAAAATATTTTGTGAATCCATATTTATTAAGTAATAATTTGTTAACAACTTCTTTAAAATCTTTACCAGTACTCAGTTCATTCAAAACAAAAACACATAAATGACCACAAATTGGGGGATCTTTATAGTCTTGAATCTGAGAATCATTGTAGTAGACGCTTCATTTTTTCAAATATTTAATCAATTCTATAGGTGGTTTGTCCTCAATTCTTCCATACGAATCAAAATAACATGCATTCTTATCATTTTTATAATAACAAATCCAATGCGTTCCACTTCCCATAATCGAGTCTAAATTCACAATTCCACATTCAAATTTCTTAACTTTTTCAGGTAATGTATCTCTCATGAAGATTCCTCTAAAATGTTTAATATTTTTGCAGATTTCTTCCAATTCCCCGAATGTTAAAGGTTTAAATTTTTTTTCAATGTTTGATTTCACGTAATTCAAAGTTTTTTCATCTAATCCAGATCCTGTAACATCTTCCAACTCTTTATCTAACCAATTTAAAATGTTTCGAACAATAGAATCACATCTTTTTTAACGATTGGAGCAGCTTTACGAACATAAGGAACAACATTTTTAACAACTGGAATATTTTCTCCAAAATCTAATAAATCTTTCAAAAGTCCACCATTTTTAAGTTCTTTCAACTGATTATAAGAAAATTCTATTCTGGTTCCTTTATTGTTTTTCTTATGTTTTTCGAGTTTATTGTATTGTCTATTTGTTAAAAATATCTTATCTTCGCCATTTTTTAGTTGATCTATTTTAAATTGAATACTAACGGGTATTTTCTTCTTAAAAGCGGATTTTATTTTTTCTTTCTGATTTTTGCTGAAATTTACATTCACCTCCATTTATATAGTTAAAATTTCAAGTTCTCTTCGATTCCCATTCCTAGTTTTCTCTTCAAAAACATTGCTCCAGCTGTTGGAAGTGCAACAAATCTTTCACCTAATCCAGCATCTTTTGATAAAAATCTATTCATTGCCTTATCTTGCAAAACTTTATCTGCTATATGTCTGGAATTTGTGTCTCTATGTTTTGCATAAAAAATATCGTGTTCCATAGCAGCTTGATCTAATTTATTTATACCAGGATCTCCTCTTTTCAATCTTTTTTCAAGTTTTTGTGCCAGGTCCCAGATATTCATAGCCTGGTACGTGTAATTCAAAAGGTAAATTGTTGATAAAATCATTCAAAAGTCCGCTACCTTCAATCATAGATGAACTTATTGCCGGCAAAACTCGTTTTAAATATTTAATTCCATCAGGTTTTTCAATCATTTCATCAAGTTTGTTCGAAATAAAATCTTTAATCGCTTTCTTTTCGTTCAAAAAATTGTTGTTTCCAGCCTTTTCTTGAGCATAAATATAATTAATAATTCCATCGAGTTTTGTCAAATCGTCGATATATCTGTATTCAATCTTATTATCACTGTATTTTCTTACACCTGATCCTTCGATTCGTTTTTCCCAAATTGGTTTAATCAAATTGAGATATTTTTTACCTTTACTTGACTTTGGTTTCTTAGTTGATGGATCATTATTTTTGTAAATTGAATCAGATTTCCATAAAATTTCTGTATACGTTTTCAAGTCTTCTTCAGAATATAAACCGTCTTTTGGAACATCAGTGCCTGTTAATAATCTCCATAAACCTTGAGTTCCTTTATATGTTTTATCTTCAATAATTATATCATTATGTTCAAAATTAACGGGTAAATTTCCAATCATAAAACTTTTCTTTTTTTTATCCCAATACAAACCAAATTTATCATCCTTTGCTCTAGGAAGAAATTTTTTACCAATTTCACCAATTATTATATCCGTTGTTCCAGGACTTATTGGTTCAACTATTGTAGATTCTTCAATGATTCTAGGTCTAAATGGTGTTGACGATGGTAATTTTGGCAATTCAAACTCAGATTCTGGTATCGAAATATCGGCAAATTGTCGTACAACTGGAACCAAATTCATCAAATTTTGATTATCACTTAAAACATTTTCAATTTTGCCCTCAACGTTTTTTATTGCAGAAGTTACAGGTTGATTGATTTTTTGAATAAATTCTTGTTCTTTTTCATCAATTCGAATCTGTTCTTTAAATTCTTTGATTAATTTCTTTTCGATTTGATCAAGTTTTTTCGCTTCTTCAGAAGTTACGTTCACCATTTAATTAGAAAAATTTTGAAACGTGAACGTGGAACGTAAAACGTGAACACGAAACGTGAACACGAAACGAGAACACGAAACGTGGAACGTAAAACGTGAACGTGAAACGTAAAACGTGAACGTGAACGTGAAACGTAAAACGTGAACGTGGAACGTAAAAACGAGAACACGAAACGTAAACGTGAACGTAAAAACATGAAAACAACTAGATTATCACACGTTTATATTGGAAAATTTATTCAAATATTTGCCATTTTTAGGCTTCAAAGTTAGATTAATAGTTAAAAATCCGTAGTCTTCCTTCCAAATTTTATCACATAACTCAATAAAGTGGTTAAAACTCATATCAGATCCCACATAATTGTTATAAATCTTTCTCGAATAGTGATCATCTTGCTTAAAAATACACAACATATTCAGGTTATTTCTTATAACTTGTTTATCAACCTTTGAAAAGCATTGGGAAAGATAGATACAAGATATGTTTTTGTGACGGGACATTACGAAATATTCCTTAATAACGTCTTGATTTTCTAAAATACAATCATCAAAAACGATTAACGAATTGGGCTTACATTCGCTTAACGGAACTATGTCCTCAGAAGCATTATAAAAATATGATATTTTCTTACTTAAGTTCTTCTCAATATTTTCAAATCTTTCTTGTAATTTTTTATATGCGTCTTGTTCTAAAGATTTACTAAAAACATACAAATTGGAATAAGGAATCAACCTATTGTAGATAAAATTCAATAATAAAGTTGTTTTTCCACATCCACTTGAACCAACAATTAACAATCTGATTGGTTGATCTTTCTTATTTTCTTCAAACGTTTGAAGTTTTATCTGATCTTTTTGCTTTAAAAATTTCTCCATTTAAATAGAAAATTTTCATCTTGAAGCAACGCTTGCGAAAATGAAGCTGTTCAAGTTGACTTCAGAAAGCTCTAAATTAGTTTTAAACTTGGAACATCCTATACACTTAGAGGAAGAATCAAATTATTTTATCGGTTTTAAGCGGTTTTTATTCTGACAATTTTGTAATAAATATTAGTGAAAGTTCTCCTTATTGTATAGGATTTAGTGAGAAGAACATAACAAAATATTATGGTTTTAAACAAAGGATATTATACTTTCGATCAAATAAAAAATTCCCTTAAAAATTATCTGAAAACATTCAAACAATCAGATAAATCTTTAAACTTTGACGAAAACAAGTTTGAAATGCAAAAAAATTATCTCTCTAATAAAATTCAAATAAAATCACCAGTAAGAATAATGTTTTTCAGCAATTATTGTAGAATTGTTAGGGTTTGTTCAAGAAACTATTGAGCCAAATCAGGTATATTTAGGAAATAAAACGCCAAAATTTAGACCGTTTGATGTAATTGAAGTGCACTGCAATCTCGTTGAACCCAGTTTTGAAAATCATACCGAACATTTACACAAAGAATCTGAAATTTTGTACACTTTTTTCCCAAATGTTGCTTATGGATCAAAAATCAGTGAAAAACCGAATGAAATCGATTATATTCCAATTAGAAAAAATATTAAAAGAATTCAAAAAATCGTTCTGACTATTCAAGACTCTGAGGGAAATTTATTAAATAATGAGAGTAAAACAACAATATATTTAAGATTGAAAAAGGAATAAAAATGAGTTGATGATGATGACAAAATTCAATATTTTTACTTAAAAAACAAGGGTCTATTCGAATGGCCCCTTAACAATCTTCATCCTGACACTGTTTTTATCAATGAATCTGGCCTTCATTCTCAAAATAAAAATTACTAGTTAAATTTCTTTTCTATCTAAATGGAGTCAGTTGTAGACCTACTCAATAATCAACTTAGATTTAAAAGCAAACATATCTTTACAATTGTTGACGAAAATAATGAATTTTGGTTTAAGGCTAAAGATGTTGCAGAAATATTGGAATTTAAAAATACGAGACAAGCTATCATAGATCATGTTAAAGAAAAATACAAAAAAAGCTTTGAAAACATAGATTCTGACAAGGGTATCGAATCGCGACTCTTACAAAAATTACATCCAGACACTATTTTCATCAATGAACCAGGCATATATTCTTTAATACTGAAATCTAAAATGAAGATTGCAGAAAACGTTTCAAAATTGGGTTTTAGAAGAAGTTTTACCAAGTATTAGAAAATATGGCGAGTACAAACTTGAAAACGAAAATAAGCAGTTAAAAGATGAAATAAAACAGTTACAAATTAAAGATGAAATGAAATCATTGAAAATAGAGAATCAAGAATTGCGAATGGAATTAATGAAGAGAGATATGATATGTAAAAATTTTGATAAGAAAAAGCACCATGTTTTTGTATTAATTAAGAAGAATCACATGTGGGAATGGCCTTATTACGTTATCAGAGCTCAGAAACGAGAAATACCAAACCGATTAAAACATCTAAAAATAAATTATCCTGAATTAGAGATTTTGTTCATTGATGACGAACCAAATTCTATCAATCTCTACAACCAAATGAAAGAATCTTTGAATATTTTATACAACGGAAATCATTTTACTACAAATATGGTAGAACCTCGACTGATTTATAGAATATCTAAATTACATGATGAAAATGTTAAACATTCGAATTATGATAGTTTGTTTGTAAATGTCTTTTAAGACTATAGAAATGTTGAATTTCTCTTCCGCATACGCAAAGAACTGGTCTAGCAAAGATTTGTTTAGCACAATCTTTACAATATGCTTGTTTGTTGTCTTTACTATAATGGAGATTATAAAATTCTGAAATATTCTTAACCTTTTTACACCGTGTGCACTCTTTCTCTTCTAAAGTTAATTTTTCCATTTTATCATATAATTCTTTTCTATATTTCTTATTACAATCCTTACAATAATAGCATAATCCATCTTTTCTAGTCTTATCTTGAAAAAACTTCGACAAATCTTTAAATTCTTGACACTTTATACATTTCTTTTGGGCCTCCATTTATATAGAAAAAATTACAGCTTTGACTTTTTCAATTCATATTCGTAAAAACTTCCGGTTATTTCTCAATTTTCAAAGTTTCCAAGTTATTTAATTCGTCTAATATATCAGATTTTGCTTCATTTTTATAGCCATACGGTACTGTATCGATCTTATTTTCTAGGACATTTCTCTTATCATCTTTAGCGTTCAGTGCCAGCTTGTTTATGGTAACTGTGTACAACTCATGTTTGTAGCTTTTGATTACTGTCATCTCTCTAAATTCTTCTTTATCTTCGAACAAACATCTCTTCAAGTTTTCGATATTTATTGTTTTATTTACAACGCTTCTCTTAATCCCTTTGCATCTTACTGGATTCTTGTCTAGATATTTGTACGAGTACATTTTTGACCTCAATCCACAAAATTCTTCTAATATCTCACCATTAAGCTCGTCTTTGAATTTCCCTATAATTTTCTTGTTTTTGCTAGTGAAACATTCATGATCTTTTGGATAGTCGCTTGTATCAAAGTTATCTATATTTTCTTTAATAATTTTATAAGGATCACGTTTCAATTCTAGGAAGTAACTGTCTGTGTCCATGTAACACAGATTCAAATCTGGATCAAACTTCTTTAATTTATCGTAATAAAACTCGTACATTAGCAATTTTGAGAGGTCGAGAACTGAAAATCCTATGTAGATTGGCTTGTTAAATTTTACTTTCTGTTTGTACATGTGACTCGCTATACAGTTGTCGTCAAAGATGTTAAAGCATTTGAAATTTGTTTTCTTAGCTTGTTTCATTGAAAATTCTTCATTTCCAAGCTTAATATCACATCTGTTTCTCACATTTTCCATAGATTTTCCAAAAACTGAGTTGTTCATCAGCTTATAAAAATCCTTTTCAAAGTCGCTTGTAGCTTTGGTTCTCATGTTTGTGTTAAAATCAATGTATTCTTTCATAAAAGGCTTCTGATCGAATGCTATAACTCTATTCACATGTTTCAAAATCATACCTTGTTCCAAATAGAACTTCAAATTTCTCGAATGAACAACGTATTCAGTTTTATCCAGTAGAGTTGTGCAAAGTTTGTTTTTAAAATGTTCTGGAGCAAGAGGTAAATCCTTGTGATGTTCGTGTAAATTTGTTGGATATCCAAGATCGACTTCGAGAATATAGCCATAATCTTCGTCGCCAGTGAGTTCTAAAATTGTTTCTTGCCACTCTTCTTTTGTATACGTTTTAGGATCCATCCACTTGATATCACTAAACGGCAGTTTTTGCATAAGACCATACCCATAAAGGTTGTTTGCATCGAGATAGAGTAAATAGTTTTCGGGCTTTGTCTTATCAAAATCTTTTAAATATTTGTTATTTGCTTTCACATATCGTTTAATACACTGAGAAATGCCTCCGCGAATACCTTTTTCGATCATCAAATACATATTATAATCACTAATTAATTGTAATTCTATCTTCGTTAATTTTAACATAGCATCCCACGCAAGACTGGGAGCTGTTAGATAGTGTACTGGATCAAGCTTATAGCAATTCAAACAAATATTCCTAAAATTTTCAAAGATATCAGCGAGCAATAGAACATCTTGAATGTTATAGAGATCAGAGTAATTTCCTAGATTTTTCTCTTTTAATTTGTTCCAAACATTTAAGTAGTGTTGAAAATCTTTCTCAGATATGCTCTCATCTGTCAAAAGTGAATAGAAATCTTGAATTTTCAGCTTTTCTGTGTAATCAAGTTTTTCAATACTATCGATAAATTCGTAAGGAAATATACCTTTCCCAGATAGAATTTTAAAGATTTCTTCTTCGTCATTTGGTTGTCTTTCTATTATCTCATTCAGTCCATCTTGTATAAAATGATTTGTATGTTTTGAAGTCTTCTTTCTTTAGATTTTTAGCTAACTTTTCTATAGACGAGGCCATGAATCTGAACGTGTCTACGAACGAAAACTTGATGAATTTTCTTGGCTTATCACCTTCGAATTCATATCCATATCCTGAATTTACTGAATAATTTATATATTTTTCATCTGTGTTTGCGATCAAATCAACATTTCCATATTGTTTAGCCATCTCTTTTATGTACAAATGAGTATCGTAATTTGACATATTATGACAGAAAACTGGGATGTTCTGGGGAAATTTCAAATTTAGATTGCAACATGCATGAGCTGCGCCTCGAAACTTGCCGGTTAAATGACAATGATCTCTCACTTTATTATAACTCTTATCTTTCCAACTATCAGGAGTAAAACCATACTGAATTGACTCAACATCATAAGCAGACCATTCGCAAATATGACAAACGTTTGCATTTTGGTATGAAATTTCTTCTTCTTCAGTCAATTTCATAGGTTTTTTGTTCTTAGAATTATATTTTGTAGCTATGTATTTTGATATTTTATTGAGTTCTTCAAACAATTTTGCAGGAACATTTGGCAAATCTTCTTCATTTTTTGCTCGATAACATATCGGCTTGTACATACGATTGGTCACATTCGAAACTAAATATAGAGTAAAACCATAAGGAATGTGTTTCTGAATCTTGGTTGTAGTCGATCTTTGTGGATTGTTCTTGCATGTCGGAATTTTTTCTAATATGCTCTCAAAATCCATATAAATAACGTACGGATGGCTAAACTTCTTTTGATAATTAGTAAATTTAGTTGTTTGACCTGGAAATGGCATAATAGGTTTGCATACTTCATGTTGCTTGCAAATTTCTAAATGATCTGCTAAATCTCCAGATTTGTAGAAATGGCTTAAACATCTTCTACATAGCAATTTTTTATGTTCGTGTTTAGATAACTGAGAACTCACTAATCTATTTAAATCTGTTATCAACACATAATGAGATTTGTCTTCTTGTTTTACATACAGTAGATCAATATTTAATTCTGCATCATATTTTTCAGAAATTTGTAACGGAACAACCTTAATACTTTCATCAAAACTGTAGACATTGATAGACATTTTTGGATATTTGTACTTGGAATTGTAACTTCGTTTCTCAAATAATTGTATATCTTTTAAGGACATTGGATACTCGAAACCTGAAAATATCTCGTCATTTACAAATTTTTCATATTGTTTTGATCTTTCGCAGTCTCTTTCGGGTTTTTCAATAGCACATCGGATAGAATAAATAAAGCAATAATCATCTTTATTTTTGATATTTATACAAGCTTTCTTATCTTTGATTTTCTTTGGCAAATCGATATATGATCCTGCGTTCATCATTTCGTGTTTGTTAAGGCTCAAAACTAGTTGTTTGCAGCTTTTAAATGTCCATCCAGAACCCTTATTTGGATGATTTGTCTGTTCTCGATGTGTTAATTTATTAAATTGCTTAGTAATAAAGTCGTTCACATCGAAGATTTCATCCGCTTTTATAGTAAAATACATAGGACAAGTTTGTGGTTCACCGTTCACTAAAGTTCGTTCGTATTCGCATTCTAAAGATAAATAACCTTTCATATTTTTAACGGTTTTCTTGAAATTTTTCTATTAAACTTTTAATCTCTGGCCTCATAATTGATAGATATTTGTAAATTGACATGAACTTATCGTTTAAATTCGTTAAAATGTATTGCTTGAAAAGACCGTGTATTGAGGATAAAACTTCTACATCAATGATATTTTTAGGTTTTTCGTTAAGAGTTTTGTCAATTTCTTCGATCATTTCAGACTTAGTTTTATCGTTTGTTTCTAAGGACAATTTTTCAGCGATTGATTGAATTTTCTCATCATTAAATAGATTGAGATCTTTTTTATCTTCCTTAAAGCTTTTCTTTAATTCACGCAATTTTTCTATATTGTACATCTTTTCGTGACCATCGATTTGATTCTCTTTAGCCCAAGTCCTCAAATAATTTAGTTCTTTTTCATAAATATCTTTGTTCTTCAAATGATTTTTCGAATTGTAATGACGAGTATAGTGATGTTCAAAAATGTCTTTTTTGCAGTATGGGCACTCTATCTTTTTCCGCTCCATATTTAAAGAGCAAAAATTTGTAAACTAAAATTTTGAGAAGTGGTGATTTTTGTGACAACTTGACACAAATCAGCACAATTTCTGGTCAAATGTTTTCAGATTGTTCTATTTATTATAGAAAAATCTTTTAACTAAGTTCTCCTGTGTGCCGCGCAGTGCTACCAACATTTCTCGCTCAACGGTAATGCCAACATATTCTAAATTCAACATTCGAGTATTATAAATTCCACAATTTATGTTGTCATACTGTCATGAAAAATTGCTTGAATAAAGTTTACCATAGTTTATTTAAGTAAATTGTATTGTGAATTGTTTTTACATATTTATGGTGTATTGAACAGTATTTGTATTGATTTTTGGGCTGTCCCAAAAGTGGTCCAGAACCGCCATACTGTTTGATTTTACAGATTCGTTTATTGTCCTTTAAACAGTATTTTCCCTTGATTTTCTGTCTGTCCCAAAAGTGCGCCAGAACCGCCATATTACTATCTACTTATATATATATATATATATATATATATATATATATATATATATATATATATATATATATATATATATATATATATATATATATATATAATGTAAATACTACTTTATGTTATGGATGTCAGAAAGATGTAAATCCCTGCAATATTTTCAATCAAATGTACCTGTTGAACAGTGTACTCGAATGCGCTTACCGGATATGTACAGAAAATATAATGGAATGTACCGTAACCAATGCTTACAAATTGTATGAAGAAGACAAATTTTGTTTATCTGTCGTTTTAAAAACAACATTATACGAGTAATATTTGTAATTATTTGTTTGTCCTTGTCCATTTGTTCATGGAAGATAGGAGTTAATAATTAATGGTGTGTGTGTGTGTGTGTAATTATTATATTATATTATAATGATATTTAATTTTTCTTTCTTAGTTAAAAATTCTCTGATGATATTTTCTTACAGACCCACAGATAAATTCACACATGTAAAAGAGATAATAAAACAGTTGATTCATTACTACACGCAGTCAACACGTTTTTGCTTTTGCACGTGACAAGACGGCATAACGAAGTTACGATTATATCTCCTGATATGGCAAATGGAAGCTCTAATGCTCGAGTTATGGCGTTATAAACTCGTATAACGCTCCGAAGCGGCTTGGGCAAACCATTACATATCCATAATAGACTGTCAGACGAGAAAACCTTCAACTCAGAATTGCAATATTTATAACTTATATTTAAAATATTTATAGCGTCTGTATAAAATATTATTTGATAAAACATATTACAATTTTCTGCTACCTCATGGTTTATTATTAATAGAATAATAATTAGTTTTTTCTTATAATTGGTTGTTAATATTATAGCATTTAAAGTGTATTTTTCATTCAGTCAAGAAGCTAGAAAAGTTTCATATATATTTGCATGTCACCATGATATTTCGAGAACGAGCGGACTTTTAGACCTCGTATATAAATTTCGTTCAACATGTGGTGTCTAGCTGAGTATGTAAGTAGAGAACTCGAAGAGGGTGACACGACATGTCACTTAGGGTAAGGGTCTGTCTGTCTGTCTGTCTTACCTTAGTGGTAAACCCTCATTAGCACTGTCAGTAGACGCTCGTTAGGAGGGATTACTTTATACATGTATACGCAGTAGACTCTCTGAAGAGAGTATCAACCTTTAAGCTGTTTAGTGGAAGTAGAACTATTGTTACTGTTGGACCTTGCTGAGTTTATCTAACACAACACAATTATATATTTTCCCTTAATGATGAAATATTTTACTCATAAGGTCCCATATATTGAATATTATGTATCGATGTTATAGTTTTTAACCATAACAGCGGAAGAAGAATTACGCTCCCTGTTTGAGAACCTTTTGCAACCTTGCCACATATTCTATGTTGGGGCAGGCGAGGTGACTTTAGTTTGGTTACCTATTCTGTCTAGACCAGGGGGTATCCAGGCTTTTTCGCTAGAGAGCCAGACTAAAGGATTTTATGAAAAAAGTGGACAAAGTGAGTTACACCTATTTTATTGTAAAACAAAGATATTTATAAATATGTATAATACTCTCAAGAGCTGAAAGTTCTACATCAACTGATACATTCCAAAAGGTGTCTAAGGAAAACAATTAGACATTTTCATACAAAATACATGTATTGATATAGAAAGATTATTACTGATTTCAATTTCCGAAAAGTCATTTTCTTTTGAAATGTTCATTGCTTTTCAAATTGACAGCATTTGCAATTGTATGTGACGGAATTTTCTTGTCGGACAAAGTGCTATTTCCTCAAAAGACCTTGATTCAATTTTTTTTTTTAGTTATTTCATATTATATAGTGTTTCCTTACTAATATTTTGCCTAATTTAATGTTTTACTAGGCAGTGCAAATCGAGTAACAAACCCACGAAAATCACAAGATATGTTTGAATATAAAATAATATACTAAATAATAAGAAACTCTACATTTACCCTTAAATAAATAAATAATTTATAGAGGACACGTATGTCCAAACTTTTTTCGATGAAATATTCCCACAAGAAAAGTTTAGCCGAGTGATCGAATATTGGAGTAAACTTTCCTGAGTTCGTTGTTTCAGTTTGGGTAACTCAAACAACCACACTGCTACAGTAAAATTATCAGAATAGAGTTTATATTGCTTAAACCTTTCTTCTTTCTTACAACATTACGTGTGAAATAATAATCGTAATGTTTACTGCAGTAATAAATAATTATGAATTATATTAATACCGTAATTACTATAATACTTAACATTTAAGCGTTAGGAAAAACTTATTTTTATTAATAGAAATTTTGTTATGTTGGTACTTTTATTTAAGGTGGGTCCCGATAATAAGATGATTCTCATTTACACATTTGTGCTTTGTAATTGCAGTGAACGTGGTTCCAAGGTATGCTCGGAGCTTCCAAGGCAGTTCCATTGAATTTCTGACAGTAGTTAAACTATACTTATGTGTCTGGTGGTTGGTTATAACTATATGAAGCTAGAAAAACTATAATCGGGGAACAAATTATCATATTTTAATATCCTTCCATTTCCACATCAATCGCATTTAGCACAACCGACGATTGATTTCTTAATTACTAAAAATTTATATATTTATTCCAAGTAATCCGAGATTATATGTTATATAGTAGAATGTGGCTGTAGGCTTCTAGACTATACATTCTGGGCCGTGGGCAAGGTGTTATACACACATTGTTTAGCAATCACCCATCTAAGAAACCCCAAACCTGTCGTAGCTTTAAGTAATTTCATTTATCGTTTAAATGTTAAAGATCGTTTCAGATGGTCCTAGATGTTATTAATTATTTCTAATTGAGGATTACTTACTATCTGTTAAGAACAAACTAAAAACACTTCCGGTCACAATCTTGCAAAACAGATCTGACCATAAGTGGCAAATTGTTCATACCAGAATAAAATTAATTTTGAGCTTTTACGTTTTTGTCTTCCGCTGGTTTCAAACAAAATGTCGGTAACTTCTAGATGGAATAAAAAGGATTAAGCTAAACAATCATCGTTTTAAATGAAATAAAATATGAAATGTTCATATTGTATTTTTCAGACTTAAATAGGCTTTGGTATCACTGTGGCTCGCTCCAAAACAGCCGCGTCCCAAACATTCTAGTTAAAATGTGAGAGAATAAAGTTATTACAGACTTAAATTTTACAGGACAAATTGTGCTTTGAAGCGATTTTACAGATTTCTTATTAAAATCAACATAAAGTGTTATGAAGCTATTCGGTGCGTGCGTGCGTGCGTATTTTAAAATAAACTATAAGGTTCATTTTATTATTAATGGTATAAGGTCAACGCCGCTAAACTAATAGTATCTCTTAGTTGTGAGTAATAATGTATGCGTATATAAGATTTATATGATTAATGAACTAATATAAATACTATAACAATTTCAATGTTGGGACTATGAAAATTAACTAAATCTATTAAACTAAAGGACTATTCAATATCCAGTTCCTTCCTTGTCCCCCCCCCCCACCAGAAAGCTCGGGTTTTACGATCAAAAACTAAAACCATACTTAGGAAATAAAATTTTAATTTTTAATATTTACTATTATTTCTCAACCTGAAAAGCAATAAGTTTCATGTATTTTCAACCTACAGAGAGTAGGTTTGTTCTGCTTTCGTACACGCTGAGCCGTTTATCATAAAATTAAGGTTAACAGGTTTAATGAATTTTTTCTAAGGATAAGAGATGTTTAATTGAGTGGGCAAGATAAAGGTTTCCACAAAAAGCTGTGGCGAGGACAAGAGTTTGTAAACATAAAGGAGGGTGAACTTTCCTCAGCAAAGAGGTTCCGCTGACAAAGTGATCTGCAAACAGACCAGAGACTGCTGCAGTAACAAGAGACACAAGAGGCCTGAGGGTACACATAACGAGATACAAATACTTTTAGTCAAACAGTGTAACATTAGATTAGAAAATTTGCTTGTATTTTAAACTTTTATTTTATAATAAGGGGATATATTTTGTAACACAAAACCTTCACCCAGTCAAATATCTTTTACTGAACATTTATAAAGGTATATTAAAAACGTTTTAATTGTGCTTTGTATAATACAATGGACCATTTGCTCTCGAATTGAAATGTTGTTTCCATAGTCAAGAACTTCACTGTAATATGAATAAAAGTTTTACCCTACAATGTGCAAGATCAGCACATTTTTATTGAAAACTGTCTTCTTGTGGTTCACACCAAAATGTATAAATTCTGTATTGCCGCAATGAAAATGGTACATTGTTTAATATATGTATATAAATATATATCAAGACTTACATATGGGTTCTGGTTCAAAAGTAAGTATCTGACATTTTTTTAATATTGGCGCCTATTATTATTATTATATTTAAGTTCCAGTTATAAAGCTCATTTCCAGAATATTAAAAAATTAAATTAATCTCCTTAACATTTGATTTAAAATACTAAATTCAATACCAAACCAGCTGTAATTATGCAGTTCAGTTAATATTCTTAAGGAAAATTTATATTCTTTTAGTTATACATGGATCTCAAGATTTTATTGTGATTCTGAAAATTCCTCCTTTCCCGATTTCATTAAAAGAATCAAAGTCGAAAATCGCCTCTAGTCAAGTCTTAACAAAATTTTTAAAAATGTTTTATTTATTTTATTAAAATTAGTAAACCAATAGATAAGATTCCTTTATTTAACCACGTGTGTGCCTTCACAAAGAGAAGGTACAAAAGGTAGTTTCACACACCGCACCAATCATCCTCCAAAAGGAAATTAAGCACATCGAACAGCAGACTTTAAATCAATAGACATTACACAAAGTGTACAAAGAGTATGGGAGTTGGATTTAGCCGTAGTCTCCACCTATAGAGGTGTGACACAAAGCACTAGAGTACTGTGATGACACTGTACACGGTTTGCTGAGTGTATCGTGTATAGTGTATAGTACACACCACCAAGTACACAACAGCTAATGAATATTCCATTACACAACAACGTTCCATGTAATCCCCTGATCTGCTACTCTCCCTCAATTGTAGAATACAATTGGGACGCCGTGTTCCTCTTAATCCATGCTCTCAGTAGAACAATGTTTAATTCCTCTTTAATTTTTCGAAGTTTACATTTCCCTTATATATAATGAAAAATATCTTACCGAGGAAATGGTGTGTTTCCAATAATTAAACATTAATTTTATAACTGAAAAATTGTATGCATCGGATTTTCACTATTTTTAGCACAATATAAACTCTAAAATTAAAAGTGAAGAAATGTACAGGTCGATAGAATACAGTCATGAATATCAATATCCAATTTAACTACTTTAAATACGCAATTCCGTATACCAAAAATGCACAATTATTTTATATATATTTCCTATTAAACTGTTACAGGATCAATAGAAATATGTAACATATTTTTATTACGTTCTACTTTATGAGTAGTATTAATACTTTTGCACTGCCATACCGCGTAAAATAAACTGTAACATAATATACTGTAGTTACTATAAAATAATCATAATAAAAACTCACTAGATCTAGGCTACGTATGGACAAAGTTATGCTGAACCATTAGAAAGTGATTCGGCTTTGGCTTAACGAAATCTCATAAGCGTTGTCCAAAAGTATCGGTTTAGAGTTACTATATAATATAATAGTTACTAACCCGAGTTTCATTTTAAAAAGTAAATTAATTTGTTTAAGTCATCAATCTTAGGCTTACGTTGATCATAATTTTTATTTATTTAACTGATACAAACTAGTTCTTCAACCAGTGCGCCATTTCTATTTTATATTATTTGGGGCTTGTCTCGAGGCTTATCATATTCTAGCTCTGTTAAGCGTGTTGTATTGGTTATTTTTATGTGTTCATCCATCATTTATAATATCCATCACGCAATCCATTTTAAATCCTGTTTTTGCTACTGGACTTTTCTGGTTTGAATATGGGTTTACTATCCAGTAAATACAAAAGTTTTTGTAATAATTACTGCTTGATATTCGGGAACGTACACGCAAAACTGACACGTTATCTGCATTTCACAAGTGTGACAATCGTCAGTCTATGCTGAAGAGACTTTTAGACTAAATCAACTGTAATGTCAGATTTTTTTAAGGAGAGACAGATCCATTTTAAGCCTTATTCTGTCCGTCCTCATGGGCCACTGGCCTGTGCGAGGATCTTATCCAACAGAATAAGGGGAGAGCCGATACAGTACAAGGTCGATGCTACTGATAAAAAATACAACGTTCACAGACAGGATTTTAACCTGCGCTATCTCTAACTCAGGCCCAAGTCCAACGACTTAGACCGCTCGGCCATCGGCACTCCCATATGCCATATAATTCAGTGGAATCATAAACGCCCCTACATCCGCAAATCCGGATATAAGTATGGGTCGTAATTTTACATATCGTCTGATCCTGTTAAGAATTAAGACTGAAATAATATGTAACTGATGGTTTACTTCTTTTGTTAGTAACATGTCATAGAGCTCCATCGTATACATCACACTGAAACGGCTACGGACTTGATTGTTTTAAAAAAGCTCTTCAGTTACAATGACTTATTTTTGGTGGCTAGAAATATTAACATCTAAGTTCACAACCAGTGTTTTTTTTTAATTCCTGTTACGATTTAACATTCCACTTTTTATTTAATATAATGTTATTACACCACTGTAGCGAGTTTATGAAGTTAATATTCTCATTCATCAAGAGATCACTTCTACACAGTAGAAGTGCTAAGAGAAATAAGTTACAGTGTGTTTTTTTTATATATAATGTTATCCCATAAATTTATATGTAAGGTTTATAATGCTATGGCGAACTTTAAAAAAGACGGATGAATTATCAATAATGTTCACTAAAACTGTTTTTTATATTACATCATATTAAAAAAATAAGTGGAAAGTTAATTCATAACAGGAATTTACAAAAACATATATTCAGTTGTGAACTACTTATAGGAGGAGGATACGGTTATATTCAGGTTCGAATCGATTGTTTTATTAAATTAAATTGTCTTATCCATATACAATAAACTGAAGAATTTCACTAAAACAATAAGTCACAGGTTTACTATAGATGCAGACTCACCATCTGCTAAAGCTTTTTGAACGGCTACTCGAAAATTGTGCTGAAAATGAAATTGCCAAACATTAATCTTTCTCGTGGACTAATATTGTGTTTTAAGGACAAGACCCAATATTAGGCACTGAAAAAAATGATCAAACCTTAGTAAACTAACGCAATTCATCAGTATATCATTTACTACTAGAGCATACTATTTTATAGTTGTTTTATAGCGTTCTACAAGACTTGGTTTATAACGCCATAACTCGAGCATTAGATCTCCTTTTGCCATATTAGGAGATATAATCGTAACTTCGTTATGCCCAGTCTAAAAAACATGTAAATTAAAGTATGTGTTGATTCGTAATTACTGTTGATGTAAGTAAAAGTTTTATGTTATTTAAGTAATCGCCTCAAATTTAAGAATCCATAAGAAATATACTTTTTTTATTATTCACAGAAAGAGTTCTTATTCATACTGACCTCAAAGTATTTGTTAAGATATGCACTCTCATTGAAACCTTATAAATTGTTATTATTTCAATTTCAATACTCAGAATTGGTCAGATACTCATAAATGATTAATCAATACCAAAATTTACTAAGAATGGCGCTTATGATTTATTTGGTTGTTGTTTATTGCATTCAAACAGTAGTTATAAAAGTATAAAAATTATACTAAATAAATTTGAATACGTTGTTTAAAGATTGTTATTGGCAATGGAAGGTTGGATTTCCGACATTTGCCATCGTTGTATTCTAAAAAAGGTAGAACACAACGTTTCGGGGATGGAATCTATCCTCTTCGTCAGGTGGGGGAGGTATTCCACTTTCCCATGTGCTGGTGTGATGTGAGATTGTGATTCTCGTACTCGTGTCTTGTACTCGGCATTTGCATTATGTGCAGTGACACGCCTTACCTGGCCTCCAAGCAGCTCTAGGGTATGTTTTAAACCCTTTTTATTTTCTTCTTTTTGTTCTTTAGTTTTTATGTATTAACACCTCCCCCACTATATTCCAATCCTCGAAATATTATGTTATACCTTTTGTAACATATGAATTGGCATGTTATATTTAAAAACCTAATTGTAATAGGAAGAAATTAGTTAGCACTATATTCCTTATTATCTATTAAAAAATAGATTTTGAACATTAATCGTACTATACCTTACAACTAAATTAGTCTATACTTTCTTCAATCTGGATGAATTTTACACTTAGAAACTGCTATTATTGATTGTAGAAGTACTTCTATTTTTAATGATTTACACACCAAACCTTCGTAACACCACATTTTAATTTACATTTTACCACCGTTTAAAATAATGTCAAAAACGTTGTTTTGCCCCTTACCTAACTCAGTACCATTCTATAACTTACATGACTATCAAACACGTAAAAATATCAACTAAATATTCGTTGAAAAGATAATATATTTTGCGATCCACGCGGCAGATCGATTTACGTTGAAGATAGGTATACCCAATACACTGATCAGAAAATTTGAGATCGCCTATGAGTGAAATGGAGTTCTAATGCTGTTGTACCCAGACAAATCACATTTCAAATATTCTATAATCAAAAGATTAAAGATCAATAATATTCTAAGAATGCTTCATTAAATATTACAGTGTGGAGTTTCAAGATATTTTTTCCGAATATATTAATTCTTTGTCTTATGGAGGTGTAAGACACTTGCTTTGTCTCGTATGTTTTGAGCATGGTTCAACACAGGACTGCAGTGTTTGATAAAGTCATTCAATGAAATGGATTATAGGTTGTGGAATGCCCATCCCCAAACAATTGCTTCCATGGTTAGCCCTTCCTGGTTTGTGTCGAAACATAAAGAGATATCGGGTTTAGTCGGGGCAGGTCCGGTCTGAGACGCTGCGGACGTGGCACTGGCAGAGTGATGAATGTGAGATTGTGTGGAAATTAAAGTTAGGTTTTATTAGAAGTAGTTAGTAATAATAACTACTTTACTTAAGTGTAATTTTAGTTATTATGTTTTATGGTTCACAGATGTAGTTAGTTTATAATTTGTTAAAATTTCACTTTTATTTGTTAAAATATTTTATTGATTTCTTCACGTTGTTTAAATGTAATTATTTCTTCAACCTTAAAGCAGATTAAGTGTAATAAAGGGCCATGTCAGTTTAATTTTTCTTTACAAATAAAGAATTTACATTTCATTTTTTATTTTGTGTCATATCAATATAATAAGTAATATTAGTGATAAATCGTAGGAGACTTTATGTAATCCATTGCTCGTTTGAAGACAGCTATCTATAAACGACTACAGTTCCACCCAACTGCACAACTAATTCTCTCGTGGATTTGCGTTTAATCGCCTAAAACAAAATGTTAAATTCTAGAGACAAGTGAAGAGATAGAAGTAAGGGCGAAAGCGCTTTTCGAGTTTTACATATTGAACACTTTTATCGAGAGAGGATTACTAAAAGCTGCTTGTTTTTTCGGGTATAATGTTTGGATTTTCATCCAATGAATACAAATGTTGTACAATAAACCCTTGCGAGTCCCTTTTAATATAGATTTACGACTAGTTAAAGCATGAACAAAAATGTATCATAACCAAGTTATTGTACAGCTTATGACTGTTTCATTTATGTTACTTATCTTCTACGAATATATAGTTTCCGAAAATTGCATACAAGCTAGTTCTTAATTGGCTGAGCTTTAGCGAAGTATACTACTCGTGGGGCTGTCATTTCTGTTTCTCTGCCGTCTCTCCAGTTGTCTGTTTGTCTACACGATATCTCGAAAACGAAGCTGCATTCCTATCTGAACAGCACTGAGTTTGATGATGGTGCATGTAAATCCATGGTTTGGCTGAGCGTTAGCGAATATTTAATGAGTATCCATGACGGCAATGAGAATATAGCAGAATAAATAAATTTTTAGTATGGGTATATCATATGAGTAATTGACACATATACTCAATTGCAGCATAACTTGTAGCCTAACTATCCAAATACATGTAGATCATCATTTTAGAGTGGCTTTGTGCCATTAGAGAACCCGATTTACTCATAAAAATCTGAATGAACCACGTAGCAAGATATGTCAAGAAAGTTTATATATGTAACTTTAAATTTAGAATGAATTTTAATTTCTACAATAATGATATATATGACGCGTAATTTTTGTGATAACACTTTTATTGTATGTTCGTCTTTCTATCAGAAGGCAGGACGACTGGAGAATATAATCAGCTCATTTATAGATTATTAAATAGTATTAAATAGATCACAGAAATAAGTTTTTATGTGAGCTTAACCAATATAATTAGCATAGCATTGAAGAGAATATATATATATAAATTTAACATTTATACATATTTTCTGATTTTCTGGACAAGTTACCTGATACATAAATATTGATATATATATATATATCACCCGGCAAGTGAGAGATCCGGGTTCGACTCCCGGCGGAGCAAGTACTTTTTGCAATTCAATGTTTATTGAAATTAAAATAAGGCTATTGCCATTAATACAGTTTAATGTAAATAAAAGTCGTTTGACAGGTATTTGGTCTTCCGATCATATGTTAGTTTGCTTATTTAAACGCATATGTGACAGATACGGCCAAATATAAAATAATTGAATCGGAAAAAGTAAGCGCTCTGTGGTGTAATGGTAGCACATTCACCCGGCAAGTGAGAGATCCGGGTTTGACTCCCGGCGGAGCAAGTACTTTTTGCGATTCAATGGTTATTGAAATTAAAATAAGGCTATTGCCATTTATACAGTTTATATCAGGTTATATATATCAGGTAAATTCGACGTTTTTAAGGTCATTTGAAAACCAATTCGAATATCAGAAAGTGTCCTTCTAATACAAATGCAGTGCTTGCAGTAATTATCAAACTGTTAAAACATTTAAACTAATTTTTTTATCAATGTCATTAAGACGCAATCCATATTAAATACCTTCTTCATCCACTCCACTATTTATGATAGTTTTCTAAAAGTGACGTAGTATCGAAAACAGGTCGGTAGTAAGGAGAAGCGGGCGGATAAAGCGCATATTGAAGAGAGAGTTTCAAAGAGCCCGGTCCCGGAAGGGCTTTTCACAGGCGAGTGTTGCATATTGCATTACTGAAAGAAGCAGGCGTACACAACGCGTACAATTTCACTGGCAGAAGTAGAAAAAGGCGCTCCTTTCTACAAATGGGTTCTATTATTATTTCAAGAAGCTCTTTTTCAAAAGATCCATGAACTAAATTTCTATTTTTATTTTCATACGTAAAGAATGTATAAAAATTATTGAATCGCCTTTAAAATAGCTTTTAAACTTTCACTTTTTCACTTTTTAACTTTTTTTGGCTTCACCACCTTTAACCACTGTTTACATATATCTCATTGCATCGACATATACAGGGTATCCATGTCACTCTCTGTGAAACTTCAATATTTTAATTTCTCAGATCGAAATAAGTAAGGAATGCCGTATAAAGTATAGAAAGATACTTGCTTAGTTTATTGATTATCTGCCTGTCTGAGTGTGTATCTTTATAAACAATATTTTTGAATTAAATAAAGGTATAAAGTCCTAAATAAATCTTATCACAATCTTCACAGTTAATTTTGTAAATTCTACTTTTATTTTCATCTAAATTTTTATATTTTGGAAATTTCCAAATAGATTATTCATCTTATTTGTTGTGCAAAATGTTATGTTCATGTCATCATTTTTTCTAAATACTTTTTTAATTTCTTAAATAAAACGGATCATAAGTCATGGATTGCCAGTTTCGTTTCCTTCTTGTTCACTTTTTAAAGTAGTTCTTGAAGGCCTCGTGTGACAAAAATAAAATTATTGGACAGTTGTGACTTTTCTTTTA
Organism: Homalodisca vitripennis; assembly: GCF_021130785.1. NCBI lineage: Eukaryota > Metazoa > Arthropoda > Insecta > Hemiptera > Cicadellidae > Homalodisca > Homalodisca vitripennis. The sequence goes on from NC_060209.1 coordinate 8,317,081, forward strand.
TCAAATAATAGAAAACACTGTATCATGTTTGATTTTTGTAATAATTTTATAGTAGTTTAAATTAACAGAAATAATTAATGGGATGGAATTTCATTACCGTTTCGTTTGGACTTCTCTTATATTGTGTAAAAAGAGTATTAATGATTTACAGAGGGTTTTTTGTGAAGTACTATTGTTACATGCACGCGTATAAAGCCGTGATTTTAACGAATATATATATATATATATATATATATATATATATATATATATATATATATATATATATATATATATATATATATATATATATATAATTCATTGGATACAGGATGTTGTGTTTTCGCCTTTGTTGTTGGACTTTGTTAAGCACATAATTTATCAATCTTGTAACACAATATCTAACATTGTGTTCACCTTTAAATAAATACGTAAATAAGTATTTGTAGCTTATGTTATTGTATTTAAACCCACTTTAAGTTAAATAACGCTATTTTGAGCCTTTCTAACTAATTTCTTTTAATTTCATATTTAAAGCTACTTTGGGTCTAAGAAATTTTCCTTAAATTGCACTTACTTCACATTTTTAAGGAGTAAATATCTAATGCAAAACTCATTAGTAACCACAATAAATATTAACATGTACATTGTAAATATTTATATGTTTACATAAATTTCGACCAAAACTCTAATGTTATATTTTAAATTACCATAGAAGGTTTTGTTTAAAATATCCTTTACAAGCAGGAAAGTTAAAAAGCTTACAATAACTTTTTATATTGCCATAGACAATATGCCATGGTATTAGTCAAAATAACATACACAATAACTATATAACAAATTATGTTTAATTTTTTCAGTACATAAATACTATTAGTGTTTGAAACAAATTAACTACTATAATTCTCATTAGTCTATACATTCATCTCTGCTATTGTGTAAGTAGAAAAACATAATTGGAAATAGAAATATTTAACTTCTATACTAAAGCAAGAACGTTTATGTCATTATAATCAATATTTATTGTTTATACTTTTAGAGATTGATCTTTACGCGTTTGCATTTTATCTGGCTGATTTACATTACACTGTCGCTTAGTGATAGACGCTGTGATCCATCAGATGATCTTCACGTGTGATCATGGTGCTAATTTGATCTCAGGCGAGGACAAAGGACTGATTTAGTTACACTTGAAGCCTTTGACATGCAAATTGACCTCATTCCCAACTTGTTTGTTTTCGTGTACTCCTAAACTCGTGAGTGAATTGTGAGGATTTCCTCGTGCTACATATTTCAATAATGTCTAACCCTCTCATTAGGAAAAAGTTTATTATTTTGTTTTCCATTTTCACAAACTTATAACGCCGTAATTTTTTGGAGCCTGTTTAAATATATTTAATAGCTTAATGGTGTACATTAAACTTTTGGATTGTACACCTGTTTTAGTGTTTCTGGGCACTTATTTGAGAAACAACAGTCCACTTTGTTTGTTTATAACTTTTTTTCTTTAGTTACATTACAATTTAATAGATAAAGCTACTAGCTTTTGTCAGCCCTTTTCTGAAACCCACCAGAAACACCCACGTATATAATGAACCGTTAAATGCTGGTGAATGAGATTGCTAGGAAAAGGACTTCAAATTAATATCTTTAGAGATATTTAATAATATTTTTTCTATTTTATTATTGGTGAAGTACTAAAATTAAGAATTTTTTTAGATCTAGAGCCAAAAACTCTAAGGCACTAAAATTATTTTGAAAAACTGAAATATATGTATAATATATAAATATATATTTGTTATATTAATTTATACATATTTAAATCGTTTACATGTAAATCCTACAAAACATTTTGATCGCTAAGAATGGCGAAAGGAATGCTGGAGCAACTTCAAACTTGCTATAAAAATGTAGCCCATAGAGTTCTCGACTAAGTTTGTTGGCACGTTTGTTACGTTAATTCATTTCATTATTACGAACGCTCAAACTTGAAAAAAATTCTAAACCTAGTATTTATAAACCTATAAAAAGATTTTTAAAAGTGTTCTGTGATGCTTATATTATTTCTTAAAGTGTTTGTTATTCCTTGAATTATATATTTTCTGTAAATTCCGTGAGTATATTTATCAATTCCATTAAATTAATAATATTTTATTTGTCACAAAACCCGGAAAGACTATTTAACTTCTGTATCGGCTATGCATTTTACCATTGCCCAAAAATCAGGACAACCTTGTAGGTATGACATAGCCTTATCTTGATATCGGGAAAAAAATTTGCTCTTATAAAAAACATAGAGGACAAAGTCGTGTTTCTTGAGACCATCTTTGACACGCTGCCTGCGGCAGTACTCTATACTCAATACTCATCACTCAGTACTCAGTCAAGCTGTTAATTTAATACTGAATATTGGCCATTAGATCCTACATGGCGCCATTAGGCTAATAATGCTCTTAGCATCGGTTTCAACTCACACAGTTAAAATTAGTGCAACCTCAAATCCTCCTAGTGAACAAAATTGTTAAATAAACAAAATTCCCAGCTAAAACACACGTAATTAAATTGAGAACGTCTTTCATTCAAATTCGATGGTAATTGCGTTCTACCATAAAGTAATTAAAATCAATTACATTGAATACAACTACAAACTATGCTTTTACAGATACTTATTACATGAATACATAAATTTATGTAAACATAGCCATAAATTCACATAAAAATAATTTCTTAAAAAACATTAAGTATTGCATTACAAAAACTTTACATCTATTTTTTGGAACAAACATAAATGTGAAGTATTTATATTCAAATCAGTTTATTTGCAAATTTATAACAGTGTTTAACAGATGTGGTTATAGATTCAACAACGATCATACAAAAAGTCAATATAATTTCTAAATGTGATATATACACAAGGTACAATCATTTTTTGTGAATTTTTTTCATTCTGCACCAAGTAGGATATACTACTATACACATACCTCAGTCTAGATCTCTTCATACATCCCCAGTCCCGCCAAACGTTTACGTATTCATGTCCTCGGAGCCTAACTTGGCAGTATCAATGTCGTTTCCATGTCGTTCTTGAGTTACTGTTATTGCAAATGGAATGTCTACCAATTTTCCGCTCCGAAAGTCATTATTCAGATCATATCGTTACATATCGTTGCAATTTAATGTAGAGCATATTGTACAACAATGTTGGGGACTACATTCTAAACTTATCACAAATCAAAAATGTCAGTTACTATTTGAAAGCATTAAGGATTATTTTAGTGGTTTCAGTGAGAATCTTGGATTTTTTATTATTGCGTCGCGTGATTTTTTTTATATCTGATTACATTTAGAATGTTTTATCCATTAATCAGTATTTTCTAATTAAAATTTAATTTTGTGCTCAAGGATAACATTTTGAACACTCACAATTAAAAGAATACTATCCCTGTTGTCCGAGATAGTTATGCTGAATACATTGAAACAAAAAGCTTTCCTGTTCTTGTGTCAGCTATCAAGTCACGGTGGCCGAAAGCGCCAAGTCTCAGAACGGCCCTTAAGGGATATATTGTGCTTTCAAAAAGCAGTGTGAATAACTTACACTTCTCCACTGTTGAAAATACCCCTTTGGGGTTTTAATAAGGCGTTCCTTATCTGACCCTAGAATATAAACAAAAATTGTTACATTTAATATTGGAACAAAATAACTTATCTCACATTTTCTTTTTTTGTATGCCTCACATATTACGCAATTTGAAGAAATTTATAAACTTAACAGTATTAAATATTCGGTTCCACGTTCAAAAGAAATTTTATTGTAAGTTATTCCAACTGCAGCACATTACTGATAAATCTAAAATCACTTTAACTCATACGTGAAATATTGTAAGACAGTTCATAACTACATCACAATTTATTGAGATGTATCTACTTATCTGATAAATTTATCACAAATCAGTCTTAGGATTAAACTACCAATTACTACATACATTTTTTACATCGCTTTTACATACTCCTTCTTTCTGGAGTGCCCTTTTTCAAAATTTAATGAGACTGAACTTAAACCTCAAATGTATATAAATTTAGACTTGATTTTCTGATAAGTAGCTGAGAAGTTGCAGATTCCAGCAACTCTGCTACACAAGGTAACAGATTACAGTTACCTAGGGAGGTGGAGAGCAAGGCACAATATCCTTGTTTACCAATTACTAATTCCAACAAATGTGTTGAATATGCATTAAGAAGAATTTTCTTGTTCACAGTACCGGTATATATTCCTAAAAAAACCAGATTGTCAAAAGACTAAACAGTCTTTTCCACTAAAAACAATAAGAAGAAAATCAAGAAAATACATAATAGAATATGGATTCTTGAATTGCGGTTCTAATAAAATCGAATAAAATTTGGTTCCTTGAGTGAGGGTGTTTTATTGGCCTTATTTTAGTGTGTTGTTATGGGTATTTCTGAAATGTTGAAGCATGTTTAACTTTTCCCTTTTATCCTAAACATAATGCACTTTCCATTATGTTATACGAGTCCTATATTAGGCTATACGAGTAATATAAGGTAGCTTGATAATATTAATATTAAATAATCTGATTTTATGATATACGTCATATAATAAATATCTGCACAAAACATTGGTCAACCTGTCAGAGTACAACAGTGATAATCTTTGTATAAATCATGAACCTGGAGATTAATGAACAATTCAAGGCTTATGATAAACAAACATTACGGTTCAGTTGTGTGTGTGTGTGTCCTAACAGCGACTAAGTGTGTAACCATGTACCCGAATGCCTCCTGGGGTTCACTAAACGACTAAGCGGTCAAATGTTTCCATAGCAGTTAGTCCTGTACTCAGCGTCAAGTACTGTAAAGGCGATATAATACAGACCTAATATGGTGGATTAATAAGCCTCCAGGTTTGGAATACATTAAACTGTAATCGTATTTCCCACTTCTGCTTGCGTTAATGAATTTATACTTAGTTCGGTAGAGGAAATACTAAAGGAATATCAGAGTAAATCCTTAAGAGAGATATGCAGGAAATTTTTAGTTTCATTATAAAGCAATAATTACTTATAATTTTACCAACAAGTAAAGTATTGCATTTTGCTCAGCGGCTGCTGAGATCTTAATGTTACAAGACCGCTTACTACTTGTCGCTTAAGTATATAGATAAATTGTTAATATCAAGAAATGTCATTTTTGTAAGTTGATTTGACCAACCATCCATAAATCTCCACGAAGAAACATTCTCTTTGATGATATTATCAAGCAGAATAAGATAAAGACTGAGCAGGATACCAAATTGACAGTTCTAATAACTTATTATTAAATCTAATGTTTTTATCCATATAATCTTTACATTGGTCTTGTGGGTTCACCGATAGCAGTGATAGAACTGCATGATCAATACATTTTTAACAAATCTAGTAGAAACATGTGACGTTTTTAACATTTGACAAGGTAAAATATAGCCTAATTATTCGTAAGATATCTGGGGAAATATTTTTTTCCATAGTAATTCTGCATGAAACTTCACTTCTACATAGAAAAGAATCAGTTCCGTGTCGATCCATTTATGGAATTTGGCTGAGCGTCTCTAGGCAATACTCAGAAGTGTGGCATATTTTTTTTCATACCGGAGATAATTTTTTATTACTATTTGTTTCTCTGTCTGTCCACAAGGACGTCTCAAGAAGGAAATGAATTGTATGTTTCAAGTGTTGCATGCGAAAAAAACTTCAGCGAAATACGTAATGTAGCGTACTTCAAAGTAAATTAAAGCCAAATTCTAGATTAACCAATATAAATTGTCATTACATAGAACGTTACAGATGGCCTGAATATATGTGTGTAAAACTTGGAGTATTTTTTTTGATTTTTGAAAAATCTTATGATTAAATCGTGTCTTTGAATAATAATTCCATTACGAATCTAATTTTCTACGTGTGGAGTAAAAGCTAAGGGAAGAACGTTTCACACTAGGTCTATAAAACTGACCGCTACTCGCAAGTCAACCAAAGTCCCTGAAGGGCTCTCCAGTGCGGATCTTAACAACTCACTGCCATGTCTGTTTTTTTTTTTTTTTTTACTTTTCATTAATATCCAAATACTTATATTATTTTTATAAGTAGCAGAATACACATGCGTTACTACGGGATCAAAACATAATCTTTTTAAATTAAGTTGTTATGAGTGAATTATTACTTTGCACTAAATACTGTAATAAATAGGTCAGTAATTATAATTGTGTTCGTCTACAACTACTCTGTCAGGAGAACTTACTTGAGAGCAGGTCACATTCGGTTCGCTAGAGGAGACACACAGGCTCCTTGAGTAATTCACTGTCATATAAAAACAGAGTTCGACTGAAATTGCAGTCTTTTAAATTTAAACTGATAATCTGAGGGAGCCTTAGCCATTCCGGGTGTGAAGATCGTTTTGCCTATTCCACAGCCTATGAATATTGTAGCGTCAATGATATTTCGGTGCAGAATTTTAACTTGCGGCTTAGCGCGATTGCAAAGTTAGCAGGGATGAGATTCCATGGCAATATTATTAGAGAATGTAGCTGCCAAGCACACATTATTAGGTGAAATGCCTGGTAGGTTAAAATATTTTAGAAGTCTAACAGCACAGTGAATAGTGTATTCTGGTTCCAGTACTGAATCGCTAGATTGGTACCTCACAGCCTCGGTGGGGAGCTGCTTACAATAAAAGAATGTACACTGCATAGTTGTTTTAGGGATAGTGGTCGACCTCCGCTGAGCCCAGATGTTTCTTTAGAACTCAAATTGTGTACGCTCGGGAAAATATTTTATTTATTTAAGTCTTGAACAACCTCATAAAGGCTTTCCAAAGTACTAACAGGGTCAACCTCCTTTGTCTAAGTCGGAGAGTCCATTAGCTATTACGACACTAATAAGAGTTTTCAGCCTCCTGTTAATGCACAAAGGCAAAAGTGCAGCAATGAGCTAAAATAGGATGATTAATATAGGTAATATAATTACTTGGCAGTGCAAGTCATTCACGGTAATACACGTAGTGTTTGTCTAAACAACCAACCAGCATTTGTAAGTCCCCATATACTTGACTTGCAGCCACGTATGTCTTAAACAGTCCTATTAAAAGCTTGTACAAAACCATAGTACACTCGTTCGAGACCACCAGCTTACATTCTAGAAGAACGCGCTGAGATAGCTTATTTTGAAATGTTACATATAAAGTTTTCAGGTTGTATTCTTGATGGACGTCACAAGGTTTTAATTCAAAAGACATTTTTAATACTTCTACAATAATTAACTGATAATGACTTGAACGGCGAACGTACTTTTAATATTAAATTTCATTGTAGAGTACTCATAAACATTTTTCACTGTCCGACTTCAGAACCTTCAAAAAATTGCTTTTTTAGACTTTAATTTTAGTTCTTTAGAAATGGATGACGTATTATAAAAATCTTTCATATACACAATAATTTTCAGGATTATTTATTATTTACATTTTAAGAACTTGTCCTTGAAGAACTTATTATTCAGTAGAAACAGCTTTAGAAAATATTGTTACAGCTACACGTAAATAATTACAAGATATTTTTTGTTGGTAGGAGGTTGCAGGGGAAGTCAAGTCAAGAGTATAATGGTACCCGCACAACGTGACATGAAGCTAAGAGCTGAGACAATACAGATTTTGTGACCTAATCGTAAATAATCACAAGATATTGTTTGTTGGTAGGAGGTTGCAGGGGAAGTCAAGTCAAGAGTATAATGGTACCCACACGACGTGACGTGAAGCTAAGAGCTGAGACAATACAGATTTTGTGACCTAATCGTAAATAATGACAAGATATTTTTTGTTGGTAGGAGGTTGCAGGGGAAGTCAAGTCAAGAGTATAATGGTACCCGCACGACGTGACATGAAGCTAAGAGCTGAGACAATACAGATTTTGTGCCCTAATCGTAAATAGTGACAAGATATTTTTTGTTGGTAGGAGGTTGCAGGGGAAGTCAAGTCAAGAGTATAATGGTACCCGCACGACGTGACATGAAGCTAAGAGCTGAGACAATACAGATTTTGTGACCTAATCGTAAATAATTTCAAGATATTGTTTGTTGGTAGGAGGTTGCAGGGGAAGCCAAGTCAAGAGTATAATGGACCCGCACGACGTGACATGAAGCTAAGAGCTGAGACAATACAGATTTTGTGACATAATCGTAAATAATCACAAGATATTGATTGTTGGTAGGAGGTTGCAGGGGAAGCCAAGTCAAGAGTACAATGGTACCCGCACGACGTGACATGAAGCTAAGAGCTGAGACAATACAGATTTTGATACATAATCGTAAATAATGACAAGATATTGTTTGTTGGTAGGAGGTTGCAGGGGAGGCCAAGTCAAGAGTATAATGGTACCACCCGCACGACGTGACATGAAGCTAAGAGCTGAGACAATACAGATTTTGTGACCTAATCGTAAATAATGACAAGATATTGTTTCTTGCTAGGAGGTTGCAGGGGCAGCCAAGTCAAGAGTATAATGGTACCCCCGCACGACGTGACATGAAGCTAAGAGCTGAGACAATACAGATTTTGATACATAATCGTAAATAATGACAAGATATTGTTTGTTGGTAGGAGGTTGCAGGGGAAGCCAAGTCAAGAGTATAATGGTACCCGCACGACGTTACATGAAGCTAAGAGCTGAGACTATACAGATTTTGTGACCTAATCGTAAATAATGACAAGATATTTTTTGTTGGTAGGAGGTTGCAGGGGAAGTCAAGTCAAGAGTATAATGGTACCCGCACGACGTGACATGAAGCTAAGAGCTGAGACAATACAGATTTTGTGACCTAATCGTAAATAGTGACAAGATATTTTTTGTTGGTAGGAGGTTGCAGGGGAAGTCAAGTCAAGAGTATAATGGTACCCGCACGACGTGACATGAAGCTAAGAGCTGAGACAATACAGATTTTGTGACCTAATCGTAAATAATTTCAAGATATTGTTTGTTGGTAGGAGGTTGCAGGGGAAGCCAAGTCAAGAGTATAATGGTACCCGCACGACGTGACATGAAGCTAAGAGCTGAGACAATACAGATTTTGTGACATAATCGTAAATAATCACAAGATATTGATTGTTGGTAGGAGGTTGCAGGGGAAGCCAAGTCAAGAGTATAATGGTACCCGCACGACGTGACATGAAGCTAAGAGCTGAGACAATACAGATTTTGATACATAATCGTAAATAATGACAAGATATTGTTTGTTGGTAGGAGGTTGCAGGGGAAGCCAAGTCAAGAGTATAATGGTACCCGCACGACGTGACATGAAGCTAAGAGCTGAGACAATACAGATTTTGTGACCTAATCGTAAATAATGACAAGATATTGTTTGTTGGTAGGAGGTTGCAGGGGAAGCCAAGTCAAGAGTATAATGGTACCCGCACGACGTGACATGAAGCTAAGAGCTGAGACAATACAGATTTTGATACATAATCGTAAATAATGACAAGATATTGTTTGTTGGTAGGAGGTTGCAGGGGAAGCCAAGTCAAGAGTATAATGGTACCCGCACGACGTTACATGAAGCTAAGAGCTGAGACAATACAGATTTTGTGACCTAATCGTAAATAATGACAAGATATTTTTTGTTGGTAGGAGGTTGCAGGGGAAGCCAAGTCAAGAGTATAATGGTACCCGCACGACGTGACATGAAGCTAAGAGCTGAGACAATACAGATTTTGTGACCTAATCGTAAATAATGACAAGATATTGTTTGTTGGTAGGAGGTTGCAGGGGAAGCCAAGTCAAGAGTATAATGGTACCCGCACGACGTGACATGAAGCTAAGAGCTGAGACAATACAGATTTTGTGACCTAATCGTAAATAATGACAAGATATTGTTTGTTGGTAGGAGGTTGCAGGGGAAGCCAAGTCAAGAGTATAATGGTACCCGCACGACGTGACATGAAGCTAAGAGCTGAGACAATACAGATTTTGTGACCTAATCGTAAATAATGACAAGATATTTTTTGTTGGTAGGAGGTTGCAGGGGAAGTCAAGTCAAGAGTATAATGGTACCCGCACGACGTGACATGAAGCTAAGAGCTGAGACAATACAGATTTTGTGACCTAATCGTAAATAATGACAAGATATTGTTTGTTGGTAGGAGGTTGCAGGGGAAGTCAAGTCAAGAGTATAATGGTACCCGCACGACGTGACATGAAGCTAAGAGCTGAGACAATACAGATTTTGTGACCTAATCGTAAATAATGACAAGATATTGTTTGTTGGTAGGAGGTTGCAGGGGAAGCCAAGTCAAGAGTATAATGGTACCCGCACGACGTGACATGAAGCTAAGAGCTGAGACAATACAGATTTTGTGACCTAATCGTAAATAGTGACAAGATATTTTTTGTTGGTAGGAGGTTGCAGGGGAAGTCAAGTCAAGAGTATAATGGTACCCGCACGACGTGACATGAAGCTAAGAGCTGAGACAATACAGATTTTGTGACCTAATCGTAAATAATTACAAGATATTGTTTGTTGGTAGGAGGTTGCAGGGGAAGCCAAGTCAAGAGTATAATGGACCCGCACGACGTGACATGAAGCTAAGAGCTGAGACAATACAGATTTTGTGACATAATCGTAAATAATCACAAGATATTGATTGTTGGTAGGAGGTTGCAGGGGAAGCCAAGTCAAGAGTACAATGGTACCCGCACGACGTGACATGAAGCTAAGAGCTGAGACAATACAGATTTTGTGACCTAATCGTAAATAATTACAAGATATTGTTTGTTGGTAGGAGGTTGCAGGGGAAGCCAAGTCAAGAGTATAATGGACCCGCACGACGTGACATGAAGCTAAGAGCTGAGACAATACAGATTTTGTGACATAATCGTAAATAATCACAAGATATTGATTGTTGGTAGGAGGTTGCAGGGGAAGCCAAGTCAAGAGTACAATGGTACCCGCACGACGTGACATGAAGCTAAGAGCTGAGACAATACAGATTTTGTGACCTAATCGTAAATAATGACAAGATATTGTTTGTTGGTAGGAGGTTGCAGGGGAAGTCAAGTCAAGAGTATAATGGTACCCGCACGACGTGACATGAAGCTAAGAGCTGAGACAATACAGATTTTGTGACCTAATCGTAAATAGTGACAAGATATTTTTTGTTGGTAGGAGGTTGCAGGGGAAGTCAAGTCAAGAGTATAATGGTACCCGCACGACGTGACATGAAGCTAAGAGCTGAGACAATACAGATTTTGTGACCTAATCGTAAATAATTACAAGATATTGTTTGTTGGTAGGAGGTTGCAGGGAAAGCCAAGTCAAGAGTATAATGGACCCGCACGACGTGACATGAAGCTAAGAGCTGAGACAATACAGATTTTGTGACATAATCGTAAATAATCACAAGATATTGATTGTTAGTAGGAGGTTGCAGGGGAAGCCAAGTCAAGAGTACAATGGTACCCGCACGACGTGACATGAAGCTAAGAGCTGAGACAATACAGATTTTGTTACCTAATCGTAAATAATTACAAGATATTGTTTGTTTGTAGGAGGTTGCAGGGGAAGCCAAGTCAAGAGTATAATGGACCCGCACGACGTGACATGAAGCTAAGAGCTGAGACAATACAGATTTTGTGACATAATCGTAAATAATCACAAGATATTGATTGTTGGTAGGAGGTTGCAGGGGAAGCCAAGTCAAGAGTACAATGGTACCCGCACGACGTGACATGAAGGTAAGAGCTGAGACAATACAGATTTTGATACATAATCGTAAATAATGACAAGATATTGTTTGTTTGGTAGGAGGTTGCAGGGGAGGCCAAGTCAAGAGTATAATGGTACCCGCACGACGTGACATGAAGCTAAGAGCTGAGACAATAAAGATTTTGTGACCTAATCGTAAATAATGACAAGATATTGTTTGTTGGTAGGAGGTTGCAGGGGAAGCCAAGTTAAGAGTATAATGGTACCCGCACGACGTTACATGAAGCTAAGAGCTGAGACTATACAGATTTTGTGACCTAATCGTAAATAATGACAAGATATTTTTTGTTGGTAGGAGGTTGCAGGGGAGGCCAAGTCAATAGTATAATGGTACCCGCACGACGTGACATGAAGCTAAGAGCTGAGACAATACAGATTTTGTGACCTAATCGTAAATAATGACAAGATATTGTTTGTTGGTAGGAGGTTGCAGGGGAGGCCAATTCAAGAGTATAATGGTACCCGCCGCACGACGTGGCATGAAGCTAAGAGCTGAGACAATACAGATTTTGTGACCTAATCGTAAATAATGACAGGATATTTTTTGTTACTAGGAGGTTGCAGGGGCAGCCAAGTCAAGAGTATAATGGTACCCGCATGATGTGACGTGAACCTAAGAGCTGAGACAATACAGACATTGATACCTAATCGTAAATAGTGAAACGATATTTTTTGTTGGTGGGAGGTTGCAGGGGAAGCCAAGTCAATAGTATAATGGTATAATGGTACCCGCACGACGTGACATGAAGCTAAGAGCTGAGACAATACAGATTTTGTGACCTAATCGTAAATAATGACAAGATATTGTTTCTTGCTAGGAGGTTGCAGGGGCAGCCAAGTCAAGAGTATAATGGTACCCGCACGACGTGACATGAAGCTAAGAGCTGAGACAATACAGATTTTGATACATAATCGTAAATAATGACAAGATATTTTTTGTTGGTAGGAGGTTGCAGGGGAAGTCAAGTCAAGAGTATAATGGTACCCGCACGACGTGACATGAAGCTAAGAGCTGAGACAATACAGATTTTGATACATAATCGTAAATAATGACAAGATATTTTTTGTTGGTAGGAGGTTGCAGGGGAAGTCAAGTCAAGAGTATAATGGTCCCGCACGACGTGACATGAAGCTAAGAGCTGAGACAATACAGGTTTTGTGACCTAATCGTAAATAATCACAAGATATTGTTTGTTGGTAGGAGGTTGCAGGGGAAGCCAAGTCAAGAGTACAATGGTACCCGCACGACGTGACATGAAGCTAAGAGCTGAGACAATACAGATTTTGATACATAATCGTAAATAATGACAAGATATTGTTTGTTGGTAGGAGGTTGCAGGGGAAGCCAAGTCAAGAGTATAATGGTACCCGCACGACGTGACATGAAGCTAAGAGCTGAGACAATACAGATTTTGATACATAATCGTAAATAATGACAAGATATTGTTTGTTGGTAGGAGGTTGCAGGGGAAGCCAAGTTAAGAGTATAATGTTACCCCGCACGACGTTACATGAAGCTAAGATCTGAGACTATACAGATTTTGTGACCTAATCGTAAATAATGACAAGATATTTTTTGTTGGTAGGAGGTTGCAGGGGAAGTCAAGTCAAGAGTATAATGGTACCCGCACGACGTGACATGAAGCTAAGAGCTGAGACAATACAGATTTTGTGACCTAATCGTAAATAATGACAAGATATTTTTTGTTGGTAGGAGGTTGCAGGGGAAGTCAAGTCAAGAGTATAATGGTACCCGCACGACGTGACATGAAGCTAAGAGCTGAGACAATACAGATTTTGATACATAATCGTAAATAATGACAAGATATTGTTTGTTGGTAGGAGGTTGCAGGGGAGGCCAATTCAAGATTATAATGGTACCCGCACGACGTGGCATGAAGCTAAGAGCTGAGACAATACAGATTTTGTGACCTAATCGTAAATAATGACAAGATATTGTTTGTTGGTAGGAGGTTGCAGGGGAGGCCAAGTCAAGAGTATAATGGTACCCGCACGACGTGGCATGAAGCTAAGAGCTGAGACAATACAGATTTTTTGACCTAATCGTAAATAATGACAAGATATTTTTTGTTGGTAGGAGGTTGCAGGGGAAGTCAAGTCAAGAGTATAATGGACCCGCACGACGTGACATGAAGCTAAGAGCTGAGACAATACAGATTTTGTGACCTAATCGTAAATAATGACAAGATATTTTTTGTTTGGTAGGAGGTTGCAGGGGAAGTCAAGTCAAGAGTATAATGGTACCCGCACGACGTGACATGAACCTAAGAGCTGAGACAATACAGACATTGATACCTAATCGTAAATAGTGAAACGATATTGTTTGTTGGTGGGAGGTTGCAGGGGAAGCCAAGTCAAGAGTATAATGGTATAATGGTACCCGCACGACGTGACATGAAGCTAAGAGCTGAGACAATACAGATTTTGTGACCTAATCGTAAATAATGACAAGATATTTTTTGTTGGTAGGAGGTTGCAGGGGAAGTCAAGTCAAGAGTATAATGGACCCGCACGACGTGACATGAAGCTAAGAGCTGAGACAATACAGGTTTTGTGACCTAATCGTAAATAATCACAAGATATTGTTTGTTGGTAGGAGGTTGCAGGGGAAGCCAAGTCAAGAGTACAATGGTACCCGCACCACGTGACATGAAGCTAAGAGCTGAGACAATACAGATTTTGATACATAATCGTAAATAATGACAAGATATTGTTTGTTGGTAGGAGGTTGCAGGGGAGGCCAATTCAAGAATATAATGGTACCCGCACGACGTGGCATGAAGCTAAGAGCTGAGACAATACAGATTTTGTGACCTAATCGTAAATAATGACAAGATATTGTTTTGTTGGTAGGAGGTTGCAGGGGAGGCCAAGTCAAGAGTATAATGGTACCCGCACGACGTGGCATGAAGCTAAGAGCTGAGACAATACAGATTTTGTGACCTAATCGTAAATAATGACAAGATATTTTTTGTTGCTAGGAGGTTGCAGGGGCAGCCAAGTCAAAAGTATAATGGTACCCCGCACGATGTGACGTGAACCTAAGAGCTGAGACAATACAGACATTGATACCTAATCGTAAATAGTGAAACGATATTGTTTGTTGGTGGGAGGTTGCAGGGAAGCCAAGTCAAGAGTATAATGGTATAATGGTACCCGCACGATGTGACGTGAACTTAAGAGCTGAGACAATACAGACATTGATACCTAATCGTAAATAGTGACACGATATTGTTTGTTGGTGGGAGGTTGCAGGGGAAGCCAAGTCAAGAGTATAATGGTATAATGGTACCCGCACGATGTGACGTGAACTTAAGAGCTGAGACAATACAGACATTGATACCTAATCGTAAATAGTGACACGATATTGTTTGTTGGTGGGAGGTTGCAGTGGAAGCCAAGTCAAGAGTATAATGGTATAATGGTACCCGCACGATGTGACGTGAACTTAAGAGCTGAGACAATACAGACATTGATACCTAATCGTAAATAGTGACACGATATTGTTTGTTGGTGGGAGGTTGCAGAGGAAGCCAAGTCAAGAGTATAATGGTACCTGCACGATGTGACGTGAACTTAAGAGCTGAAACAATACAGACATTGATACCTAATCGTAAATAGTGACACGATATTGTTTGTTGGTGGGAGGTTGCAGGGGAAGCCAAGTCAAGAGTATAATGGTACCCGCACGATGTGACGTGAACTTAAGAGCTGAAACAATACAGGCTTTGATATTCTCAACTCTACAAGCGGTGGGTATCCCTTTATTATCGAATGTGTCGTTCTTATTTTATATTTATCTGATATAATATAATTTGCTTAGAGAGGTTACAAACTTATTACATTTTCGCCATTGAATATTTAAATGTCTTATATGTTTCCAAAAAACTACTTGTGTGTATTTGTTTCAACATAAAAAGAATATTATTTTTAATTATACTAGTACAATTAGTTTAAAAAATTAAAAATTATATATCTTACTAAACTAAAAACATGTTAACAAATCACCCTCTATATCCCAAGGACAAACAATTATTTAATGGCACATATTTATAAAATAACATTCATTTACCGTAAAACAAACATTCATCGTAAGCATTTTTTAATCAGTATGAAAACCTCTATTTAATTAAAATAAGTTTAGAATTTCAAGAAAAATGGCTCTAATAATTAGTTGCAATATACAGTATATGGAAATCTAATCATGTATGTTTTTGCGTTCGTTCTTGTTTTTTACTCACTCACTAAAAACTGGAATGCGCTGCAATTGTAAATCGAGTTCTTAGGGTCTCTTGTTAACACATAGACCTACTCTAATTCCAAAAATCCTTCGGGATTACGCCTCACTGGTCTTAATAATTCTCTTAACACTATTATCCACTTTATTTGTGGACTTAGCTTAGTAGATAGTAAATGTGTTGCTAATTCAGTCACCCGTAAAAGTAAAGAATAATAAAATTTAAACAGGTGATGGTAAAATTCGTTTGTTACTCACGTTTCAAAGCCAGTTACGCTTTAAACTGTCATGTTACGTGCAGATGCTTTTCATTATCTGGGTTTCCTTGTATTGGGATTTTAATCAACTACAGTAAACCGTCATCATTATTTCGGGAGGATTTCGACTTCAGTTCCCCTTTAGACTTAGAATTTATTTCACACTGGTCTCAAATAGTTTGTTACTGAAATATTCCGAGCTATTCAATAAAATATCATGAAATACTAGAGAGAAATGTCAGAATTACTTATGAAAAACTCAGTTCAGACTTCAGGGATCCATTTCTAAATTTAAATAAAAAATTGATCATGTCATTGGATTTAATTTAGAGATTATAATGTATGTCGGGATTGTTATTAATGTCATTTGAAAAGAATATGCTCATAGGTTACCTGTTTTTCAAAATGAAATATCGTGCAAAGCCACAAGCTACTAGTATATTAAAGTTGCTTGCTTTCTAAGCAGATAACAATTGTCATAAATTAAATTCCCATTCACAGTATTTTGTAGTAATTATTTTCATTGTTTGCTCCATATTTAATGTTGTTTTTTATGTTATTTATGAGTTGAGTAGCAGTTACCCGCAGCTTCAAATCCAATTTTTTTTTTAATAGAATGCCGTAGCTTTCTTAGTGAAAACATTTATGATGAAGTATGATGGAGCCCTACAATCATAATATAATTATATGTTTACTTTTATTCTTTTTTTGTTTACATAATATTTATATCTTTTTTGAGAACGACATTCGTCAAAATATTAAAGGATTCTACGAAGCCTTTTTCTTTTGTTGTCATTAGAAGCTTCTGTGCATTTATTTTTTAAATGTTGAGTTATGTTTTAATAAAAAATTATGTGGCCGAATGAAAATCGAGTATCTATGCATCGTTCTCTATCACCCAAGAACCCCGTGTGGTGATATTTATAATAATATAATGTGGTGATAAACTGTTGATCAAAACCTCTCATAGGAACCTCATATCAATCAACTCTGCCACAAACTTAATAGTAGCCTGTATGCAGTGAGAAGAATAAAACAAATCAGTAGCCCTCAAGTAGCTTTGACAGCATACCTTTCCCTATTTGAATGTCATCTTAGATATGGACTGATAGCCTGGGGAAGTACGGCAATTGGAAATCTTAAAAGGGTGCTCGTTATACAAAAAAGGGCTGTCAGGACTCTAAGTGGATTAGGACCAATGGACTCATGCCGAGCACCTTTCAGACATCTAGGAATACTGACGATCATAGGACTCTATATCCTAGAGACGATCTTATTTGCCACAAAAACAGGCACGCAAGAACTGGCGACATCCACCCCTACAACACCAGACATAGAAACAACTTCCTCCTTGACCCTCATCATCTGACTCTGTTCGAGAAAAAACCATCGTATAAAGGAGCCATGTTCTTTAACAATCTACCTAACTACCTAAGAAAGCTTCCAGAGAAGAACTTCAAGACGTCCTTAAGAAGCTGGATGCTGGAGCATCCATACTACAGTATCCAGGAGTTCCTTCAGTGGAGGACAAGCGCTTTGTAATTTACATACACTGACTCATACACTGATTGTGACATAAACACTGACCTTTGTTCTATTCTCTAAGAATATGTTCAATAAAGATATATTCTATTCAATTCTATATTTAAAATTTTTTACATGAATGGTTGTACAGGTTTTTTTTAATTTATATTGCATATTACAGATAGTTTACTATAATATTTGAATTATGTTTTTAATGTGTTTGTTTAGTATAATATTAGTCCAACATAACCTTATTTCCTAATAGATTTATCTTAACATAAAATACTTTACTACTAATTGGAAGAAGTAGTTTTTATTGTTGGATTTATTTGTACCTAGGCTACATAAATTTAGGCTACTGGATAAAAAATTCACTTAGACTACATGTTATTTAAATTATAAGAGGTAATAAGTTCAATTTTTTATAATTCGATTTTGTCTAAACTGCAATAAGTTGTAACTGTTAAAAATCAGTGCTGTTTAGAAAAGGTAACAAAAGAGTTTTTGCTAAGCTTTTACCTTTTGAATACAACAACTCTTCTATCTTGATTCAACTATATAGCAAATTTTATAATTAGATTTACACAACCTGATTACATAACATATCCCATTATATTAAGATCTAATCTCGGCCAATATAAAGCTTATTCAGTTACAATGTTAAATTATTTACACGATTTTTAAAACAATAAATAAAGTGTAGTAAGACTGTTTTTAATTCATTGATTCTCCGTCTTCACATGTTGAGAGAACATTTCCAGTATGTAATATTTAAACATAACATTATCTCTTCTGTATTTTTTCCTTTACATATGTTATGGAGTGCCTGTAAATAAAATTCTATAAACTTTCCAGAACCATAAAAGAATGCAAAGGAGATTGCTTTGTCATATATTAAATCAACAATAGTGTATGAATTCGCTTGTGCAAAGGTAAAGAGATGAACGCCAAACAATAGGGAACTTCAAAACAATAGACGAAGTGCTGCCCTCTCTCTCCATCGTTGGTACAATGAATCTCTACAAACAATTCAAGTGGAGGTGTAAAGAACAATCTAATTTTCTTCTTTGTAAGGAGTGAGTATTATCTTGACTTACTTTAAAATTATATAAAACGTAATCTATGCTTTTTCATTTATACCTTCTGGGCTGTCCGTGAAAGGTGTAGAACCTGCAACAGTCCTCTTATAGTAAAGACCATAATTATATCCATACTGAATTCCGGTATATTAAACAGTGGTTTAGAATCGGGTGGAAAACTTAAACTGACAAGACGATTTATGTTTAATTACATAAATTATCGCTTAAAAAATCGCTCAATAATTCAAGATATTTCAAGATACATTGGAAATAATATCAAGTAATAATATTTTGTTTTCAAACGATTCCCAAAAATGTTTTGTTATGTTAATTGATACAGGACTTGTGAGTTCTTTTCAATAGTTCAATACAAAGTATCTTTCAATACTTTTAACATTAATACAGAGACCAGTACCAGGTTTTGATTTCAATTCTATTTTAAAGTATATTTAGAGACTATTTAAACAAAAAACAACTACGGTTTGTTATATGAAATAGTTTTTGAACGGAATAATTGGCTTTGCCTGGTTATGAAAGTTTGGCAAGGGTGTATATTCATTGGCTGAGTATAAAGCGACATAAGTATGGAAAATAAAGGTTTTTTCTTGAGTGGGGTTTACTTATCCTGTAGTAAGCATTTAATCTGATTGACACAGAAACGTTTAATAATAGGAGATAGTAACCTCTACTAAATTGTATTGTATATACAAAATCTCTATTTAAAGAGGATTTATATTTTAAACTTATAATAGAAAAAATCTTTTTCTAAAGTATTTGTATAAAAAATAGTA
Organism: Homalodisca vitripennis; assembly: GCF_021130785.1. Taxonomy (NCBI): domain Eukaryota; kingdom Metazoa; phylum Arthropoda; class Insecta; order Hemiptera; family Cicadellidae; genus Homalodisca; species Homalodisca vitripennis. The sequence continues at coordinate 8,336,764 of NC_060209.1, forward strand.
TTATGATGTCTCGGGAAGGTGGGAATTTTAGAGTAAAACTGTGCGATTATGTTGCGTTTTAGTATCATATCTTCGTTTCTTTCGAGATTTCGGACTCAAAGTGTAATTTTGATTGTACATACAATTGTTTGATTACAATCATCATCTAATATGTGTTTTATTGATAAATTGCCATGCATTTTAATATTTTAAAGTTTGTTTTCTGAAGAAGAGAGAAAATAAGTTCAGAAACGTTTTATTCCAGGGTTTCTATCTACCATATTTTTATGATAAATAGGGATTGATGCCCTAAACCTATGGTCCTATCAGCAGTTATTACTTGTGATGTGTGTTTACCCAATCTGTTAAGGGCTAAGCGGTTTTCTAGCCCATATGGTCAATACCAAAACAAGTCATGAAGAAATCTACAAAGAAATCTATAAAGAAGACTGAAGCCTATGTTTCACTATCCAATTACCTCTCTTATACATTTGTCTTGCTGTCACAGACCAAGATTTCTTACCATATCATTCTCGTTAGGGATAATGGTTTCTCAAGTAAAGCGTCTGTCAAGGATGAAGTGCTAGGTCTTTGTTCAAAGCAAAGTTAATGTTGATTATTGTTGTTAGTTCACCATATGAAAAGCATGAGGAAACCTGGTCTAGTATCAAACAATTAAGAAAATTTTCAACAAATTTGAAACATTTTTAATTTTTATGTATTATTACAAACAATAGTTTTCATAACTCTCTTTGTCAGTTGCATTTTAATTAAATTTTTTGTGCTCGAGAAGCACTAGTTCTTATCAAATATAATATAATATATGTCTATTTATAAGTGTAACTAACTTTTATGTTAACGTAAGTCAGCAAAAGCAGATCACCTTCAAAGAAGATTAAAGAAAAACAAGAGTGCAATGTAAAGAATAAAGTAAATGTTTTTCAAGTCTTTGTGTAACCCTATCTCTGAAACTGTGTATTTACAGGGTTCTTTCCCTTTGAAGACCTATTCTTATAACATAATATATAATTTAAATCTTAAATATCTACATCAACTATATGGAATTTTTAAATACGTGTTTTCAAAAATTTTCAAAATCCAAGTTATCATAATAATCCAAAGGGTATCCTTTAATCAATAACCAGTTATTATTATCATTCTTAAACTTAATTTTTAATCACAACATTTTTGGCTATTTTTATCCTTTGTATACAGTTTACGTACAACAGATACAAAACAATAAGAACAACAACTATATTCAACAACACCAACTATAACAATATTCAACATCAATAACAATATTCAACAGCAATAACGATATTCAAATAAAAAAATCAGCAATACACAACAACAATATATACACCAATACAAAAAAAAACAACAATATGTAAAACAATACAAAAAAATACAGGGTTAGCCAGTGAAACGGGAAGAATTAAATAAGTAACTAATTCTTTAAGAAAATTAATTTTATTATTTAATGGTTATAAATATAAAGAAAAAGGGTAGCCATTTTTTCGAATATAATACTTGACATATGTCCTCCATTGGAATCTATGCACTGCTGCAGCAGGGCCTGGAAGTTTCTCATGACATTTTGCAGCATATTGACTGGTATTCCTTCGATTTCGTCCCGAATTCGTTTTTTTAGGGCAGGAATAGTTCTAGGTGGATCGTTCTGAAAAACTCTTGTTTTTAAGTAACCCCATAGAAAAAAAGTCACAGGCTGTCAAATCTGGAGAGCGAGGGGGCCAAGGGATATCCCCGTTTCGGGAAATGATGCCACCTGGAAACAAAGTATTCTCAGCATTCATAGCAACTCTTGCAGTGTGGCTTGTTGCCCCATCTTGTTAGAACATTGTGTGTTCATTTACTGGAAAACGGGAGAGTTTGTGGCGTAAGAAAGTTCTGGATCATTGCAACGTAACGCACAGAGTTAACAGTCACAGCACTTCCATTGCTATCCTCAAAGAAAAATGGGCCTATGATTCCTCTTGCTGACATTGCGAACCAAACCGTCACTTGTTCAGCATGAAGAGGCGTTTCATGAAGTGCGCCAGGGTTTTCCTCGGACCAGTATCTGAAGTTTTGTTTATTAACAAAACCGGAGAGGTGGAAATGCGCCTCATCGCTCATCCACATGTTGTTTACTTGGTCGACATTTTCTTCAAGTCTTCTGGCCATTTCCTCACAAAATTTAATCGTTTCTGATGGTCAGTTGGTTTGAGAGATTACACAATCTGTATTTTGTATGGGCGAAAATTGAAATCTTGATAAAGAATCCTTCCCACCGAAGTGTTACTTATTCGAAAGCGTAGAGCATGTTGTTTGGCAGATCGGCGTGGACTTCTGAGCATTGAGTGTTGAATAGTAGCGATATTTTGAGGTGTTCGAACGGTTTTTTACACTCCCACCTTGTTTTTTAAACGTTGATCCAGTTTGTTCCAGGTTGTTTATCCACGAACGAATTGCGTTATCCGAAGGAACAGGCCTGTTGCGCGGTATGTTGAAATGGCGTCGAAAAGCATGTCGCGTTTTCACCAAACTCTCACCATTCGTATAATACGCTTTAACCACGTAGCCGCGATGTTCACACCCGTCCAACAATCCATCTCAACTAAATGGCGGGACACCGCGGATAGAAAGGAGTCGGCCACTATTACTCCCACCACTCACATTCCAACTGTCCAAGGCCATCTCCAATCTTCCCGCTTCACTGGCTAACCCTGTATATTAATATCAATATTACTGTATGAGTGTTGATCGGTGCATTCAACAATATTTCATAACAGATCAAACTACTTACATAACATTTTAATTGATGGGACTTGCACTAGTTGAACATAGATTGGTTAGTTGTCCAATCATATAAATTCAGACTTTTTAAATATTTTAATTTTAAACGGAAAATTCCTGACCAAATACCGTGAAAACTTTGGAAACTTTGTAGAAAAATTAATTTTACCTAAGGATTACGTTTTCTCTGCAACTTTCAAGCTCCACATCAATGGCCATTCATTTTTAATTAGAAAACATTAAACTAAGTGCCACATAATTGTACGAAAAATAATCTGGGGTCAATAACAAAACCTTTATGTATAACAGGACACTAATTTCAAGCAATTAATATTATAAACATGTATTTTTTTAATGTAAAGTGTTATTTTATTCATCCACCTTCATGAATGTATAGAAAGTCAAATTACAACCTTATGAATATAGGTGTATTCATTAATAACATTTACTCAGCTTAAAAGCTAGAAGACAGGAAGATACAAACAACGCTGATTTTGTTTTTAACATAATTACTCCCTTTGGTACGTTCGGTAATCAAATGAAAAGCGGAGCCACGTTTGTACCTACACGTAGCTTTGTATTTGCTGAACACTTGAACCCTGTCACTGTCCGGGACAAAGGTGCAGGGATTTCATTTAAGTTGATTGGTTTCCAATAGTATTTATTTGACAGAACGGTTGGCATCGGGAGGATAGAAAATATGCGTTTTAAGCTTTGCTAATACAATACTGCAAATCAAACCAAAACAAATAATTGGACCGATATTGTCATACTACATATTGTTGATTTCCTTCAATTGTAAAGGACTAATTACACAATACAAATACTTGTATCAATGAACAATGGGAAATGTCCGGATAATTGTGTTTCCTTCACAATCCTTCAATCGTCAAAAACCAACTTTAAACATGCAATGCAAATACATATGTTGTGGAATACCTGAGATAAAATGTTGGCTTGAATGTGAATGACCACCATATTAATGTTTTTATTGGCTAATACTGACTAACGAACTTATCCAAGCTACTGCCATTGTGAAAAGTTGATTCTGGATATTTTAACAATTATGCTAGAATTATTGTGTTCGTAAGCTCACGTTATATTGTATAAACTCAGCATATATACGTACGTAAATTAATACATTACATATTTCGATTTATAGTAATTTTGGTTTATGTCGGTTTTTTATCGTAGAAAATGCAACCTCCCGGAAATACTATTATATAGGATGATTGCAATAGCCAGATTGAGTATTCCTATGAAATCTAACTGAAACAATGGCAGTCCATCACGTGAGTAGGATAGCCGTATGGCATATATAAACAATCTTTTATAACCTCCTTTGACTGTTGAACCTCGAATATTTTGTTTCCGTGATATTTACACAACTCTGAAACAACATCGACAAACTAAACAATTATTCGTGAAGAGGAAACAACAATGGTAATTAATTAGCTATTGAAGGCATTTTACTTTTATTACGAAGCCACTCATTGTGGTCAACAGAGGCTTTGTGTACTATTGCTCGACTTGAGAATCTAGACACTCGGTAATATTTGGAATATTTTAGGAAAAGGGGATCAATTTAACAGAGTGTTAACTTTCGACCAATTGGTTTATATGAATTACTGGTATTCCCATTTCAAATGATTATTTAGGAAGATACTAGTTACTTTCGACCAGTCGAATTATGTCTAATACTGGTAATCCGATATCAAAAGATAATTTAGGGAAAAATAAATGGCTTTCTCGACCAGTCGGTTTATGACTAATACCGGTATTTCCGATGTTGTAAGATAATTTAGGAACAAATTAGTTAGTTTCGACCAGTCGGGTTTATGTATAATATCGGTATTCCGATGTTGTAGGATTATTTAGGAACAAATTAGTTAGTTTCGACAAGTCGGTTTATGTACAATATCGGTATTCCGATGTTGTGAGATTATTTAGGAATAAATTAGTTAGTTTCGACCAGTCGGTTTATGACTAAATACCGGTATTCCGATGTTTGTAGGATTATTTAGGAACAAATTAGTTAGTTTCGACAAGTCGGTTTATGTACAATATCGGTATTCCGATGTTGTGAGATTATTTAGGAACAAATTAGTTAGTTTCGACAAGTCGGTTTATGTACAATATCGGTATTCCGATGTTGTGAGATTATTTAGGAATAAAATTAGTTAGTTTTGACAAGTCGGTTTTACGTCTAATACTGGTATTCTGATTTCAAAAGATAAATTATTAAAAAATTATTTACTTTCGACCAGCCAGCTTGTGTCAAATACTGGTACTACTCCTCTCCCGATACCAAGAGATCATTTAGTGAAGAATTAGTTACTTTTGACCTGTTGGTTTTACGTCTAATACTGGTATTCCGATTCCAAAATACTATTTATAAAACATTTAAGAACTCAGTCAATCGTGCTATAGACTTTTAGAAACTTGGTATCACTAATTTGTTGATTGCATTTTTTATATTTCATTAATACATTGTGTTTTAGTAAAATCCTACAGTTTTTATAGAATTGGTTTGAAATTTTCACCATTTTTAAGCTGTGAACTGCAGCATGCCTATATCATTATAATTACAAACATTCACTACAATGTAACATTACAAAATGTCAGTGCTGTCACTTAAGCAGTTTTTTAACATTAAATATGTTTATATAAAACAAGTGTAGGCGAAAATATTTTATAATATATGTTCCAAATGTTTTTTTTTATTTTGATATTCCGTACCAGTCCATAAAATATTTTGTACCACTTATAGGGCAAACAATAGCATACATAATCGGCAGCCTTAACTCGTTTGTCATGAGAGAAAATCATGAAATTCTGTTGGGGTGTGTTTAATTTTCAGAAACGAGAGTATTTTCGGTTTTATGTATGAATAATTAAACATTTGTTTATTCTATTTTACTTACAATACAATAAATCTATGAATTGTAAGAAATTTGATTCCAGCTAACTCAATTTTCGTCTAAGGTCGAACACACGTAGACTAACTAACCCAATACATACATCATATTTTGGTGATTTGGTAGGCAGGCTGTTCTTTAAACACGGCTTTTAAATTTAACTTAATGAACAAAAATGTAAATTTATCTCAAGAAATAAATCATGTAGCCTTAAAATTTTTCTTGCAACTTCTTTCCTACATAGATAAGGATGGGTTCTATTATAGTTTACGTCTAACCATGGGATTTAGCTGAGTGTCATCCGTTATTGAAACTTGTCAGTAATCCGAGAAAATTTCACTTTTCTCTTCCGAGAGGTTCTACAATTATTGTTCTGTATTATTGGCTGTATGATCTTTGGAGATCTTGTCATTTTTTTGGGATATTTGGTTCCAAACTGTTGTAACTTTCCTATGGCATTGATTATAGTCTACTATAAACAATAGAAACCAACTATTTATCTCAGAGGATAGAGTATCCACTTATTTTTATTACTATTATATATGATTATGAATATAAAAACTCAATAAATGTCCTTTTTTATAGCAGATTCAAATCTGTAGTTAAATAATAAAGCTGAAGTTGCAGTATACAACAGAGATTTGAGAGAGCAAAACCTTCCACTTGTTTACTTCTGATTTCCCCGGAGGGAACTTTTCAAATTTGTTTACCTCGTTCATTCTGAGAACGGTTGGACAAAATCCGTTTCACGCAATATGTTAGCTTCTAATTCTGAATCTAGCAGACCAATGACGTGTGTTCCGTTCTACAGACATCATAAGTACTGACATCACAATAGCCAATACAAAATATTGTATGGTTGTATGTTTAGGAGTTCGTTGTACTTGGTATTTGTTGTCTCTTGTATTTTTAAAACCTTACATATAATTCTCAAAGGTAGAATGTGAAGCAATTATGTGAATTTGCAATGTATTTGAGGTATTAGAGATGCGCATAAGAAATTCCTCTTCAAAATAAACGTAGCCAATTAAAACTTTTTATATCAGAACTGTTATTGTTATTAACGTTTAAATAAAAACAATGAATGACAGTTTTTAGTTTTCTACTGAATAACAGGGACGATAGGGCATATCATTTTTTAACATCACGCTAAACACTCCTGAAATAATTTATGGTTACTGAACATACATTCCAATCTGTACTTCGGTCGAAAACACTCTACAAACATTTAAAAAACTTTTATTCCCCCACCCCCCCCCCCCCCCACCCCCCCCCCCCCCCACCCCCCCCCCCCCCCACCCCCCCCCCCCCCCACCCCCCCCCCCCCCCACCCCCCCCCCCCCATTTTAGATTTTTCGCAATGTGCACTCAGAAGAAACTTTTTGATCTGAATGTTATTTTTAATAGATAATTAGGAAATTTTCAACTTTTAAATAATTTTTTGTAAACTACACAAGGAAGCTGTAAAAATAAATGGTAGTTTAAAAGAATGTGTTATTTAGAAGATTTATAAATCGGATATGTAGTATATATTTTACGTGTATAGAGTAACCGATATACAAACATTTAGGCAGGGATTGAGTCTGGAGGAAGCGTTAAACATTCACGTCCGCGAGACCGTGAGCGGAAAGGAGCCGCCCTAAAGAGCCCTTCAAGGACACCGGTAGCTCGCCGCGCCGGGTAGCAGTCAGTTTTATGGCCCAAGTGTGAAAAAGTCAACCGCGGCGACAAAACTCTAGTGCGCTCTCACTAGAAAACTTTGTCTTTCTATACACTTTATCGTTGTTTAGTTGTTTAGCAGGTGGACTGTGCGAATGTAGTGGAAGCATCACTGATCAAAATGAAGAATAAGTGCAGGTAGAAAAACTAATGCGTGGTCAGGTCAGGTTTAAAATGTAGGATAGTTAGTCCAAAAATGTAGTCCACAAACTGTTCCCTACCCTGCAGAAAAGTGACGTCAGCCACCCTCGTCAAAATTAGGTGTGGACCTACAGTCCTACAATCTATTTTTTCATATGGCCATTATACCGTATTAATAGTATTTTTCATAGTTACAAATTGGGCGCTTACTCGGGTAACCTTAGTTAATAGTCTTGCCTTGAGTCGTTTGAACGCTTAAAATATATATAGAAACATTTCTATTATGATCGACAAAAATTGAAGTTTGTGCTATACTATGACTATAGTACGATATCCCATCTACGCTTTTGCTAAATGCATACAGACAGTAAATTTTGCTCGAAATGGATCTCTAGTTAAAGCCACGGGCATTTACCACACAGAATTGTTTCAGATTTGTCTTTATAAATCTCCATTGTTATGGAAACGACCTTTAGACGCATTTAAAAATTGTAACCGACTGTATAGTATATAACATTTCACAGCAAGAAAATTTAAGTCTTGTTATACTATGATCATAGGCACACTGTTATCGATATAACCTTTCCTATTTTGGATAAATTAAGTTAATATTGTTGATTAGTATACATGTATATTCATGCTGCTGATCGCTTTCTCTATCTCCACACACAAGGCTACGCCCATGTGGGAGATCATTTCTTACTTTTGTTGTGATCTGTGTTTCTCTGAGGAAATATATATTAAATCATTCATTCATTTATAGTATGATATCTCATCTACATTCTTGTTGTATACTGACAGTAATTTTGTTCGAAATTAACCTCTAGTAAAAGAAAATAGCATTTACAATTTGGTCGTTCCAAATTTTGTATTCTAAAATCTCTGTTGGTATGAAAACAAACATCTGGAGGCATATAAAAAATGATACTGACTGTATAGTATATAACATTTCCAAAGCAAGGGAAATCTCTTTATATGTATGTTTATATATATTTTTGTACAAACGGCCGTAATGTAATTGATTCTATTTTGTTCTCACATCCACTACATATCTTGGATTGCCATTTATGGTTAGATGGTCACTCAAACGTATAAATGGTTTAGTTGGTAACATATTGTGAGAGGAATCCCGTGTACTAAACCAGTAACTATCGCAAGGGATGCCAACGACGGGACCAGAACAGGCGCCATCGTATCACAGATTGCATTTAATATTGAACACGCTGCAGTGGTTTCCTTTTGTGCTGGCCGGTAAAGGTAAAGTACATTAGAGGGATGAAAGATTCAGAGAGGTCTAAGAATTGTTAGGGTTCTCTTGGAAAGTTTAATGTTTCCTTATTGCCAGCAGTGTTTTAACTCCTTTGTTGGATTATTTGAAAGGATAACAGTATTGCTATGGCTGTGGGCGTTTATCATACTGAACATGAGCAACCTCGGGATTAAGTCATTATATGTTTTCTTATTTAAGAGTAAACGTAGAAAATTAGATGTAAAATTATTAACGTTTCCCTTTTTACTTTTGTAATATTATTTCCACGATAATATTGGCATAACACAGAATCAGTTGGCTTTCCATCAGGTTGTGGCAGTATACTGTAAATCTATAATGTGCTAACTAAATTACAAAACCATGCGGTTTAATCGCTAAAGAGTCTCCGGGAGGCAAACCACTACATGGAAACTCACTTAGCAGCTATTTATGTGAGGGACGGGACACACATGACTAAGTGTGGAGCTGTTAACAAGTCATTAGACATCACGCATGTGAAACTCAGACTTTAGCTAACGAGTATAGAAACTCGTATCAAGTCATGGGTTGTTTATTTAGCAATTCTTGTTAGTATATTTCAAACAGAATGTATAACAATCAACAGAAGTTTATAGTTTTTACATGTTAGTACAGTAAACAGAGCATTATAAATATTAAAACTAATTAATTTTAAAGTAATAAAAAAAATAAGAAATATATGCAGAAGACCAAAATTTTTGATGACCGTTCTTACCTCCAGAATTATGTTAACACATAGGCATCACAAATAAATGTGTGAACTAAACTGTGAGCTATTAGATATTAGGCCCTCAGCTCTTGTATATGAAGTAGGCTAAATCTGAATTGATCATACTGGATATTAATATTTAAATAATATATAATAACATAATTCATACTAATTAGACTTAAAAGGAGAAAAACTATGGCGGAAAAAGAAAAATAATCGATTAAATAATTTTTAGAGAAATAGCTTTTCTCTTAAGGGCAGTCTGACCGAAGAATTTTTGTTGTGTGATTTTTAGTTTATAAACACTTTACTTTTCTTTGGAAGGAATCTCCTCTTTCTAACGATATATAAACACATATGGTACAGAAAAATTCTAAATAAGTGAAAAAAATTATTTAAAATAACCTTGCACACCAAAAAGTCGATCCAGCCCCGCTACTATAGTCAGACTCAAAAAAGCAACCCGTGAAAATGATACCTATGACCACACCAAGCACTTCCATTTGCCTGAGGTGATACTTCAAGAGATCAAGCCTATATTCAGGGATCTTGCCAAGCCAGAACTGTTGCAAAAATGTCTCAGAGGTAAATCCCAAAACCCCAATGAATCTTTGAACAATGTTTATCTGGAGTGGTAAAATACCTAAAAGAACATTTGTAATCTTGAAACTCTGAAATTTGGTGTATTTGAAGCTGTTTTGGACATTCAACAGTTGACACTTAGCTAAAGTAAAAATTAATGAAACACTTAGGCCTACAAATTGGAAGGAATTTACTTCAAACTGGAAGACGTCTCGATTTCGACCGTGTTTCCAAAGCTGAAAAAGCTGTTTCCGATATGGAAAAAAATAGACAGTTAAGAAATGTTGCCAAAAGGAAGTTAGAGTACTTGTATGAGGCAGAAGATGATCCAGACAATCCTAGTTACTGTGCTGGACATTATTAAAAGTAAGAAAATTTATTTTATTACACATATTATTTTGTTTTTTGCTGTTTACCGAAACTTAAATTTTTTAAAACTGTAACTGTATAAAACCTACACCGATTGAGATATCTTAATGAAATTTTTAACACACATTCCTTGGCTAAAATACTAGTGCACTAGGAGAGGGTTTTGGGATATAATTATCCTAATTTGATTTAAAAATTATTTATATATAAAAACTTTTAAATTTTTTAAACACAAAAAATTATAAAAAATTCATAATTTATTTATTTAAAAAAAAAACTAAAAACCTCTCCTAGGGCACTAGAAAAATACATGATCTTCAAAATAAAAACCAAGAGCAGTAAGCGATCTTAAATAGTTTTCAAGTTATGCAACATATAGTTAACATTGCGTTCTTATGGGAGTCGGACTCCCCTTAAAAACAAATATTTTCATGAAGCACAGATTTATATTGGTATCTCAGTACAACTGAATAAATAAAAAACAAAATATGTCAGTATTCAGACAGTGAAACTTTTAACTTACATCAACGAAAGGCTTGCACTAGTAACACATAACCATGGCGTGCACATTGAATTAGTAGTTTTTTGCAAGGTAATGTTATTGTTTATTTGCATTTTGCAAATCAGACTTTTGTCTTTGACCCTTTTGGGATCCGAAAGCTCGTAGATCCCGGTCATCCTTTTGGGATCTGACTTTTGTCTTTGATAAATAGTTTTTTAGTGCACATATTGAATAAAAAATTATTTATCCACGTTTTTAGAAACAATAATGATATATTTATTTTAGTCTATTTTAGTTACAATTTTAATAAACTTGAATTTCGTAAAGCATTTAAGAGGAGTAACTTAAAGTTTTTCCCTTTCCGGTCTCATGTGTCTGAGAAGCCTGTATTATTGAATGCCACAGAATATCTGTTAACATTTCACCAGTAAAATGGCGCTTGGTGCAACTCGACAGCATATAACTAATGAGGTAGCACCAATGGACAGACAGACAGAAAAACTGTCGGACTGCTCTTTCAACCAAAAATCGATATATTTCTTATTTGGACAAAATATACCTAATGACCCAATTTCAAGTCTCTAGGGCCTTTCCATTAAAAATCATATCACAGACAGTCAGAATTCCTCTTGAAACTACTGATTCCTAAAACCATATTAATTCGCATTATGAGGAATCCACCTGATAAACTTTAAGTCTCTAAATTCTTTATAAAAAAAGGATCGTAGATGTTACCCAACAACTACACGATTTTAAACAAAACCTAATAATAATATATTTTATTTTCAATAAACCCTGTAAAGTTGACCAGCAATGGCATTAAAGTACAAATATTCAGTTCTTTACTATACTGAAGAGTGCTTCACAAAAGCAACTGGCAGTTGTGAGAGGTGTAAGTTATTCACTCTCCTTTTTGAAAGGGCGAGAAATCTCTCAAGAGCTCTTTTGGGAATCTCGACTCTCAGACCGCCATCACTGACTGCTAATCTGCGCTTTAGAGGTAGAAAATTATATATTGTTGTTCCGTGAAATATTTTTAAGCTTTTTACTCATATTGATTTTTTCTAGATTTTAAGCAAATTTTTAGATGATATTTCACCAATTTTTATTCAAAGTGCGTAAGTACTGCTAGCCACTTGACTTTAGTTATATAGGAAGTATCTTAAACACAAATCTTTAACAATAATAATTGTGAATACTTTTACTCTTTGATATTTTATTACAGTTTGGAGATATATCTAATTTTATAGATACCCTTTTACGCATCTATTGAGATATTTACTATATTTTTAGTTACTCAGTAAAATTTATATTTGAGAACAATAAACTAAACATTTATAACTTCTTTGCTATATTCTGTTTCACATAACGGATCTACTGATTGCTCTAAACGGGAATAAACTCTCTGAAATCAATGACACTTATAGTACTGTACAGTACCTCGCCCCAGCCGTGACAATGTCGTGTTACATTCGGCAGCAACATGAACTGATCGGTATTGGTAAGTATGATGGATGAACGCGCTTGTTTAATTACGTCACTTAGAACATGAACAAATCTGCGTCACATATTCATCGATTTAGGGTTCCACTACGCAAGGAACATGAGCCGGGGCTCAGTTTGGACAATTTATTTTTGTCTATTATTTTTCCCACCTCGGCCACTCTTGTCAGTCGGTGGGGGAGTCACTCCGTCTGAGTATTGATTTTCTGCCTGGTTGGACTGTTTGGTTGAGGTCAGCTGGTTGACCTTGACTAGTTTACCGACCAGCTGTTCACCGGCACCGGCACCGGCTAACTGTTCGGAGCGGTCAGACACGTTCGGAGAAGCTACTGCGTTGCTGTCTGTTCTCTGCTCGTCCCGTTCCACATGGCTGGCTAATTCACCGACTTTCGGCAGGGTCCCCGTGAGTGCCGTCAGCGGGGACTGGTGCGGCGAGTCTGCCCGAACAACTGAAAAATTGAATGCCCGCGCCCTGCCAGCGCTATTGGATCGGCATCCAAACCGGAGTGTAGTGCTCCCATTCATTTCTTCTGTAACAAGGTTGGATTAAAAAATGTTTTTTTTTACTTCTTATACTGAACTTGCGAGGGACTGGGGTGCAGGGAGCGCTGCCAGATGTTAGATCTGGAGGAGGGCCAGTACCTAGCCAGTATTTATTTAGTTAGTTACATGACCTGAAGGGGAGGATTTCATCTTTAATTCGGATTCGTGGAGGCAACTAAGCCCCCGCCTCCTTCGAAAATTGGCTTTAAATATATTTTTTTAAATTTCGGCTACAAACTTGAAACAAAATTACTTTTCAAAAAATAGTGGGCCTAGAAATTCTACAACCTTTTTCCTCCCCTCAGTTCATAAAAAATTTACCTGTTAAAAATTTTATATTTACCACCGCCGTACCTGATATATGTTATTTATAGACCAAATTTCTATTTATTGTGTTATTATTATATTATTTATTTATTATGTTATTGTCATTATTGGAATTATATTTATTGTTGTTATTTAGTTTTTAAGTTACGCGGTGCACCGTGGTGCTGCATAATTGTATTTTGCATGGAAATGTTTGCCACCTACTAATTATATTTCTTGTACTCGAAGTCTTGTCTCGTTTTTGTCTCTTCCCACTAGTGGCATGTGATTGTTTTTTTTTATGATTTGCTCCGAGTTTGGGAGGGGCGCGCTTCCGAGACCTCCTGTCTTTTTCGCTAACTCGGAACAAAATGGTAGCAGAGCGTGGTTACGTGTTTTTACCCTCTGCGGGCCCGGGGTTTTTGTTTTGCCACTGGTGGTGAGAGGGAGGAGGAGTTGAAGTTAGTTTGTGACTTCCTGCGCCTGTGCCGTCTCGCTGAGCTATTTTTCGCTGATTTACAGGAAGTGTGTGAAACTTATTTATTTTCTGATTATTGTTACTTGTGTGTTTTTTTGTTATATCTTGTCTTCATTGTTTTTTTTCTGGTTTTTGTTCTGGTACTGGCGTAGTGTTTTGTTGTGGTATTTTGGATTCGCTGCCGTGTTTCGTGGACGGCAGGAATTCTGGGGGACCTGCTGAGAGTGTTGTCTCACTAAGTTATTCTCTTGTCGCCTTACTAATTTTGATTTGTTAGTTGTTGACTTCGAGTCAGTGTGTTGCTTGTTAGTCTGTTTCTTTTATTTATTTATCATGCCTGTCTCTCTGGTGTCTGAATACTTGTTGAAGGAGGATCTCCATTTTGAGTTGTTGGCTCGTGGGCTTACTCCGGGTTCCGACTGCGAGTCCATGCGGAAGCAACTGCGTGATAATATGGAACTGGACACGACCTGGCCTAGAGATTTGACGTTCCAGAAGCAGAGGCCTATTTTGGAGGCTAAGTTGGAGACGTTTGAGAATAGTCAGGAGGACTGGTTGGAGTCGCCGCCTACTGGCCGAGAGAGGGCTAGGTATTTGTCCCGGCTTACCCATCTACATATGAGGCTGTCGCTACTTAGAGCCAAGCTTACTAGTTCTGGTGATAAGGAGTGGTTGGAGGAACGCATCACCTTGGTTGACGGCCTGCTGACTGTACTCGAGAGGGACGAGGGGGCAAAGGCTCCTGAAAAAAACTTTGTCTGCGATTGACTCTGCTGCGGCTGTTAAGGGTGAATGCCGGATCCCTGGGTCAGTTGTTGCAGACTTTGATGTGGGCGTGGCGTCGGGGGTGTCTGGTGTGGACGGGACCCTGCCTGCTGGATCTGGAGGACTAGGGACTGTGGGTGACGGGATCCTTTGTTCAGTATCACAAAACATAACATGAAAACTAGTGCCTTCTTAATTGTTGCTACTCGATTAAATAAACATTTAAATTGATTATTGAGGACGTAAGTAGTAATGCTTTTAATTGGCACTACGCTAAATAGATTCTCCATTTTTGTAACCTTACTTAACAAGACTAGTATAAGTAAATGTATGAATGATACTGATTAGCTTAACGAAATAACAAACATCCTTTAATACGAAAGAATACAATATTACAAACTATTAGTAACATTGTTGTTCATTGTTAGATGAAACATTGTATACTTATATCTTTATAACTTGCTGAGACATTTGTTAATATATTTCAAAACAAAAAAATTGAAAGAGAATTTTCTATTTCGTTGAAATTCTTGTTTTATGATGAATATTGTTTTATATGAAGAAGTTAGGTTTACGCGACACCGAGAGTCGCCTGACAAGTTTTTCTGAGGTTGCATGCAAAACTCAAAACTATAGCTTTTTTAGCCTAGAGATGTTTTTCCAGCCCCTCGTATGATAGATGCATTAGTAATAAATATTTACCTACTCTTACTCCTTACATCCATTATTACTCCGATATTTGCAGTTTCTATTTATGATGACTATGACTAACCTTTATGTATGACTAGCAAACGAAAAATAATCAAAGCTCCCTAGAAATTAGCTGATTTGGTACTCAAAGGCTTAATCACTTTGCTTCATAGAAGTGATCAAAGCTCATCAACTCTTACTTTTTGTTTCTAAATACAGCTCTATCACTTTTTGTTTGAGCCTGATGTATAGGAAAATCACAGAAGTAAACATTAGTAGTAAAATTGTATATAAATATACAAATTTTACTACTACTGTTTAACAACAAACAACTTACTACTGTTATACAAACTACTTTAGTGGCGGAAAAATTTCATTTTCTGTCTGTATGTCTGTCTGTCTCTCCGTCTTTTCTTACAATATTTTGAAAACGAACTGATCCGTGACTAAAAGAACTAAAATTATGCATGAAGCTTCATTTCTCCTAGAATGAGTTTTACAGTTTGGCATGTATTAAGTGAGCTATACACTAACAATTTTCCCATGCAACCTCAACAAAGGAAATATTAACTAGAAAACACCGGGTTTGACAATAGGGTTTTCAGATTTGTTGTAGTAAAGTGAAACAATACCAAAGTTTTTTTTATGATCAAGTTTATTTGTTGAAATTAACCTTCACTATCCGGCCTCCTATTCGGTACTTAATGGTCGGGCAGGATAGTGGGCCTGGTCGACGTGGCGCCCACAATCCAGTGGTGTTAACGCAAATGCGGGTTAAACCCACAGACCGGCGGGTGTTAAACCCACAGACTGAGAGGCTCTGGGAAGTGTCCCTTTGTATTACAGGGGCTGACGTGAGATTGATCTGCCGGTGGGTTTTCTCAGTGTAAGAAGCCAGCTCCTTCGAGCCCTTGTCTAGCAGTGGAGCACGGGTTTAAATTTTTCGGTTTTCAAGTCTGGTGGACTAGAACATGTCCATTCCCCTTGAACTAGGACGCTCGAAAGACAAGGTGACAAGGGGTCTGTTCGGATCCCTGACCCTCAGGTTTCTGTTGAGATCAGGGATCTAGATTCGGTTCCAAGTGAGAAAGAGGTTACCACGGCCATCAGTGGGGCTCGGAGACTCTCCTCTGAGGGTCTGGTTAACTAAGCCAAACCGCAGCCACGTCAATAGTCTGCTGGCTCTCCGATATCTCAGGTTTAGCTGGATAAGCTGCAGAATCCGTCGTATGGTGGTCGTCCTGTGGTGATGTCGCTGTCTAGGTCTTCTACACGCCTAGAGGAACTGTAAAGGCCCAAATCGAACAAATTCATGTTTCCGGTAGGGTGAAAAGACCCATAAAAGGCAGAGATGGCAAGCTCTATCCTACTTATTTTTCAAAGAATCTGGTGTTAGTGTTACCGGCCAAGCGCACATACCGAGCTCAATACAATTCAGCATTCTAAGGCTGCACTTGAACAAGCAAAGGGTAACATTGAATAATCCAGCATCTCCAGTTCAAACTTAAAAGATCCCGGTTCGCTAATAGCTTTCTCGATATCATAGTATCAGTGTCGACTCCCTGTTAGTCAGTGAACAGTATCGAGACCCTTGGTTCCCCGATACCCATGGCACTGCAGTTTTTTGACAGAAAACCCCCACGGAAACATAGATGAGGCCGAGGATTTATATGAGCAGAGTGTAAAGATGTCACTATTTATAGTTCCTACCTCACCCCAATGAGGCCATCTCAGGCTTCCGCGAGAAGATCGACCGTCTGGAGGAAATAGTATTTGGCACCAATGGGCACATCGTTGTTGGCCGTGACTTCAATGCTAGGGCTGTCGAGTGGGGAATGTCTTTCACTGACTCCTGGGGACGTATATCCTAGAATTTGCAGCCAGGGCCAGCCTGGTACTAAAAAAGGTAAAAAAGGAGGGAAAAAGCATACTCTCCTGCGTTCCAGGCTGATAACTACAATCCCCAACTAATCCTAGCGTCTGAATCACTTCATGGAGAGTACTTGACTATTTCATGCCAGTGACCACCAGATTATAATATTTAATGTATAAGGTAGCCTTTGGAGAGTACCTGCATCTCAGTAAATACCACTTCAATGAAACCCCAATAAGCTGAACGCGAGGAGGTTCACCGAGAAAATTCTAAGGGGTGTGACAAGGAATCTTGCTGAATCTGGCGAGGCCCACGCCGAAGCTTTACTGTAATCAACGATGGAGCTGGTAATCTTGGCCTACGATGTCCATGTCATGCAGAAGACCATTACGCGAAAAACAACCCGCTTTTTGTGGACATATGGGATCACGGAGCCTGCTTTTGAACCAGACCACCACATCACAAGGGCTATAATATCCGCTAACAAATTTCGAAAGACGGAGGGCTTTAACGCTGTTAAGAAAAATCGTCACCGGGCCATCAACGTCACAAGCACGACTACTAAAGGATACTGAAAGAGGACGTAAATTCTGAACCATAGGATCTAGGCTACAGAATTGTAACACAAAATTTTGGCGCACATTCACAACCATCCGTCATGGATGGCGCCACCATGGAAAGGATTTTCCGTCCCTTACTTCCAACCCGCTTAAATTCTTCCGTAGAAGCTGCCGGAAGTCTCTCACCACATCATTACGCCTTCAGAAAGGAGCGGTGAAATGTTCCTAACCTGAAGTAATGTGACAAACAATTTCCGGGTTAGGATCCTAAGGTATAGAGAAGGTTCTTTGTTGGTAATTCACATCTAGCATGTGAGTCCCACACTACAGGCTAATTAATTGTGTGCATAAATGCATTTTCTTACCGCTCTCTCAAAATATTGTTCGGTAATTAAGAATCCAATTTCATGTTTGAGTGGACATCACACCAAGTTGTTTTATATTACTGATAATAATACATTTTAGGCAACTAAACAACGATAAAGTGTGTAGAAGATAAAGTTTTCTAGTGAGAGCGGACTAGAGTTTTGTCGCCGCGGTTGACTTTTTCACACTTGGGCCATAAAACTGACTGCTACCCGGCGCGGCGAGCTACCGGTGTCCCTGAAGGGCTCTTTAGGGCGGCTTCTTTCCTCTCACGGTCTCGCCACGTGAATGTTTAATGCTTCCTCGAGACCCAATCCCTGTCTAAATTGTTGTATATCGGTTACTTCTATACACGTAAGATTTATGGACTTATCCTATTAATGTTCCGAATAACACATATTCTTATGTACCGTTTATGTATACAGCTTACTTATGTGGTTTACAATAATTAATTAAAAGTTACATATCTTCCTAAGAACCTATTAAAATAATACACAGCTGAAAAAGTTCCTTCGGAGTGTTCATCATGAAAAATCTAAAACATGGTAATCACTTACTCTGTAACAAATATACAACAAAGATAATAAAATAGTAACTCAGAAGTAATTTGTATAATAATAGTTTCTCTTTTATATATTCTTTTGGAATTAATGTGAATGATTGAAATTAGTTGATATACATACACTAAGTGAATGAAACACATTAGTTTTAAGTCCAAATCGTAAGAAATAAAAGAGAACATTCTTGATAGAAGCGATGTGTGGCTTATGCGATGCTTAAATTATAAATGTAATTGGAGACTAAACGATTTTTAAGTAAACACACCTTCAAATGTGCATTGCAAAAACAAAATAGTGTAAAATGCCATATTAGTTTAAAACTAGATCAACACTTTTTAGTTGAAAAATTGGTTACCTTTGAAAAAAAAGAAACTAAATAAATAAAAATATTTTATACTGATGTGGGTTCTTTAGGTGGGAAATAATCTAGCGGTTTAAAATGTTGTTCGTTTTAATAAGAAAAAGATTTTCACTCTTTTTGTTATTTTTATGTGCAGATGGAATATCGTACTGTAGGCATAGTATAACACAACTTAAAATTTCTTTCATTCTAAACTTTTATGGTTTCTATTTAGATTTCAAGCGTTAAACTACACCAGGAGAAACTATTAATTTGTAATAATATCCGAGTAAGCGCTCTTTGTACCTATATAAATACTATAATACGGTACATATGAGAAAATATTAGATTTGTGAAAAACTCTATGACACTTTTTAAAATTATGAAACGTAAATTTAATGGTACATCTGAGTGATGCCAAGTAAGAAATGATTTTGTGTAAATGTAAGTCTACAGTAATAATTTGAACGGTCCAATTCTGTTTGCCGATGTAAATTCTATATTATTTATTGTTATTTTTTTGATGATTTGCCTTTAGCTTACTATACACTTTCACTTAGGCTTATACTTCCTCATATTATTTATATCCAACAACTAAACAATGATAAAGTGTATGGAACATAAACTTTTCTAGTGAGAGCTCACTAGAGTGTTGTCGCCGAGGTTAACTTTTTCACACTTGGGCCATAAAACTGGTCTCGCGACGTGAATGTTTAACGCTTCCTCGAGACTCAAACCCCTGTCTAATTTTTTTTCGGTTACATTTATAAATTGACCATCGGTAGTAAAATATTAAAAGAACAAAATATAAAATCACAATTATTCATTTACCAAATTATAAATTATAAAATTTAGAGCATAACAGTTACAGTAAATATATAACGAAAATGAATAGTTGAAAGGACACCGCAGGAGAAAAATAAATGTCATGGGAGTAGTATTGATAACGAAGGTTACCCTTTGGGTTCCTGGGTTAAGGTGAATAGTGTCTCAGCACTCCCTCCGGGCTGTCATAGGAAATGGCTAATGTAGGACTTATCACTTGTAAATCCAGCCAGCGAGAGAACTTCTTTCCCTTGCCCCATCAAACGCCTCCAACAGTACATAGTCTTAATACGCAGGGGCCTAAACCTGTTTTCTTGGCACACTTTTCTCCCTCCTTCCCTTTTAGTTCCAGCCCAACCCTGCGGTCTGATGGGATCCATGCTAAGAGTGGGATGATACCGAGCAAAAGGTGTCTTCAGTAGTCTTCAGGATACCGGGTAACCTCCTGGAGTATGTCAGACCGTCTATCTCTAGCTACTCGTGAGAATATTGTGGAAGAAACAAATAAATTACCATCCTCTTCAGCCAATGATAAAGTTGAATTTGAGAACTCTACCACATCCACTTGTGTCGCTTACCTGTCACTGATCATCTTCCCTTGATCGAATCTCATGCGTCAAAACACGTGAACACTCTCCGAGAGAGAGGAGCATGTACTCCTCAAAGACGTCTTACTTCAAACGTTTCCTCAGAGCCGTCTGATGGTACTAAGCAGATTCGGTAGGTCAGAAGAGGATTAGGATACTCCTGCACCGCCCCTGATATCAACAACAAATTTCTGGTCAAAGGCTATCAGTAATGTACGGTTGTACGTGGGTCTTCACCATACACAACAAAACTATTTTAAATTAAAACTTGAACACGATACAAGATGCCATGCAGACTGAATTGGCCTACGTATTCTGTCCGTCTTGGAATGCGATCCGATTGGGATTGTATCCAAATTCATTTAAACACAAAAATCAAGTGATTTGGTACACTGATGGCTCTGTCATAAATGGAGATTTATTTATTGGTATAGTCAGTCCAGGTACAGACATTTCTGGATGTCTTGGTTGGCACTACACTATATTCCAGCCAGAGATCTGTGCTATTTCTGCCTGTGATTCATTACGATTAAGAGGGGCTATTGCAATAAGCAACTCACGATATTCTCTTATAGCCAAGTAGCTTTGATGGCTCTTGATTCCACGTAAATAATTTCAAAATTAATCTAGGATTATTTCCAAACGTCTTTCTACCGGATGCTGAAGCATCGTTGGATCATAGGCAAAGGAACAGCTGGTCTCTTTGCTAAAAAAATGGATTTATGGTGCAAACAGTCATAGGTGACATTGTCAGTCTGGCCATAAACTGTGCAAGAAATAGATCCCCTCTGCCGTGCTTGTCTAAGTCATTGTGTGGTTTGGCCAGAGATAACATGAGGGATGAATTGCTTTTCATACTGGAGATGGCCACTTCAGGAGCTGCTAGGTACCTGAAACTGCTGAACATACCCTCTTTAACCATGTAGCGCTGAAATCTAATAGGAAGCTTAATCTCAGGAGGATGTCAAAACAACCACACTAGGAGGCACCACTCATCCTGGAAGAAACCAACTTAAGACTTCCTATCTAGGAGTCATGTTAGGTTGGTACAACGAATCGCATGGCTGATTCATTTTCGTAGTTTTACAGACAGATTGCAGTGAGTTAAGATTTATATCTTCCATAAATAACGAAAAATTATCAAAAATAATTGAGAAGAAAGAAATTGTTTTGGTAGTAAATAGCTTTACTATACAAGAGTAAACAATGTAGTGTAAAGAAATATATGAAATTTATAATTCCAGATATTAAAAATCAATCGGTTTCTCTTAATGTATAAATTGGACATTATGTACTCTATGATTCCTAGCATGGTACAAGTTGCTTATCTAAGTGTCAAAACAACTAAAATTAACAGTTCTGTTATAATATTTGCTTCAATATTTTCTTACTGAACAAGTTAGGTGAAACAGCGTCAAAGGGAGATATAACATTTAAACAGTTCATTCAACATATTCCCGTCCAACAACAACCCGAGTTCGCTCATCAAACGCGGATAAAGCAGCTTGTGAAAGCCATATCGTTTGAACTGAACCAATTTCAAGTTTCAGAATCTCTGTAAGTTCGATTTAATCCTTTGTTGCTTTGTTCTCACTGCAGTTAAACATTTAACGTCCGCAATGTACTAGCTATGTTAGCATTATAAAGATTTGCTTCAAGGTTTACGTTTAGCTCATATGATGTTTCGTATTACATGGAAATGTCATTTGTCAATCTAATTACCTCATATTTAAAATGGACATTATAAGTGGGAAATTAACACAACCTCTCAATTCTTAAGAGATATCAAATAAGTTTTAGATGTCTAATGTCACTAAACTTGTAATTACTGTTTGTAATGAGTATCAGAATTGCTCAACTTTTAATCTCGTATTGTCTTTAATGTTAATAAAAGAAAGTAACTCTGTAATGTGTATTAATGTTGTGAATAAGCCGGTATTTGCCTCAATATGAAATTGGATTCTAAATTATCGAACATATTTTTAGATAAGCGTATGAAAATGCATTTGTGCACACAGGTAATTTTCCTGTAGTGTGAGACTCACACAAAAAAATGTGAACTGACAACAAAGAACCTTCTCTATACCTTAGGATCCTAACCCGGGAACCGTTTGTCACATCACTTCAGGTTAGGAACATTTGACCGCTCCTTTCTGAAGGCGTACCTACTTGGTGCAGGACTCAATTGAACAATTCAAGCGGATCAAATTTTCACAAAGATTCGTTACGTTTATTCGTTGAGGTTGCATGCAAAATTTAGAATCACATAAATATCAAATTACGTACTGTAAAATTCATCCTTGGAGTAAAGTTGCATGCACAATTTCAAGTCTGTTAGATCAGTCAGCCATGGATCAGTTAGTTTTTAAAATATTGTAATGAAAAACAGATCGACAGACAAACACAACGACAGATAATGAAATTGTTTCAGCCACTCGAGTGTAGGCTTCGCTAAAGCATATATTAAAATATTTATAACAAAGAAACGAGAAACTTTATATAGAATTTCTTTTGTTTATATATATGTATGTATGTATAATATATATCTATATCAAAAATAGAAAACCAACATCTACCATCATACTTAATCAAGTCCAATCTTGTTTCAAAAACTGTAGATACACTTAGTTTAGTATAAATATAGCATTTTTTACCACTGCTTTTTATCCCTGTGATTTCCCTATAAATCAGGCTTTAAAACTGTCTATCAAAGTGATAGTGCCGTATTCAGTAACAAACACCACGAGTTGATGAGCTTTGATCAGTACTAGGCAGCAAAGTGATTTACCGCCTTTGAGTACCGAATCAGCTGATTTCTAGGGAGCTTTGATTATGTTTTGGTTGTGTGCTAATTATACAAAACGGTTAGTCATGGTCCTCATAAAAAGCTGCAAATGTACAAGCAGGAGGAGAGGCTGAGGCACTTTCTACTTTAACCCAGGAATCACATAGAGCAACCTTCATTGTGATTATTACTACCCCTATAATATTTCTTTTTCTCGTACGGTGTTCTTTAACTTTTCAGTATATATATTACTGTGTACCCATTATGATCTACTAATTTAATGAGCAATCTTCAGACATTATATGTTTTAATTGTCATTTATGTCTTTAAAATAAAATCCAATCTAAATGTTTTTCGGTTAAATAAATGTTGTTGAAGAAATACGTACAATAATTAAGAAGAACAACCATTGAAAATAATGACAATAATATGGTTAACCCGATTCTCTGTATCTGTGATACTTCTGCTGTTAAATATTAATAATAAAAATTGTAATGTTTTATTTTTAATATCCGATATATACCAAAATGAGAGGTAATAAACACCAGAGGTATGTATATATCAAATGACAATAACCTCAGACATGGTGCTTGTCACTAAATTTTTTGATAATACCAGTTTTGTATAGGAAAATTCAACTACTTGTAGGTAAACAGTAAAGACGCCGATTGTTTCTTCATAGCAGTGTTTTTATGTTTTAAACAAATTTCTACTCTCAACTCTCATCGCTAGAACGTATAATATCAGAATGTATCATAATATCTACCACCATAGGAAAACCATACATTTCGTCATTTGTACCCATATATACAGTAAACATCACAAGGGCTAAGTAAAACCTACTTAAGACGGAGAGAAGTGGGGGGGGCCGGATCACAGATTACATTTAATATTGAACACGCTGCAGTGGTTTCCCTTTGTGCTGGCCGGTAAGGGTAAAGTACATTAGAGGGATGAAAGATTCAGAGAGGTCTAAGAACTGATAGTTAGTAGAGTTCATGTGGAAAGTTTAAAGTTTCATCATTACTAGCAGTGCTTTGCTTAAAGCCCTTTTTTAAAGATGGATTTATTTATAAAAGCTAAAATGGAACAAAAACTTAGTACGTGTTCTTTTTCAGAGTAAACATAAACAAATTTGCGTAGGGTACGCCTGTAGTAAACTGCTGATACCAGCTTCAATATCGTCTATAATGTGTATTGCTTTAAGAAATTGTTCAACTCACAGGTATTGCAGAATAAGATATTGATTATTGTGGAGCCATTATATGAAAACATCATAGGATCTGTTTTGGGATAAAGAAATTTGTATTGCTGTTCGTAGAGCCAAATTTACTTAATATTGAAGCTAATAAAAGGAGATAATAGTATTAGAATGATATATCCTTGTACTATTAGATTACTACAACTCTGTTGTTAGCAATTACACATTTACAGGGTTAATAGGGGTTACAACATTATTTGTTTTATATTTGCTAATCTGGAGTAAATATTCAAATAAAATAATTTAATGCTTTTCACCACAGAATGTAGATTTATAGATTTAAACCATAAATAAACAACAGAAAACGTCAATTAATTCTCCTATTTCAAAGACGTATAAATAATTAAAAAATAAACCATTTAGCTATTTAAAAATATATAAATGCTAACCTTACGTTATTACCAACCAATTATTTATTTATATTTGTTTCTACATTGTAACAACCAATTTAATATTTGTTTCTATGCTGTATTAATCAAGAGCCTAAGGTATTAAATTTAATTAGCTAAAAATAATTATGATAAATTATTAATGAAGAATATCGTTTTAAGAATATTGTCTACTAGCAAAAGTGATATCCCTATTGGGACAGTAAAGTATGTTCATATGGAATACAGAATACAAAATTTATAATCTATTACTGTTCACTGGTAGATCTCTGAATACATTGTAAGCTTGTTTGCTTATAAAACGTACTTGTAATTGCGTAATAGTACAGTATTAAAGCGCAACTATTTAATATTTTCTTCCTTTACTTAAAAATTTACATTCTTTGACAATTAATTGAAATTTTAATGTAAATAAGAATTTTTGTAACAATTTTCTGTTATATTTTTACATTTAACAGCTTCTGCTGTATGTACTACGTATGGTAACGCATTTTTTTTAGTTGGGCAGAACGTGTCGAGCCCAACTGCATGGTTGGAAACTTGAAAAAAGGGATGTTCCCGGAGAATCAGCTGATTTGCAACTCAAAGGCTAAATCACTTTGTTGTATAATAGTGATCAAAGCTCATCAGCTCTCTCTTGATTGTGTATAAATACGTTACTGTCTCGCTTGGATTGGTATACGAAATTTAAGCTTAACAGTGCTTACTTGCTTGTTAGATAACGTAACTAAATTTGAGTTTAAGCTAGCAATCGCTGTAGAGAAAATGTGGATCAGTTTGATATCTGCATACTTGGAAATAGGTATATCCATGTATATCGATGAGATGGCAGTGTTGGAGTATTTGTTTTCAAAACAATACCTGTACCAAAGGTTTGTTTTGTAATCATGTACCTTGTTGTAATTAACTGCCATCAGCCTACCACCTAACTAGGTGGTTAAGTATCCAATTTCATGCCTGAGAGCTCACACCCCCAACCCTTCTCGTAATACGTAATAATGAAATAGCACGATTTGTTTAATAAAGCCCGTTTCAATAGATGTTAGTTTGCTTGACTAGTGTTGCGTTTCTCTTATACGTAATAGTCCTTTTGTTTCAATACGATATAAACAAATAATATATGTATATTGTGATAGATTTTATGGATTTGAGATCATTAAATTTTGAGATTTTCTTGTTTCATTCTAAAACATGCTATAAAAAAAATATAAATACAGTTTTTGAAATATAATTATAGCTATTATGACCTTTATAAGTATATTCCTTTTACACGCCATGAGAAAAATCCTAGGTGGATAATATAAAACAAGGTTCCAAAGATATATTAGTTGGATGCTTCAGAAAGAATAATTATATTTGTTAGTGAAACTATAAAATCAATTGAGTCAAACAATTATTTTCAATAACTATATATTTTACTTTATTTGATACAGCTGCATATAATGGAAAAGTTCAATGTTTTTCAGGACAATTAATGATTTTCTTATTATAAATATGTATTCGTTTATTTAGACCAAAAATAAATGACATATATATCTATCTATGGCTGCGAGTCGGATTCGTCGTATTTAAATTTGCCAGTTAAGCAGATTTCAAAATCGAGTTTATATAAATAAATTGATAAATATGTCGATATTGAATATGACACTATATTTTCAGTCGAATATAAATATGTAAAAACTATTAACTTGCTTAAATTTAAAATTAGAAAATTCCCCATAAACTAAAACATGTTTAGCTAGCACGAGGCTTGCACTGACAGTTGATGTATTGTCTCACTGATCGTTATACACTATTCATGAGACTCTTGCCGCCATTTTATTTTCGTCACGTTCACAGACAGAGACGCTTCCTGCAAAACACAATTAAACTACAATTCCCTAGTCATTATAGTAGTTTGATGGAAAGTTTATAACTTGTCATTGGTGTCCGTATGATTATACAAACTATATCATATAGTGTCCCACATCGATTGTGAGAGATGATGTTATCGATTAGTGATCTAACATCAACCCTTGGGGACAGATTTGAAATATTTTCATGAATGTTCAAGTACGGATTGTACAAAATTTGCAGGTTGATAGTTCGATTCTTAAGGTTTTCAAGTTTAATAAAATGTAATTTAAACATAATTGTAAAGGTTCTTATAAGCCAATCAGTGTTAAAACATAACTTAATTATGATGATAGTCCATGTCACCCTATGTGATTGGCTGAGCATTAGCTAATATTTTTACAATGGTGTTATGGATAAGCATACCAGGTAATAGAAAATAGCATAAAAATCAATTTGAGCTAACTACAATCATTGAGAGCTTCCGTTTATTCAGTTTTTGTATTGCTGGCTATTCTCTGAGAACATCAATGTAGGCCATGTCTTGTCACAGTAAGTTTGCTCTAATCAGTTATTTATTATTAAATTTAAATAATGTTTGTATAATTAGATTTGTGATAATATCCTTAAAAAACCTTTGAAAACTGCTGGTTTTTAACATATTCAAAGTTTAAAATAATTTCATGACAATTGTAATGATAACAGAACTAATTTTGTTATCATAAACATTTGAACCAAATTTAGTATTATTGTACTTATTAGTTTTTAACTTATAATTATTTTTATAAAAAACACATATAGATTGGAAGACAGATTGGAAACCAAACATCAGAGACTTATGTTCATATGTTGAAATATGTTTGTTTTAGCCTGAGCAATAACGTGGTATACCTTGTCCAGAGAGTTACGGGTAACGCTATATAATGTTTCTATAAATATAGATTTTATCTATATATGTTTAGATTTTACATTCAAAATGTATTTTTATGTCCTTTTAAGAGTATTAAACAAAACTGGGAATTCATTGACATATTCAATTAATCAACTATAACCTCAAATAAAAAAACTATATATCTGGGCAAGGAATAAACGCGGTTTCAAACTAATGGATGGTTCAGTGACAAAACAACGTACTGAAAGCGGTTAAGACGTCTTACTCTATAAGCTTTCTGTCACTGGTGAGGGGTTACTGTACTTGATGACATCACAACCGTGACGTAACGGGATTAAGGGCTTAAGTAACCGTGGACATCCTTAACTTACCATAAAGCTCTTGTTTTATCATTGTACTATTACTGATATGAGTGCATTTCCTTTGCTGATAGAAGATTATATCTACATACATTGTATTATCACAAGTACATTGTATTATTTCAATCTTTTACTCATAATTAAGTGATAAAAAACCTAAAGACGAAGACTTAATGGGACATGTTAGAGGCCAGCGTGTCTGTTTTTCATTCGATTTTCTCAAAGCAGATGGAGTTGAAAGCACAAAGAAGTGAGGAGAGCATTTCGTCTCGAGGTTGTTTTCATTCGTCACATCTCGGCATCAAAGACAATATTTGATACTGTTTCATTCTGAGGAATAAGCATTATCAAATTGTTTTACCTCTTAAACAATTCATCTTTGTGACTCGCAAAAATAAATATTCTTGGGACAATGCGATAAAGTTTTAATTAAACTCTTTGCAATTGCATATTTATCGGCTGTTATCGGTTGGTATCATAAATAAATAATTGCTATCGTTTATATTACAAGTTATATTATAACAACATATAAGTTAGGTAAAAATAAATTGGTCCGTAGAGATAATTTTATCTTCATTATATTTTATTTTTAATACTTTTTACATATTAACTCCTAATAATTCAAGCATATTGCTATAGTATTTTGTTCTGAAGCCTGATATTTTACTGAAAATTTTATAGAGCTATTAAATGCAATCTTTGGTAACAGCACATTCGTCTATTCTTTCTTCATTGTATATGTGTTTAAAATATTTACTAAAATATATTTTGACGATTTCTTGTTGGGTCAGTGTACATATTTAAAAATCGTAGTTTTCAATTTCATAAAACTTGTATTATTTAAATCTGAAGTAGCACGGAAAATCCAGTTCTAAAATAACAAAAATAATAACCAAATTTCATTCTGTAGTGTAGTATATTCTCAACCAGTTTATACTGTATTGTTTACGCATACAAAACGTATACAATTTACATGTATTTCACAATATACAGAGTAGCAATTACATTATAATAAATTATAAGTACATTTATTAATATCGGAACCACCTCAATTCCTTTTTTTATTTTACTGTATAAAAGTAATATTCTCTATCAGCTTTGATAGTCAACTTAGAGTCACTAAACACAGAAAACATACCCTTTAAATTCCAATAATCTAATTAACAAAAGTTGTTGTATATAAAACTAAGAATGCTGATGATAGAAGAAGAATCAAGAATATTTTATTTTAATGACCTTATTCTTAATAAAAAAGAGTAATACTCTACATTGAAGGACCTGTATATTCAGTGGTAAAAGTTTCGACTTGGAAATTAAACTAAAGCCAATTTGACCAAATACTGAAAGATCCCGTTTATAGAAGAATTTTCTTCGAAAATACGAGATTTTGATGTATTTTAGAGGTAAAATAAATAAACATCTTACATAAGTCGTATGATAAATACATACTTTTTATGTGCTACTGCCATAAACTTAACACGTTCACGCCGCAGTGGGTCAATTTGACCCACTAACGGTTATTTTGAGGGCAAAATATACAAACATCTTTTACAATTACATTGGATTTTATTTTAAAATATTTATAAGAAAATTGCCTTTAAAGTTCTTCATTATTACAATGAAATTTCAAGAATAAATTCGATAAAATTAATGAACAATGCTTTGAGAGCTAAGATAAACACAGGACGAAGTCAAACAAATCTGTTAATTTTTCTTATTGAATCAGGCCAAACACATAGCAGGAGTGTTAGTGCAGCCATTGCAGTACGTCTTTACCCTTTTTGCATTATTATTTATTGCTTTCTTCACCCCATCATCAGCTGCCATTTTTTCATAGCTTGGAAGGCACCTTTTTCTTGACGATCCCGCTGCTAGTGTCAATAGTCAGCATCTCAAAACGGTGCCTAGTCATATGTTTTTTTAATAACATCATTTTTATACATGGGGTTGTTTGACCAATATAACCTCATCTTGGGTAATGGGCACATACCCATAATCATAAATATCCCAAAGAGAGTTTTTATTTCTTCTGTACTACAGTCTATCCACTGGCGCATCATAGACCTGCGTTTCACTTGGACTGAAGACAAATGGTGATGAGCATAACGGTTGGTTTCCTCTACAATTTGATCTATAATTTCGTCAGTTAAAAATTGTCTGAAAACGGACATTAGATCTGTTTTTTCTATGTTAATCTGCAGGTCGGCAAGTCCAGTGAATGGGAATTCATCATTACTGACTTTGATGTCCCCCCAGTTATCAATAGGCCTACCTACTTCGGCTTGTGTGCGTTGAGGCTGTTGAGTTGAAGACGATGGAGCAGTTTCTATTTGTCCCGGAATAACAATTATAATAGGATCGGACTCATTTTCAACACTGTGATTAACTAGTGTCAAGTCACTTATTGCGTCACCGTCAGCAACACTTTCAAACTGTTCATTATCATTAATGTCTGAAAGTGCATCACCACTATCATCACTATTGTTGTCACTGGAAGGTAGGTATTCACTGCCAGAGAACACGAAATCACTCAATTCAGACAAACTGTCATCACCTAAAGCTTCTTCGATATCACTTAAGTCCATTGTGAATGAGATTATGCACTATAACTTGGTAAATGTCACGGCTAAATGCTCTATAAGCTTTCATGAAACTTTTGTTTACATAAACATATATTTCTCCCTCATTTCCCGCTAAAATTGCAAGAAATACAAACATACATATTGTGCCTGGAGACAGAATGGTGGAGAAAACAAGTGGGTCATTATAGCCCACTACGCTCTCTGAGAAACAAAGCATTCTTTAGGCGCGTCGTGGGTCAAATGTGACCCACACAAAAAACCCAAATTACACTATACGTAATGCATATTTACGTAAATTAGTCACGGTACAATATTTATCTGTCCTACAACTTACATTTGATGACATAAAAAAATTTACGCATTTTCGACAACTTATAGTCATTTTTGCTACGTCGTTCTAAAAAATAGTATATTTTTCGGTCGTCGTGAACGTGTTAAGTCACTGCCTTAATTCATAATTTGATCTTATGTTTGCATCAATAACTTTGCTAATTTCTCATTTTATCAATATCTAGTAAATAATAATTCAAATCAAAATGACTTTATTTTAGTATTCTTTTGTTTAAAAACAATACTGTATTTCATTGTAAAGATGCTTTGGGTAAAACTATTTATTAGACACAAAAACACGCCAAGCATCACCAAGTTAGTACAAGTGATAAAGGGAATGAAAGTTGCAAAATTTAAGGGCCAGGGTAAACAAGTATCAAGATCAAACAGAAAACAAACAAGTCTGAAGACGCTCACCCTTCACAGAATCTTTCTCGATACCAACTGTATTATTTTGTTTTATCCCACAATAACTTTTTCTAAAACTACCTTTAGTCAATATGTTAATCAATTTCACAGAATTTAGTAGCACAAATATCATTTATATCATCATGAAATATTTAAATTATTATCGTTTACAACTTGGTGGGTTTTTAGTTTTGTTTCAGTGTATCATAGTTGTGAAGGAAACAGGAATTTTCTTGACATTTGCCATCTTTAAGTAATGCTTTCTGCACAGTAACACTACGTTTCAAGATCTGCAATCTGATATCCTCTTCAGGTACATAGATGGTTAGCCACCTCCGTTATAGGTGATTAGTCGGCGAATGCGGGCCTCTTGTGACCTGTATTCTGTACTTAAGTTTTAATAATTAGTGTTGTGTTTAGTTTTTTATTAAGTGCATGTTGTAGAGTTAGTGAAGTTGACACACAACATGGTGGTTGTGATTACTGACTTATTATGATTTGTTTATTATTACCTAGTTTGTAATTATGTGTTAAGTTAGTGATTTACCTGAAGAAGAGATCAGATTGCAGATCTCGAAACGTAGTGTTACTGATTTTTTTGGTATCAGTGAACGATGGTAAATATCAAGAAAATCCTCTTTCTTTCACAACCCTTCCATCGTCAAAAACAAACTTCAAACAAAAAATACCATAGCTGTTTGATTTTTAGTATTAATATTAAATCTGCAGAGTTTGTTTTAATAATGGTTAAAAATGCTAGATTTAAAAAAAATACAAGCAAGTATCATTTGGTATTTTATTCGTTACTTATTTTTATAGAATGAATAATTTATAAAAGAGTAATAGTAGCTCATTACTATCAAACTCGTCAGAACAAAAGTGGATTAATCTGGAACTAATTGATTGTTTTCTAACTGTAAGACAATTAAATCTACTTTTATGTAGATCTTGACAAAGCAATCTCTTAATGATTTTCAAGCCAACCTCGGCTCGAAATGTTGTAATCGTTTCGTAACCATTTGGTTTCAGTAGGGTCATATGGCTCAATAAATAACACTGTTATCCTAAATCAACCTTTATGGAAATAAAACTTTGGCCCAAACTATAAAAATGATATGAATGATTCTCTATATGACTTTTAACAAAATACTTGAGTTTAAAATATCTACTGAGAAATGTAAAGAATGTGGTCTATCCATGGTTCAATTTAGTGACCTTGGTTCACTTTAGTGACGTTGGTTTACTTTAGTGACCTTGGTTCACTTTAGTGACATTGGCTGTTACTGCAAGACAGACCATGTACCATATGTTCCGTAGAGAAATTTGGTATTATGGATGGATAAATTGGTGCATATTCCACCAGCTTCTTCGCATACTCAGTGTCCACAGCTCATATACGATACTCAACAGAGTGTGGCAATGAATATATGGCAATAATACAACTATTAAGGCAACTGCACACTACTGTAAATTGCCATGCTGTTTCAGATGAGTGGTGTTTGAGCTTAGATAATTAATCCAGATCTGTCCGGAGTACTACAGTCCACGATATAGACTTGCTAATGATCCCGCAGAAGGGCAATAGTTCATACTCATGTCCACGACAAACATAACAACAAATATCGTACATAGTTTCAAACAAAACTTAAACCAAAACTACTTCACTGATATCACACTAATGAAGAAAATTATCTTCTTTTAACTTAAAGTTCATGTATCGTGGTATGCACACGATTGCTTCTCGCTGATGAACACAGTTAGCCTAGTTAAAGAGGGTGACACGAATTGTCACTTAGGTTAAGGGTCTGACTGTCTTACATTAGTGGTAAACCCTCATTAGCACTGTCAGTAGGAAGGTGACTGCTCTTATATTCATTTAGATTGAAGCAGCTTAGAAAGGGTTACTCTAATAGACGCTATGGAACCCTTTAATGTAATTTAAATAGTAATTTCAGGGTACATGGTCAAGCTAAACCCAACTCAAGAAAAAAACTAAAACTTTGTATTGACTGAGGTTTTCTTTCTTATTCATTTTTAAGAAATATGTTTAATTCAGAAATGATTTATTAACACTGATATTTTGATAAATTTAGTACTACGAGTAATTGTGTTAAGAGATAGTATTGGTAATTCTTTAGCAACCAGTAGTAGTTACTGACAGGTTCGCGCGCAATGTACACGTGTCTGAGCACTTCTGGTCTGAGTGAACCATATTTCCGACGCTAATGTTGAATTTGCCTTGTTGGCACGATAAAAAATATGACATAAAGTGTATATTTACTGTCATTGTTAGGATTTTACGTTCCATAGTTGATTTTGCCTTGTTTCCCGATTAAGAAAATATACATATACAAGTCTAAGAAGCCTACTTCTGTAAATAGACAACTAGGCTAAGTGCTTTATAATAGTAGTCTTTAAATTTGTAATAGATGTTAGATAGTAACTTTTTTTATATCTGAATTACAATACTTACCAAGTACTGTGTGATAAATTTAAAATTTCTAGGATACGGGAAGTAAGGGGTTAGTGAGCTTTTCCTTTTATTTATAGATCTTGCTACTAGATTATAATAGATTGTTGGAACATTTTGCGGATCTATTAATTACACAACAGTATTAGTAGTATTTCAATTTCCTTTCTTAGTTAAAATATCTCTTTACAGACCCACAAATAAATTCACACATGTAAAAGAGAGTTGATTCATTACTAGACGTAGTCAACACGTTTTTGCTTTTGCACGTGACAAGACGGCATAACGAAGTTACGATTATATCTCCTGATATGGCAAATGGAAGCTCTAATGCTCGAGTTATGGCGTTATAAACTCGTATAACGCTCCGAAGCGGCTTGGGCAAACCATTACATATCCATAATAGACTGTCAGACGAGAAAACTTCCAACACTGAGAAATGTTTATAACATATTTCAAACATATTTAGGAAAAACTACTGAATAATATACACATTTTTTGTAACTTCATAATATATTATGAACAGAATTAGTTATTAATTTACGTCAATGTTTATATTTTGTAAATAATGTTGTATCAAAAGTTTATTTCTTACTAGAGTATTAGCAGAGCTAATATTTGAGGGGCTGAAAAATTTTTATTTCTGCCCTCACGGTATCTTAAGAACGAACTGACCTTCTAACGTTTATAATTGCAATTGTTCATTATGCTTAGTTTCTATATAAGCGAGATGGTGTATGTGATTGGCTGAGCGTTAGTGGATTCGTTTTACATTAGAGGCGTTTTTCTTAAGAAGGCCCTTAATGACAACAAGAAAATAGCAGAATAAATAAATTTGTAAACGAACTGAAAAAATAAGATTATTTTGGAATTCAGTAAAATAATAATTATAATATTCATGATACATAATCCAAACTGAACTAAAACTAAGTAGCTATTTATACTTCGAGCTTATGCTTGCTAAAGAGGCTAAAACCTTTAATTATATTTAAATTTTATAAAATATTAAGTATGCATGCTTAGTTTAGTGCAGAAAGGAAAGAAAAACATTATTATCTAATTTTCTCTACATATTGTGCCAATGACGAATGTGTATCAGTTGTTCAAAGCAGAATAGAATATGGAATAATCTTCTGGAGTGGATCATACACATCCAATATAAATGTAATATACAGTCAACAAAAGTCATTCTTGACACTTAATTTCGATATTTTTAAAACGAAGGTGTTCACGACCGTTATTTCTTCTTTTCAATATATTGCCGTTAAATAATGTTTCTTTGTTTAAAAGGTTCTAAAACTCTTTTGTAACAGAAGTGGTGACTTTCCCCTGCAAAATAATCCTTACAAGAATAATTTAAGAATAGTTGAAAAACGTTGCTCCTAACCCTAATACCTTCTTGACAAAAACATTAAATTTTTCAGGGCCTCGAATTTACGGTAAATTGGCTGATTATCTCAAATGCACAAAAATGTCCCATCAGAACTTTTTAGAATGCTTAAAATTGGGCTTTTATAAGTTACGATGTAGAACAATATATTGTCATTGAGTCCTAGACTGATATTTACTATCTTTGGTTCAAGCAGATTATGTAATATAATATTTATTTTTTTTATGTGTACCTCAAATTTTAAAGTTAAATTGTATAATTTGTTTAATCCTATTACACTAGCATATAAGGAATAACACCTTTTGATTAGCTAGGAATGAACAATTAACAGCTTAGTAATAGTGTATTACTTATCAACTTTGTATAATGACTTCAATTTTGAGAGCTGATATTTTTTATACACCCAATGCTCATATACCGGAACCTCAAATCAGGCTTAGCCTTTAAGGCCGTAAAGTTTCTCATGTAACCGTAACAATATGTGAGATATAATGGTAATATTTTTGTTTTATTATATTTTGTATTCTTTAATTTTAAAGACATATTTATGTTAATGTTTTATTATAGATGGTTATGGACATTTAGTCTAGTCATTTTTAATACGGTGTGTGATACATTAAGACTCTTATATTTATATTGTGGTGCAGTGAAACATTGCGAATATTATTTCACAATAAATACGAAAAGAAACACTGTAATGGAATTCGCAAAGCTGTAGTTGTTTGCTTGCAAATAAGGTACTCCAAACTGGGTGACTTTCTTAACATGTGACAGGTCATTTTGGCAGAGGTTTTAAAGGGAAACATGTGAATGGTCATGGGTATTCCTCAACAAGACAGCAAAAAGGCGTTTAATGCAAAATCTATTGTAATCTATTATTCTATATTGTTTCATAAAATTAGTAAGGAGTTTCCACTCTCGAACTAGACCCTTCCTCTTATACCTGAAGTATATTACCAAAGCCAAAAGTACGTGCTTTGTAACCGAAGTAGACTTCCCCCAGTTGACTTGTATGTACAGTATACTCATGTTACGAAATATATCACCAGTTCTAGTGTGATAAATCGTTCATAAATTATACCTACAATATAAATGTATTTATTATTGTCCTTTCTATATTATTGATAGAGTGAATTGAAATGAAGTGGTGAGTTTACTTCTGTTAATACGTTTTAATCATTAAAATAACACATATATAGTGTTGTATAAAAGTCCAATAGTGTCTGACTGTATACATTTTACATGACATTCTACACCTACTGCACCACAATGAGTGTGTATATTCGTTTTAACATGTGGTGTCTAGCCGAGTATGTAAGTAGAGAACTCGAAGAGGGTGACACGACTTGTCACTTAGGGTAAGGGTCTGTCTGTCTGTCTTACCTTAGTGGTAAACCCTCATTAGCATTGTCAGTAGATGCTCGTTAGGAGGGATTACTTTAGGCATGTATTCACAGTAGACTCTCTGAAGAGAGTATCACCCTTTATGTAGATTAATGGAGAGTAAAGTTAGTAAGTTCCATCCTCAAAATATTCTTTTTTTTTTAAATAAATGATCATTGTATCCTCGTATTAGTAATTTCAGGTCATCGTTATTTGTACCTTTGTTGGAGTCGGTGTTATCTGGTAAGATGACGTGTTTATAAACGTTCCAGATTTATCTTATTAGCTAACTAGGACTACTCACATTTCCCCTTGCACTGTACTTGTTCTATTAGGGCAAGAAGCTTAGAAATTACTCCTAGTTCTAAAAGAACCTGTGCACTGCTTACAGGGTGACAGGATATTCTGGATGGGTAAGGTTAGGGATAGTGGCTACCTCCTGTCGAGATCTTTAAGTTAGAGCATTAATCTCAGTCATGTCCCCTCTTAAGAGGGAGGAGGGGCTGGGAGCCTGCTCTGAACCAGCTCTCCAATCAAATCAGGCAGGGGTGGCACATCCTTATGTCTAGGTTAGCAAGAACCTGTTACCATCATGGAACCCCACCAACTCCAACGCCTCCCGCAGTAGACTAGACCTACCGAATTTTCCTTGCACCCCAGAATCTCAAAATTTGCGGTTAGTGATTTGCTGCTCCTGAACATCCATACGGTTGCTTAGATGTAAGTAATATATCGATATTTGCTCTGGCCCGTGTGGGTTTAATCGGAAGGCATAAACCAGCCAGAAGTGAACCCCCTGGATATTCCTCTAGCATTAGCAATCTCCATGATTTGGTGTGAACCGTGGAAACTTATTCTACATGTAAATGTAATTAAAAAATGTACGTAAACATGGGTCCGGAAATGCTTCGTTAGCGAGTTACGGCTAACGATAAATTTCGCTCAGATTTCAGCTCATCATGTAAAACCAGGTCTTCCTGAAATTATGTTAAGGTAGATTAAAGAGTGAATTCAATCGTTTCTTATGGTTATTGACCTGATAAACTGTATAAGTCATTTAGATTTTGAGAAAACGAATGCAAAAAAATGGTGTGAAAAACGCCTTTCTTCATCTTTTGGCAAAAATTACTTTGTTATTGCACCAAACAAATATATCTCAATATGTAATACAGTAAAGCTTGTAGAAACATTTATTCTGAACAAACGGTATAAATAAATTACAGATTACAGTACATTTTCAATTCAATTTTTTCTAACCATTTTAATGTCAAAACACATTCATATTTTACATTTATTTATTTATAATTTTATAGTTCTTTCTTTTATTTTTTGAAAGCCTAGACCGAGCCCTAAATTAACACCACTTTACCTTCTATGTAATCACTGTTGACCACAGAGGTTGTCTAGATAATAAAACTGGAAATTTAAGTAAAAATATGCTTTTAAATGTAATTTTGAGCAATTATAAAATATGTACCTGCAGCTCTTAAGCATGTGCAATGTAATAATATGTACCTAAAATATGCCTACTTACATTTCTAAATTGAATAGAGCTCCACCATTTAGTATATCATAACTGCGTTAATTGAGAAGCTAAAGACTTCGACTTTAGGATTCCCCCACAATGGACTCAAACAGTTCAATTTTTACTCACATTGTTGGAGCTACTTATTTTTTAATAGATTATTAGAGCGAAACTCGAGTTATTTTACAAATTCTTTTAAACACTGTTTCGCTGTCCTAGTTGAGCCCAAAACAAGTAAATTTAAAATGGATCAGGAGCCTAGAATGTCTATTAGAGGTTATCCTTGTCTGAGGATTGTTTGAGATGCCAATTAAAAAGAAGATACACATGGCGCCCCTTTTTCAAACTTCAATTGCGTGCGAAGCCGCAGGTAACTGCTAGTATTACATAATATCTATAATGCCCACTAAGTGTCTATTGTCGTCAAAGTTAGAAATTCTTATCATCGAACATATCCTGTTCCACTACACCAGGTCCACACAAATAAGTGTAACAGTTTAAGGTATGGGATGATGAGATGTTTTCAAGCGCCCACGCTAGTTTTAGTAATGTTAGGTAGATGCCAGTTTACATTAGTAGAAGAAATTCTAACTCCGTTCGGAAGATTTGCCATTTATCCAGACAACCTTGGTTCAGTGATTGAATCACTTCAGAATGTAAGGTCGTAAATTTTGTTTAGTTAGTAATCCTTTGCTAATTAATTGTTTTATTGGCAGTGCAAATCAATTCGGGCAGTAACAAACAAGTGAAAATCAACAAGATAAGCAAATATACATTTTTATAAACTAATAAAAAAATGCAAGAGAAACCGTATGTTTCCTAACTTTGTTTCCGATAAAAAGTTTCCGAAAAGAAAGGTTTAGTTGAGTGATCGAATATTGCAGTCAACTTTACTGAGTTCGTTGTTTCAGTTTGGGCAACTTAAACAACCACACCGTTACTGTAAAATTACCAGAAGAGAGTTTATATTGTTTAAACATTTCTTTTTTATTACAATACCAAGTGTGAAGTAATTGCTGTAAAATTTACTGAAGTAAAGAATAATGGCGGATAATATTAATATATTAGTACACTAGGTGCCAATTAAGTGGTAAGGCAACATTTAGCATTTAATTTCATAAGAACGTTGTGACATTAATTGAATTATTAATAATAATATTTTACGGAAGGGAGATCACGATAAAAAGACAGACCTCACCTGAGAGTTGTTCTCGTTTGTTATTTAGTAGTTAAAATGGACAGTGTTACCTATGATGCCCATTATTTATAGTTATATAAATGTAATATAATATTTATGGGCAGGTTTGAAGTGTTGAATTACTATCCTGTTGACAATGAATTAAAAAACTGGTTACAAAGATTTATTCGTGTCTTCTAAGTTATGAAATGTTTTTAATATTGTTACTATCATAATTTTGTAATGAATTATTTGTTTGAATCAGGTAGTTTGACAGTTTTAAAGAAGGGAAACGATGACCATTGAAATTTAGACGACTCATTCAGATAGGTAAAAAGGACTTGTCAAGAGAATTCACTTGTGCAGTTCTAGATTGCGTTGATGGTAGTCATAGATCTTCCTGTCCGATTGCGCTGAGAACATTGTTGCAATGGGTAAAACGATAGCGAACCCATTGATATTGGCTCGTTTGTCTTCTCCGCCTTTTGTCTCTCCCTCCTGCTTCTGTTATAAATTGTTACTTATTTTAGTTTTCCTAGCCATTACTCATCCTTTGATTACGGTTAGGCTTATTATTTAGTTTATTTCTTTGCTTCACTTTCAAGCTTGAAATATTCAACCGATTATACTCAAAATGTTTATAGACATTCTTAGGGCCCCAGTTTAACATATAGGCATATTTTTCATTGTAAAATCCCAACTGGATTTGTAAAAAACCCAATCTTGGTCACTGAAGTAACATTACTGCAAAACAAATTTAGTCAGCTGTTCTGTGTAAAAATGATTTTATGGCAACACAACTATACCTTTCATTAATATAACCACTATGTTTATATTTAAAGGGTGAAAGCCTATAGTAAGCTTGATAGTGACAAACACTTCTTATTTCAACCTTTTTAGTAACCGCTGTTGAGCAAAGAGTAAATAAAATGTACAGATAAGAAAATTAACATTTTTTATTAAAAATATACTTTAATTGTACATATTATCAAATATTAGGTATGCAGTGATCAGTACTGATATGAAAGACAAAGAATTTAAATTTTACTATAAATTAAAAGACTGTTATAGAGCCTATCTTAGTTGTCTTTTGACAGAGGTAGGCTAATAGTAAAATTGCTTGCTACGACTACTAGTTGTAGTAAAAAAACACTATTGCATTTAGAGAAGTAAAAGAGTATTTTATTTACCATTACTTAGATAAAAACACAAGTATAAACCGATTGCAAGAAATATATTAGGTAATATTTTTAATGAACTAGGCAAATAAATTACAGTGTGCGTTAATAGTGTTATAGTGTGTAAAATTAATGTATGTTTTTTATTTAAAATATCACTATCATAACATAATAGCATATATTTTATAATACGTGCATTTTCGTTGCCATCATGGTTTACACATAAGACCAATGTCAGAATATTCGCTAATATTCAGCCAAACTACATTCAATGACATGCATCATCATAGTCTGCACAGAAATTATATTTCATGCAAAATACCAAGTCTAAGGGACTGTGAGTTCTTGATATTTTAGGCATTATTTGGTACTAATTTCCCAATTGCTATTCTTTACAGTTAAATGTATATTTCAATATAAAAAAATATAAAAACCCGTCTTTGACGCCATTTTGAAACTTTTAGAGATACGGAATAACATGAAATATATAAAATTACCAATTTGATTTAGCCTTTAATTTAAAGTATAATACGACATGCCGTACCATTTTACAATTTTCACTGATCCAAATATTGATTTTTCAAACTTTTAGTGAGGGGTTTGGGTCAACATTTTTATAATACTGGCTTGCGTGGTATCATATGAAAAGTATTTTGATATAGAGCAATAAATTAAACCGATCCGAATGGTAACAGCAACCCTACTTTAAGGATGAGAAAAATCTAAAGTCAATTAAAAATGATTTCTTTAGTCCAGTATTTATATACTAACTTTAACTTTCACAACTTCAGGCAAGAAAAGGTTATT
Source organism: Homalodisca vitripennis (assembly GCF_021130785.1). NCBI lineage: Eukaryota > Metazoa > Arthropoda > Insecta > Hemiptera > Cicadellidae > Homalodisca > Homalodisca vitripennis. The sequence continues at coordinate 8,377,932 of NC_060209.1, forward strand.
GAACCATCTAGATCAGGACCTATATTGTAAATGTTTTAAAACTTTAAACCAGCGTAATTTTTTTAACGAGTGAAACGTTTGAGGTCGAATTTGGGGCATTGTACCTTTAATTTTATGTACTACTCGACCTATGCTCTAATTTAAGATTCCCTTCTGACTCTTTGGTAGTATCCCCCTGTCATCACAGAAATTAGGTAGTTACTTCAAAAAGTACATTTGTAGGTACGATAATGATGTACCAAGTTTTATTGGCTTACATTTAATCGTTCGGGAATTATCAAACTCGTGCGGGACTTTTTTACAAACTGTATACTATAGTTTTTATTATATTTTTATATAATTATATTATACCGAAAAATTAATTCTTTTTCAAATTTCTTCGTTCCTTCTTAGGATCCTTAGTATGGAAGCGTGAAGCTGGTAAATCGTACTCAGGCTATACACATTTTCAATCGTCAAGAAGAAACTTTAAACAAAGAATTGCACTATGTCGAGTTTCAAGAATAATCAAAATCATTCTAGTTATTCTACTATGATTATGAACAAAACTCCTTTAAAATAGACAATTGCTTTGATAACATTATTACTTCGTAAAGCAGCTATAAAATAGCAGCTTCTCTAGTGCATAAAATTGTATACAAATGTAACATAAAAATACACGTAATAAGCACGTAAGCCATATTTAACATATATATACTGTAGCAGCTATTTATTAAGTTGAGCTTCTAACTTTCAGATGAGAATCTAGAGCAATGCTGGCCACGTTCACTTTGTTAGCTTCCTTTGACCATTTTCTCTTTGACATAAGTTGGAGACGAGTTTGTGAAAGTTTCTATATGCCCACATCGCAACTGTCTATTTGTTGAATTTTTTGAATATCCGTTGTATTACATCTAAAAAAAGTACAGAAAATTAAAACATTTAAATACGTAAAAATATATACTTTTAGTGTTATAATAATATGATGAAATTTTAAAGTCTTTCAGTTGTAATGTATTAACTTTTTGAATTTTGTGTGCTTTGCAGGAATGAGATCTTATGAAGAAATATTACTTAGAATTTTTTTTACTTCATTTTCAGTTTTTTTGTTGTTGTTATTTTGGTCTTTCGTTTTCTTCTGAACATTTTGCCACCACATGTTTTTCAGATAATTTAAATCCTTAAAAAATAAAATAGTAAAGTAATGCATAAGAAAATATAGAAGTTTTATATTTCATGTGTATCTTTTTATTGTTTGAACAGAGCAGAAATAGCCAAGTAAAAGTACACTGACGAAAATTCTCTTCCTGAAGTGGAGCTAAAAGATATTAAAACCATTTTTCAAAATTTGACAAACAACACGCTTTTGAGCGGGTGTACTTTAGGACGAACTCAAAACTCGAAAGAGTCCTTCAACGCGGTTATTTGGAAACGAATTCCTAAAACTGTTTTTGTCGGAATTACAACACTGAAAATTGGTGTTTTTGATGCTATCATTTCATTTAATAACGATGCCGTTGGAAAACTTGATGTCTTAGTCGCTTTAGGACTAAAACACAGTGAACGGTGTAGCCTACGCCTCCAGATAATTGGCAGAAAAGAGTGCGTGAAGCTAGAAAAAAACATCAAACTTTCGAAAAGAAATAAAGAAAAGGACGTAAACAAAGACTATGAACCTGGTATTTTTTTAAACAGTAAATTCACTAAAAGTATATTGTATTGTTTTCCTCTTTATTTGTGTTTCCTTAAAAATACCATTTTTGTTCACTTTGCTGCACTTATCTCAGAAATTGAAACAGATAGAGGGATACAAATTTTACCAGATGGTTATCAAATATACATAAGTAAGCTGAACTCGTTTTAATTGATTATGATTTAAAACAAGAAAAATAAAAATATTGAATTACCGATTTAGGAAAAAAGGTTTATTTTTGTAACATAAAAAAAGTATTAAGGTTGCATTTTAAAACATTATTTTAGTACAACGTTAACTCAAAAGTAGTACAAATCAGATGTACCTATTTCAAAAGCCTACTTCTATTAATTTTTGAGAAAGTGCACTTCGAAAAATGGAAAAAATACATAGAGGAAATATTGAGTATGATGTCCCTATTTGCAGAATTGTTTTTAGTTCTATTGGACACTTAAAATGAAGTCCAACTCAACATAGGCTGCCATTAAATATTTTCCTCTTACTTCCGATAGGCCGTTCCCAAAAGTGACATCCGGATCACCATGTACACATTAAAGTAGCTTAATATTGCCAGTAACGGTATGTCCAATTTTGTTGTGATATATCTCTTGTTGTTTATAAGTTACAAAGTCGTCCTAATACTTAATTGTTACCCTGTATATGAACACCCGCACTTAGCTAGATTTTAAATTTACGTTTAAAAGTTACATAAAACTTTTCTATAATATAGATGCTATAAAGTTACACAATACTTTGTAAGAGTTAACACTACTATTAGTATTATTCAGATGAAGTCCTTTAAAAAAAAATGTAATGAGAATTTGTAAATGAGTTTTTTACTGCGCAATTAAAACAAGGTACAATACAGATTTTTATGTTTGATGATAGTTTCAGCAGACGCCTCAGCAGTTCCATCCAATACGTGTGCTGACTGCTGTTGCTGATGTGAACCCAATTACTTGAGTTCTCGCGCTACAAATTGCCTCAGCACTGTCACAGAATACTGAATGCCTTTAGTACACTATATACATTAACTTTCTTTATTGACTCAGCATAATAATCTACATGTTATTCAGGCTTAGTAGTATGTCATTGGAAGAAATTATTAAAATCTAATTTAAATAATGTTACACCGTAAAAGATTTGTTGCGCAATTACATTTGTTGTACTACTTAAATCCTTTTCCCAGGGATCTCCTCGTATTATTTTACTTATATTTTATATTTTTATTGATTTTATTTCAAATTAAAACTACTCAATGTGTTTCCTCCTATTCTGAATATAATTTACGGATTTTTGTCTGAGATCGTCAAAAGACTAACGAATGAAAACTAATATTACATTATGTTTATAGCTATTTTTTTTAATACAGACAGGTCTTTTTTATTTGCTTGTGCCACATCATTTCTTTTATTCATTCCTAACCATCCTCCCAACCAAACTTCTAACATCGTAGAATAAAAAAAATATAAACAGACTGGGTTTATGTATATAACAGTTTAATATGTATATTAGGTGGATTCTTGGTGTGACGAATATGTATGTGTGAATATGTATGGAATCTATTCCTCAGAAGACCGTCAGAATAGTCTGTCTCTCTGGAGCCTTTCAACCTTTCTTTTCTTTGTGATTGTCAGCCTGCCTGTTCACAGAACATCTCGAGAATTTTGTGAACGATAGACTTGTGGGAAGCCTGTTGCACGACATGTAGTGTGGCAGTCTTACCTTGTTTAACAACGCTTGATTAAATAATATTAATTTCTCGGAGTTATATTAAATTATTAAATTTTAAGACACTAGTCAAGAGTTTGCCAGTCATGTAAAGATTGAAATTCGTTATCGGTATTAATGAAAGATGCGCAATGAATTGATTTAATGTTAAAAGTACGGATAAAAATCTTGAATTCTTGAAATCTGTACTTAGCTCTCGTTTGGGAGGGAGGGGATTGACAGTAGTCTTGTGAGTCTTGGGAGTTATTCAATGTTATTGTTAGGATTGCTGGAAGATGATGAACCATTTCCGTTATTACATTGTTATTGCAATGGAATATAGTCTGATACTAGTGACTATGTTTTTGCTAAAGCCTACCTCTACAAGTACATTATTCAATAGACTACTGGACAGTATTTGTAACAGTAATCACGTTTAATGACTAAATAATTAATATTTCAGAATATTAATATTTATTCTGTTAAATTGTATTAAACTGAGTATACAATTTTGCTTTATTCTGAATTTGGCTATGCCCTGAATAATATTTTAAATAACATCTAACATCAATAATAATAACAGTATATTGACAGAATTGTTGATAATACAATATCAACTGCTTTAAAAATAGTAGTAGGTCATTGTAGTCAATATTGTTATATGTATGTAGTACATAGGATGAGTAAACAGAAACAGTCAAAAATAACAAACAATAATTGAACAATGAACATCTCTTAAATCTGTAGAAGAATCTGAACTACTTCTTCTATGAAAACTGCATATAATTCCAAAACTATGTTTATGTTAAGAAATATAACGAGATATTGTGAATATTTACAACTATTGTTTAACCCGAAAACAAAAAGCTTCTGTGCATTTCCAGCCAATTTGTTCTTATATCGTACATGGTGACCTGTTTTGTTTAAAAATTGTGATTTATAGGATTTATAACCCTTTATTATTTAGTACTTATAAATTTTCCACATGGTGAGAGAGGTTTCATTGAGTGGGCAAGATAAAGGTTTCCACAAAAAGCTGTGGCGAGGACAAGAGTTTGTAAACATAAAGGAGGGTGAACTTCCCTCAGCAAAGAGGTTCCGCTGACAAAGTGATCTGCAAACAAGACAAGACCAGAGACTGCTGCAGTAACAAGAGACACAAGAGGCCTGAGGGTACACATAACGAGATACAAATACTTTTAGCCAAACAGTGTAACATTAGCTTCTAAACTTTGCTTGTAGTTGAATATTTTAATTCATAACAAGGGAATATTTTATTATATTCACAAAACAAAACTTTAAAAAATTCAGAGGTCTCTATAAGTTAATCAAAATTTCTATTACTTTTTAAATTATTTTTTTTCTTATAAAATAAGTTAAGCTACTCATGTGTCATAAGCATATGTAATATCCAAAAATTTAATTTATACTTATCCACTAATCTCTTTTTAATCAACCCTTATATTGAATACCAAAATAGTAAAAACCCAGCTTTTTTGTTATAAAAGTGACGGTGAATTGTAAATCGTAGTTTTATACCTTTTTGGATCAAATAAATAAATAAATCGCCTTGTCTTTACGTAAGTTTAATAAAATTCAAAATAATAAACTTTATATAACTGCACTAACCAACTCATATCCAATTGTTTAAATTGTTTTGTGTCGATTTTAACACAATGGAAGTCTGGAAGTGACTCACGAACTTAAACTCTTTTCCACCAATCACAGTGCTCCGGATGAAAAATTCATAAATTATTAGATAATCTTAAATACTAAATTAAATATTATATTAGTGGTAACTGAAAACCAGTAATGATTCATCTTAAGTTAAATAGATTTATTCATATTCTTGCATTTGGTTTTTTCATAATATGTAGATATGATTAAAAAACATATAAACGAATAATATTTTGTTAGTGTTAATCAAAAGTACTATATCAAGATAACATTATTTTTTGTTCCATCAACTATCAAAAGAGTTTTAAATTCATTGTACCATATGCTAACATGAAATGTTTTATCGATCACTTAATCAACTGAATCATCTCTAATGGTTTGTGTGAACTATTGATTTCATAAATAATTAGGACCCAACAGAGCCTTCTTGGAATCGTGCTTTGTCCGTCTATCTTTGCGATAGCTCTTGATGGAAACGTTCTAGAGACGTGATACATGATACAAAGGTTCTAGAGACTTGATACATGATACAAAGGTTCTAGAGACTTGATACATGATACAAAGGTTCCGCTTTGTCCTCAGAAGAGATCTGTTGATGTTATATTAAGAAGTAAATGGGGAGTACATGCGACTGTCTATCAGTTTGTGCACTTCCGGGACTCTGTTGGGTCCTTCGATACTCTGTTATACCAGTGTATTCTAATAGCACATAGTAATACATGCTACAACAGTATAAAATCTGTTAAATAATAGCGGCTACATATTTTTCCCAAAGTTGTTTTGAACTGGACTTTTATAGCCTGGTATAAAAAAGAATCGCCAATTATTGAACTATAACTAAAATCTCTTAATATTTACTTATTTATTAGTTGCATAGTTCTCCATAACATCTAAGACAACGTTCATTGAGCATTTAATAATATATAGGGTGTCCCGTAACTTTCTGGACAAATGTATACCTACCTCGTTATTGGTCAGGTCAAGACAAACATATTTCACCGTATGAAAATGTGTCTCCGATGCTTAGTTTCCCGTCTGCATGCATGTATGTGTTTTTTAGAAAGAAATTAATATCTTAAAAACAAATAAATTAAATTATGCAAAATTTTGTCTCGTTTGTGATAACAAGGCCGAAAAATTATCATGAAATTAACTTTAGTATTTTCAAAATGGCGACCATTATCTTAAAAATCAGTATTTTTTCAAGAATTACAACAATATCGTTTTTAGGGGATATTATCAAAAATATGATGACACCAACATTATTTAAATCGAATATTGAATAACTGATGTAGAGCAAATGTACTGTGACAAGACATCGCCCACGTTGAGTTCTCAGGAAATAGATACAATACCTGAGTAATCGGCGGCTCTTAATAATGTTAGTTACTAGATTTGTTTATAATATCCTCTAAGTCTTGACCTGAGCAATATTGTGGTATACCTTAGTCCAGAGAGTTACGGGATATTGTACACACACACACGCGCGCGCACACACACACACACAATTAAACCCATATATATGTTTAAAATATGCAATTGTGAAGTAGATCTCGGTTCTTTTGAGTTTTAAATGTTCCAAAACCAATCTGAGTTATCCGGTACAATGAAACGGGTGCCCGCAGTCACACAGTGTGGTCCCTGCGGGAGGCAGCTTGTAATGGAAAAAGTTGCACCACAGTTCGGTACCAGATTGAAAAACTCGCTAATGTTTCTAGCTGAGAGGAATTCCTAAAATAAACTGTACCAACAAACCTTATTATTTTATGGAACTGCGCTTCATACTTTACTCGCATGTAAAAGTTACTTCACCCACATACTAAATAGTCCTTTTATAAATTAAAATATGATTCACATTTTTCAAATAATTTAGTTCTTAAGTATAACTAATAAACATATTTGCAATGAAAAAGGTATTTAATATGAATGGGTTGGTAACTGAAGAAATAAAAATCTTAATTCTAAAATGCAATAATGCATGCTCCACTGTTTTCATATATATTCATTAAGATTATTCTCCGCATTAAATTTGCAAATGCATACTAAATTACGAATATTTGTAATTAAAAACTTGTAGTTTAATGAATTAAAGTGGTAGTATGAACTGCTATTTTTATTTTAACACCTTAAGAATAATATTAAGGGCCAAACATTTACGGCTATATTTGCATAGTAAAATTGTGGAAGATTTTTCATTTTCAAGATGACCTGTAATTAATATGCATCCAAGTACTTTTTAGTTTCGTTTATGTTCATTGGTTATTTAGAAACATGTTTGTAATTTATTATTTTAATATTAATTAAAAAAGTATAATAATAGAAGTAAAATGCAAAGGCTTTGAGATGTATTAAGTACTTTTAAAATAAGGCTACTTCCATAACCCTGCGATTTAAAAAGTAACTTTTTTGCTCTTTGACTACAAGATCTAAGTAGATTGTTATTGCGGTTCATAAAACGGTACATTGAAAGTTATGTTCTGAACCACCTGCTTGTGTTAAAGCAACAAGAATGTACATTACACTAAATTTGAAATACTAAGCTCTCGCCTTCTGAGAGCATCAAGTCTCTGTCAGGTGCTCCTTTAAGGAATTCTCAGAGCAGGAGAGCTCTCAGTTTCTGACAGCTGCTGGAAAAGCCAGCATTCAAACTATAGAATCTCCCGACCTGCTGTACTTCCCGGCCTTTGGGCGTTCCCGACTTCTGGTAGTTGGAAGCTCAAGACCATATAGCTGAACTTCTGGAGGGCGTAGTTTAACATTGTCCTTAATAAGTAATACCCATGATCGTTTCACGACAGTCCACTCAATACAAATGCGTTTATCTAAAGATGCAAAATATAATTCAATAGTTAATATTTGTAGGAAACTGTGATGTTCTGTGACATACAAAATTTAGATTACTTGCGATCTAATCTGCCTTTAGGTTTTTAATTTCAAACTGTATTTAGGTGTACAACAAGTAACACAATTTAAATTCAGAAGTAAAAAATATATTACAATCAACGATACTCTCTGGCAGATTAGCATTTGTGGTGTACAGAAACTTTAGGAATTTCTTCACAATTTGAAATTGTACATTCCATTCTTTATTTACATAAGATCAATACCGTTAAACAGATTGAAGGAATAAAACGTTTACTTGTTTTGCTATATATAATATGTAAATACTACTTTATGTTATGGATGTCAGAAAGATCTAAATCCCAGGAATATTTTCAATCAAATGTACCTGTTGAACAGAGTACTCGTATGCACTTACCGGATATGTACAGAAAATATAATGGAATGTATCCGATGCTTACAAATTCCATGAAGAAGAAAAATATTGTTTATCTGTCGTTTAAAAAAAACAGTCACTATAAGAATACTATTTGTAATTATTTGTTTGTACCTTGTCCATTAATGATTTCTTCATGGAAGATAGTAATTACTAATTAATGGTGTGTGAATGTGTGTATGTACACACACACACACACACACACACACACACACACACATAATATTATAATTATAATATATACTATATTAATATTATAATATAATTATATTTAATTTTTTTTAGTTAAAAATTATCTGATGATATTTACTTACAGACCCACAAATAAATTCACACATGTAAAAGAGACAATAAAACAGTTGATTCATTACTTAACGTAGTCAACACGTTTTTGCTTTTGCACGTGACAAGACGGCATAACGAAGTTACGATTATATCTCCTGATATGGCAAATGGAAGCTCTAATGCTCGAGTTATGGCGTTATAAACTCGTGTAACGCTCCGAAGCGGCTTGGGCAAACCATTACGTATCCATAATAGACTGTCAGACGAGAAAACTTTCAACTCAGAATTGCAATGTTTATAACTTACATTTAAAATATTTATAGTCGTCTGTATAAAATATTATTTGATAAAACATTTTACAATTTTCTGCTACCTCATGGTTTATTATTAAGAGAATAATAATTAGTTTTTGATATAATTGGTTGTTAATATTATAGCATTTAAAGTGTATTTTTCATTCAGTCAAGAAGCTAGAACATTTTCATATATATTTGCATGTCACCACGATATTTCGAGAACGAACGGACTTACAGACCTCGTATGTAAATTCCGTGCAACATGTGGTGTCTAGCCGAGTATGTAAGTAGAGAACTTGAAGAGGGTGACACGACTTGTCACTTAGGGTAAAGGTCTGTCTGTCTGTCTTACCTTAGTGGTAAACCCTCATTAGCATTGTCAGTAGATGCTCGTTAGGAGGGATTACTTTAGGCATGTATGCGCAGTAGACTCTCTGAAGAGAGTATCAACCTTTAAGCTGTTTAGTGGAAAGTAGAATTATTGTTACTGTTGGACCTTGCTAAGTTTATCTAACACAACACAATTATATATTTTGCCTTAATGATGAAATATTTTACTCATAAGGTCCCATCTATTGAATATTATGTATCGATGTTATAGTTTTTAACCATAACAGCGGAAGAAGAATTACGCTCCCTGTTTGAGAACCTTTTGCAACCTTCACACATATTCTATGTTGGGGCAGGCGAGGTGACTTTAGTTTGGTTACCTTTCTGTCTAGACCAGGGGGTATCCAGGCTTTTTCGCTAGAGAGCCAGACTAAAGGATTTTATGAAAAAAGTGGACAAAGTGAGTTACACCTATTTTATTGTAAAACAAAGATATTTATAAATATGTATAATACTATCAAGAGCTGAAAGTTCTACATCAACTGATACATTTCAAAAGGTGTCTAAGGAAAACAATTAGACATTGCATACAAAATACATGTATGTATATAGAAAGATTATTACTAATTTCAATTTCAGAAAAGTCATTTTCTTTTGAAACGTTCATTGCTTTTCAAATTGACAGCATTTGGAATTGTATGTGACGGAATTTTCAGTTCTTACTGACCTACAATGTCAATCCATATTGGCTCGAACTTTGTCATCCTTATTAACAAAAATATGTTGTAAGGTTCGCTCTATAATTGGAATTTAAAAAAAGTATTTTTGAAAAGTCTGTTCACATATAGTTGATAGTTAAGTAGTATCTTCCTCTGTTTAAGTCATCCCTTTAATGCTTCCAATAATAAGTTTAGATTCGCAAGTAATAAATTATTTATCGATGCAATTAGTAAACCTAGATTACAAAGTGCATTTGAAATATATCTGTAAAATGGAAGTAGATCTGCATTCTCATAGAATCCATGCAGTAATTCTCAATTTACTGCATATTCAATAATTTCATATTTAGGTTCTGTAGTAGCCTCTTCAATTTAAAATTATAACATAACTTTTTAAATGTTTAAATTGTAAATGTGTAACATGTCATTTTTACGGGGGGTTTAAATAAGGCATTTTAATTGAGAGGAGAATATTTTTTAGTTAATGACATGTTATGAATTTTTATTTCTTCCACCTACAATTATACTCCAGTAGCTCAACACCATCGCGGGAGACGTCCAGCTGGCGGGGTCCGACTCGACCGGGTAAGACCGCGGAGTTTCAGGATACATCCGCCGGAGTTCGCTTCAAGGGCTGAAAGCGCCTTACAGCGGACAACTCCAGTACTACAGCACGTAAGTACGCTGTGCCTGGCTTCCTCTCGCTCTCTCGGTCGCTGTCTTTCGGTCGGTGTCCTAGCAGTCGAAGTCGTCGAGTCGGAGTCGCCGCCCCCACACACCCACGATAAGGTGCAAGTAAGTAGGTACTTATTTACCTGCCAAAACACACGCTTTTACCTGAACTTGCCTAGTCACTAACGATAGGATAAGTAACATGACATTACGTACTTAAGCTGCTAACAGAATATAATTATAGATATAAAGTGTAGCAAGAAAATAGATCAGTACGAATAGGATTAGATCCTATTACTAGTAAAGAAGAGTTTGAATTAAGTTTTACTTAATTTATCGTTTCTTTTCGAGGGCCGCTGGGTCGCTTGACGTACGTACGTTGGCACCAGCGCTCCTGAGCTTCAGCCTAAGAGTAATCTAATTTAGTTTTACTTAATTTATCGTTTTTCTTTTCGAGGCCGCTGGTCGCTTGACGTACGTTGGCACCAGCGCTCCTGAGCTTCAGGCTAAAGCGTAATTTAATTTAGTTTTACTTAATTATCGTTTCTTTTCGAGGTCGTTGAGTCGCTTGAACGTACGTACGTTGGCACCAAGCGTTCCTGAATTTTGGACTAGGATTGAACGTAGTTTAATTAGTTTATCGTTTCTTTTCGAGGCCACTGGGTTGCTTGGACGTACGTTGGCACCAGTGTTCCTGAGCTTCGGGCTAGGCGTAATTTAATTTAGTTTTACTTAGTTTTATCGTTTCTTTTCGAGGCCACTGGGTTGCTTGACGTACGTTGGCACCAGTGTTCCTGAGCTTCGGGCTAGGCGTAATTTAATTTAGTTTTACTTAGTTTATCGTTTCTTTTCGAGGCCACTGGGTTGCTTGACGTACGTTGGCACCAGTGTTCCTGAGCTTCGGGGCTAGGCGTAATTTAATTTAGTTTTACTTAGTTTATCGTTTCTTTTCGAGGCCACTGGGTTTGCTTGACGTACGTTGGCACCAGTGTTCCTGAGCTTCGGGCTAGGTTTTAATTTAATTTAATTTTACTTAGTTTATCGTTTCTTTTCGAGGCCACTGGGTTGCTTGACGTACGTTGGCACCAGTGTTCCTGAGCTTCGGGCTAGGTTAATTTAAATTTAATTTTACTTAGTTTATCGTTTCTTTTCGAGGCCACTGGGTTGCTTGACGTACGTTGGCACCAGCGTTCCCTGAGCTTCGGGCTAGGTTAAATTTAGTTTAATTTTATTTAGTTTTATCGTTTCTTTTCGAGGCCGCTGGGTCGCTTGACGTACGTTGGCACCAGCGTTCCCTGAGCTCGAGTCGAGCTAGGCGTAATTTAGTTTAGTGATTTTTATTTAGTTTATTCGTTTCTTTTCGAGGCCGCTGGGTCCGCTTGACGTACGTTGGCACCAGCGTTCCTTAGTTTCCGAGCTCGAGTCGAGCTAGGCGCGAATTTGAGCGAACTAGTGTTCGCATTTAGATTTTTATTAGTTATCTTTTCTTTTCGAGGCCGCTGGTCGCTTGACGTACGTTGGCACCAGCGTTCCTTAGTTTCGAGCTCGAGTCGAGCTATGTGTGATTTCGAGCGAACTAGTGTTCGCATTTAGATTTATTTAGTTATCTTTTCTGTTTTTTTGGCCGCTGGGTCGCTTGACGTAAGTTGGCCCAGCGTTCCTCGTTTTCGAGCTTCAGTTGAACTAACAACTGTCGTATTAGGGAACGTTTAGGTAGTGGAATAGTCATCCTAAAACAAATGCTGATGCCTTCCCTTTATTCCCTTTCGTTTCCGAGTCTGCGATGATGAAAGCATGTTGATCCGTTGATCACCGGTGCTGTATTTGCTTCGGCTTTTGGTTTTACATTAATTCGGTTCTGAGCTGAACTTGGAAACTACCTCTCCCTTTCGAACCCTGGTTTTTACCCCTCTCGACTGTTCTATCCGGTGTCTTAGGGTTTGTAAGGTTTTGTAGTTTGGTTTAGTATTTAAGATTAAGGTTGTGACATATTTTGAGCAAGGGTTGCTGTGAGAGGATTTAATAATAGGTTAGATTGGCAGTACAAATACCCTCAAATGAACCAACACATTTATTTGTGAACAACAATTTCATTAAATTGATTAATTGATTGCGTCAATCGACATATTAAGCACAAACCTTAATACCTTAATACCAAGCACAGTTACATCCCGAGGATGTTTGTATCGAATTGTAATACAAGACTTCCTTTCCAGCAACTATCTGTACATTGATTCTATGAATTTTATATTACTAATAATTACGTATGTCTTACAGGTTATATATTTTTATAAACTATCCCTGACCCGATTAAACGTTATAAATGTTAATTTGATGTAAGCTGGTGAGGTTAATGTTAGTTCAGCTTATTATTAGAAATAATAACTGGTCGGAAGAAGTGCTATTCCCTCAAAAGACCTTGATTCAGTTTCTTTTTCGTTATTTCATATTACGTAGTGTTTCCTTACTAATATTTTGCCTAATTTAATGTTTTACTAGGCAGTGCAAATCTAGTAACAAACACACGAAAACCACAAGATATTTTTGAATATAAAATAATATACTAAATGATAAGAAACTCTACATTTAGCCTTAAATAAATAAATAATTTATAGAGGACACGTATGTCCAAACTTTTTTCGATGAAAAGTTCCCACCAGAAAAGTTTAGCCGAGTGATCGAATATTGGAGTCAACTTTCCTGAGTTCGTTGTTTCAGTTTGGGTAACTCAAACAACCACACCGCTGCAGTAAAATTATCAGAATAGAGTTTATATTGCTTAAACCTTCCTTCTTTCTTACAACATTACGTGTGAAATAATAATCGTAATGTTTACTGCAGCAATAAATAATTATGAATTATATTAATACCGTAATTACTATAATACTTAACATTTAAGCTTAAGGAAAAAATTATTTTTATTAATAGAAATGTTGTTATGTTGGTACTTTTATTTAAGGTGGGCCCCGATAATAAGATGATTCTCATTTCCGAGATATACACATTTGTGCTTTGTAATTGCAATGAACGTGTTTCCAAGGTATGCTCGGAGCTTCCAAGGCAGTTCCATTGAATGTCTGACACTGGTTAAACATTACTTATGTGTCTGGTGGTTGGTTATAACTATATGAAGCTAGGAAAACTATAATCGGGGAACAAATTATCATATTTTAATATCCTTCCATTTCCACATCAATCACATTTAGTACAACCGACGATTGATTTCTTAATTACTAAAAATTTATCTATTTATTCCAAGTAATCCGAGATTATATGTTATATAGTAGAAAGTGGCTGTAGGCTTCTAGACTATCCATTCTGGGCAGTGGGCAAGGTGCTATACTCGTACATAAATTGTTTAGCAATCACCCATCTAAGAAAACTCCAAACCTGTCGTAGCTTTAAGTAATTTCATTTATCGTTTAAATGTTAAAGATCGTTTCAGATGGTCCTAGATGTTATTAATTATTTCTAATTGAGGATTATTTACTATCTGTTAAGAACAAACTAAAAACACTTCCGGCCATAATCGAGCAAAACAGATCTAACTATAAGTGAAAATTGTTCATACCAGAATAAAATTAATTTTGAACTTTTACGTTTTTGTCTTCCGCTGGTTTCAAACAAAATGTCGGTAACTTCTAGATGGAATAAAAAGGATTAAGCTAAACAATCATCGTTTTAAATGAAATAAAATATCAAATGTTCAGATAGTATTTTTTCAGACTTAAATAGGCTTTGGTATCACTGTTGCTCGCTCCAAAACAGCCGCGTCCCAAACATTCTAGGTAAAATGTAAGAGAATAAAGTTACTACAGCCTTAAATTTTAAAGAAAAAATTTTGCTTTGAAATGATTTTACAGATTTCTTATTAAAATCAACAAAACATCAAAATAAACTGTTATGGAGCTATATAAAAATATGTTAAGACAGTCTAATTAGTTAAATAAGGTTCGTATTTAGTTTGAATAATATGTAAATATGATCTAAAAACATATCTGAAATTATTTTATTACAAATATAATCAGATAAAGAGAGTTAAACTATACTTATAGGTGTAGCTAAATAATAAATAACCAAAAGGTTTTCTTTTCTTTCGCATTATCCAAATAATAAATTATTATCTTCTGTTTTTTTTTATACATATTCTAGTTAAATGTATTGAAAGAAATGTTAAGTTTAATATACTGGGGAAGGAGAAGAGTTTATTAAGACAAATATTTAATAATTTATATTATATATTAATATTGAAATAATATGTAACTATAAACTAATGAAGTTTTCTTTGATGATCTCGGCAATTTTAAATTTAGAAACACGACTGTCTTAATTTAGGGAGTGTTTAACCGTGTGGCCATTTTATATTCCATATTTCTAATATTTCAAACTTCCCGAAAAACGAAAAACTGTTAATATTTCTAAAAAGCAGTCAATCTGGTTATTTTTGGGGAAATTTTCCCTTAAGATGAGCACATTGTAAGATTGGCCATTTCTAAGTGATATTATTTTTTCAATTAGTAAGGACTCCTGGACCATTAATAATTTTGCACAATCATGTCAAAGTGTGTGCTTATGTAAATTTAATCAACTCATTAATACGGCAAAGTCGTAGATGGAACAGCATATGTGCTTCAAAAAAAAGTTAGTTTTTATTCTGTGACGTATTCATGAAAGGGGCTGAAAAGAATGAGGAATTTCATTCACATATTTCCATATTGACTGACTTGGACTTGGGTATGAGTTAAAATAACGGATCAGATAAAAAGTGATCTGAGATATTTCTGGCTGTATTTGAACTTAGGACGAGGATAAGACTAAGAAATACCTCTAACGGTCGGAGAGGGGTGAGCTGGGTTGTGGGGTTCCTTAAGGTTCCATTCTCAGTCCGCTACAGTATGTCAACGCTCCTATTTGCACCAAGGACGAATAGTCCAGTATGTCGATGGCATGACTCTGTTTCAAAGCAAAATCAAACACAGAACCTGAAATGACAAAATTCACTAAATTCCTTGGAATGCACCTTGATCGAGGGTTGACATGGGATAGTCATGACTGTAGACAACGTTTGTTCAAAATTGTCCTCAGACATTTATGTTTTGAGGCAGCTATCCAAATGCTGCCCAACTCAGTTACTGATGACGGCGTATTATGGATTGATATACTCCCACGGAGTGGTCATACGGAGTGGTCTTGTGGGGGGGTTGTGCAAATATACATTTCTCGCGAGTGTTCACACTCCAGATTGTCCGTTCGGACAATTTCAAAACTACAATGGAAAAAGTCGTGCAGACCAGCATTCAGAAATCTGAAACTGTTGTCATTACTCTGCCACTACATTCTAGAGACGTCTCTGTTTTTCAGACCAAAATGCATTTATATTAATGGTAGTGATATACACCCATATGAAACTAGAGGCAGGGACAACTACCGAACTGGGAGACAAAGAACGCCTTCTCTGGCAGGACCACAGTTTGTTAAAAAAACTGAAAAATTTGATAAAAATTGCCGCAATGCCTAAGGCATTTAAAACTCTTCTTAAAACAGCATTGCTCTCAGAAGTGCTTTACAGTACAGACGAGTTCATGGCACATGTTTGAGTGACCACATGATTGGCTGACTGACGCTGGTGCTAGAGTGGGAAATTCGAATGAATGAGCAATGGGATGGATGAAACAAATTATATGTATGAAACTAACCTAGATTTCGTGTATGAATCCAACATTTTAGTCTGTTTTCTTGGTTGACAATTGCTGTTACATGTACATGTTCAAAATCAATAACATTATTATTATGTCTGGAAAGTTTAAGGATGTAAACATAAAAATTTTAGGAATGTTATCATAGCAATCACTTTGAATAACTTACAGTACTCATTCTATTATATTAAAATTATCAGAGCCAGTAATAGAGTATTTTTATTCGGTGTGTGAGTGGGTGTGTGCGTGCGTGTGTGAACGCCAACGGTATTTTAAAATAAACTATAAGGTTCATTTTATTATTAATGGTATAAGGTCAACGCCGCTAAACTAATAGTATCTCTTAGTTGTTAGTAATAATGTATGCGTATATAAGATTTATATGATTAATGAACTAACATAAATACTATAACAATTTCAATGTTGGGACTATGAAAATTAACTAAATCTATTAAACTAAAGGACTGGACTATTCAATATCCGGTTCCTTCCTTGTCCCCCCCCCCCCCAGAAAGCTCGGGTTTTACGATCAAAAACTAAAACCATACTTAGGAAATAAAATTGAAATTGTTAATATTTACTATTATTTCTCAACCTGAAAAGCAATAAGTTTCATGTATTTTCAGCCTACAGAGAGTAGGTTTGTTCTGCTTTCGTACACGCTGAGCCGTTTATCATAAAATTAACGTTAACAGGTTTAATGAATTTTTCTAAGGATAAGAGATGTTTAATTGAGTGGGCAAGATAAAGGTTTCCACAAAATGCTGTGGCGAGGACAAGAGTTTGTAAACATAAAGGAGGGTGAACTTCCCTCAGCAAAGAGGTTCCGCTGACAAAGTGATCTGCAAACAAGACAAGACCAGAGACTGCTGCAGTAACAAGAGACACAAGAGGCCTGAGGGTACACATAACGAGATACAGATACTTTTAGCCAAACAGTGTAACATTAGATTAGAAAAGTTGCTTGTATTTAAAACTTTTATTTTATTATAAGGGGATATATTCGTAACACAAAACCTTCACCAAGTTAAAATATCTTTTACTAAGCATTTAAATTCATTTATAAATGTATATTAAACACGTTTGAATTCAATTTGTTAAAAGATAAGGTTTAATTAATTTTGTTCTTTGATTTTAAACTCTATGCTTTGCATACATCATATTCGAAAATTCAATGTATAATACAAAAAATTCAATGTATAATACAATGGAGCATTTGCTCTCGAATTGAAAAGTTGTTTACAAAGTCAAGGACTTCCCTGTAATATGAATAAAATTGTTACCCTACAATGTGCAAGATCAGTTAGAGGCTTAGACCAAATGTTTATTGAAAATATCTTCTTGTGGTTCACACCAAAATGTATAAATTCTATATTGCCGCAATGCAAATGGTACATTGTTTAATATATGTATATAAATATATACCAAGACATACATACGGGTTCTGGTTCAAAAGTAAGTATCTGACATTTTTTAATATTGGCGCCTATGGTTATTATATTTAAGCTCAAGTTATAAAGCTCATTTCCAGAATATTAAAAATTTAATTTAATCTTCTTAAAATTTGATTAAAAATACTATATTTAATACTAAACCACCTGTAATTATGCAGTTCAGTTTAATATTTTTAAGAAGAATTTATATTTTTTGGTTAGTCATGGATCTCAAAATTTTATACCGATTCTGAAAATTCCTCCTTTCCCGATTTCATTAAAAGAATCAAAGTCGAAAATCAACTCTAGTCAAATCTTAACAAAATTGTTACAAAATTTGTATTTATTTTATTAAAATTAGTAAACCAATAGATAAGATTCCTTTATTTAACCACGTGTGTGCCTTCACAAAGAGAAGGTACAAAAGGTAGTCTCACACACCGCACCAATCATCCTCCAAAAGGAAATTAAGCACATCGAACAGCAGACTTTAAATCAATAGACACTACACAAAGTGTACAAAGAGTATGGGAGTTGGATTTAGCCGTAGTCTCCACCTATAGAGGTGTGACACAAAGCACTAGAGTACTGTGATGACATTGTACACGGTTTGCTGAGTGTATCGTGTATAGTGTATAGTACACACCACCAAGTACACAACAGCTAATGAATATTCCATTACACAACAACGTTCCATGTAATCCCCTGATCTGCTACTCTCCCTCAATTGTAGAATACAATTGGGACGCCGTGTTCCTCTTAATCCATGCTCTCAGTAGAACAATGTTTAATTCCTCTTTAAATTTTCGAAGTTTACGTTTCCCTTATATATAATTTAAAATATCTTACCGAGGAATGGTGTGTTTCCAATAATTAGGCATTAATTTCATAACTGAAAAATTGTATGCATAGAATTTTCACTATTTTTAGCACAATAGGAACTCTGAAATTAAAAGTGAAGAATATTTACAGGCCGATTGAATACAGTCATGAATATCAATATCCAATTTAACTATTGTTAAATACGCAATTCCGTACACCACAAATGCATAATTATTATATATATTTCCTATTAAACTGTTACAGGGTCAAATAAAACAGTTTTGGAAGCTAAATATGTAACATATTTGTATTACTTTCTATTTTATGAGTAGTATAAATATTTTTGCACAGCCATATCTCGTAGCTGAGCCTGTGCGAGGATCTTATCCAACAGAATAAAGAGAAGAGTCGATACAGTACAAGGTCGATGGTACTGATAAAAAGTGCAACGGTCACAGACAGGATTTGAACCTGCGCTATCTCTAACTCAAACCCGAGTCCAACGACTTAGACCGCTCGGCCATCGGCACTCCCATATGCCATATAATTCAGTGGAATCATAAATGCCCCTACATCCGCAAATCCGAATATAAGTATGGGTCGTAATTTTACTTATCGTCTGATCCTGTTAAGGATTAAGACTGAAATACTATGTAACTGATGTTTTACTTCTTCTGTTAGTAACATGTCATAGAGCTCCATTGTAATACATCACCAGTGTGGCCGTTTCAGTAAACGGCCACGGACTTGATTGTTTTAAAAAAGCTCTTCAGTTACAATGACTTATTTTTGGTGGCTAGAAATATCAATACCTAAGTTCACAACCAGTGCTTTTTAATTCCTGTTACGATTTAACATTCCACTTTTTATTTAATATAATGTTATTACACCACTGTAGCGAGTTTATGAAGTTAATATTCTCATTCATCAAGAGATCACTTCTACACGGTAGAAAGTGCTAAGAGAAATAAGTTACAGTGACACATTATTGTGTTTTTTTTTAATAATATTATCCCATAAATTTATATGTAAGGTTTATAATGCTATGGCGAACTTTAAAAAAGACGGATGAATTATCAATAATGTTCACTAAAACTGTTTTTATATTACATCATATTAAAAAAAATAAGTGGAAAGTTAATTCATAACAGGAATTTACAAAAACATATTCAGTTGTGAACTACTTATATAAGGAGGATACGGTTATATTCAGGTTCGAATCGATTGTTTTATTAAATTAAATTTTCTTATCCATATACAATAAATCATTGCAACTGAAGAATATCAGTACAACAATAAGTCACAGGTTTACTATAGCTGCAGACGTCTTGAAACCATCTGCTAAAACTTTTTGAAATACTACACGAAAATTGTGCTGAAAATTAAATTGCAAAACCTGAATCTTTCTCCTGGACTAATATCGTTTTAAAGGACAAGACCCAATATTAGGCACTGACAAAATGAGCAAACCTTAGTAAACAAAGCAATTCATCCGTATATTATTTACTACTAGAGCATACTATTGTATAGTTGTTTTATAGCGTTGTACAAGACTTGATTTATAACGCCATAACTCGAGCATTAGACCTCCATTTGTGGCAAATCAGAATATAATATTATCATAACTCTCTTATGCGCAGTCCAAAAAAAAATGTAAAATAAAGTATGTGTTGATTCGTAATTACTGTTAATGTAAGTAAAACTTTTCTGTTACTTAAGTAATCCTCTAAAATTTACGAATTTAATTCATAAGAAATATGGTTTTTTTTATTTACAGAAAGAGTTCTTATTCATACTGACCTCAAAGTATTTGTTAAGAGATGCACTCTCAAGGAAACCTTATAAATTGTTATTATTTCAATTTCAATACTCAGAATTGATCAGATACTCAGAAACGATTAATCAATCCAAAAATTTACTACGAATAGCGCTTATGATTTATTTGGTGGTTGTTTATTGCATTCAAACAGTAGTTATAAAAGTATAAAAAATATACTAAATAAATTGGAATTCATTGTTTAAAGATTGTTATTGGCAATGGAAGGTTGGATTTCCGACATTTGCCATCGTTGTATTCTATAAAAGGTAGAACACAACGTTTCGGGGATGGAATCTATCCTCTTCGTCAGGTGGGGGGAGGTATTCCACTTTCCCATGTGCTGGTGTGATGTGTGATTGTGATTCTCGTACTCGTGTCTTGTACTCGGCATTTGCATTATGTGCAGTGACACGCCTTACCTGGCCTCCAAGCAGCTCTAGGGTATGTTTTAACCCTTTTATTTTCTTCTTTTTGTTCTTTAGTTTTTTATGTATTAACACCTCCCCCACTATATTCCAATCCTCGAAATATTATGTTATACCTTTCGTAACATATGAATTGGCATGTTAAATTTAAAAACCTAATTGTAACAGGAAAAAATTAGTTAGCACCTTATTCCTTATTATCAATTAAAAATTAGATTTTGAACATTAATCGTACTATATCTTACAACTAAATTAGTTTATACTTTCTTCAATTTGGATGAACTTCACACTTCTAAAATACTATTATTGACTGTAGAAGTACTTCTATTTTTGATGATTTACATACAGAACCTTCGTAATACCTATTTCATTTACATTTTCCCACCATTTAAAATAATGTCAAAAACGTTGTTTTTCCCCTTACCTGACTCAGTACCATTCTATAACTTACATGACGATGAAACACGTAAAAATATCAACTAAATATTCGTTGAAAAGATAATATATTTTGCAATCCACGTCGGCAGATCGATTTACGTTGAAGATAGGTATACCGAATACACTGATGAGAAAATTTGAGATCGCCTATGAGTGAAATGGAGTTCTAATGCTGTTGTACCCAGACAAATCACATTTCAAATATTCTATAATCAAAAGATCAAAGATCAATAATATTCTAAGAATGCTTCATTCAATATTACAATGTGGAGTTTCAAGACATTTTTTCCGAATATATTAATTCTTTGTCTTATGGAGGTGTAAGACACTTGCTCTGTCTCGTATGTTTTGAGCATGCTTCAACACAGGACTGCAGTGTTTGATAAAGTCATTCAATGAAATGGCTTGTAGTTTGTGAAATGCCCATACCCAAACAATTGCTTCCATGGTTAGCCCTTCCCGGTTTGTGTCGAAACATAAATATATATCATAAGGGTTTAGCCGGGGCAGGTCCGGTCTGAGATGCTGCGGGCGTGGCACTGGCAGAGTGATGAATGTGAGATTGTGTGGAAATTAAAGTTAGGGTTTATTAGAAGTAATTAGTAATAATAACTACTTCACTTAAGTGTAATTTTAGTTATTATGTTTTAAGGTTCACAGATGTAGTTAGTTTATAATTGTTATATTTTCACTTGTATTTGTTAAAAAATTGTATTAATTTCTTCACTTTGTTTAAATGTAATCATTTATTTCACTTTTAAGCAAGTTAAGTGTAAGAAAGGGCCATGTCAGCTTAAAGTTTCTGTACAAATAAAGAATTTACATTTCATTTTTTATTTCGTATCATATCAGTATAATAATTAATATTAGTGTTAAATCGTAGGAGACTTTATGTACGACTCGTAATCCAGTGATCGTTTGAAGACAGCTATCTATAAACGACTACAGTTCCACCCAACTGCACAACTAATTCTCTCGTGGATTTGCGTTTAATCGCCTAAAACAAAATGTTAAATTCTAGAGACAAGAGAAGAGATAGAAGTAAGGGCGAAAGCGCTTTTTCGAGTTTTACATATTGAACACTTTTATCGAGAGAGGATTACTAAAAGCTGCTTGTTTTTTCGGGTAATGTTTGGATTTTCATCCACTGAATACAAATGTTGTACAATAAACCCTTGCGAGTACCTTTTAATATAGATTTACGAATAGTTAAAGCATGAACAGAAATGTATCGTAACCAAGTTGTTGTTCAGCTTATGACGGTTTCATTTATGTTACTTATCTTCTATGAATATATAGTTTCCGAAAATTGCGTAAAAGTTAGTTCTTAATTGGCTGAGCTTTAGCGAAGTATATCACTCGTGGGGCTGTCATTTCTGTTTCTCTGCCGTCTCTCCAGTTGTCTGTTTGTCTACACGATATCTCGAAAATGAACTGAACTGTACACTTGAACATTGCTTGAAGCTACATTTCTATCTAAAAAAAACACTGAGTTTGATGACGGTGCATGTAAATCCATTGTTTGGCTGAGCGTTAGGGAATATTTTATGAGTAGCCATGACGGCAATGAGAATATAGCAGAATAAATAAATTTGTAGTATGAGTATATCATATGAGTACTTGACACATATACTCAATTGCAGCATAACTTGTAGCCTAACTATCCAAAAACATGTAGAACATCATTTTAGAGTGGCTTTGTGCCATTAGAGAACCCGATTTACTCAGAAAAATCTGAATGAACCACGTAGCAAGATATGTCGAGGAAGTTTATATATGTAACTTTAAATTTAGAATGAATTTTAATTTCTACAATAATGATATATATGACGCGCAATTTTTGTTACAACTCTTTTATTGTATGTTCGTCTTTCTATCAGTACGCAGGACGACTGGAGAATATAATCAGCTTATTTATAGATTATTAAATAGTATTAAATAGATCACAGAAATAAATTTTTATTTGAGCTTAACCAATATAATTAGCATAGCATTGTAGAGAATATATATATAAATTTAACATTTATACATATTTTCTGATTTTCTGGACAAGTTACCTAATACATAAATATTTATATATATATATATATATATATATATATATATATATATATATATATATTCACCCGGCAAGTGAGAGATCCGGGTTCGACTCCCGGCGGAGCAAGTACTTTTTGCAATTCAATGTTTATTGAAATTAAAATAAGGCTATTGCCATTTATACAGTTTAATGTAAATAAAAGTCGTTTGACAGGTATTTGGTCTTCCGATCATATGTTAGTTTGCTTATTTAAACGCATATGTGACAGATACGGCCAAATACAAAATAATTGAATCGGAAAAAGTAAGCGCTCTGTGGTGTAATGGTAGCACATTCACCCGGCAAGTCAGAGATCCGGGTTCGACTCCCGGTGGAGCAAGTACTTTTTGCGATTCAATGTTTATTGAAATTAAAATAAGGCTATTGCCATTTATACAGTTTATATCAGGTTATATATATATATATATATATATATATATATATATATATCAGGTAAATTCGACGTTTTTAAGGTCATTTGAAAACCAATTCGAATATCAGAAAGTGTCCTTCTAATACAAATGCAGTGCTTTCAGTAATTATCAAACTATTACAATATTTATACTAATTTTTTATCAAAGTCATTAAGACGCAATCCATATTAAATACCTTCTTCATCCACTCCACTATTTATGATAGTTTTCTAAAAGTGACGTAGTATCGAAAACAGGTCGGTAGTAAGGAGAAGCGGGCGGTTAAAGCGCATATTGAAGAGAGAGTTTCAAAGAGCCCGGTCCCGGAAGGGCTTTTCACAGGCGAGTGTTGCATATTGCATTACTGAAAGAAGCAGGCGTACACAACGCGTACAATTTCACTGGCAGAAGTAGAAAAAGGCGCTCCTTTCTACAAATGGGTTCTATCATTATTTCAAGAAGCTCTTTTTCAAAAGATCCGTGAACTAACTTTCCATTTTTATTTTCATACGTACAGAATGTATCAAAATTATTGAATCGCCTTTAATAGCTTATCATTTTAGTTATAAGTAAAATCATAAAATACTACTAAGGACTTTAATGATGATTTTAATGATGCAGTGGCTTTTCACTTTTTTTGCCTTTACCACCTTTAACCACTGTTTACATATATTTTATTGCATTTACATCCACAAGTCTGTTAAACTTCAATATTTTATTTCTCAGGTCAAAATAAGTAAGAAGTGCCATATAAAGTATAGACAGATACTTGCTTAGTTTATTGATTGTCTGCCTGTCAGAGTGTGTATCTTTATAAACAACACTTTTTAATTATATAAAGATATAAAGTTCAAACTTTGCATTATTTTAAATGTAATAAAAATGCTTTAAGAAATGTTTGCAAACATTTCCTATCAGGTTTAAGAATTGTGAATATAAAAAAGTTTGCAAAACTAATAACCAAAAATCAATGAGTTTATGAAAAACGAGTAAGAATATTTACAGAAGATAGAGAGACGGTAAGTATGATACAATTATATTTTTTATGACATTTCTTTCTTTTTCTTGAACTGAAAATCAAACTGTAAAGAATAATTTACGGACACCCTGTTAAATTACAATCAATTTATCAATAGTCTTCTAGGCAGATAAGTCACAGTAGTTGCGGTTAGTTTTTATGCTGGGGTATCACCTCATACGTTGTTATCACGAGTATGAGTCTCTATTTCATTATAAACTCCTCCCCTCCCCTTATAGTTATATTACAACCACTATATCGTTGAATAAGGAGTTCTTCTTATTGAAAAACACTCTTTTCTATTATTTGATAAAAGAAAAGTCACAATTATCCAATAATTTTATTTTTCTCACTCGAGGCAAACATCAAAGATGCCATACCTTCAGGTGTGAATCAACAATTTGAAATAGTATAAATATTTTACAATTTAAAACAATTATCAGCTGAAATAAATAATAAAAGATTTTTTTCATTAAAAGTAAAATAAATAAATATAAATATATGTACAAAAATTTTGAATCAAAAATAATTCAGTTATATTTTTAAAGAAAGGTGGATTTTGACTCGATCCAAAATCATTGTTTAAGATTTATATTTATATTTTTTATGTATAATGTTTCAAAACGTCTACTTTACTTGTTTATGAACTTGTTTTAATAATGTGAAGTTTTTAAAGGTGTGATTTGTTTTTAATCCATGTTTGACAATAGCTGATGTTTGAGTTTGCCCGTATTTATAGTACCTTTCGTGTACTTTAAATCTTTTATTAATTTTGTTTTGTCTGGCCTATATAAATCTTATCACAATCTTCACAGTTAATTTTGTAAATTCGACTTTTATTTTCATCAATAAAGATTTCAAAATCAATTATTTATGTTATTCGTTGTGCAAAATGTTATGTTCATGTCAACATTTTTCTAAATACTTTTTAATTTCTTAAATAAAATGGACTATACCTCATGGATTGCCAGTTTCGTTTCCTTCTTGTTCACTTTTTAAAGTAGTTCTTGATGGCCTTGTGTGTCAAAAATAAAATTATTGGATAATATTGTGACTTTTCTTTTCAAATAATAGAAAACACTGTATCATGTTTGATTTTTGTAATAATTTTATAGTAGTTTAAATTAACAGTAATAATTTAATGGGATTACATTTCATTACCGTGTTCGTTTGGACTTCTCTTATGTTGTATAAAAAGAGTATTAATGATTTACAAAGGGTTTTTGTGAAAATGTACATGCACGCGTATACAGCCGTGATTTTAACCAATATGTCTATAATTTATCAATCTTGTAACACAATATCTAAATTGTATTTACCTTTGAATAAATACGTAAATAAGTATTTGTAGCTTATGTTATTGCATTTAAACCCACTTTAAGTTAAATAACGCTATTTTGAGCCTTTACAATTAATTTCTTTTAATTTCATATTTATAGCTAGTTTGAGTCTAAGAAAGTTTCCTTGAATTCCACTTACTTCACATTTTTTAAGAAGTAAATATCTAGTGTAAAACTCATTTGTAACTGCAATAAATATTAACATGTACATTTTAAATATTTATATGTTTACATAAATTCGACCAAAAACTCTAATGTTATAATTTAAATTACCATAGAAGGTTTTGTTTAAAATATTCTTTATAAGCAGGAAAGTTAAAAAGCTTACAGTAACTTTTAAATATTGCCATAGACAATATGCCATGGTGTTTAGTGAAAATAACATACACAATAACTAGATAACAAATAATGTTTTAATTTTGTTAGTACATAAATACTATTACAGTGTTTGAAACAAATTAACTAATATAATTCTCATTAGTATAGACATTCATTCTACTATTGTGTAAGTAGAAAAGCAAAATTTTAAATATAAATATTTAACTTATATACTAAAGCAAGAACGTTTTTGTCATTATAATCAATATTTATTGTTTATACTTTTAGAGATTGATCTTTACGCGTTTGCATTTTATGTGGCTGATTTACATTACACTGTCGCTTAGTTATAGAAGCTGTGATCCATCAGATGATCTTCACGTGTGATCATGGTGCTAATTTGATCTCAGGCGAGGACAAAGGACTGATTTAGTTACACTTGAAGCCTTTGACATGCAAATTGACCTCATTCCCAACTTGTTTGTTTTCATGTTCTCCTAAACTCGTGAGTGAATTGTGAGGATTTGCTCGTGCTATATATTTCAATAATGTCTAACCCTCTCATTAGGAAAAAGTTTATTATTTTGTTTTTATCAGTTTCACAAACTTATAACGATGTAATTTTTTGGGGCCTGTTTAAATATATTTAATAGCTTAATGGTTTACATTAAACTTTTGGATTGTACATCTGTTTTAGAGTTTCTGGGCACTTAATTAAGAAACAACAGTCCAATTTGTTTGTTTATAACTATTTTCTTTAGTTACGTTACAATTTCAAACATAAAGCTACTTGCTTTTGCCAGCCCTTTTCTAAAACATTCTTCTGGTAGAGGCCCACCAGAGACACCCACGTATATAATGAACCGTTAAATGCTGGTGAATTAGATTGCTAGGAAGAGGACTACAAATTAATACCTTTAGAGATATTTAATAATATTTTTTTCTATTTTATTATTGGTGAAGGACTAAAATTAAGGATTCTGTTTAATCTAAAGTGAATGACGCAAAAAAACTGCATAGTTATGAATTTAGGTTTCGAGCGATGTTTATACATAATACATAATACATTTTAGCTATTTTTTTTATAACATTTTTCGTTTATTAAAGGCATTATGGAGTTCCCTCCTAGATAAAATGGTGTAATTATATATTAATACAGTGGGCAAACTAAGATTTTGTACTACAGCTTGGTTTGTAGTTAACAATATTTTTAAAGAATTCTCGTGTCCTTTTTGTTGTCTAAAGTATATTTACATATTAAATTTAATATATATATATATATGTAAATTAGTTATACGTGTGTGTCTAATACTCCCTTAATAGACTCTCTAAAATTCGTACTGAAAGAAATGTACACTCTATCACCGTATAATAGAACTATTTGACGTTTTGAGCAAGAACTCTAAGGCACTAAAATTATTTTCAAAAAATGAAATATATGTATAATTTATAAATATGTATTTGTAATATTAATTTATACATATTTAAAACACAGCTTTTGGAAACGATAAGTATCGTTTACATGTAAATCCTATACAACTGTTTGATCGCTAATAATGGCGAAAGGAATGCTGGAACAACTTCAAACTTGCTATAAAAATGTAGCTCATAAAGTTCTCGACTAAGTTTGTTGGCACGTTTGTTACGCTGTTTAATTTCATTATTACGAACGCTCAAACTTGAAAAAATTTTAAACCTAGAAAAAGATTTTTAAAAGTGTTCCGGGATGCTTATATCATTTCTTAAACTGTTTTTTATACCTTGAATTATATGTCCGTGATTATATTTATCAATTCCATTAAATTAATAATATTTTATTTTTCACAAAACCCGTGAAGACTATTTAACTTCTGTATCGGCTATGCATTTTACCACTGCCCAACAACCAGAACAACCTTGTAGGTATGACATAGCCTTACCTTGATATCGGGAACAAAATTTGCTCTTAGTATAAACAACATACAGGACAAAGTAGTGTTTCTTGAGGCCATCTTTGACACGGTGTCCGCGACAGTACTCTATACTCAATACTCATCACTCAGTACTCAGTCAAGCTGTTAATTTAATACTGAATATTGGCCATTAGATCCTACATGGCGCCATTAGGCTAATAATGCTCTTAGCATCGGTGTCAACTCACACAGTTAAAATTAGTGCAACCTCAAATCCTCCTAGTGAACAAAATTGTTAAATAAACAAAATTCCCAGCTAAAACACACGTCATTAAATTGAGAACGTCTTTCATTCAAATTCGATGGTAATTGCGTTCTACCATAAAGTAATTAAAATCAATTACATTGAATACAACTAAAAAATATGCTTTTACAGATACTTATTACATGAATTCATATAAACATAGCCATAAATTCAATAAAAAATTATTTCTTTAAAAAAATTAAGTATTGCATCACAAAAACTTTACATCTATTTTTTGGAACAAACGCAAATGTGCAGTATTTATAATCAAATCAGTTTCCTTGCAAATTAATAACAGTTTTGAAACAGATGTGGATATAGATTCAACAGTGATCATACAAAGAGGGGCCATTAAAAAGTCAATATAATTTCTAAATGTGATTGATGCACAAAATACAACCATTGTTTGTGAATTTTTTTCATTCTGCACCAAGTAGGATATATTACTATACACATACCTCAGTCTAGATCTCTTCATACATCCCCAGTCCCGCCAAACGTTTACGTATTCATGTCCTCGGAGCCGTACACTTGGCAGTATCAATGTCGTTTCCATGTCGTTCTTGAGTTACTGTTATTGCAAATGGAATGTCTACCAATTTTCCGCTCCGAAAGTCATTATTCAGATCATATCGTTACATATCGTTGCAATTTAATGTAGAGCATATTGTACAACAATGTTGGGGACTACATTCTAAACTTATCACAAATCAAAAATGTCAGTTACTATTTGAAAGCATTAAGGGTTATTTTAGTGGTTTCAGTGAGAATCTTGGATTTCTTATTATTGCGTCGCGTGATTTTTTTTATATCTGATTACATTTAGAATGTTTTACCCATTAATCAGTATTTTCTAATTAAAATTTAATTTTGTGCTCAAGGATAACATTTTGAACACTCACAATTAAAAGAATACTATCCCTGTTGTCGGAGATAGTTATGCTGAATACATTGAAACAAAAAGCTTTCCTGTTCTTGTGTCAGCTATCAAGTCACGGTGGCCGAAAGCGCCAAGTCTCAGAACGGCCCTTAAGGGATATATTGTGCTTTCAAAAAGCAGTGTGAATAACTTACACTTCTCCACTGTTGAAAATACCCCTTTGGCGTTTTAATAAGGCGTTCCTTATCTGACCCTAGAATATAAACAAAAATTGTTACATTTAATATTGGAACAAAATAACTTATATCACATTTTCTTTTTTTTGTATGCCTCACATATTACGCAATTTGAAGAAATTTATAAACTTAACAGTATTAAATATTCGGTTCCACGTTCAAAAGAAATTTTATTGTAAGTTATTCCAACTGCAGCACATTACTGATAAATCTAAAATCACTTTAACTCATACGTGAAATTTTGTAAGACAGTTCATAACTACATCACAATTTATTGAGATTTATCTACTTATCTGATAAATTTATCAAAAATCAGTCTTAGGATTAAATTACCAATTACTAATTCCAACAAATGTGTTGAATATGCATTAAGAAGAATTTTCTTGTTCACAGTACCGGTATATATTCCTAAAAAAAACCAGATTGTCAAAAGACTAAACAGTCTTTTCCACTAAAAACAATAAGGGGAACATCAAGAAAATACATAATAGAATATGGATTCTTGAATTGCGGTTCTAAGAAAATCTAATAAAATTTGGTTCCTTGTGTGAGTTTTTTTTGGCCTTATTTTGGTGTTTTTTCGGGTATTTCTGAACTTTTGAAGCATGTTTAACTTTTCCCTTTTATCCTAAACATAATGCACTTTCCATTATGTTATACGAGTCCTATATTATACGAGTAATATAAGGTAGCTTGATAATATTAATATTAAATAATCTGAGTTTATGATATACTACATATAATAAATATCTGCACAAAACATTGGTCAACCTGTCAGAGTACAACAGTGATAATCTTTGTATAAATCATGATCCTGGAGATTAATGAACAATTCAAGACTTTGATAAACAAACATTACGGTTCAGTTGTGTGTGTGTGTCCTAACAGCGACTAAGTGTGTAACCATGTACCCGAATGCCTCCTGGGGTTCACTAAACGACTAAGCGGTCAAATGTTTCCATAGCAGTTAGTCCTGTACTCAGCGTCAAGTACTGTAAAGGCGATATAATACAGACCTAATATGGTGGATTAATAAGCCTCCAGGCTTGGAATACATTAAACTGTAATCGTATTTCCCACTTCTGCTTGCGTTAATGAATTTATACGTAGTTCGGTAGAGGAAATACTAAAAGAATATCAGAGTAAATCCTTAAGAGAGATATGCAGGAAATTTGTAGTTTCATTATAAAGCAATAATTACTTATAATTTTACCAACAAGTAAAGTATTGCATTTTGCTCAGCGGCTGCTGAGATCTTAATGTTACAAGACCGCTTACTACTTGTCGCTTAAGTATATAGATAAATTTTTAATATCAAGAAAGGTCATTTTTGTAAATTCATTTGACCAACCATCCATAAATCTCCACAAAGAAACATTGAGGATATTATCAAGCAGAACAAGATAAAGACAGAGCAGGATACCAAATTTACAGTTCTAATAACTTATTATTAAATCTAATGTTTTATCCATATAATCTTTACATTGGTCTTGTGGGTTCACCGATGGCAGTGATAGAACTGCATGATCAATAATTTTTTAAACAGATCGAGTAAAAACATGTTGAATTTTAACATTTGGCAATGTAAAATATATAGCCTAACTATTATAGGTAAGATATCTGGAGAAATATTTTGTCCGTAATAGTTTTGCATGAAACTTCACTTCTACATAGAAAAGAATCAGTTCCGTGATG
This sequence comes from Homalodisca vitripennis, assembly GCF_021130785.1. Classification (NCBI taxonomy): domain Eukaryota; kingdom Metazoa; phylum Arthropoda; class Insecta; order Hemiptera; family Cicadellidae; genus Homalodisca; species Homalodisca vitripennis. Next base: position 8,409,379 of record NC_060209.1, read on the forward strand.
GTTCCATTTATGGAATTTTGGCTGAGCGTCTTTAGTATGAAGCCTAAATACTCAGAAGTGTGGCATATTTTTTTCTTTTAATGCCGGGAATAATTTTTTATGACTATTTCTTTCTCTGCCTGTCCACGAGGATGTCTCAAAAATGAAATAAATTGTATGTTTCAAGTGTTGCATGCGAAAAAACTTCAGCGAAAATACGTGATGTAGCGTCCTTCAACCTTAAAGGCAAATTCTATATTAACCAAGATAAATTGTCATTAAATAGAACGTTACACATGGCCTGAATGCATGTGTGTAAAACTTGGAACTACGAGTATTTTTTTATTGTTCTGACAAATGATAAAATCTTATGATTAAACCGTATCTTTGAATAATTATTCCATTTCGAATCTAATTTTCTACGTTTGGAGTAAAAGCTAGGGGAAGAACGTTTCACACTAGGTCTATAAAACTGACTGCTACTCGCAAGTCAACTAAAGTCCCTGAAGGGCTCTCCAGTGCAGATCTTAACAACTCACTGCCATGTCTGTTTTTTAAACTTGTCATTAATATCCAAATACTGATATTATTTTTATAAGTAGCTGAATACACATGCGTTACTACGGGATCAAAACATAATCTTTTTTAATTAATTTGTTATGTGTGAATTATTACTTTGTACTGAATACTGTGATAAATAGGTCAGTCATTATAATTGTGTTCGTCTTACAACTACTCTGTCAGGAGAACTTACTTGAGAGCAGGACACATTCGGTTCGCCGGAGGAGACACACAGACTCCTTGAGTAATTCACTGCCACTTAGTAAAAACAGAGTTCGACTGAAAAATTTAATCTGATAATCTTAGGAAGCCTTAGCCATTCGGGGTGTGAAGATTGTTTTGCATATTCCACAGCCTATGAATATTGTAGCGCCTATGATATTTCGGTGCAGAATTTTATAACTTGCGGCTTAGCGCTGTACCGTTTTACGTGCACATGAGGGGTTAGCTTTGAAACTTTTGTGAAGGTTCAAAAAATAAAAGAAAATCTTCTGAAATAAATAAAGTTCAAACTAAAATAAAACTTCTTCTTGAAAATAATTAATGGATTTAAAATTAAAATAAAAACTTCTTGATAACTTTAAGTTCAAACTTGTAATATATTCGTAACTCCAAAAATCTACAAAGTTCTTACAGCTTATCTTTTATTCAATTTTCAAAATTCAAAACTTTCACACTCTAATCTGATCTGGCAATTCATCACTTTAATTTATCATCAAAATTCAATTTTATTTTGTTACTAATTTTCTTTACTTTACTTTAAATATTACTTCTTTTCAGAGTTAGAAAATTAAAAATTCTTCAGTGTTAGAGAATTAAAAATATTGCTGAAAGCATCTGTGACAACCACAAAATTCTTTTAGTATTTTTACATAAAATTTTATATACATGTGCTCACTGCACCAACAAGTTTTATATTGCATAGATCAAAAGGACAATTCCCATTACATTTAATTTTTACAAAATTTCTTTCCCCAAAATTATTCAAAATAACTAAGAATGAATATTGACTGGACTCCAGTTAAAAGGTTCACTTACCCGCAGGTTCGATAACGATTAGCAAAAGATTAACTCTAAGCACTTAAGTCTACTCTTTACTTTAACTTCCGATCAACTTGAGACGGGAGGTTCAACTGCGATGCGCGCCTCGCTGATAGCAGCCTCTTTTGTACTGTCCAGTCCTTATCATTCTTATGGGCCTACTCCTTCCACCGGTAATCCAGTTACCCCAGAATTATTATTTAATACAATCGGTACAGCGCGATTGCAAAGTTAGCAGGGATGAGATTCCGTGGCAATATTATTAGAGAATGTAGCTGCCAAGCACACATTATTAGGTGAAATGCCTGGTAGGTTAAAATATTTTAGAAGCTTAACAGCACAGTGAATAGTGTATTCTGGTTCCAGTACTGAATCGCTAGATTGGTACCTCGAAACCTCGGTGGGGAGCTGCTTTCAATAAAAGAATGTACGCTGAATAGTTGTTTTAGGGATAGTGATCGACCTCCGCTGAGCCCAGATGTTTCTTTAGAACTCAAATTGTGTACGCTCGGGAAAATATTTTATTTATTTAAGTCTTGAACAACCTCACAAAGGCTTTCCAAAGTACTAACAGGGTCATCCTCAACCTCCTTTGTCTAAGTCGGAGAGTCCATTAGCTATTACGACACTAATAAGAGTTTCAGCCTCCTGTTAATGCACAAAGGCAAAAGTACAACAATGAGCTAAAATAGGATGATTAATATAGGTAATATAATTACTTGGCAGTGCAAGTCATTCACGGTAATACACGTAGTGTTTGTCTAAACAAACAACCAGCATTTGGAAATCCCCAAATACTTCACTTGCAGCCACGTATGTCTTAAACAGTCCTATTAAAAGCTTGTACAAAACCATAGTACACTCGCTCGAGACCATCAGCTTACATTCTAGAAGAAAGGGCTGAGATAGATTGTTTTGAAATGTTACAATATTAAATGTTTTGCGTCGTATTCTTGATAGACGTCACAAGGTTTTAATTCAAAAGACAAATTTAATATTCTACAAAAATTAACTGATGATGCCTTAACGGGTGAAAACGTTTTTAATATTAAATTTTATTGTGGAAGTACTCATAAACATTTTTTACTGTCAGACTTCAGGACTTCATATACACAATTATTTTCAGGATTATTTATCATCTAAATTTAAAGAACGTGCCTTTGAGGTACTTATTATTAAATAGAAACAGTTTTAGAAAATATTGTTACAGCTATTCGTAAATAATGGCAAGATATTGTTTGTTGGTGGGAGGTTGCAGGGGAAGCCAAGTCAAGAGTATAATGGTACCCGCACGACGTGACGTGAAGCTAAGAGATGAGGCAATACAGACTTTGATACCTAATCGTAAATAGTGACACATTATTGTTTGTTGGTGGGAGGTTGCAGGGGAAGCCAAGTCAAGAGTATAATGGCACCCGCACGACGTGACGTGAAGCTAAGAGATGAGGCAATACAGACTTTGATACCTAATCGTAAATAGTGACAAGATATTGTTTGTTGGTGGGAGGTTGCAGGGGAAGCCAAGTCAAGAGTATAATGGTACCCGCACGACGTGACGTGAAGCTAAGAGATGAGGCAATACAGACTTTGATACCTAATCGTAAATAGTGACAAGATATTGTTTGTTGGTGTGGAAGGTTGCAGGGGAAGCCAAGTCAAGAGTATAATGGCACCCGCACGACGTGACGTGAAGCTAAGAGCTGAGACAATACAGACTTTGATATCTAATCGTAAATAGTGACAAGATATTGTTTGTTGGTGGGAGGTTGCAGGGGAAGCCAAGTCAAGAGTATAATGGTACCCGCACGACGTGACGTGAAGCTAAGAGCTGAGACAATACAGACTTTGATACCTAATCGTAAATAATGGCAAGATATTGTTTGTTGGTGGGAGGTTGCAGGGGAAGCCAAGTCAAGAGTATAATGGTACCCGCACGACGTGACGTGAAGCTAAGAGCTGAGACAATACAGACTTTGATACCTAATCGTAAATAGTGACACATTATTGTTTGTTGGTGGGAGGTTGCAGGGGAAGCCAAGTCAAGAGTATAATGGTACCCGCACGACGTGACGTGAAGCTAAGAGCTGAGACAATACAGACTTTGATACCTAATCGTAAATAGTGACACATTATTGTTTGTTGGTGGGAGGTTGCAGGGGAAGCCAAGTCAAGAGTATAATGGTACCCGCACGACGTGACGTGAAGCTAAGAGCTGAGACAATACAGACTTTGATACCTAATCGTAAATAGTGACACATTATTGTTTGTTGGTGGGAGGTTGCAGGGGAAGCCAAGTCAAGAGTATAATGGTACCCGCACGACGTGACGTGAAGCTAAGAGCTGAGACAATACAGACTTTGATACCTAATCGTAAATAGTGACACATTATTGTTTGTTGGTGGGAGGTTGCAGGGGAAGCCAAGTCAAGAGTATAATGGTACCCGCACGATGTGACGTGAACCTAAGAGCTGTGACAATACAGGCTGTGATATTCTCAACTCTTCAAGCAGTGGGTTTCCCTTTATTATCGAATGTGTCGTTCTTATTTTATATTTATCTGACATACATCTATTTTAATGAGCAATTTGCTAAGAGGTTACAGACTAACAACATTTTCGCTATTGAATTTTTAAAGTACGACATAAACTGCATACATTCATATGTTATAAAAAAAAACTACTTAAATGTATTTGTTCCAACATAAGGAAATATTATTTTTAATATTACTAGTACAATTAGTTTTAAAAATTAAAACATACATACTATCTTACTAAACTTAAAACATGTTAAAAAATTACCCTCTATATCCTAAGGACATACAATTATTTTAAGGCAGATAATTTAAAAAAAAAAACATTCATTTACCGTAAAACAAACATTACGATGACGTAAGCATTTTTTTAATCAGTATGAAAACCTCTATTTAATTAGCATAAATTTATAATTTCAGGAAATATGGCTCTGCTAATGAAGTTTTAACTAATTAGTTGAAATATACAGTATATGTAAATCTAATCATGTATGTTTTTGCTTTCGTTCTTGTTTTTTACTCAATCACTAAAAACTGGAATGCGCTGCAATTGTAAATGGATTTCTTAGGGTCTCTTTGTTAACACATAGGCCTACTCTAATTCCAAAAATCCTTCGGGGCTACGCCTCACTGGTCTTAATAATTCTCTTAACACTATTATCCACTTTATTTGTGGACTTAGCTTAGTAGATAGTAAATGTGTAACTAATTCAGTCACCCGTAAAAGTAAAGAATAATAAAATTTAAACAGGTGATGGTAAAAGTTCGTTGTTACTCACGTGTCAAAGCCAGTTACGCTTTAAACTGTCATGTTACGTGCAGATGCTTTTCATTATCTGGGTTTCCTTGTATTGGGATTTTAATCAACTACAGTAAAACCGTCATCATTATTAAGTGTGCTAACTGATAAGCAACTGAGGATTTCGACTTCAGTTCCCCTTTAGACTTAGAATTTATTTCACACTGGTCTAAAATAGTTCAATTGTTATTGAAATATTGCGAGCTATTCAATAAAATATCATGAAATATTGGAGAGAAATGTCAGAATTACTTATGAAAAACTCAGTTCAGACTTCAGGGATCCATTTCTAAACTTAAATAAAAAAATTGATCATGTCATTGGATTTAATTTAGAGAGTATAATGTATGTCGGGATTGTTATTAATGTCATTTGAAAAGAATATGCTCATAGGTTACCTGTTTTTCAAAATGAAATATCGTGCAAAGCCACGAGTACTGCTACTAGTATCTTAAAGTTGCTTGCTTTCTAAGCAAATAATAATTGTCATAAATTAAATGCCCATTCACATTATTTTGTAGTAATTATTTTCATTGTTCGCTCCATATTTAATTGGTAATGTTTTAATGTTATTTATGAGCTGAGTAGCAGTTACCCGCCGCTTCAAATCCAATTTTTTTTAGATAGAATGCCATAGCTTTCTTAGTGAAAACATTTATGATGAAATATGATGGAGCCCTACAATCATAATATAATTATATGTTTACTTTTATTCTTTTTTTGTTTACATAATATTTATACCTTTTTTGAGAACGAAATTCGTCAAAATATTAAAGGGTTCTACGAAGGCTTTTTATTTTGTTGTTATGAGAAGCTTCTGCGCATTTATTTATTAAATATAGAGTAATTTTTTTAAACAAATTATGTGGCCGAATGAAAATCGAGTATCTATGCATCGTTCTCTATCAACGAAGAACCACGTCTATAGGAGTTTTGACATGAATGGTTGTACAGGTTTTTTTTAATTTTTATTGCATATTACAGATAGCTTACTATAATATTTTAATTATGTTTTTAATGTGTTTGTTTAGTATAATATTAGTCCAACATAACCTTATTTCCTGATAGATTTATCTTAACATAAAATAATTTACTACTAATTGGAAGAAGTAGTTTTTATTGTTGGATTTGTTTATACTTAGGCTACATAAATTTAGGCTACTGGATAAAAATTTCACTTAGGCTACATGTTATTTAAATTATAGAGTTAATAAGTTCAAATTTATATAATTAGATATGTCTAAACTGCATAAGTTGTAACTGGTAAAATTCAGTGCTGTTTAGAAAGGTAACAAAAGAGTTTTTGCTAAGCTTTTACCTTTTGAATACAACAACTCTTCTATCTTGATTCAACTATATAGCAAATTTTATAATTAGATTTACACAACCTGATTACATAACATATCCCATTATATTAAATCTAATCTCGGCCAATATAAAGCTTATTCAGTTACAATTTAGACGTTAAATTATTTACACGATTTTTAAAACAATAAATAAAGTGTAGTAAGACTGTTTTAATTCATTGATTCTCCGTCTTCACATGTTGAGAGAACATTTCCAGTATGTAATATTTAAACATAACATTATCTCTTCTGTATCTTTTCCTTTACATTATGTTATGGATTGCCTGTAAATAAAATTCTATAAACTTTCCAGAACCATACAAGAACGTAAAGGAGATTGCTTTGTCATATATTAAATCAACAATAGTGTATGAATTCGCTTGTGCAAAGGTAAAGAGATGAACGCCAAACAATAGGGAACTTCAAAACAATAGACGAAGTGCTGCCCTCTCTCTCCATCGTTGGTACAATGAATCTCTACAACAATTCAAGTGGAGGTGTAAAGAACAATCTAATTGCCTTCTTTGTAAGGAGTGAGTATTATCTTGACTTACTTTAAAATTATATAAAACGTAATCTATGCTTTTTCATTTATACCTTCTGGGCTGTCCGTGAAAGGTGTAGAACCTGCAACAGTCCTCTTATAGTAAAGACATAATTATGTCCATATTGAATTCCCGTATATTAAACAGTGGTTTAGAATCGGGTGGAAAACTTAAACTGACAAGACGATTTATGTTAATTACTTAAATTATCGCTTAAAAAATCGCTCAATAACTCAAGATATTTCAAGATACATTGGAAATAATATCAAGTAATAATATTTTGTTTTCATACGATTTCCAAAAATGTTTTTGTTATGTTAATTGATACAGGACTTGTGAGTTCTTTCAATAGTTCAATACAAAGTATCTTTCAATACTTTTAACATTAATACAGAGACCAGTACCAGGTTTTGCTTTCAATTCTATTTTAAACTATATTTAGAGACTATTTAAACAAAAAACAACTACGGTTTGTTGTATGAATTATGAAATAGTTTTTGAACGGAATAATTGGCTTTGCCTGGTAATGAAAGTTTGGCAAGGGTGTATATTCATTGGCTGAGTATAAAGCGACATAAGTATGGAAAATAAAGGTTTTTTCTTGAGTGGGGTTTACTTATCCTGTAGTAAGCATTTAATCTGATTGACACAGAAACGTTTAATAATAGGAGATAGTAACCTCTACTAAATTGTATTGTATATACAAAATTCCTATTTAAAGAGGATTTATATTTTAAACTTATAATAGAAAAAATCTTTTTCTAAAGTATTTGTATAAAAAATATAGTATTATGATGTCTCGGGAAGGTGGGAATTTTAGAGTAAAACTGTGCGATTATGTTGCGTTTTAGTATCATATCTTCGTTTCTTTCGAGATTTCTGACTCAAAGTGTAATTTTGATTGTACATACAATTGTTTGATTACAATCATCATCTGATAATATGTGTTTGATTGATAAATTGCCATGCATTTTAAAAGTTATGTTTTAGAGTTTGTTGCCTGAAGAAGAGAGAAAATAAGTTCAGAAACGTTTTATTCCAGGGTTTCTACCATATTTTTATGATAAATAGGGATTGATGCCCTAAACCTATGGTCCTATCAGCCGTTATTACTTGTGATGTGTTTACCCAATCTGTTAAGGGCTAAGCGGTTTTCTAGCCCATATGGTCAATACCAAAACAAGGCATGAAGAAATCTACATATACTTATCTATAAAGAAGACTGAAGCCTATGTTTCACTATCTGATTACCTCTCTTATACATTTGTCTTGCTGTCACAGACCAAGATTTCTTACCATATCATTCTCTTTAGGGATAATGGTTTCTCAAATAAAGCGTCTGTCAAGGATGAAGTGCTAGGTCTTTGTTCAAAGCAAAGTTAATGTTGATTATTGTTGTTAGTTCACCATATGAAAGCATGAGGAAACCTGGTCTAGTATCAAAAAATTAAGAAAATTTTCAACAAATTTCAAACATTGTTAATTTTTATGAGAACTTGTTTTTATGTATTATTACAAACAATAGTTTCATAACTCTCTTTGTCAGTTGCATTTTAATTAAATTTTTTGTGCTCGAGAAGCGCTAGTTCTTATCAAATATAATATAATATATGTCTATTATAAGTGTAACTAACTTTTATGTTAACGTAAGTCAGCAAAAGCAGATCACCTTCAAAGAAGATTAAAGAAAAACAAGAGTGCAATGTAAAGAATAAAGTAAATGTTTTTCAAGTCTTTGTGTAACCCTATCTCTGAAACTGTGTATTTACAGGGTTCTTTCCCTTTGAAGACCTATTCTTATAACATAATATATAATTGAACTCTTAAATATCTACATCAACTATAATGGAATTTTAAAATACGTGTTTTCAAAAATTTTCAAAATCTAAGTTATCATAATTGGAATCCAAAGGGTATCCTTTAAGCAATAACTAGTGATACTGATTAACTCGTATTATCATTCTTAAACTTAATTTTTAATCACAACATTTTTGGCTATTTTTATCCTTTGTATACAGTTTACGTACAACAGATACAAAACAATAAGAACAACAACTATATTCAACAACACCAACTATAACAATATTCAACATCAATAACAATATTCAACAGCAATAACAATATTCAAATAAAAAAATCAGCAATACACAACAACAATATATACACCAATACAAAAAACAACAATATGTAAAACAATACAAAAAAATACAGGGTTAGCCAGTGAAACGGGAAGAATTAAATAAGTAACTAATTCTTTAAGAAAATTAATTTTATTATTTAATGGTTATAAATATAAAGAAAAAGGGTAGTCATTTACTGTACAATAAGTGAAAAGATTATTTTTCGAATATAACACTTGACATATGTCCTCCATTGGAATCTATGCACTGCTGCAGCAGGGCCTGGAAGTTTCTCATGACATTTTGCAGCATATTGACTGGTATTCCTTCGATTTCGTCCCGAATTCGTTTTTTTTAGGGCAGGGATAGTTCTAGGTGGATCGTTCTGAAAAACTCTTGTTTTTAAGTAACCCCATAGAAAAAAAGTCACAGGCTGTCAAATCTGGAGAGCGAGGGGGCCAAGGGATATCCCCGTTTCGGGAAATGATGCCACCTGGAAACAAAGCATTCTCAGCATTCATAGCAACTCTTGCAGTGTGGCTTGTTGCCCCATCTTGTTAGAACATTGTGTGTTCATTTATTGGAAAACGGGAGAGTTGTGGCGTAAGAAAGTTCTGGATCATTGCAACGTAACGCACAGAGTTAACAGTCACAGCACTTCCATTGCTATCCTCAAAGAAAAATGGGCCTATGATTCCTCTTGCTGACATTGCGCACCAAACCGTCACTTGTTCAGCATGAAGAGGTGTTTCATGAAGTGCGCCAGGGTTTTCCTCAGACCAGTATCTGAAGTTTTGTTTATTAACAAAACCGGAGAGGTGGAAATGCGCCTCATCGCTCATCCACAAGTTGTTTACTTGGTCGACATTTTCTTCAAGTCTTCTGGCCATTTCCTCACAAAATTTAATCGTTTCTGATGGTCAGTTGGTTTGAGAGATTACACAATCTGTATTTTGTATGGGTGAAAATTGAAATCTTGATAAAGAATCCTTCTCACCGAAGTGTTACTTATTCCAAAGCGTAGAGCATGTTGTTTGGCAGATCGGCGTGGACTTCTGAGCATTGCCTGTTGAATAGTAGCGATATTTTGAGGTGTTCGAACGGTTTTTTTGCACTCCCACCTTGTTTTTTAAACGTTGATCCAGTTTGTTCCAGGTTGTTTATCCACGAACGAATTGCGTTATCCGAAGGAACAGGCCTGTTGCGCGGTATGTTGAAATGGTGTCGAAAAGCACGTCGCGTTTTCACCAAACTCTCAACATTCGTATAATACGCTTTAACCGCGTAGCCGCGATGTTCACCCGTCCAACAATCCATCTCAACTAAATGGCGGGACACGCGGATAGAAAGGAGTCGGCTACTATTACTCCCACCACTCACATTCCAACTGTCAAGGCCATCTCCAATCTTCCCGTTTCACTGACTAACCCTGTATATTAATATCAATATTACTGTATGAGTGTTGATCGGTGCATTCAACAATATTTCATAACAGATCAAACTACTTACATAACATTTTAATTGATGGGATTTGCACTAGTTGAACATAGATTGGTTAGTTGTCCAATCATATAAATTCAGTCTTTTAAATATTTTAATTTTAAAAGGAAAATTCCTGACCAAATACCGTGAAACTTTGGAAACTTTGTAGAAAAATTAATTTTACCTAAGGATTACGTTTTCTCTGCAACTTTCAAGCTCCACATCAATGGCCATTCATTTTTAATTAGAAAACATTAAACTAAGTGCCACATAATTGTACGAAAAAGTAATCTGGGGTCAATAACAAAACCTTTATGTATAACAGGACACTAATTTCAAGCAATTAATATTATAAACATGTATTTTTTGAATGTATAGTGTTATTTTATTCATCCACCTTCATGAATGTATAGAAAGTCAAATTACAACCTTATGAATATAGGTGTATTCATTAATAACATTTACTCAGCTTAAAAGCTAGAAGACAGGAAGATACAAACAACGCTGATTTTATTTTTAACATAATTACTCCCTTTGGTACGTTCGGTAATCAAATGAAAAGCGGAGCCACGTTTGTACGTACACGTGGCTTTGTATTTGCTGAACACTTGAACCTTGTCGCTGTCCGGGACAAAGGTGCAGGGATTTCATTTAAGTTGATTGGTTTCCAATAGTATTTATTTGACAGAACGGTTGGCATCGGGAGGATAGAAAATATGCGTTTTAGCTTTGCTAATACAATACTGCAAATCAACCAAAACAAATAATTGGACCGATATTGTTATACTATATATTGTTGATTTCCTTCAATTGTAAAGGACTAATTACACAATACAAGTACTTGTATCAATGAACAATGGGAAATGTCCGGATAATTGTGTTTCCTTCACAATCCTTCAATCGTCAAAAACCAACTTTAAACATGCAATGCAAATACATATGTTGTGGAATACCTGAGATAAAATGTTGGCTTGAATGTGAATGGCCACCATATTAATGTTTTATTGGCTAATACTGACTAAAGAACTTATCCAAGCTACTGCCATTGTGACAAGTTGATTCTGGATATTTTAACAATTATGGTACAATTATTGTGTTCGTAAGCTCACGTTATATTGTATAAACTCAGCATATATACGTACATAAATACATTATATATTTCGATTTATAGTAATTTTGGTTTATGTCGGTTTTTATCGTGGAAAATGCAATCTCCCGGAAATACTATTATATAGGATGATTGCAATAGCCAGATTGAGTATTCTATGAAATCTACCTGAAACAATGGCAGTCCATCACGTGAGTAGGATAGCCGTATGGCATATATAAACAATCTTTTATAACCTCCTTTGACTGTTGAACCTCGAATATTTTGTTCCCGTGATATTTACACAACACTGAAACAACATCGACAAACTAAACAATTATTCGTGAAGAGGAAACAACAATGGTAATTAATTAGCTATTGAAGGCATTTTACTTTTATTAGCAAGCCACCCATTGTGGTCAACAGAGGCTTTGTGTACTATTGCTCGACTTGAGAATCTAGACACTCAGTAATATTTGGAATATTTTAGGAAAAGGGGAGTAAATTTAACAGAGTGTTGACTTTCGACCAGTTGGTTTATATGAATTACTGGTATTCCCATTTCAAACGATTATTTAGGAAGATACTAGTTACTTTCAACCATTTGAATAATTATGTCTAATACTGGTAATCCGATTTCAAAAGATAATTTAGGGAAAAATAAATGGCTTTCTCGACCAGTCGGTTTATGACTAATACCGGTATTCCGATGTTGTAAGATTATTTAGGAACAAATTAGTTACTTTCGACCAGTCGGTTTATGTACTAATATCGGTATTCCGATGTTGTGAGATTATTTAGGAACAAATTAGTTAGTTTCGACAAGTCGGTTTATGTACTAATATCGGTATTCCGATGTTGTGAGATTATTTAGGAACAAATTAGTTAGTTTCGACCAGTCGGTTTATGTCTAATACTGGTATTCCGATGTTGTGAGATTTTTTAGGAAAAATTAGTTACTTTCGACCAGTCGGTTTATGTCTAATACTGGTATTCCGATGTTGTGAGATTATTTAGGAACAAATTAGTTAGTTTCGACAAGTCGGTTTATGTACTAATATCGGTATTCCGATGTTGTGAGATTATTTAGGAAAAAATTAGTTACTTTAGACCAGTCGGTTTAGGTCTAATACTGGTATCATGATATCAAAAGATAATTTAGTAAAAAATTAGTTACTTTAGACCAGTCGGTTTATGTCTAATACTGGTAATCCGATATGAAAAAGATCAATTTAGGGAAAAATAAATGGCTTTCTCAACCAGTCGGTTTATGTCTAATACTGGTATCCCGATGTTGTGAGATTATTTAGGAATAAATTAGTTACTTTCGACAAGTCGGTTTACGTCTAATACTGGTATTCCGATTTCAAAAGATAAATTATTAAAAAATTAGTTACTTTCGACCAGTCGGTTTATGTCTAATACTGGTATCCTGATATCAAAGAGATAATTTAGTGAAAAATTAGTTACTTTCGACCAGTCGGTTTATGTCTAATACTGGTATCCTCCGATACCAAGAGATCATTTAGTGAAAAATTAGTTACTTTTGACCAGTTGGTTTATGTCTAATACTGGTATTCCGATTTCAAAATATTATTTATGAACATTTAAGAACTCAGACAATCGTGCTAT